>NC_053146.1:67866690-68473690 GCF_016808335.1 Panicum virgatum
GAGCAAGGGCGCGCGCGGAGTGGAGCAGGGACACGGCGCCGCGGCGGCGAAGCAGGAGCAGGGGCGGCCAAGCTCCGCGGCGGAGGAGGACCGGCGGAGAGGAGGAAGGACGAAGGGGGCCGGCGGAGGAGGACCGGCGGCGTGGGCTCTGCGGCGCAGGCAAATGAGTCGGAGGTACATCGCCTCTCTCCTCCGATGCATTTTGCGTCCCTCATTTGCCTGTGCTGTTGGAGACGGATCCATGTGCTACAGTAGCCGCGACGAGAGGCAAAAAGCGTTTGCCTGCTGTTGTTGGACTCAGTCTTATAGCAAGCATGGCATCTTTGCCAAGCAAACACTTGGGGCAAATTCAGAGTGAAGCATCTACGTGAGGGAATTTTTTTATTTTAATTCTTTTTAATCTAATATTTTAATAATAGCCCGTCCAGATCTAAATTTTCAAGAACTAGCCCTTTTGGTCGCGCCAAGCCCCGTGGCGTGACTCTTGAAGGGTCACGCCACATGTTTCGGCGCGACCGAGCTGCCACGCTGGCACGCGTGTGCCAGCGGGCCTGACGTGGCAAGGCTGAGTCACGCCACATGCTTTGGCGCGATTGAGTCGCGCCATGCGCCGTGGCGCGACTCAGCCTAATACAGGCCCACCCGGCCAGCCTCCTCTTCCTCCTCCTCCCATTCTTTTTTCCTCCACTCCCCACTCGACCTGACCTCCATGGCGCCGTCTCTCCCAATCCCCCTCTAGATCCACTCCATCCTCCACCCGATTCGAAGGCGAAATAAAGGGAAACTGATCTTTGAAGGTAACTCCTCCATTCTAACCGATTGATTTTCCTCCATTCCGCGGATTTTTAGGGTTTGAGTTGGTTAGGGTTTGAGACGGTGGGTCCGAATCGAGGCTGTGCGCGGGCCATTCTCTTGAGCGGATGTCGATTAAGGTCCCCATCTATACGGTGCCGCCTCGCAATTGCTCTCCTGTTGCATTACCGTGGCATCGGTGGTGGCAGGGGCTGGGAACTGTGCGGTGGTATCTGACGTGGCTTCCGAGTCGGGTTTGGCCGGCCGCGATGTCCTGATTCGTTGTTCCCGATGGATACATGGATGGATCATGTATATATACCTTGCTTGCGATGCCTTCTCTCTATTCCTGTCGATACCCGGCTGCTGCTGCTGCTGCAGAGGTGATCTCTTTCACATGCTGTTACCTCTGTGTGCTGTGCTGTGATCTGCTCTGCTCTGCCTTTGAATGTTCCTAGCCCTTCCACTCCTCATCTCTCTCAGTTGAATTGAATCTGAAAGCTTGTGCCTCGATCTATTCTTGACGCAGCTGGTGGAGGTCCGTCACATAGCCCTCCTGCGATGAACACATCCTCGGACAACACAAGCAGTGGACAGAGCAGCTCCAGGCCCCCAATGGCATCAGGAAGCGGTGGAAGAGAGCGTCTTTTGTTGCACATGGATCTTGTTTATCTATCAAGCACTACTGTAATTTGAATTATTCTTGTAGTGGACTTGTAATGTACACTTTGTGGTCATATATTGGTACTACTATTATTAGACGTGTAATGGACGACACTTTGTGCAATCGAGTATATTATAATGTCCTATCAAATTGGTAATGTGATATCTATAATCGTGTGATTGGCAATCAAGTATCTTGTCTTGCAAGGAGTCGGGCCATTTCCCTTGGCGCCAAAGTATCTTGAGCCAAATCTGGTCGGCACCAATGCGAGGGAGTCGTGCCATTTCTCTTGGCGTGACTAATTGACGCGACTAATTGGCGCGTAACTACCCTAGTCTAGATCTAGTCGGTGCTATCGTGTGGCGTGACTCCTTTATGAGTCGCGCCGAGTGGCTTGGCGCAACTCTTTGAAGAGTCACGCCATTTCCAGCGACGCAGCTCAGTGAGGAGTCGCGCCAACCTTTGACCCCGACTAGATTTGGCCCAGGCCAAATTTTTGCTAACTAGTTACGCCAAGATAAATGGCACGACTCCTGTTAACTAAAAAGAGTATGAAAATAAAGTATAAAACAACAACTTGGAAAGCAAACATAGTAAAGGAAGTGCTAAGCCAAATTTAGCTTCTCATAAGGAAATCAAGGCCAAAACATCTATCATTTAAAAAAATTGCTCTCCACAATATTAAAGACCTGAAATAACACCACACTGATAATCTTGAATAGATACACCCAGGCATACAACAAGTGAACATGGGCACTGAGTTACATAATCTTACAATTTAAATGTAGATAGAGTAAAACAATTAGCCATTTGTGGACAGGTCCTGATAATAACCTCCCATGCAGAGGATGCATCGTCAGTAGTGCCACAAAGGGAGCTAGATAGTTAGGATATGCATCCTCTGAGCTTGATGACTCCTCGGACTCCTCGCTAACGATGTCTTGAGGTATATTATATATCTACTATGGTACCTGAGTATGGCCACAATGAGGGCCATAAAAACATGCTAAATCCCATCTGGACGACTGAAATCATACCCTAAACATCTTTTCTTATCTTTTCTTACCTTTTAATGCCAGTTATTCACTGAAGGTAAGTCACTAAATTCTCCTCATAGTAATAAAGCATTCTAGTACCAGATTCATTGCTATTGTTGTTGTTGTTGTTGTTTTATTTTATTAAAAAAAAAGAGTACAAGACCAGATTCACAGTTCCACCAAAAGAAAAAAAAAGGCAGGTTCGCAGTTGTGTATTTGTATTCCAGATTAAAAGAAAGAAAACTAGATACATACATATAGTATATAGTAGAAGTAGCATGTCCTAACAAATTACACACCATCTACATAACATTACATACAGTGGTCTAGCTACCTAGTTAGCTAGATACAAGGGCAAGAACTCGTCGTCGATGACCTTGTAGTGCTTCTTGGCGTCGTACTGCTGTACGATGAGCACGGAGGCGGTGGGCGAGAAGTCGGAGGATGCCAGGATGTCGCCGACGGGGCCCAGCTCCAGGCACTCGGCCCACTCGTCCAGCCCTTCCATCAGCACCGAGCTCCAATCGCGGCCGCGCCCCACCATGAAGAGTCGGTACTCCGACTGTAGGCCGCGCAGCACCGCCACCAGCTCCGCGCCGCCCGCCACATGCTTCTCCAGGTACCCCATGCCCCTGCCGCCGCCCGCCACGTGCTTCCGGTAGAACTCCGTGAAGAACTTGTCGTCCACCTGCATCTGTGCCTCCTCCTGCCCCAGCGCCGATGCCGCCGCCGCCACGCCACCGCGCCGGCTCGCGGTCGTCCGCGCCGCCGATGAACACCATCACCGCCTGCTCCTGCTTCCCGAGGCCCCGGTCCACGACCACACCCACCGAGCACGGCGCCAGCTGGAGCACCTTCTGGTTCACCAGCCGGAAGCCGAAGTGGCCCGCGTCCATGCTCCCGTCCACCCGCTGCGCCTTGTGGAAGGGCAGCAACACCAGTGCCGCCATGGCGTCCTCGGCGCACATGCAGATGCCGCTGTGCATGTCCGGGAATGACGACAGCGCCAGCAGCCGCCGCACCCTCATGCCCCCGGGCCCGCCGCACTCCGCCTGGTACGCGTCCAGCGCCTCGCCGATGAGCTTGCGCATCTCCAACACCTCCTCGTCCACCACCGTCATGCCGTCGAAGCCCCTTCCCTTGACGATGGCCACCGCCGTCTGGTCCGTCAGCTGCACCATGTCCACGGTGTAGGCGGCCAGCTCGCCGCCGCACCGCAGCGCCTCCATCAGGCAGACCAGCGTCGACACGTCCTGCGGGCCGTGCAGCCCCACCACGAGGCGGAGCTCCCCCGACGGGTCGTGGTGCTGCAGCCCCATCAGCCGCCACTGCACGCTGCGGCGGGACCCGGCGGCGCCAAGGAGCCTAGCGAATGAGGGAAACAGGGAGAATACGACACGGGCTAGGGTTTCTTGTTGGGCCCATTTCAACTCAAACCCTACAAAAACCCTAACCAACTCAAACCCTAAAAATCCGCGAAATGGAGGAAAACCAATCGGTTAGAATGGAGGAGTTACCTTCAAGGATCAGTTTTTCTTTGTTTCCCCTTCGAATCGGGTGGATGATAGAGTGGATCTAGAGGGGGAGAGGGAGGGGCACGCCATGGAGGTTGGGTCGAGTGGGGAGTGGAGGAAAAAAGAATGGGAGGAGGAGGAAGATGAGGCTGGCCGGGTGGGCCTGTATTAGGCTGAGTCGCACCACGGCACATGGCGCGACTCAGTCTGGCGCGACTCAGTCGCGCCAAAGCATGTGGTGCGACTCAATCTTGCCACGTCAGGCCCGCTGGCACACGCGCTGCCAGCATGGCAGCTCGGTCGCGCCGAAGCATATGGCGTGACCTTTCAGGGAGTCGTGCCATGAGTCTTGGCGCGACCAAAAGAGCTAGTTCTTGAAAATTTAGATCTGGACGGGTATTATTAAAATATTAAATTAAAAAGGATTAAAATAAAAAAAATTCCTACTTGAGACTCTGTCAGTCCGACAAGACAGAAATCACGTAGCCGCAGCATGGCCAAAACAACCATTAAAATGAGGCGTATGGTCCATTGTCCTTTCCTACACGATTAAAGTGAATTGAAGCCACATTCACTGTTTCACCATCACTAAATCTGGCAGCCGTACTAACTGAAGTACACGAATCTGGATCCGAAGTGCCGTAGCGTTAGAGCAAACGAACCAGGTGCAGTGAACAAAAACTTCCGAAGAGAGAAAAAAGGGTCTTTAATTTAGTACTAGGATTTTATACAAATTTTAATTACTAGTTTTTTTACCATTAAGTTCTTTTGAATTTTATTCGAACGTACTGCGCTCCCAATAAAGATGCTGAGCATACACCCTAGCATTATTGCAGCATTTTTATTTGTTTTCGTATGCTGATTTATCCAGGAATATGCTTTATTCCTTTTCAGTTTTCAAAAAACAAGTGGCGCAATGCAGAGGATGGTACTGCAAGAGCAGCACAGATGAGCTTGCTCGCATGTGAAAGTAATTGTAGAGATTTTCACCAAGAGCTGCAATGGCTTGACCTGCTGCAATATCTTAGCCGTACGGCCGGCCGGACGGGCACCGCAGTCTCAGCTCAGGCGCCCATTCTTCGGATGAATGCTTGGGCTGTGTTTAGTTCCCAAAAACTTCCCCCCAAACTCCAAATTTTCCATCACATCTCCATCACATCAAAACATTAAATATAGCAAATGACTCATGCATGGAGTACTAAATGTAGTTAAATAAAAAAACTAATTACATAGTTTTGATGTACGTTGCGAGACGAATCTTTTGAGCCTAGTTAGGTCATGTTAGGACAATATTTGCCACAAACAAACGAAACGTACTACAGTGCGCTACAATGACTGATGTGACTTTTCGCATCCACTTTTTACACTCTTTTTACGGAACTAAACACACCCTTGAAAGCTTTTGTCTTCACAGATTTCTTTGCAAAGGTTCATACGGCTGCTTCCTGAATAAGGTCGAAAGTGACAAGATTGGGGCACACCCGTCTCAGCATGTGATTGTAGTACCTGCAAACATGTGTTGTAAAAAAAAAGGGGCTAAAAGGCTACTGCAAAGCTGAGATCTTTCTGCTCACGTTCAGAGCACAATCTTTTTACTGGAAGTACATGGGCAGTTGTTTTTTTCAGTCTGTGTGGTTAGGGACTGATTGATGGTGTGATGTGAGTAGCCTGACAGAACATTTTACAGTCTGTAATACGATGATGTGGAGAATGATTACACGGTATGGTTCAACATGTTTGGCCACGGTACCGCCACTCATTAGCAATTATGAATCGTAGCATCTCCGAAAGAAAACCGAGCCAGTTTGCACTCATGTACTTATGACTGAAGAAAACTCTACTTGTCCTAGGCATCAAGTATGCTTTGCA
Source organism: Panicum virgatum (assembly GCF_016808335.1). NCBI lineage: Eukaryota > Viridiplantae > Streptophyta > Magnoliopsida > Poales > Poaceae > Panicum > Panicum virgatum. The sequence goes on from NC_053146.1 coordinate 67,872,567, forward strand.
AAACAGCAATGAGCAGTGCCTTGTTGATGCTCCTGATCTGAAGTTCTGAGTGCCGCTAAAAATCCAGAAACTATATTTGGTTCAAACTTCAAACATTAGCACTCTTCACTTATTCTTCAGGACCAAAAGAGATGGAGATTCGCTGCAGGTCTACAACAAGCAGCCAGACAGAAGCTCCAAAGCAAGCAAATTACTCCAAACCGCTGCGGCACCAGCCAACACAAGCTAGTCCTCTCTCCTCTCCTCCGGCCGGCTCCGAACAGTGGTCCTGTGACACAAATGGCCCAGCTTGAAAGGACCCTCGCCTCCAATCCCCTCCGGCACTGTAGCAGGTACAAATACTCGGGAGGCAAAAAGGGGTACCAAACCGAGGCCCGGCCAAGGGCCACCACTACACTAACAAAATGGTAACCATCCGTTTCATCCTGCTAATCCAAGGGCCTTTTTACTACTAGCCTCATACCTAATCTCCTAACAAGTATCAAGTTTGGCATATCTTTTGAGTGAGGAGTCACACCTACTCCGTGCCTAATCCTCCCCGGCGCACGCAATGCCAAGGAGCAAGCCTTGGGAAACGTATACGCGCTTACACCACTTTATGCTAGAATACTAGTACATGTCTACGTGTTGACGTGCTGTTGGTAACAGTTTGGTGCCAAACTTAAGCTTATGTTACATGCCACTTGAAGTGCCATTGACCTAATCACCTAACCTAGCCACATTTGGCTTAGTCTGTAGGAACGGAATGGGTCTGCCCAACCACATTTCATCGTGTTCGGCTGGTGGAGGCTGCTCCAGCCCTACAGTATTTTCCTCTCACATAACTCCAGCTCCAGCCTCCAGCCACCAGCCACCAGCCAGGCAACAGTGTTTTTCTCTCACACAACTCCAGCTCTAGCCTCCAGCTCCAGCCTGCCGAACGGGGTGAATTGTATCACCCTTGCGAGGAAACCAATGTTTGGCTAACACGCTCGTTTAGTGTTAGAGCATCTAATACAATTCCTTAATAAACATTCCCAATAAAATAGTATTGGATGTTGCAATACCATATTCATAGATTATCGGAAGAGACGCCTTTACAGTTTTCAAATAGTCTTCTCCCAATACAACATATTTGGAGAGACAAAATTCTCCGTTTATTTGAGAAGAGTGGGATGAAATATTGGGACAATCCAATACTAACTAATAGGGAAAATAAGAGGTTTTGGGGAACTGCACGAGTATATATTCTTTCTAATATTATTAGTTTATCGAGGAAAGAGAAATTGTTGGAGATACTCTTGATATTAGCAAATCTAGACCTCTAGCTAATTCGTTAGGAATGGAATTAACTCGTCTACGCAACAGCACATTTCTTTTAATTAGTAGGGTATCAAATATGCCAAATGTAATTCAATTTGTTTATTATAATGTTTAGGTGGAATTCAAGTACCATTTACGCTTCTACTTCATAGGTCGTCGTCGCTATCAACGAGATCAATGTTGGGACACATGGTACAGGAGCTAGGTCATGATTTTCCTGCTTCCAACCAAACGCTTGGCATAACACAAATCTCGTACCACTATACTAATTACCTAAAGGTAACCACTGCATGTTTTTTTTTGAACATAGTACCACTGCATGCTAATGACAAATATTTCGTAATAAATAAATAAACTAGAAATGACGGTGCTCATATATAAAACGGGCGGCAGATTTCTGAGCCGTTGGTGTTTCAAAAACCGAGCGCGATCGCGTCGTGCCGCACATCGATCTCAGAAGATGGTGGCGCATCTCGGAGAGGGTGCGGCACGGCGTCACGTAGCACAGGAGCCTCCCGATTGAACAACGGGACGAGATTAAGGCAGATCCAGAGGTGGTTTGGTTAACAAAACATTTCGACCACACCCCAACCACGCCGGACCAGAAGCACGCACGGGCACGGGGCACGGCGGGAGGGACGCTTCCGGCGCAAGCTGCCATGTGGACTCCGCATGACTCCAAAAGTCCAACGAGCCATCCGCCTGTGCTGTGCCCTGTGGTGTTGCGGGCCTGCCCGTCCGTAAGAAGAGAGAGGATTGCCGCAGCGGCGGCCAGCGGCAGCGCGTGTGTGCGCGTAATCCCTGTCGCTGTCGCCCCCGCCCGCCCTCGGAGCAGAAGAGAGGCGCGGCACCACGCACCCACGCCCACGCCCACCACCTCCACCTCCGCGGGCGAGAACCCGAGAGGCTCCAAATCCTAACCACCGCGGGGCGGCCTCATCCTCCCGCTCCCACCACCCGTCCGGCCGCCGGATCGCTGCGGCGGCGCCGGCGCGCGGATCCAATGCGGCTGCTGCTGCTGCGGTAGCTGCGGGAGGCGGCTGCGGCGCTGGTTCCTAGTTGATGCGGCGGACGATCTGAGGAGGAGGGGATGGCGGCGTCGGCATCGGCGCCGGGGTCGGCGGAGCGGCAGGCTCGCGGCGGCGCGGCGTTGGCGAGCGGCAACGCGGTGAGTGCCCGATTCCCTCGCGCGCGTGTCGCCGGCCGGGCTGTTCGAATTCGGTGGGCGTTTGGTATCCTGTGCCTCGCTATGGTGGGTGTTTTTGCCGTTTTTCTGCTGGTGGGAATTTTGGGTTCGAGCTCCCGGGGCGAGACGGCAAGGATGAACAGCCACTGCGGCTTGGGTGGTCGGGGATGCTGTGAATGTTTCGTGGGATGGGTGGTGACTGCTGCCTCTGCGGCGGAATGCGCGGGGACGACGTGAGCTGAGCTGAGCTTGCAGGGGGCCGCTGCAGCTGCTACTGGAGTTGGATTGGGTTGGAAATTGGAGGACCTGGGGGCGGTTTCCGTCAGGTTGGATGGAAGCTCAAATTCGTGCAGGAATTGACGTTTTTCGCTGTAGATATGTGGAGTCAAGTGTTTTGGGGGTAGTTCCCTTGGAAATGGCACGATGATAGACTGATCGAGGCGTTCCGATATTTGAAGCGAACTTGCGATATTGAATCTGGATAACGGCTTTTGAACCTCTATCAGAGGTGCGGGGGGCACCCATTTTTTTTCCCCCTCTTGGGTTTGAGTAATGGCGTGGTGTTGTAAAAATGTTGAGAAGTGGTAGAGGGTTGAATATTGAGGGTAACGTGACGAATTTGTTGAATTAGTTTTGTTTAACGTCTGACTGTGCATATGTGGGTGTAGGACTCTAGGACTCTGAAAGTAAATTTGTTGGTCGGAGAGCCCCCTCACATCCAAAAATAGACAACTTATCTTGATGGTTCAACCTATTCATTATGAATGTCTTCATCAAACCATTTCTTTAACGGTGTTTTGTTTACATCTCGTTTGGAACAGACTTAACGAATTTTCTGTTTGAAACAGAGCTTATGGACAAGAAAACATTTGACATTTTGCTTTGTCTTAAATCTATATTTTGTATTTATTGTTGCCATGACAAAATTTCTGACAATCCCATGACCTTCTTGGCAGGTATTTAAGAGTGGCCCTCTCTTCATATCATCCAAAGGTAAAACTATTTGAGTCACATGTTATGTTTCTTTGGTTCCAGACTGTAACAATGCTGCCATTACAATATTTTAGGAATTGGATGGAAATCATGGAAAAAACGTTGGTTCATCCTCACAAGAACATCGCTGGTTTTCTTCAAGAGTGATCCTGTTAGTATATCTGTTCTGCTTACATGTAAACTATGGCATAATTATGCCATATTTATCATTTAATTATGGTTACTAGTTACGTTAGTAGCACTCAGTTCTTTTTTTTTGACGTGTGACTATCTGTGGCATTTATAGAGTACATTGCCTCAGCGAAGTGGTGAAGTGAATCTTACATTGGGGGGAATTGACCTGAATAATTCTGGAAGGTATGTATCTATTTCACACATCTGTTCATATCTTGTTTGATCGTGTGAATGTACTTAAGATGTTTGTCATTTGTGTATTCTTGCCTCTCTAGACAAATAACTTACTGCATCTTTTGCTGTATCTGGCACTCATTTGCAGTGTGGTAGTCAGGGAAGACAAAAAGTTGCTGACTGTCCTTTTTCCAGATGGCCGTGATGGCCGTGCCTTCACCTTGAAGGTATACATGTCTGCCTTTTGACCTACTCGAGCAAACACAAAAGTTAAATTATAAGCCTTATGATCTGCTTCATGAATTGTTGGGCTTCTTCTACTTTTACATAAAAAATATCCTTGTCCTATCCTTATACAGGCAGAAACTTCTGAAGACTTATTCGAGTGGAAAGCAGCACTGGAAGAAGCTCTTGCACAGGCTCCAAATGCAGCTCTTGTGATGGGACATAATGGAATATTTCGTAATGACACAACCGATGTATACGAAGGGGCTATTCCAAATTGTTGGTTCCCTTACAGTTTATACTATCATGTGGCTGGCTCCTATTCATGGTGAACTTAGTATCCATCTTTTTCTTACATTTCCTCTATTGACTGCAGGGAGAGAGAAGAGACCTATCAAATCACTAGTTGTTGGCAGGCCAATACTGCTTGCACTGGAAGATATAGATGGCAGTCCTTCTTTTCTAGAAAAAGCTTTGCGTTTCCTTGAGAAACATGGTAGGGCCAAACAGTGTTAGCTATCACCGAAGTTTTGGATATGCTGCGCTTTACCAATGTAAATATTTAATCGAAATGTGAATAATTTATTGCAGGAATAAAAGTGGAAGGAATTTTGCGTCAAGCTGCAGATGTGGAGGAGGTTGACAGGAGATTGCAAGAATATGAGCAAGGTTATTGTGGTTACTTAGTTCATATTTGCAATGTTGTGTTTTTTTATTTTTGGTTTAATTGCGCATATAATTCAATATGTGCTTGTTTCTTTCTATTCCAGGAAGGACCGAGTTTGCACCAGAAGAGGATGCTCATGTTATTGGTGACTGCGTAAAGGTACATTTCTGTAATTGCTATCATGTTGTTAGAAAGATTGATGTCACAGAGTTCCAATAGTTTTTTTCTTTCCTGCTTGCCCACTATCTGAATGTATACATGTATTTGCAGCATGTTCTTCGTGAGCTTCCATCATCTCCAGTTCCTGCTTCCTGCTGTACAGCATTATTGGAAGCTTTCCGTAAGTGCTGTATTCATGTTATTCTGAATATCCTTCCTTGGTTATGGAGGCACAGTTGCTTTACATGAATGCTGAAAATATATTGTTGAGAATACGCAGGAGGGCTGCATATCTTTGTATTAGATAGAAAATAAATTGCTTGAGTTCTGTATCTATGCACATCTTCCTATCTGGTTTGTAGTATGCTCTTGTTATGGCCACTGCCTAGTGTAATGGCTTCCTATAGTTTAATGGATAGTTGATAAGGTTTCCAGATGCTTCTATTTCAAGCACTTTACCAGGTAGTTAAGACAATCTAGTTTCCTAGCTGATATTCTTGTGGAATTTTCAGCTTTATTGTTTCCATTTTCATTTTCTTTGTACTTGTCTAGGTCTGGAGATCAAGGAAGCTCGGATCAATTCGATGCGTGCAGCAGTATCTGAAACATTTCCTGAGCCTAATAGGAGGCTGCTACAGAGGTTAGTGTATTTCTTTTTCACAGGGATATATATTGTGTTTGAATTCCTTTTTAGTTTTTACCTGATGGTATATGATCCTGAACAATACATTCTAGATTACATTCCCTTGTCTGCTCAAGTGTATGACCAACATTTTTCTCTCTCTTTTGGATGTATGCAATTAAGACAGCAGAACATGTACATATTTCCAAAATTAATTTAGTTTCACACAGTCATCAAACTTGCTAGAAACTGCACTTCTCATATCCTTTATCAAGCTAATTGTTTAACTAAATCACAAACCCTGTTTGCAGAATTTTAAGAATGATGCATACCATTGCTTCTCATACTGCTGAGAATCGAATGACTCCATCAGCAGTTGCTGCTTGTATGGCCCCGCTCTTGTTACGTCCCCTTCTGGCCGGTGAATGCGAGATGGAAGATGACTTTGACATGAATGGTGACAGTGCTGCTCAGCTTATTGCGGCAGCTAATGCTGCTAATAGTGCTCAAGGCATTGTCACTACTCTATTAGAGGAATACAATAACATATTCAACGTGAGTTTCTGCTTCTACCTCAGCATCTTTAATGTAAGCCAGATCATACATTTCTTATATACAATTACGAGTAAGACACGAAAGTTCTTAATTCTCCGATTACATGGAGTTGATTTTTTGTTTAGGTAGATGAAGTAACGATAATGTAATAAGGCAGCCAATAAAGAATCTCACTTTTGCAGCTGCATTGTGTTTTGACCTTCTTTATATCTCTGCTGTCTAACCATATATTTGTGTGTGATAAACTTAAGGAGCAAACACCTCACTATATGTCCACTCATGTTCATTGTTTTTACAGGATGAGCACCTCAGGTGCTCCTTGTCACCAGATTCTCAAACCGGAGATAGTGGAAGTGAAGAATCAACAGATGATGAAACTGTGGATATCAAGGATAATGGATTTCATGATGCAGAAAATGATGTTGATCAGGACTTAGATGATGCCGAGCGAATATTGAGTGGAAAATTGAGTGAAACCAGTGCGTGCACCCGTGCCGACCTCAATGACTACAAGGTTTGATATGCTTTGCAATTCTGTTTTTATCTGTAGTGAGTAATTGTGCCATACTAATCATACATTTGCCTTCTATGTTTTTAAGACAATAGAGAGAAAAATATAAACAAAAGTCTATTTTCAGTGAATATATTTAACATATTGTAGCTCATGTTTTGACCGTATCTTATCTAGATTCTCCCCATACTGTTTCTTTGTAAAATTACCCTAGCTATAGTGTCCTAACCGGATTGTTCTTTCACTTTTTTCTCTTTTGAGTAGCATGATCGTTTGTTGATGTCATCACGTGGTTTGCTTTCTTACTCATTGTAATGTGTGGACGACAACAGGAGGTTAATGGCAATGATTCAGACGCTGAACCCTCTGTTGAGGACAACACTTTGGAATCAAATATAGGTCCAAATGATGCTCCGCTAAGCCATTTAACTGAAACTAGCTCAATGAGAGTCCAACAAGCATTGAATGGAAAAGATACATCAAATCCAGTTTCCAGTCATGAAACTCCATTGTCAATGGGAGAAATTCTTTTGTCATTGGATGCTGGAATTCCATTAGCTGGTCCTGGAGCTGAATATCCTAAGGACAGGCTCTCCAACAAACCCAATGGAAATCAGCAGCATGTGAAGCGTTCTAACTTATGGGGACGCAATAATGTAAGAAATAAGTCTGATCTTTCGCTCTTGTTTCCCTGTATAGGTTCATATTTGTTAGTTACATTAGCGAGGCCTATTTATTTTTGTGATAATTGAACTATGGTTCTATGATATCTCGAACCAAAATTTTATGTTTTCACAGGGAAAACATTAACAGAAATATGCTTGTATAGTGCACTAGATTTCCTTCAGATTATTCTGAAAGTATTTTTTTTCTATAATTGTCAAGTGTAGTATGTTGACTTCACTGATTTCCACATATGGCTTTTGCAGGCAAGAAAAGGCCAACAGTCGGAATTAATTGATCCATCTGTCGAAGAAGAGTAAGTTCCTAGTCACATGGCAGACTAAAGTTACATGTTTGCATGATTGCTTCGTGTAAATAGTCCCTAGTTGTGGAGGAATTTGATTCTTAAAGTTATCTGAGTTATAATGAAAGTGCTAAGTACCTTTTTTTTTCAGGCTTGCTATTCAAAGACTTGAGGTAACAAAGAATGATCTACAGATCAGGATTGCAAAGGAGGTGAGGAAAGGAAAAGTGCTGTAATATCTACTCTTGATTTAGGAAAATACTGCAAACTAACTAAATATGTTTCAGGCTAGAGGTAATGCAATCCTACAGGCAAGTCTGGAAAGAAGAAAACAAGCATTACATGAGCGCCGGGTAGCTTTGGAACAGGATGTATGCCATATTCTTTTACCATATAATTTCATTGCTTTTATTCTTTCAAAATATATCAGAAATTTAGCCATTTTCTGTGTGCATATTTATTATATTTTGTTGCAAGCAGCTTTATAACTGCAAGTACCTCATTATAAGAGTTTGATTTTTAGTCTGATCACACTTGTTTGCTCGCTAGGTGTCAAGGTTGCAAGAGCAGCTACAGGCTGAAAGGGATCTTAGAGCTGCACTCGAGGTTGGATTAAGCATGTCTTCTTCCCAATTGTCTAGTTCACGCTCCATGGATTCAAAGGTACTAAAATCTTAAGCAAGTTGATCTTCAACTGTTACATGCCTGCTGGGCTTATTTTGTGGTGTCCTCCATCTTCTATGCGCTTCTCTTAAGACAAAGGCAGAGCTTGAGGAGATTGCTCTCGCAGAAGCTGATGTTGCAAGATTAAAACAGAAGGTTGCAGAGCTTCATCTCCAACTCAATCAACAGCGCCAGCACCAATATGGCTCTTCCGTAGATGCTAATGATCATTATCAACACCTTCCAAGTCATATCTCGCAGTAAGACAACACCCCTTACAATTGTCATTCTTTCAGTTGTCATTTGTCAAGTCAAAATATTTGGGAGCTATATTTTTAGTAAGGAATGCAAAATGTTTGTCAGCTTGTTAGATCTTTCATATTCCTATTTATCTTTACATGTTGTAATTCGTTGTGTATGCAATATTTACTGTTACCAGGAATATTGTCCAACCAGGATTTGACAGGAGCATTGCTTTCTGTAATCAAGAGAAGACTCAAAGGAATGAGGTTAGCTGTTTGCAAATCTCTCATGTCTTTGCTTAACCTTGCAACATTAGAAATCCAAAGCTCAAGTTAGTTGACATCAGCTCTGCAATTACAAGTTCAATCAGTTTACTTTTAAAGGGGCACTGCTGGCAGTGGCACTCATATATAGTGCGGTCGGCTGTAGGTCCTGCCTAAACTTAAACCCCAAAGACCAAAGCAACCCGCTTGAGTAGATAGGCAACAATGATAATGCACATCGATAGTTAATTTTCCTTGAATCTCGGTCCCCGGTTATAAGAGACATAAATGGCAATAAAATAATGTCGTCAGCATGATGTAAGTAATGATACTGATAGAATTATAACAGGATGACTCAAATACTCTGATATTTTTGGCAGGAGAGCTTGCCAAGTTCATCCCACTGGAGAAGCATCAAGCAGCATGTGATGTCGCATGGTTCTTCAAGGCCTTTCTCCCGCAAGCATTCCCTGGATGCCTCCTTGAGTGATTCAAGGGAGGCATCAACAAGGGTGCCTGCAGAGAGTGGGTCAATGCTGGTGAACATCCCCAGAACAACTGAGGTAAGAGAAACCCCTGGTTGTGATTAATGCTGCAAAGAATACTTAGGTTCGAGTATTCAGTTTTCTTGTTGTGATCTTCTGTAGCAGGGTCTTGAATATGGGAGATCGCCCGCTGTGCCATCGTCCACTCTGGTTGAACTAACTACGAGACTAGATTTCTTCAAAGAACGGCGGTCGCAGTTGATGGAACAACTCCACAGCCTCGATTTGGGTCACGGATCCGCATCCCATGGTTTCCCATACAAACCTTCGTCTCCCTGGAACAGTCCAAGGTAGGTGGTTGCTCAGTTGTTGCAAGCGCACGTCTGTATATTCTCAGTATAGATTTTTTTCTCTAACGTTATCTTTGTAGAAGCTGGTAGTGAGAATGTATATCTCTCCCTTTCCTTCTCCACTTGGTTCGGAGCAGCCTTTTTCGAGCGTGATTTTGTTTTGCTTTTGTAATCTATTGTATGTAATGGGGGTTTTTGACACGTTTTCTCATATGTGATGGACTATGGATAAAAACCCCCACCCCTCCCACTATAACACCTAGGTTTTATGGTCGGGTTGGTTAGGGGGGCGCGCTAACATGGTACCAGAGCCGAGGTCCCGGGTTCGAACCCACCCGGCCACGTATTTCCGCTGCGCGATTTTCCCTGCGCCTCTCGTGTGCTGAAACCTGCTGCGGGCTACGCCGGGCTCGCACGCCGTAGGGGGAATGATGGACTATGGATAAAAGTCCTCACCCCTCCCATTATAACATCTGTGTTTTATGGTCGGGTTGGCTAGGTGGGGTGCGCTAACAATATGTTTTGGCAATATAAGTGTTTTTTCATGGGCTTATATTCCAGCCCTGCTTCGAAAACGGACTAGCGTTGGCGCGTTGCCACTTCGAAAACGGTTGGGCACATTACATTTCAGCTCAACGCCAAGTGGCAGATAATCCGCATGGGAAATAAAAGCCACCTAGTACAAAGCATGGGAAATAACGAATGTATACGTTTATTCAGCGGCACATTACGTAATTTTCGTCAACTATTTAGGCCTTGTTCAGTTACATATGGATTTATTCCGAACTGAAAATGATAGAACAATAAGAGGTATGATAAAATATTAGAATTTATTTTAGGACGCAAACTAATTGCAACAAAATAGACTTATAATAAGTACAACAAGAGATCAAACTTAATTCTACATCTTTGAACTTATGGATTAGACCTTGTAGCTATCTTGAACCTATTTTATCACAATCAGTTTTCAACCCAATATAAATCCTAATCACTTGCTATGTCTCTTATTATTTCTATTACTTCCGGCCTGAGATGAATCAATGTGTAACCGAACAAAGCCTTATACGGAGTGAAATTCATCTTTTGCTATGAAAAAAAACCGTTGGATTCCAGCCTCCGGAAAAGAAACATTGGATTCCAGTCTTCACAACGATCACACCTTGGGCATGAAGCCACGAGCACCAGTCTGTTCGTTCATGAAACAAGATTCGAAATCCAAATTGACCGTACAATTTATTATGTACTGTACTATTGAGCATGCGACTTGCATGCCTCCATTGGACGCGAAAAAAATTACGAGCTAACCAAAACATAATTTACACAGGACGAGAGCCAAGAATCATGTACAGGAATGCAGCAGTTCAAAGAGGGCGTTTGCAACCTAGCGTCAGCAAACCAATTTACAGGGGTTACCTAGGGTGCAACAAGAGCGTCGAAAACAACCCTCGACGGTTCTGCGAGCTCAACTCCAAAAGATGACCTTGTCCGAGCCTCCACAAAATTGCTGTCTTTGGGGGCAGCACTTCAGTGCTTCACATATGTGGTTACGTCTTTGTCGACGCAGTCAGAGGAAGATCACTTTGCAACGAGTGTAGACTGTAGAGATAACCACCAGTTGTCTGATTTGATCACTTCGCAGACAGTTGGGTGGTTGCTTGCCTGGCGAGCACTCTCTCGAACTCTACACAAGCCTCAGGCGAGTCTTCTTCACTGGGCGGTACCAGTTGCCAGAAGAGAGGCAAATAGGCCTCCCATTCCCTCAAAATTGTGGCACCTTTCTCACTGCCCGTTTTTTCCTTTAAAATGTAAAAAATTAGCAAGATTAGGCGCTGGCAACATTTGATACAACACTTGTCTTTTTGTAAAGGAACGCAGTTCACTCACAACATAAGCCTCAATCAAGCTCTTCAGCTGCATCTGCCCAGCTGGAGCATTCACTCTCTGCATCTTGACTATTTCCTTGTTAACCTGTTAAAACAGTTGCAAGTTATAAGCTATCACCATTGAGAACTAGATACTTATGCAGAGGAGTAACTCTTTGGATATCACTTCCTGTGCTTCTGTCATGAATTTTTCATAGCAATCACGCCAGTTGGTGTAGTACCAATGGCAAACATGCCAAGAAACAGAAACATGAGGCCAGAATTAAACAGGCCAAGCTGTATCATCCTCGAGAATGTAGCATGACATTGGTACTACACCAACCTACGCAGTAAGTAAATTAAAAGCTCAGAGCTTGCAAACCTTTGGGACAAGTGTATCATCCTCATCGAGAATGTAGGCAAGGCCACCAGTCATTCCAGCTGCAACGTTCCTCCCAACCCTGTAGATTAAGAAACATGCATGCCTAAGGATCTATGTAAAAGGAGGCAACTTCCAGAACAGAACTCTGTAGGTTGTACTTACTTGCCAAGTACAACTACACAGCCACCGGTCATGTACTCGCAGCAATGATCTCCAGTGCCCTCAACTACTGCTTGGCCTAGAGAGTTCCTAACTGCGAATCTTTCTCCTGCTTTGCCTCTCACAAACACTTGACCGCCAGTAGCTCCATACAAACAAGTGTTTCCAACTATCGTAGCCTCCTCTGGAACAAATCCTGTTTTATCTACAGGAACCACCACTAGTTCTCCACCAGCCATGCCCTGAAAAATATCAGAGGGCTTTCAAGTTTCATACAGCTGATCAGGCGATATTTTCAAGGGTTGAATTTGAATATTTAGTACCTTTCCAACATAGTCATTGGCCTCTCCAACTAGCCGGACGTTCATCCCAGGAGTCAGGAAACAACCAAAGGACTGTCCTGCACTTCCATTAAACCTGAAATATAAATTTATTAAATTCCTACCTTTTCACATATTAATAATAATATTAAAAAATGCAAAATGAAACGTATGGAACATACGTGATGTTGAGCTGTCCTGCAAAGCCTGTATCTCCATACTTCTTTGCAATCACACCAGCCACTCGCCCACATACAGCTCTATCAACATTATAAATTTGAAATGTCTTGGAAACCTCTTTCTCATTCTCAATCGCATCAGCTATCTGAAAATTAGATAATATAAATGACATTCATCAGGCAGATAAGACCTGGGTTCCAGTGACTGTTGCACTTCATTATAGACAAGTAACGCTGTGTATAAATCATAAATACAACAGTTCTAGTCTTAGAGCTGGCACATCAGCTCTATTGAACCAGTAATCCATAACTAAGAGAACTTATCAAAAAAAAAACATTACCTCAGGGTCTGCAAGGATCATCTCGTCAAGAACAGGGCCATTAGTGTGGACTTCTTGGCTCCTAATCTTAGAGCTGCTCCATTCAGGCAATCCAGCATTCTGATGTACAAACCATTGGTTAATATAGAAAGCATATGGAAAAGATGCCAATATTTCTAGGTTCAAATAATAATGTCTGTCAACAACATACAGATAAGAGGTATCCAAGATCAATGTGCTGTGTTTTCACCAAAGAGACATGCTTTGGCTTAAGCAAATCTGTTCGCCCGATGATGTCATCCAGCTTCTCATAACCCAACTGGGCTAATGCGGCTCGTACCTAACCAAACTAACCATTTAGTTCCAATTGTCTCAAAATAAATACTCAGGCATTGCATAAATCAATTAAAGAACAAGGTTAACACAAACAGCATTGTTAATGACAATCATGACATACCTCCTCTGCAACAAAGAGGAAGTAGTTAACAAGATCACCAGGGACACCAGGAAACCTGGCACGAAGCTCTTCTCTCTGCAAGGGTATGGAATATAAGAGGTAGTCCAATAAGAGGAAGACAAAAATAACTTGTGTTCCTACTACCTGACTAGCAACTCCAACTGGGCAATTATTTGTGTGGCAAATGCGTGCCATGACACAGCCAGTAGCAATCATAGCTACAGAACCAAAACCATATTCATCAGCGCCCATGGCAGCAGCCATAAGAACATCTTGACCACTCCTGAATCCACCATCCACCCTAAGTACCACCCTCTCTCTCAATCCATTTTGTATGAGTGTCTGGAGAAAGCTAACTAGTATTAGAAAACAGAAAATATTTTGATAGAAAAAACTGATTTCAGCAAACAATTAAATCTAGGAAACCTGATTCGTTTCTGTAAGACCAAGTTCCCATGGACCCCCAGCATGTTTGATTGAGCTGATTGGGCTAGCTCCAGTACCACCATCATGACCTGATATCTGAGTAATAGAAAAGTTATTTAGAAAAAAAATAAGTAAACAGTAAATTTCTGATTCACCCAATTACACTACACTTTGGGACAACTCGTGTGACAGATTGAATAAGAGCTCATAGTATAATGTGTTTCAAATGGGTCGGCACACATACAGAACCTTGTTGAAGTTTAGCTATAAAGATGTATCACAGACAATTAACTTGAATGTTCTTGCACAATGAAAGCACGAGCTAAGTCAATGAATTATTTAAAAAGAAACTTAACTAACCTGAATTACATCTGCATTTCCCTTTGAAACTCCAGAAGCTACAGTTCCAATCCCAGCTTCAGCTACAAGCTTTACAGACACCTTGGCTTTAGGATTGATCTGTTCAGCCAGATATTTATGGCACATCTTCATTAGTACCAAGAACAAGAAACCATAAACTTAACAGCATAAACAGTTGATGCAGCACCGTAGATATGATACAAATCCAATTCTTGTGAGTCGCCACTCACCACAGAAAACTAGCAATTTGAAATTGCGGCATTTCTCCTATAGTACCAATGTTACTAATTGAAATTCGACCAATAGCGGCAGAAGACAAACCTGATGGAGGTCATAAATTAACTGTGCAAGATCCTCAATGGAATATATGTCATGGTGTGGAGGTGGGGATATAAGAGGAACTCCAGGTTTGGAATTCCTTAGACGAGCAATGTATGCGCTGACTTTTTTCCCAGGAAGTTGACCACCTTCACCAGGCTTCGCACCTTGCGCGATCTTTATCTCAATTTGCTCAGCATTTACTAAAAATGTAGGTGTAACTCCAAAACGCCCAGATGCAACCTGTAGAAGGACATGATAGTGAAAAATTAACCCAAATATTTTAATCTGCTAGAAAGAAACCATAATGCTCCTGTAATTAGGAACAAAAAGAAAAGAAAGACATTGGGAACTCAGCATTGCTAGGTTCTACAGAACACATGAATTACTTAAACCATCTTGTCGAATTTTCTGCTAGACACATGATACCTTATTTATAACATACAAATAGATATATGCTACTGTGAAGTTGTGTTTCGCGAACTACCACTTAGTGTCTCACTAACATCTGCCCCAGCGACCCCTGCATATCCCCAGAGTTCAGAAACATCAAGACAGATCTCCAGATGACAGGATACCTTCTCTGGAAACTAGTAACTGCTTCTCTATTGCAGAAGAAGGTTAGTTCGCCCTCATGTTTGGGAAAATGCACATATCCAACAGCGCATGCTCTCCCAACGCAGACATTCACATGGTAATATTTGCATTAACTAATTACATGATAAAGCAGACATCACCAATAAAGTGCGAAACAGGGAGAAATGAAATGAACTCCGATGCTCGACCTGCTTGATTGCACTTGTGGCGGTGTCACCATTCTGAAGACCTTTAAGATGGGGAAGTGTTGGAGAATACCCATCTACCACATCTGTGAGAGGATTCCAACGGATTGGGTCCTGGAAAATGAGAAGTCCATAAGTGACTCTATGTCACAGTTTCCGCTTGAGAAGTCTGGCATAACTACGGAACTATGTTGTAAAGAAAAGTTCTCTGTAAAGAAAAGTTATTTGACCCACCTCACCACCTTCCCCTGAGTTAGATTTGCCGCCTATTCTATTCATGGCAATAGCAATAGCTTCATGTGTTTCTCTTGAAATGGCTCCTAGGGACATTCCACCTGTACAAAAATGTTCAACAATGGAGGTTGCAGGCTCAACTTTGCCAATAGGAATAGGTGCACGATCACTCTTCAACTCAAGAAGATCTCGAAGAACCTACATCATAAAAGATATCAATATCATCAGTCTTCGTGGTGACAAAGCAAAGCAATGGGTTGGCAACCAGAAGGATCACCACTTACATTGACAGGACGGCTTGCAAGGTGTTGTTGATAGACAGTGTACGCATTATCACGTTTTTCACGAATTGCTTTGTGCAGCAGCTTTGACATCTCAGGATTATTTGCATGGTATTCCCCTATCCAGAAAGAACAACACATCATAATCAGTACTATTCTGATTCAGTACTAGGAAAAAAACAATAACCTCATGCAGAAACAAAAGGAGGGTGTTTTTTGGGAAAGATAGAAGATGGCATTAAATCTAGACAAAGATGGATATAGCTGTGCAGTCCAGTCTATTCTAGGCATTTACTACAGGTACGACCTTTGATGTAAAATAGATGTGATAGAGGACAGCTTATGATTATCATGCTACATGACAGGAGGATTCATGAAGACCCTTCTGCATTGATAATCTCTAGGAAAGCTGAAGGAAACTGTAGATCACAGACTAGGGATGCCGTAGTATGCGTTATAGCATTATAATGCCACACCAAAATACATAATATTATAAAACACTAGAAATACATGCATCCCAAACATAAAAATAGTATGTTTCCTAAGGATAGATACTACCTCCAGGTCTGGATTGGATGAATCCAAAGTTTTCTAGTCTCTTCGCCGTATCTTCTGAGAATGCCTTCACCCAGAATGATAAGGTTTCTCTACCCAGCTTTACAAGGATACAAGTGTTTGTAAGTAAAGTCACAAAAATGATAAATGTAAATGGACTACAGGAAGTTTTTTTTAAAAAAAAGAAGCCTTCTAAACAGTATGCCAGAAGCATTAAAAAAAGTGAAAAATGTATACAGATCAGAATTCCATACAATTTTAAAGCGCCGAATGTACTTGATGCAGCATTCTGAAAAATTGTATATAGCTTACCTCATCAAGTGTGAGCCCTCCAATTTTGGATACACTTCCACAGAAGGCAAGATCAACGACTTCTTGACCAAGACCATAAATTTCAAAAATCTGAGCTCCACAATAGCTATACAAACAATGCATACGGGTCAAACAATCGCAGTAGCAGTTCACACTTCATAATATTGACAATACAGCTCTGTTAATTGGATGGGAAAGATAGACAAACCTTGAGAGCAGTGAGATACCCATTTTTGAAAGTATCTTGAGCAGGCCAGATTTTACAGCCTAGAAAGTGCATCAATAGAACACGTTAATAAAAGGTACCATTGGAGTGAATGAAATATTTAGATCTCATTCTTTAAGGGTTAACTAGAACAGGTGAAATCAAGATAACTCATAAAATAATCAGAGAATAGTAACAGGGATGAGGGCTTAACATGGGAAGATGGACTCATGGACCTAAGGGCTCAAACGTAGCAAGCTCATATTGGAATCAGCTATGTTCAGACGATCAGGGGCAAGAGGACAACATTCAACAAACAAGTCACTAGCTAGAAAAAACATACCTTGATAAAGTTTCTTTGAGCCTGCTCAATAGTCACCGTGGGCATCTTCCCATTCCGCATCAAATTAACAGTTTTGTTGCTCAGCCTCCATTGCCGGCATGTTTCTAGTGCCAGATAAGGACAGACAGCACTGATGCACAGTAGAAGAATGAACATTAGTAAATTTAGTAAGTACACAAATAAAATGGTTACTTCAACACCATACAATTCATGAGGAAACATGCAGATGAATACTACAATCTACGTATGCCCGTTCAACTGAAAACAAAACTACTCCTATTTCTTTAGAATACAGTATTTTGTTCTGATTTTAAGTTAATGGAAGTTCAAAAACAGATTTGGTGAAACTGGTGAATTTCAAGCTTTCACAGCATCCAACTCCCATATCAGCATGGTAGTTTCCTTAATATTTGGTCGTATCCAATAGTAGGATCGTTCAGATAGGTGATGGTCTACGATTCAGGATTTTAGGTCATGGTCTAGCGATAGTCATGGGAGTAACTCCTACCAGAGTTGAAATCCTAGTACCAAGTTTTACACACATGATAGGAAACTCCCTCGCTTGTGTGTGAAGCATGGCATGCATGCAGAGTGGTGCGTGTCTATGTCTCTTCCATTTATTCACCAAGAAAAAAAAAGATACATGATTCCAAGTCCAAATAACTGCTGCTATGCTGGTTTGATTGCAATTGACCAAGTGTAAATGTAAATAATGGTAATTAGATATGGTATTTTGGTTTGAACGGACTAGAATGGACATTTTTTATTAAGGCCTCGATTTGATCATCTAATTTCCTCTACTACAAGAAATCTGATGTGTTCCTTGATTGGATAATGTTGGATTAGACACAACATTGAGGCACAAGTCATAAAACATATATCTCCAACATATTTATTGATGCATAAAGGAATACAGTACTTTGGCACTGGTCCCTGAGACCCTGACTAATGCCTAGTGCCTACAGAACACTTCTGAATTAGGTTGTGATTTTTTTATGTATTGAAGGATCATGACAACTTTGGAATGTGCACATGCTTTTATGCACGATGAGGATGTCAAGTTAAGCAAATTGCAAATATAAGGGATGAACTCCTCCATCCGCTCACAAACATAAGGCATGTTTTTAATAGTCTTGTCCACAAATGTAAACACTTAGTCCATATTCCAATGCAAAATATGTTGTTCCCTATATATACCCAATTAATTTATACTTCTACTTGCATTGGTTACATGCATGAATTGTGTATAGACTGTAGAGGCAAATAATTAGAGGTAATATAGTCAGTTGGAAGTCTTCTTAATCTACATGCAAGACAAAATGGGCTTTACACTTATGGACGAAAGGAGTAGATATTGTTGAAAGAAATCTAGTGTTAGCAACAAACTCTTACCTGGCGCCATATCCGATCAGACATGCGAAGTGATGTGTGCTGAAACACTGAGCAGTATCAGCAACAATAGAAGCAGACATCCGAAGGCCATTCTGAATCAAATGCTGGTGGATGGCACCAACAGCTAGAAGTATTGGTATAGCAGGCCGAGTTGGTTCCTACATCATTCAATAATATTATGATCTAGGTAGTGTGGAAAGAATAAAAAAGGGGCACCTGTCATTCAAGTGGCACTGTTGTGAAAACATTAATAGCCTAAACATAAGTAGTGATAATGATTTGAATCAAAAGGAAAGCTTCACATTTTTATAGTAAAATGAAACATTTTAAGTGAATTACCTAGCACTATGAAGCATTCAAGCATCTCTAGATTTGCATCACACATAACAGTAAAGCTAATGCTAGTTTGGCAGGGAAAATTATAGCTTGCCAATTTTGACAAGATGTAATAAATTATTCAAAGAGGAGGTTGAATCTTTTAATGGAGCTTTCAAAATAGCAAAGGGCCAATTTAAGGTGAACAGGGTGTGTTCAGTGTTTGTAATAAGACTAGTTAGTCTGATATGTGCCCACTTGAGAACAGCATCCATAAGTATTAATAAGTGTAGGCATCTCATATTGATGCATAGCCATTGTCGTGGTGTAGCAAACCACAGCCGGGTGGCGGAACGCACCCGCCTAATCCCAGAGGGGGTGTATTTGGGATTGCGCTAAGCGATTAGGCCTACCTAGCTCTTGTGTTCAGGATGAGTCTATCCTCTGCCTTCCAGTCCTCTTCTGGACCTTGGCCTTTCTGTAACGGGCGTCTCCCTTTTATAGAGCAAGGGGACGCGTACAAAGGCATTAGACCCCGACAGGTGGGTCTAACGTGGATGTATAGTATACTGCGCAGGAAGCTTCAATGGAGCTACAGCGGTTGAGAATCTCTTCTCGGATACGCTTCATCGCCCTGTAGACTCTCTGACCGAGGTGAGTCTTATTTGTTCCATCGGCGAGGCGCCCATTGGGCAATGTAGCTTGCAGCGTAGTCTGTCGAGGCTACCGTGTAGGCGTCATAATGGGCGAAGCCGAGCCGTCGTGTCCAACTGGCATAATAGACTGACATACACGGCGTGGACGGTGCCAGCGACTGCACTGTGCGCCTTGGTAACACGCGACCAACAGTGCAACCTGGCGAAAGCCGCCTCGGGCTCTGCTGTGGCAGGGCGCACCTCCGCCTACCGCATTGAATGCGGTAGGTAAGCGAGTCTTCCTGTGGAAGCCACGCGGCACCGCGCGCGCACCCGCACCTGCGGACACGTGGCGGCTCCGGACCAGCCCCAGGCGGGGTGTCGGTTCCACCCCGCTGAGGGGCCCGGGTAGTATATGGGGGTCCGGTACTCCCTGGGAGGTCCGGGGCTCCGCGGGAGGTCCGGGACCCCAGCTGTCCCAGCTGTTTTGGCTGAGGGCTACCTCCTTCCTGGACACGTGGCGTCACCGGACCTTCCCCAAGCGGGGAACGGGTCCGGGGCCGTTTGCCGGGAGAGTAGGGCTCCGGACCACAGGGGTCCGGCTGCTCGGCCGTCAGGGCGTAGTTAAAGATAACTACGAGACTCTTGCCTAGACACAGCAAGAGGGGGTACCCCAGTCCTGGGGTACCGACAGTGGCCCCCGGGCCCACCTCGGGAGAGGTACGAACCCGCGGGTGGGGCCACCATCATGATGTGTTCCCACGCAACTTGGCTGTGTCGGCGTGCTCATGTCGAGAGCGGGTGCTCCGGACCCCTTGGAGGCCGAATCACCTGTTGCCAGGTTCAGGTATTAGAGCGCTCTCCATAGGGCGGCGAAGGTGTAGGCTTGGGGTACGGAACCAAGCCAAGCGGCTACACGGACCTCGGACAGCCCAGGGAGCGCGAATCACTTCCCCGGACCTGGCTCCTAGCGACCGTGGCGAGCGGTCTCCGCCGGAGTGGGCCACCGGAGTGGACTTGAGTCGACCGTGGCGAGCGGTCTCCGCCGAAGCGGGCCACCGGAGTGGACTTGGAGCGACCGTGGCGAGCGGTCTCCGTCGGAGCGGGCCACCGGAGTGGACTTGAGCGACCGTGGCGAGCGGTCTCCGCCGGAGTGGACTTGAGTCGACCGTGGCGAGCAGTCTCCGCCGGAGCGGGCCACCGGAGTGGACTTGAGCGACCGTGGCGAGCGGTCTCCGCCGGAGCGGGCCACCGGAGTGGACTTGAGCGACCGTGGCGAGCGGTCTCCGCCGGAGCGGGCCACCGGAGTGGACTTGAGCGACCGTGGCGAGCGGTCTCCGCCGGAGCGGGCCACCGGAGTGGACTTGAGTCGACCGTGCCGAGCGGTCTCCGCCGGAGCGGGCCACCGGAGTGGACTTGAGTCGTTGCTGATGATCCCATGAATTACGCCACCGGACCTTGCAACAAGGTGTAGGAAACCAGGCCTTATACTAGAAAGGAGCCCGGGACCTCTAGGGACAGCAGTCTCAAATACTAGGGGACTCGTAACAGGGCAGTGAAGTTCGTAGGCTTAGGGTACATTACCAGGCTAAGCTACGCGGAGCTTCTCTACCCCAGGATACGGGCACCACTTCTCCTGAGCAGGTCCCTAGAGGTCCGAACTGCCTTCCAGCTAGAAGGGGTGTCCCCACCTGACCACAAGCCAACAACTCAATTTGGATCGTTAGCAACAAAAGAAAAGACTCCGTACGGAAGAAAGAAAACATGCAAGCTGAACGGACGAGTGCTATCAGGTTAATGTAAAGATAGGACTGAGAAATCAAATCTCCTTTTTTGCTTGATTCGTGGTGTACATCAGAGGTCGGGATTACGAGGGCGGACCTCTACCGCTTTGGACCACTTGCTGGTGTCGCCTGTTTGTGCGATGAAGCCAGAGGTCGGGTTTACAAGGGCGGACCTTTACCGCTCTGGACCACACGTAGGCACCAAATCATTACAAAGGAGAAACACACTCAATCCTATCTAGTGATAACCTACAGCCGCTGCCCCGTAAGGCGTGCACGTTGCTGGCCGTAGTGGAGCTGGCACCTTGGGGGCTCTTTTGAGTCGTTGGGGGCGAAGGCACCCTGGACGTGCTTGTTCAGCATCATCCAGCATCACCTCGGGAGCTGGCTGAGTTCTTCTCAGCACAAGAACTGTCCCACGCTCAGATAGCGTGGGAACAAATTTTTTGGCTTTGAATGGGAGTGCCCCTGCCGTTGCCAGCTGCCGAGGAAAGCCAGCCCGATGGCCGCTCATAGTGAGCTGAAGCCAGCTCGACGCCCTGGCGCAGCGGAAGGATGGGTGCTCGTTTGGACGAGCACGGAGCGTGGAGAAGGGCGGTCGTTCGCCGGCTCCGCCTTGGTGCACCTTGGGGGGTGCCGCACCTCCCGGCATCCGCTTTGGTGTTGGCACAGGGCCTCCGCGCCTTGCGGTGGAGGCTGACGCCTGTCTGCAGCCGCTCCAAGGGGGGCTTGAGCCAGGCGAGGGAGAAGGCGACAGACATCCTTCCGGCTCCAGGCTCCATCTTGAGAGGAAACCTTGAGCCAACGCCTCGCCGCCGCAAGAGACCCCCGGCGGTTGCTTGAGAGAAAACCTTGAGCCGACACCAAGGTGTCGCAGGGTGACGGGAAGCAGGCGTCGCCCCTGTGCGGCACCGTGCCGGCTCTGAGGTGTCGCTGTGGCGACGCACAGCAGGCGCCGCTGCCGTGCGCCACCGCACCAAGGACACTGCTGCCTCGGTGTCAGGGCATGCGGCGTACGAGACGCCATGCCTTTCTTCATCTTCTCGTCGTCGTTGCAGAGGATAAGCTCAACCTCAGAAGCAGTAGGTGAGCAAGGATCCGGCCGAAGCTTGCGCGATCCCCACGGACGGCGCCAAATGTCGTGGTGTAGCAAACCACAGCCGGGTGGCGGAACAAACCCGCCTAATCCCAGAGGGGGTGTACTTGGGATTGCGCTAAGCGATTAGGCCTACCTAGCTTGGGGGCAAGAACACACGAGGATTTAGAGTGGTTCGGGCTGCCGGAGCGTAATACCCTACGTCCACTGTGTGCTGTATAGCTCTTGTGTTCAGGATGAGTCTATCCTCTGCCTTCCAGTCCTCTTCTGGACCTTGGCCTTTCTGTAACGGGCGTCTCCCTTTTATAGATCAAGGGGACGCGTACAAAGGCGTTAGACCCCGACAGGTGGGTCTAACGTGGATGTATAGTATACTGCGCAGAAAGCTTCAATGGAGCTACAGCGGTTGAGAATCTCTTCTCGGATACGCTTCATCGCCCTGTAGACTCTCTGACCGAGGGGAGTCTTATTTGTTCCATCGGCGAGGCGCCCGTTGGGCAATGTAGCTTGCGGCGTAGTCTGTCGAGGCTACCGTGTAGGCGTCATAATGGGCGAAGCCGAGCCGTCGTGTCCAACTGGCATAGTAGACTGACATACACGGCGTGGACGGTGGCAGCGACTGCACTGTGCGCCTTGGTAACACGCGACCAACAGTGCAACCTGGCGAAAGCCGCCTCGGGCTCTGCTGTGGCAGGGCGCACCTCCGCCTACCGCATTGAATGCGGTAGGTAGGCGAGTCTTCCTGTGGAAGCCACGCGGCACCGCGCGCGCACCCGCACCTGCGGACACGTGGCGGCTCCGGACCAGCCCCAGGCGGGGTGTCGGTTCCACCCCGCTGAGGGGCCCGGGTAGTATATGGGGGTCCGGTACTCCCTGGGAGGTCCGGGGCTCCGCGGGAGGTCCGGGACCCCAGCTGTCCCAGCTGTTTTGGCTGAGGGCTACCTCCTTCCTGGACACGTGGCGTCACCGGACCTTCCCCAAGCGGGGAACGGGTACGGGGCCGTTTGCCGGGAGAGTAGGGCTCCGGACCACAGGGGTCCGGCTGCTCGGCCGTCAGGGCGTAGTTAAAGATAACTACGAGACTCTTGCCTAGACACAGCAAGAGGGGGTACCCCAGTCCTGGGGTACCGACAGCCATACTCTATTAGCTTCCATATTTATCTGTATGCAAGTAAATTGTGATATGACACATCTATATGTGACACTATATTATCCATTTTGTTTTAATGTCGTTTCTATGGTTAACTACACAAAACTAACGCGCATCTGTGGACAGTAAGATTGCTTTTTTTTTGGTTCCATATTTTATGGTTTACTACTATAACAGTGAATATAAACTGCTGCAATGCATATTAGACAAGTGAACAAGAAAAGAATGCTAAACATACATGCATTTAGATTGCATATTTTGAAAATCTACTTGAAACATATTTTGAGTATGTAAAAAATGCAGAAGAAAAGGAGGTCTTAGATACCCAATAATTTGAAGAAAAAAAACTGTACTCACAGGTGCTTCAGAACGATCAGAAAGCACAAGAAGTTGACAACCACTCCGCACAGCAGCATCAGCTTCTTCACAAAGAGCCTTGATTGTACTATCAAGGGAGCCATCTAGACCTTTACGAATATCGAAGTACGTTGAGAGTACTTTGGGCTTCAGTTTTGGGTCTTTCAGAAGTGTTTCTAGTTCACCTTCATTCAGCACAGGGCTTGATAGGGCAACCTGAAAAAGTCAATGGCAGTGCTTTGATGTTACCAAAACATATAATAAATGCCAAGTCACATACTTAATTTGAAACTAATTAAACTTACCTGGTCAGCATTTTCAGGGCCAACCTCCAAGATGTTGCCTCTTTTACCAATATTAACTTCAAGAGACATAACTAAGCCTTCTCTTAATGGATCAATTGCAGGATTTGTAACCTAGAAATGTGAAAGAGAATCATGTCTATTACAAGCACAACCTGAGAGGACATTGATCTAGATAACAACTTTTTGTAAATGAGGAGACCAAATTCCATGGAAAAATGCCATCACTGTGACCAAGTTAAAGTTAAAAGACCTGATGCTCAATGAAATGTAAATAAAAGTTAATAGATCGCTATTTTCTCCCTACAAGGCTACCATACCAACAAACGAGCATGCAGCTCGATTTACTTTATGTGAAATTTTTGGTGTGAAATATTAAATTTCACAATACAGCAGGCCAATTTTAAGATGGACTAGAATTTATCATTTATTTTTTGTTGTGGCAATATTAAATTTAAGTTTGTTGTGCATGGGAAAAATGTAATTTCCCAAGTACCAACCGTGCTATAGTTGAAAAGGTTGCCATCATTTGGTAATTCCATTGTCATACTGAAGCAGGGAAGGCATTTACTTCAGCACGCCAGGATACGAATTCCAATGAATACAGCAGTTAATTTAGACTCGAAAGGGCTCAGCTAATTAACTACCATAAAATCTCTAAGGATTTACTAACCTGTGCAAACCGCTGCTTGAAATAATCATATAACATGTGGGGCTTTTGTGACAATACAGCTAATGGAATGTCATCGCCCATACAAAATGTTGGTTCCTTTCCTTGTGAAGCCATAGATTCAATCACCAGTTGCACATCTTCACTTGAATAGCCAAATGCCCTAGGGAAAAGCAATATGTATAAATTAAACATTCAGCTAGAGTAATCATGTAGTGTTTCGAACCGTTACAACCATTGGTAATTGTCTGTTGTGCAACTTCTAATCTAAAAATATTATAGCTACTCCCTTCGTTCCACAGTCCACTTAGAACATCATGGGTGTAATTATTGCAGTATTTCAACTCATTACCCTCATTAAGTTCCATAGAAGAAAACATGTCGTATTGTGTGGCATTTAATTGAGGTATTGATTAGTACACAAGGCTAACATGTTGAAAACTTGAAATCAACTAAATAAGTGACAATATTTTACTGGACATAACGCAATGGCATTCCAAGCTCACAAACACTGTTATGGATGTACCTTCTGAAATATCAAGAACACTAAACCACAACTCGGACAAGTAAAAGAAAAGAATTTAAGGGGTGTCAGGATCAAAGGAACAAATGTTGATGAATTCTTACTGTTGATGTCTCAAAACAGACTCATTGTCCATGACTGTTGATGGGAGGAAGTTGACAGGCTTTATTGAGCGTGTGCGTTCTTGCAACCAAGTTCCATAGGGATTTGCTGAAGCTACACTTTTCTTCACTTCTGTGTTTTCAAGAACCTGGATGATTCATGAGGTTTAAAATCTACATAGAAAATTCTGCCACAGTCAAGGCAATAAAGGTTAGAGATTCTTTGTTTCTATACTAACCTGCCCAGTCTGTAGATCAACAGTAATCATCATTCCAGGGCCTAATCTTCCTTTCATTACTACCTTCGACTCGTCCATCGGTATAACACCAACCTGTATGTCACCATTGACAAAACTTGTCAAGTTGTCATCAACTTGTCATCAGTGCAAACCCAATATGAAACTTTTGAGATTTCACGTAACACTTGAGAAGGTGATCAAAATTCATTTTATCAACTATTGACATACTTTCATGTCATAGTTACAAAACAAATCATATCAATTTCAACTGCTCAGGAGATGTGCAAAATGTGTGACCTGCAAAGCAGCTTATTTAAGGAATCAGTTTTTTTTTTAAAAAAAACAAAAATCATCCTGTTACTGCATTGCTCCCTACAACAACTGAAGAACTGTGCATTTCTCTACAAACTATGGATTCAAGAGAGTGAGCTGAGAAGTTAGTCCACTCCCTCCAAAAAGAGAAGTTAGTCACTAAACATTTTTATGCATCGAAATTTAGTAATCCTTGCACCATCCAAGTGGAAATGTCTAACTTGAATGGTAGTTGATGCATAAAACCAAACTCAGTCAATGCTACTAGGATGCAATGCAAACTTTAGCCAAAAAAGGCAAGAGCAAAGCCATGCAAGATCTTTCAAGTTTGAAACCAAGCACACGTCACATTATATTAGCCTAGCTGGCAGACCTACACTCTAGCAGAGACACAATACTTACGTAGTGTTACATTTAGTTTAGCTTGTGACATCTGAACTCTGCGATTTGGTATTGAAGGGTGTCAGTATATCTGCAATGAATTACTAGCAGATAAACCACATGCTACAATTCAAGGATTTCAAAATGGATACATTATTACATACAAGACACAATTCTCTCTGATAACATTGATGTTGCTGAACGTATAATTTTGTACAGAAGAAAGAAATAGCTAGGACCAACCTCAGATGCAACATAAACAAAGTCATCTGATGTTCTCCAATAGCGTGCTGGACGGAGGCCATTCCTATCAAGAGTTGCTCCTACTGTCCTTCCATCACTTGATAAAAAATACAAAAACAACTATAAGCACCAACACTCTGTTGCAGGCCCTAATTCAGTTGGAAAGGTAGCACATAAAGGAAAAAGGTAACGTTATAATCTATAAATTTCTTATTCTAAGGAACTTCAATAATTGATATCAGTTCAAGATGCCTTTCATGGTTTTTTGCCCTTTGACAATTCTTGTGTTATCTACTACTATTTCTTGTCTACTATGGGGAACTTCACTTTCCTAGCATGGCCTAGAAGGTTTCAACAGCTAAATTCAAAATACCTTCTAACAGAAGATACAACTATTAATCTAAAAAAAGAAGAAGATACTACTAAATGCCACCTGTAACTACAGCACATAACCATATCAATCCTGATCTCTCTTCAGAGTTGAATACCCAATTATGCTACATTTCATTCCCTGCTTTGAGCTGCACACAAGTAAGTCTGCTATAACACAACAAGGTTTCAGCCAAAGTGGATAACAAAAACATTGCTCCATGACAGATACTCAAATAACAAAAGAAAATAAGAAGGGACAGTCCCATATGGCATACAAATGATCTTACCTAAACAGGAGTAGAGCAGGTCCATCCCAAGCCTCCATTTGTCCTTTGTAGTAGTCATAAAAGTCAATTACCTATAGAAAAACACAAATCAATTGGACATAATAGCTGGCGCAGGTTAATAGAAAAGGGACTTCATGCATGCCCTTAATGATACCTCAGGGTATTTTATCGATAATGTTGGATGGTTCTTGTATGCCTCAGGGACGAGAATCATAAGAGCTTCAGCAGGACTTCTACCACTTCTTAGCAGTAACTGATGCAAGAAAGGATGTGATTACTTAAAAATGACAGCACCAGATTCCAGGTGAAGTGGAATGCAAAAGAAAAATGCATGCAGGCTTCTCTGAGGGGAATGCAGGCTTTGTAATATAATTCAGTGAAAGGAGTGTGATACTGTGTCTTACTTCAGCAGTACTGTCAAGGTTAGCTGAATCAGATGCTTTAGGGTCACCAAATGGGCGAATTTCATGCTCACGGCCTCGCCATACAGGAGACTGTAGTGTCGCTTCTCTTGATCGCATCCAGTTCAAGTTTCCCTGCAAGGAAAACAGAACACAATGAATAATGCAGGAGGTGCCATTTAAAGTCAATATAAAAAATTTGTGGGCAACATAGGAAGGAACTAAAAGCAAGATATGGCAAACAGAAAGGTCCTATTTGAGGATGTTAAAGCAAACCTGTATTGTGTTAATCTCTCCGTTGTGTCCAAGTAACCTCATAGGTTGAGCAAGAGGCCATCTAGGACTTGTATTTGTACTGTATCTTCGATGATAAATGGCGAAAGGAGATTTATACAGTTCATTCTGAAGGTCCAAATAGAATTGCTCAAGAACCTCAGATCGAAGCATTCCTTTGTAGACAATTGTTCTGCATGACAAAGAGCAGAAATAAAGCTCATCTGCCCAGCTGGAAGATTTTGAAGCCCGCTCTATCAGCTTCCGGCATATGTATAGTTCTCTCTCTATGTCATCAGGATTATCTTCCTTTGCAACTTTCACAAATATTTGTTGTATATTAGGCATGGTTTCTTTTGCATAACGGCCTACCACAGATACATTAAAAGGAACAGGTCTCCAGCCAAGAACCTCAAGGCCTTCATCCGTGAAAACCTTTTCAGTTGCTGTAACATGATAAGGTGCCACTTTCAGATCATGCAGAACAGAAATAATAGAAACTATGGTAAGCAGTACTACTATGAATAAGGACAGAATATCCAAAGTAAAGGTAGAAAGCATTGTCAAGGAAACCACACTCCTATGAAGCTAGGCAAACTAGCACCACTAGAAACACCAACTAAACTTTTTGCATGCTATAGCTGTTGAACTCACATGCTTTCCGGTATCAAGGGAAAATAGTGTGCCACAGAAACTACATTCTAACAAAAGGGCTCAAATTTTAAGACCCAACATTTTGTGGGCATGCAAAGGATGGCAGCATGAAAATTCCACATATAACAATTGAAGTAGGCTGTAACAGAACAGGGGATGCCTGGTAGAAATCTCTGGTCCAAAAAAAAATAGAAATGTCCCACATTGGAGATAAGAAAAAATGTGTTCCTGTGCGAGCAGCATATTGTGGTAGGACATTACCAGCTTTGGCTTCTTCCATGGACTTCTCATCTTGTGGAAGGAAGACCATGCCTACACCAGTATTTTTTCTGTCAAAAGGAGCAAGTCCTTGCTTGTTGGCCCAGTCATCAAACAGGTCCCATGGAATGGCACTCATCAATCCTGCCCCATCGCCAGAGTCATTGTCTGCTCCACAACCACCACGGTGCTCCATGCACCCAAGAGCTGTAAGTGCATCGCGAACAATGTTGAACGAAGGGACATTTTTCAAGTTTGCAACGAACCCAACACCACAAGCTCCACGTTCAGATAAGATATCATTCAAATCTGCAGCCTGGTAAAGGAAAAGGAATTCCTGATGTTAACCAGCATTAAATACAGTGCTTGATTTACAATGTCGTAGTTGTTGCAGCCTACTCAAACACATTCCAGAAGGGACAGGGCAAATCAGTATACGCTATTACAAATATTCCACCAGCGATTTACACAATGTGATGCACTGACACTCCTGGAAACTTGATCGTGATTAGTACCTACCACCGCAGCTGTCACCTATCGTCCAATAACACTCGATTGCTTATTATACCCTGAATTTGGTATGCTTTGTTCGCTTGTTATACTATATACTATTTTTTTTTAAAAAAAAGTCCATGAAAGGTACAGATCAAAAGCGACAAGTTGCAGTGCATGACGATCACCAACGAATTAAAAAACTCGCGGTTGCAAGCAACCATTGCTTCAACACATAACCTGCGCTAATGTTCCTGTTTTCCCCCAATCGCCCAGCACAATCGGCGATTGTACAACTATTCGAAACGCAGGACCAAAAAATCGTAACCCATCGAAACATGCAATTTTCGATGATTTACATAGACGGAAATAAACAATCCAGAACCCACAAAACCCCAAAAACACGCGGTCCTTCTACCTCACACACACACGTCACGAGTAACGACGAGAGTCACGAGACCAATAGCTCAATCAGACAATCCCGATCAAGCACATATATCCATCCGTACCTGCTGCGTGGGCTTCTGCGGCGCGGGCGGAGCCTCCTGTCGGGCGACGCCGCCGAGCACGGCGCGCGCGGAGGAGGCGACGCCCCAGCTCGGCCTGGCCGCCGCGGGCGCGCCCCGCGCCCGCAGCCTGGAGCGCCGCGCGGCGGCGGCCCTCCCCGCGAGGAGCAGCGTCGGCGCGGCGCGGGGCAGCGGGAGGAGCGCGGCGGCCGTGGTGGGCGCCGCGCGCGGGAGCGTGGCCATGGCCCTCGCCGCCCTGGCCCTGGCCCTTGACTCTGGGCGGCGACGCGGAGCGCGATCCGGTCCGGCGGCGCGTCCCCGCCCGCACAACGCTACGTAGCGCCTCCTCCGCCTAAACTAAAAACCGATCGGCGAACGCACACCACGCGTCGGGCGCGGCGGTGTGATATAGCGGGAGCGGGAGGCGGTGGATGTGGTGGCCGCGGCCCCTCCCGCGGCCGCGGAAGCCGACAACGGAGGGGATCGTGTGGAGAGGAGGGGGGCGGGGCGAACAGGATAGGGCGAGAAGCGAGGGGTGGATGGACGCGGAGCGGAGGGGGGAGTAGTTATAGGAGCACGAGCAACGCGACGACGAGGAGGGGGCTTGGCTTCCGCCTCTCGGGCGTACGGGGGGACGCACAGGCACAGCAGCGCAAGCCGTCGGGGGATCAAACCGGATGGAGCGGAGGATGAACGGGAAGGGAGTGGGGGAGGCGGTGGACTCGCGCTTGGATTTGTGTGGTTTTTAAAAGCAAGGGGGTGTGGCCTTTTGGGCTTTGGCTTTTGGTGGGACCCGGCTCGGGGGCTGGTAGGGATTTTGACCGGGGTTTTGGGGTTTTGCTTGAGCTAGGATTGTTGAGGCTACTAGCTCAACGTACTGGTAGTGGTACTCTAAAAAAGGAAAAGAGGTCCCTCACCACTAGAAGCAAAAAGAGAAGAGTTCCCCTTTCTTTGATTACCTGCAATGGAAAATCTTTGCAACTGCACGATGCGTGTAAGCGGCGGACTAGAGGTGGAAGGACCGAAAGGGGGATGCATCAGTTATTATTCAATTATTAGGATGATGGTAATTGATTGGTAGGCTTAGCTTTATCGAACAAACATATATCATTGCCGACCAAGCAAGGAGAACTTGTAGATGCTCATTTCGACCGCAGCGACCTCATCATAATAAAAAAGATAAAAAATGCAAAGTCTCGTCCAGCAGCTTCTTCCTTGACGTTTTCCAGCGCCTTGTATTCTTGTGCCACTTTTTTTGCGAGGAATATTTGTGCCGCTTGTCACTGTTCACTTGTTTATTATATTATTGTAATCTAAGCCTGCCCGCTATCAGGTCTCACGTTTTCTAAGCTCTCTTCACGGCAATCTCGGAATCTCGGTATTGGAGATGTATACTTCATGGCAACAAGAGAATCGCTCTGTGTTGGGAAAAAGAAAAAACTAGATCGAATCGTTTTTGTCAGAACTGAAACATATAGTTTGTCTTACTAACGAGGTTGATTAGGTTGGTGCGTGACC
Source organism: Panicum virgatum (assembly GCF_016808335.1). NCBI lineage: Eukaryota > Viridiplantae > Streptophyta > Magnoliopsida > Poales > Poaceae > Panicum > Panicum virgatum. Next base: position 67,903,862 of record NC_053146.1, read on the forward strand.
AAGTAAAACAAGCAGAGCGTACACAGTGTTAGTCTAAATGGTAAACAGTGAACGATCGGTCACCCATCGTTTAGAAAAAAAAGTCGGTATACACGGCCGTTTAAATGATCGAAACGATTTTGCACGGCCCACATGGCTACCCATCGAGTAGCGTGTACACGGCATGCAAACGATCTAAACAGTCATGTAGACGAACAATGATGGTACAACAATTCATTGGGAGTCGCCGGCCTTGGCCAACTTAAGAAAAGGACAATGAAGCCAAAAACTATATTTGGAGTCGACGCATTTTAGCCATTCAAAGAGTTTTGTTTTATTTGATCTGATAAAAATCTGAGAGGTTGGACGAGATGCATGCCACAGTAATATGGTTTGGTTACAATATTTCACAACTGCTGCGTGGGAGAATCTTTCGCATGGTGACGTGGTTTGGACACAGAATCTCAATCCACAAGATAAAAATAATAACATGTGGGAGGAGCAGAAGAAAGCTGACTTGCCTTTGCCTTCTGAATATTCTGTCCTGTTCGGCGGGCTCTGCTCGCATCAGAATCCGGAGAAGATGCCACTCAAATCATTTGCGTAGTAAAATGTAAATCACACGTCACGGCGAACCACTCGTGTGATCCTGGGCTGAACTGGCTGTGAGATCGGATGCTTGTTGCGACGTGCAAGTTGTTGGTGGAAAGGTCAGTAGGTGGTGAAGAACAGAAGACGGAAGAAGCTTGGGCTCTTCTGGAATGGGTTCCCTTCGTCAAGCGGCAACGTCATCACCTTGGTTTGACATTTTTTGGCATCTTAGAGAGCTGTTGATTGCCCGCATATCTTACTCCTTTCAAGCCTATGTATGCGTTGGCAACTACAAACTACTAAGTTTCACATAATCCAGGTGTCAAATTGTCAAAAGCCTTCTGTTCCAGTGCTGTGCCATCCGTTGCTGACCTGAGTGACCTGTGAACTATGATCCCGAGGCATGCATCGCTTTGAACATTTCTGTCCCTGCCGTCATAATCGGAGCCTACTTTGGACTATTCTGAATCGACAAAATTGAAGCTGGGGGACTGGTCTGTCACATTCCATTCTTCAGAGCTCAGACACTTGAGACGAAGGAAATGAAGATCTTCAGACTCCATTTGCATGCTCTGTTGTCCTGCTCCTGTCCGCTGATTAAGACGATGTATGGAGGCCATACACCTGCCACGCGCGCGCGCGCGCGCGCGAGAGAGAGAGAATATACACTTGGCAGAACAGTGCAGTGTATACTGTTCCAACCCATGGCAAGACAGCTTTGGTTTGTCCGGAAACAGAGGAGAAGGGGACATGGGGTTGCCTGAATGATCGGAACAGAAATGGCAGCGTGCTGAAGGTGCGGCAGCACAAGTGCCTGAGAGAAACTGAAGTCCCCCGTGCCTCTGCGCTGCTCTTTCAGGCGGCAGGACTCGAGACATCCGAAAGCCGGTGGCGCGGAGCGGCCGATTCGAGACGCCGGCCGGGTGGTCCATGACGCGTTACACTACAGTACGGTACGGCGCAGCAGAGCTGGGAGCACGGGTTTGTTTGGCGGGGGCTTTTAAAAAAAACTCCGGCTCTGACTCTTTAGATGGAGCAGCTTCTCTCATGGAGCCGAAACCATTTTGGAGAAACGTTTGGCACAACAGCTTCATGCAGATGTTAAAATACAGTGAAAAGTGTAAAATGACCACAATACCTTTTTTTTAATTTTCCACTCTTCTTATTTATTTCTTTTCTTTCTATTTCTTTTTTCCTTTTCTTTCCATTCTCTCTCTCCTTATCCACTACCGTCTGCCTCATCCATCCCCATCGCGCGAAGAAGCTTCTGCCACCAGCTGTCGCCCGCCCTCCTGCGCAGCTCGCAGCCGGCCCGGCCCGTCGTCTCCTTGCTCCCTTGCGCCGACCACCACCGCTCTCTGCTCCCACCGCGCCCACACCTGCCGCTGCTTGGGCTCCCGCGCGGCCGGCCGCCGCCACCTACCACACCCGCATCCGTTCGGGCTCCCGCGGGGCCGGTCGCCGCCCACCGCCACCGACCGCGCTCGCCGCCGCTCGAGCTTCGGCGCGGCCAGCCGCTGCACCTGCTGCGCTTGCATCCGATCGAGCTCTTGCGTCGCCGGCCATCCGCTCGGGCTCCTGAGACAGGAAAAGGGGGAGTGGCAAAATCGTTGTAAATAATTAGAAGTTAAGGGGCACGTGGAGGGTGTGGACGTGGGCCTCGGATGGAGCCGCAAGAAGTCTCGTTTCACTGGCTCCGTCGCTCGTATGTAAGCTGTTTGCAGCTCCAGCTGCAGCTCTGTACTTGGAGCACCTGCATTTTCAACCCTTTGGCAGGGCTCCGGTTGGAGCTGGATTTGGAGCCGGCGGACCCTGCCAAAGAGGCCCCACGTCGCAGGCCCGGGGGTGAAGATTCTGCGACGTCAGCTCAGATCGGAACGTCGTGTTTGCGGTGTTCTCTCTCTCCTCTCTCGGTTCACATGAAAACCATACCAGCCCACGCCGTTGAGTGTATTCGGCCTACCACAGCCCGCGCCCACGGCCCGCACAACCCTTCCTTGCATATGCGTTGGCCCAGCTTGGGCACTCAATTCGCACAGGCCGCGGCCACCGGACATTCTAAAGTTTGTTCTCCTCGAGCACACGAGCTGGCCTGTTAACACGAGATTTTGCGACGCGGAAACGGAAGTTGTGTGCCGACACGACAAGCCCAAGGCACGGCCCTTCACCGCTAGGGCAATGCAAGGCGTCAGCCTGCTTTGGAGCATAGCGTGCCCGCGGGTAGTACACGAGCACACGCTAAGCGACACGGGAGCAACTCTGGCGAGATGCCCGGTACAACCGCAAGCCGACATGGCTCGAGCCCCAGGCCCAAGAATCTGGCGGCGAAAGGGGACGTACCCAACGCACAAAATTTGACCATTAATTATTAATATTAAATAAAAACAATTTGTAAAGCTAGCTTCACAATTCTTGCGCTATTTTGCGAGATAAATTTAATGAAGGCTTTTACTGCACGATTAAAAGTTAGTTACTGTAGTATTACTGTAGCCAATCATCGATTAATTACCATCGTTAGATTCGTCGTGAAAAGTTATACTCATTCCTAAAAATATTTTACAAATAAACTTCATTTAGTACTTCATGCATTAAAAATTCTCTCGTTGCGCTACCCGTGCTACTGATAACCAAACAAGGCATCCACCGCTTTTTCACTTGACCGCTAAGTGCACACGTCAGAGCTCATCATCTCTTCGCCGCATTGGCGGTGCCCGTTGCCGGCGCACTCGCCTCGCCGCCGATGGGTCCGTGCGCGGCGCAGGCCAACAACCTTGTGGGCTTGTGGCCCAGTGGCTTTCGGCTCGGCGTGCTCCCGGCAAATCATCATGGCGCGGATGCATGGCTGCTACTCTCGATTCGGCATCTCCCTCGTACGGAACGGAATGCCACGGTTACTGTCCCAAACGGAGTCCACCATGTCCACGCACCGGCCAATCTCTTCCAAAGCTCGATGCTCTCCTCCTGACCTCCTCGCAAGATGGCAAGAGCCTGCATAGTCCATGAGCAGTTGAGCACCCACTGATCCTGCAGCCACCGTACATGCCACGCGCGTGGGCGCCGCCGTGCCAAGACAAGCGTCCTGTGACTGTGAGCCTGTGACGAGCCACCGTAAAAATTGCAGCCGACGCGGAGGAGGGCATACGTGGAGCGCGTCCGCTGGCCGAAGCGACAGGCCGCGCTCACGAGCTGCCGCCGTGCAGGAATGGCAGGCAGTGCCGTGGTGGGTCACCGGCTTACCGCGCCTAGCCTGGCCAGTACGGCACAATACGTCCACGGGAGGACCTCACGGGCGCGCCATGGCGCCGGCCTCCGTGTTGTTTTGCGTCACGGCTCGCGTGCTGCTCCGCGACCGCGACTATATAGAGCTCAACCCACCGGCGGCGTCACGCCACCGCCGCACCTCGTCATCTGCTTTGCAGTCGTGGTGCTCGGTGTTGAACGATGCGCGGCTGCAAGACGGGTATGAGGATGCTGCCCATGCTGCTGCTGGTGCTCGCTGCCGGCGCGGCGGCGTCGCACTCGTCGTGCCCGGCGACGCCGCCGGACTCGGGGGCCACGCTGCAGGTGTCGCACGCGTTCGGGCCGTGCTCGCCGCTGGGGCCCGGGGCGGCGTCCCCGTCGGGGGCGGGGTTCCTCGCGGACCAGGCGGCGCGCGACGCGTCGCGGCTGCTGTACCTGGACTCGCTGGCCGTCCGGGGCCGCGCGTACGCGCCCATCGCGTCGGGGCGGCAGCTGCTGCAGACGCCCACCTACGTGGTGCGCGCCCGGCTCGGCACGCCGGCGCAGCAGCTCCTGCTCGCCGTCGACACTAGCAACGACGCCGCGTGGATCCCCTGCGCCGGCTGCACGGGCTGCCCCACCTCCACGCCCTTCAACCCGGCCGCCTCCACCTCGTACCGCCCGGTGGCCTGCGGCTCACCGCTGTGTGCGCAGGCGCCCAACGCGGCATCGTGCCCGCCCAACAGCAAGGCCTGCGGCTTCAGCCTCACCTACGCGGACTCCTCGCTGGTGGCGGCGCTGTCGCAGGACTCCCTCGCCGTCGCCAACGACGTCGTCAAGACCTACACCTTCGGCTGCCTGCAGCGGGCCACCGGCACGGCCGCGCCGCCGCAGGGGCTCCTCGGGCTCGGCCGCGGGCCGCTGTCCTTCCTGTCCCAGACCAAGGACATGTACGAGGCCACCTTCTCGTACTGCCTCCCGAGCTTCAAGTCCCTCAACTTCTCCGGCACGCTGCGGCTCGGGCGCAAGGGCCAGCCGCAGCGCATCAAGACGACGCCGCTGCTGGCGAACCCGCACCGGTCGTCGCTCTACTACGTGAACATGACCGGCATCCGAGTGGGAAATAAGGTGGTGCCCATCCCGGCGGCCGCGCTGGCCTTCGACGCGGCGACCGGCGCCGGCACCGTGCTGGACTCCGGCACGATGTTCACCCGGCTGGTGGCGCCGGCGTACGTGGCGGTGCGCGACGAGGTCCGGCGCCGCGTGGGCGCGCCGGTGTCGTCGCTGGGCGGGTTCGACACGTGCTTCAGCGACCCCGCGGTGAAGTGGCCGGCCGTGACGCTGCTGTTCGACGGGATGCAGGTGACGCTGCCGGAGGAGAACGTGGTGATCCACAGCACGTACGGGACCACCAGCTGCCTGGCCATGGCGGCGGCGCCCGACGGCGTGAACACGGTGCTCAACGTCATCGCGAGCATGCAGCAGCAGAACCACCGCGTCCTCTTCGACGTGCCCAACGGACGCGTCGGCTTCGCGCGCGAGCGCTGCACCGCCGCCTAGATTCTTCTTCTTCTATGGCTTGCAATTGGTCATCATATCGTTGTTGGTTTCCAATTCTTTTTTAGTCTAGTACTCTAGTGAGCGTCTCCGTCCGTCAGGATGTTTTGTTCTTCTGTTCAGGATTCATATTTCCTCGCGTTGATTTTGATTCAGTGCTAGCTGCATTCATACTTTGAGGTGGTGGGGTCTTAAGAACTTTGAAGTGCATGTACTGCGTGATGTATGCCGGTTCTTATTTATTTTTTAATTATGGGCTGGAATAATTCAGTTTGTTTTTTTAAAGCATGCATGAGCACTGCTATATATGTTATTTAAGGGAGGAGAAACAAAACCGAGTTCTTACAAGTACGATATTACATAAAACGAAATGAACTCAAATTCTAGAAAAGCAAACTTAAGCATCATCAAAATAAGCGAAGTCTGAAATAATCCAGTGAACTGGGCCTTTCGTTGCCTCATCAACCATCATCTGAATATTTGACGTGGTGAACGACCAGAATCAATTGCTCCGGTGATAGCTACTCCATCCTATAAATTTTGTTTGGTATTTTGTGAAATCTTAATAATCTTCCCTAACTTCTTCCTTTGTTTTATGTTTTGTTTTGAAAAGCCTTATGCTTAGGGGTGGTAATAGGCCATGACCCTAATGCTCTCTTCACAATCCAACTTGGTTCTTAATTTTTTTAGCTCAAAATTATATAATATTAAAGTTCGGTCCATAAATTATCTAGATTAAAAATTAAGACTCTTTACCATCCCTATTTGTGCCTAATAACTTCATAGTAAGCCGTGAAGGGAGCGATGATGAGGATGCTGTGAAATGAGGTTTTCGGCTGGGAAGCTGATGGGCTTTTGTTTAAACTGTCTGGCTGAGCGATAAGCGAAAGGCTGGGGAATGAGCTTTCTGGCTCCAAGTCAGATCACACGAGTTGGGCTGGAAAGCTTGAACCGAAGAAGTTTGATCGGTCCATTATCTCTGCATAGCTGTACTGGGCCGTATGCCAACCAATGCGAAATCGTTTCACTCTGTTCAAACTGCCCATCATTTCACTCTGTTTATCCTTTTGTCGATTCATCCGGCAAAGCGTCAGCCTTGGCGACCGTATCATCTGCATACAAACCTGTTTCCTGTTGTCCCTACTGCAGTGTATGCAAGTGTTGTATCCGCTTGTCGCACCCGCTTGTTCGTTTCTGGACGTCGTGACTGTGCATGCCCGGTGTCCCACGAACAAACCAGCAAGAGCTCGTCACAAACTTTCAAGCTCGATCGGACCATCCAGTGGGAAAAGAGTTCAGCTTCCAATCATTGCCCATTTTGCCCTGCATTGGGCATCGTCTTTGAGCGAAGCTTTTCACCCATGCAGTATCGCCTGGCTTTCAAAGTTCAAATTCACCTGGTAACTTTGTCGTCCTTGACGACGAGCTCGGCGCCACCAGTTTTTAACCTCGGGGGTACGGCGAAGAAAGCACCGCCGGCCATGGCTGAACGCAGGCAGGATGTCAGGGTCAAAAAGTTAAAAGGCCGGCGAGCAAGGGCAAGGCAGCGGCGATACGGAAGGTACAATGTCGCTTTACGACCGTACCCCGTAGTCCAAACTCTGGGCCATCCACGGTCTCCCTCATGGCCATGCTGCATCACCTGATGTGCCATTGCCATGTTTGGAGAAGGCAGAAATCTCGTAGGAATTTCATGCCAAAATTGCATGGAAACACGCTGCATTACAGAGTAGAGAGAGAGAGAGAGAGAGAGAGAGAGAGAGAGAGAGAGAGAGAGAGAGAGAGAGAGAGAGAGAGAGAGATGCACTGATCATCATGGGTTGTTGATTTGTTTTGAGAGACGAAGACAGCTTCCATTTATCTGGGGACTGGGGCCCTGGGCCACACCATTTTCCGGCCCCGTGCTCTTTGGCAGGCGTGTAGCGAGGCAGCTAAGATGCTACTAGTACCAGCTGTAGCAGCAAACTAAAACGTACACAAACAAACTTCAGATTCTTTTTTTCTTCTGATTTCACTTTTTTTCTGCAGAAGATAAATGAATGAAATAATCCTAACGAAAAAAAATGGACCGACAGGTACTACCGATAATTGCTGCCACGCATGTACACGATATTGTAGAGAACATGCACGCAACATATATTACAATGATTGCAGATTCTTTCAGGTATACATCTATGATACATATAGTTCAGATCAACATGCACAATATCTTGTCCCTAAAGAAATGCTAAGTCTTTTCTGTCCACTTTTTTTTTTGCCATGCATGCTACGCTGGCTCTTGCCTCTTTATTTTTGTTCATGCTACCAGCTGCTTTCTCGAGCTTTGCCGTTTAGATTTTTCGCTGACATGACAGGATCACCGGCGACCAATGGGATGCGCTCCTGCGTTCATGAGAAGGTTCGGTGTTGACAGTTGCCGGCCACAACTCCACAACGACACGCACAAAAAATGGGGGACACAACTGTCTGATCTTTTCAGCTCCTGCCCTAATTTTATAATGCCTCTGGCTGTTATAAGATATGCAGGGGCTGTCATGCTGCAACATCACAAAATCAGGAGCTAATTAAAGAACAAAAAGTCGACCAAACGTACTAGGTCATCTGGGATTGGCATCATCACCTGCAAGCATTCTGCAGTGCAACTTTGCGGGGTTGTTTTCACCAGCAAAAATTGGTTTTTGAAAGCTGCTCGGTGCTGAGGGCTCCTTGCAACAACTTGGTGTTGGATTGATCTCCTTCCTAATAGGCCCAACGGCCTATTAGGCTCTTAATCCGCGTCCTGATCGGGGGCGCCCAACCCAACACATGGTTGGTGGGCCCCCATTGCGCTGCGCTATATAGAGAGGTGGAGGCCGGCGGCACACAGCACGAGGTTCGCCGTGCGCCGCCAAACCCACCAAAAAACCCTAGCCCGATCTGAGGGTGCGCAGACGCAACAAGAAGCCGCCGCCTCTGCGCCACGCCAGTCGTCGTCCTCGACTCCACTGGCGTCTCCACCGCCGCCGCCGCCATTGTCCTTGACTCGTCGCCGTTGGCGCCGTCGTCCACAATAACGCCGCCGCGACCGTGAAGCTGCTGCGTCACTCGCTGCTGCCCTAGAGCAGATCTTCATCAGCGAACCAGAGATGGCCGCCGGATCGAGTTCAAGCGCTGGTGGTGATGGTCTCTCCCTCTCTACTCCCTCACTGTGTTCATTCTCTTTTCGTTTATGTAATAGATCTAGGGACTCTTGTACTTGATGTAAAGAAAAGAAGGTTGAAACCTCACTGATCCGTGCACTAGTGTGATCCTAAAGCAAACAATGGTATCAGTCGCCTTGCTAGCGCATAGATCCAGTAGGGGAAAAGACGGATTCGTCCACGAATCGAAAGAAATAAAGCACAGAAAAGCAAATCGATGCAAATCGAAAAAGAAAAGAAAGTTCTAACCCTAACCCTAGAGATGAAAGGGTGAGGGACCTACCAGGTCCGCGCGCCACTGCCGCCGCCGGTGCGCGGGACGCGCTTGCGCCGCCGCTCGCTGGACTTCACAGCACAGAGGAGCCGCCGGCTTGCCGCTCCGGGATGCCGGGGTCGCGCGCGCGGGGGCTCGAGAGCATGGCTCCGTCCACAGCCATCTCAATGGCGGCGCGCTCCCCCTCCGGCGAGCGCGCGCGTCGGCGAGCAAGCCGCGGTGGCGCCGTCCTGCCCGCTCCGCCCGGCCACCATGGCCAGTGGCCGTCGCCGCCGTTTCGTGGAGAGAGAAGATGGTGAGGGAGAGAATGAACCCTAGGGTTCGGGGACCGCCGCCCGTCGCCGGTTTTGTTCGCGCGACGCGCGCGGGCGGCCGTCGGATTCAAATCCGACGGCAAGGGGCGACGCGGCGGTGAGAGGGCCAATTTTGGCCCAAGAGGGGCACGACGCCGGGCCGGTTTGGCGGCATGGCCGTCCGCTGTTGGGCCGCGGGCCCAGGCGGGCGCGGATCGCCCAGATCTGGGCCGAAAGGCCGTTTGGGCCGTGAGCACAGTCACGATTACCTTACAAATTTCATCTTTATTCAGAAGCATTTTCTTATTATTTTGTGAATAGTTTTGATCTCTATTCAAATTTGAACCAACGAGATAATTTGTTTAGAGAAAAGTAAAGTTGTACAGTCATATTGCTTCTGAATAAATGTGTTTTACATGTTTCCGCTGCAAAGGTTAAAGTTTTTGCTCTCTAATTTAATTCGAACCAACGGGACAATTAAATTGTAGAGCATGTTTAAAAGAGATTACTTGAAAAGTGCATTATGATATTGTTATTTTCTGACCAACGTTGTTAATATCAATGTCATAATTTTTTCGTATAGTTCTTGTGCATTTATTTCTATTTCTACCCAACGGTGATATAGATTTAATTGCATAAACAGTTGTATGTTCTATTTTTTACCAACGTTGGAATTATTACATGCAATTGTTGTTATTATGTTCTCACTATTTTTTTTGAAATTTTCAGCAGGGATGAACTTGATGGGATTCATCAATCACATCCCAACTCTAAAAGGAGACAACTATGGCGAATGGATCAAGAAGGTTGATCTTGCTTTCGTCTGTGGAGAGGTGGATGAGATGATCACCACTCCAAAGCCCACTGAGCCACCGGCTCTAGTGAGAGGGAAATCTGACACTGATGCTGAGTGGCAGGAAAAAGAAAGGGACTATGCTCCTTTAAAGATGGCTTATGATCTCCAAAAGATAAAGTGAAATAATGCCAACAAGAAATGTGTGACAGTGATAAAGAACACAATTGATCCTAACATTTTGGGTTCAATTGGAGAGTGTGATTCAGCTGCAGAGTACCTTGAAAAGATAAAGAACCAGTTTACTGGTTCTTCAAAGACATATGCCACACAGATCATAGAGCAGTTGGTCACAAAGAGGTACTATGGCAATGTCGGTACTATAAGAGATCATATCATGGGGATGTGCGCCTTGAACTCCAAGCTCAAATCAATGAACTTGGATCTCAAGGAAGAGTTTATGGTGCACCTGGTATTCGCCTCTCTACCAAAAGAGTTTGCAACATTCGTTGTAAACTATAACTCACAGCCAGAGAAGTGGAATATGGAAAAGGCAATTGCCATGTGTGCGCAAGAGGAAGATAGACTCAAGAAACAGAATGGTGGGTCTATCAATTTTGTGCATAATAACAAGAAAAGGCACTTCCATGCTGCTTCTTCCCCTAGGTCCAAAGACAAAGCTCCTATGCCACAGAAGTATCAGCAACAGCGCCCTCCAGCTCAAGATGAGTGCTTCCACTGCCATGACAAGGGGCATCGTAAAGCAGATTGTCCCAGCTACTTAAAGATGATAATGGCAAAGAATGGTGAGAATGTAATTTCATTTGTTAATGAATCCCTGTATATACAGTTTTCTAAATCTACTTGGTGGATTGATTCTGGTGCAACTGTGCATATTGCAAATTTTTTACAGGGATTCCGTTCGACAAGGACTACGCAGAGAAGCGAAAGACACATTAAAGTCGCGAACGGAGTACAAGCAGATGTGGAAGCTGTTGGCGATGTCTTCCTCGAGCTAGTTAATGGTTTCATGCTTGTATTAAAAGATGTTTTATTTGTCCCTTCGCTTCAAAGAAACTTGATCAGTGTATCACGCTTAGACACAGATGGTTTTGGTTGTCATTTTGCGAATGGCAAATGTGAACTATGGTTTGATAATAATTGTATTGGTGATGCTTTCCTTTAAAATGATCTTTATTTACAATCTATGCGTGATAAAGTGCATTCTATATGTGATGTGAATGTGAATGAATCCTTGTCAGAGAAAGAAACAAAGAAAAGAAAGAGAACTCAAGATACTTCATCGAAATTATGGCACTGTCGTTTAGGCCATATTTCGAGGGGGAGAATTGAAAGATTAGTGAAGAGTGAAATTCTTCCTCAGCTAGAGTTTTCTGATCTTGAACAATGCGTTGAATGCATTAAAGGAAAATTTGTAAAGCAAATTAAAAAGGGTGCCAAATGAAGTGCAGGAACATTAGAAATAATCCACACTGATATATGTGGCTCGTTTCCTGTGAAAAGTGTGGATGGCTATGATTCGTTCATAACATTCACAGACAATTACTCCCACTATGGTTACATTTATCCAATTAAAGAAAGATCTGAGGCATTGGATAAATTTAAAATATTCAAAGCTGAGGTTGAAAATCAGCTTGACAAGAGAATTAAAATAGTAAGGTCAGACCGTGGAGGGGAGTACTACGGTCGACATACACATTATGGACAAGTTCCTGGACCTTTTGCAAGTTTTTTACAGGAAAATGGTATAGTTGCACAATATTCCACACCGGGGGAGCCTCAGCAAAATGGAGTAGCTGAAAGACACAATCGTACACTGATGGATATGGTGCGCAGTATGATGAGTTATTCCACACTGCCATTGAGTTTGTGGATGGAGGCGTTAAAAACCGCCATCTATATTCTCAACAGAGTGCCAAGCAAATCGGTGCCCAAAACACCGTATGAGCTATGGACATGAAGGGAACCCTCACTGACTCACCTTCGGGTCTGGGGGAGCCCAACTGAGGCTAAAGTATTTAATCCAAGTATTGGAAAATTGGATCCCAAAACTGTAAGCTGTCATTTTATCGGCTATCCTGAAAAGTCAAAAGGTTTTCATTTCTACTATCCAAACAGACAAACAAAGTTTGTAGAAACGAGACATGCTGTCTTTCTAGAAAATAAAATGATCAGGGGGAGCATGGTACCTAGAGAAATTGACCTTGAGGACAAGCGGGTCTATGTGCCTACTCCTATGATTCAAGAGCCATTTTTTCACTACCTGTTGATGCTGCACCAAAAATTCCTGAAATAGTGACGCCAGTACCTTCTTCGGTTGTTGCTGCGCCAACTATTCCAGATATTACGGCGACAACACCTGTCGCAACTCCACCCATACCAACAGTGAGCGAAGGTTTGGAACCTGTCATCCAGGAACCGCCTGAACCCACGGTTGGACATGAGTAGGAGGAGCTACAGCCCCCTATGGAAAATGTGCCAGAAGTTGAGGCACAAAAAGTGCCACAAGAAGTGGCCCTTAGAAGGTCACAAAGAGAAAGAAGGTCGGCTATTTCTAGCGACTATGAAGTTTATAATACAGAAGAAGTCTATATGTAGGGTGATCCCACTTCATATGAAGAAGCCATGAGAAGTGTTCACTCATCTAAATGGCTGGAAGCTATGAAGGATGAGATGAAATCAATGAGTTCCAATGGTGTTTGGGACTTAGAGGAAATTCCTAAAGGAGCCAAAACATTAGACTGTAAATGGGTTTACAAGATAAAACATGACTCCAAAGGGAATGTAGAAAGGTTCAAAGCACGACTCGTGGCAAAAGGCTTTACGCAAAGAGAAGGGATAGACTATAACGAAACATTTTCTCCGGTTTCGTGTAAAGATTCCTTCAGGATTATAATGGCATTGGTGGCACATTATGACTTAGAGTTACATCAGATGGATGTAAAGACGGCATTCCTTAATGGGGATTTGTATGAAAATGTTTACATGGCACAACCGAAAGGTTTTGTCGTGAAAGGAAAAGAACATATGGGGTGTCGCTTAAAGAAATCCATTTATGTATTAAAGCAAGCCTCTAGGCAGTGGTATTTAAAGTTTGATGAAACCATAAGGAAATTTGGGTTTAAAGAAAATGAGGAGGACAATTGCATTTATGCAAAGTTCAGGAGTGGAAAAATTATTTTCCTAATCCTGTATTAGGATGACATTCTAATTGCTAGTAGAGATGTTGGTCTGCTATTGGAGACAAAGAAATTCTTGTCCTCAAACTTTGATATGAAAGATCTCGGTGAAGCTTCATTTGTTTTGGGAATTGAAATTCACCGAGATAGAACAAAGGGGGTATTAGGACTATCACAAAAGACATACTTAGAAAAGGTTCTAAAGAAGTACAGTATGCATATGTGCAAGCTTTCACCTGCTCCAATAGTCAAGGGTGATAGATTTGGGAAATTTCAATGTCCCAGGAACCAGTATGAGATCGATCAAATGAAAGCGGTTCCATATGCTTCAGCTGTCGAAAACCTACAGTATGCTCAAGTTTGTACATGCCCTGACTTAGCATTTGTTACCGGGATACTTGGCAGATATCAAAGTAATCCAGAACAGGCACACTGGATCATGGTAAAGAAAACTTTACGTTATGTGCAAGGCACAAAAGACCTCATGCTAACATACAGAAAATCCGATTCCCTAGAGATAGAAGGGTACTCAGATGCAGATTTTGCGGGGGACATCGATGACCGAAAGTCCACGTCCGGTTATGTGTTCACACTCGCAGGGGGAGCTATATCGTGGAAAAGCTCCAAACAAAACGTCACTGCATCATCGACGATGTACGCTGAATTTGTGGCATGTTATGAGGCCTCGGGGCAGGTTGAATGGTTAAAGAAATTTATACCCGGTTTAAGGGTGGTAAACAGCATTCAAAGACCACTCAGAATGTACTGCGACAATGAACCAACAGTGTTTTATGCTCACAATAATAAGTCAAGTGGTGCTGCCAAACACATTGACATAAATTTTTATGTTGTGAAGGAGAAAATCCAGAATCACTCTATTACACTCGAGCATATAAGCACAAAGAAAATGCTTGCGGATCCGCTCACTAAAGGCTTACCACCCAATGTGTTCATGGAACACATAGCCGGCATGGGTTTAAGGGAAAGCCTGTGATTTCTGGAGAATAAAAGGGCCCAAAAGATAAAGAATTTGTTTCAAAACAGTGATGTGTGTGGTAGCTGTTGAGTCTATCGGTCTTGAACCGTGACGATAAAGCATGCTCTATTCATTAATCTGTGATGGAACAACTAAAGAAAAAAGTTTCAAGTTAAAGTAAAAAGTGAGATCAATGGGGAGAATGTTGGATTGATCTCCTTCCTAATAGGCCCAACGGCCTATTAGGCCCTTAATCCGCGCCCTGATCGGGGGCGCCCAACCCAACACATGGTTGGTGGGCCCCCGTTGCGCTGCGCTATATAGAGAGGTGGATGCCGGCGGCACACAGCACGAGGTTCGCCGTGCGCCGCCAAACCCACCAAAAAACCCTAGCCCGATCTGAGGGTGCGCAGAAGCAACGGGAAGCCACCGCCTCTGCGCCACGCCAGTCGTCGTCCTCGACTCCACTGGCGTCTCCACCGTCGCCGCCGCCATTGTCCTTGACTCGTCGCCGCCGCCATTGTCCTTGACTCGTCGCCGTTGGTGCCGTCGTCCACGACAACGCCGCCGCGACCGTGAAGCTGCTGCGTCACTCGCCGCTGGATCGAGTTCAAGCGCCGGTGGTGATGATCTCTCCCTCTCTACTCCCTCACTGTGTTCATTCTCTTTTCGTTTATGCAATAGATCTAGGGACTCTTGTACTTGATGTAAAGAAAAGAAGGTTGAAACCTCACTGATCCGTGCACTGGTGTGATCCTAAAGCAAACACTTGGATCCACGTCATCTGCAAAGTTTCTCCAAGTGCTAGCTAGCTTCATTCACCAGGCCTACCATTAACCAATCATTGCTTTGGAAGGAGCAGAAGATGACTACCAGGTTCTTGTGCGTGACTGTGACTGAAAGGTGCAGGGTGACTGACATGCATATCCAGACCTGCCAATGCAATCCTCCTGTGGCATCAGGCATCAGCATCCAGCAAACATGAACAATGGACAGTGACCTGGTGGCTTGCATTCTTTCTGGTTACCAATTTGGCATGCAAAACTCCCCATTTGCCAAATTTTAGGGGCGAATGTGCAGGTTAAACGCCTGGCTGGAGAATGTGTCCTTTTCATTGCGGGGAAGCAAGTTACACAAAATGCGAAACATTGCTCCATCTGTGTCCTGGCTGAATGTATACAAGCCATCATCACAGGGTGACTCTAAAGCACACCAAATGCTGATGCCTCAGCAGCCACTAAGTCCATCCATGTCCCCATCTTGGTGTTGCATCATTGGAAGTTAGCAAATATCCGAAACGTGATCATTCAATTCCAGAAAAAAGAACAAAACTGAGTTATCACTGCTAGGTCACCAAAAACTCTGTACATTACAGTGAGCTCCAATGGTTTCCTATGGATGAGTTGAGAGGTACCCATCAACACAGTAACAAAAGAATTGTACCTGACCTGATGCATGCTAACCTCGTGTAAAAAACATTTACATCTTCGGACTGGCTTGCGCGCTAGGGTTACAACTTTTCTATCTGTAAGCTGAATCAGTAAGTTAACATCTACCCTACAAAATATTGTGAGCTATATATATATATATATATATATATATATATATATATATATATATATATATATATATATATATATATATATATGTATATGTATGTATACGCCTCAATGTATATACATGAGCGCCAGACGATTTCTGGAAAACAATGATAACGGCTTTTCGAACAACTCTGCCACTCAGTGGCTTCCACTACTGACTCGCCAGTCATCCTTTTGAGTGTGGATAACCAGCTGCATCGTGCCTGGCTTGAGCTTGCTTTTGACATTTGAAAGTTCATTGCACCTGGAGGCTGCATGAGCTCTAAAGTTTCAACGTGTCTTCAGCTGTCTATCCATCTTCTTGAAACGCTTTGTATATGAAATCTCTAAAACGTCTAGAATACTGCTTCGGATCCACTGCTGATATCGAAGTTGGGTCATACTGGAAAGACTTATATGCATGCTCAAGCTTCTTGCTGATATCGTAATCTTGGAGTATGTCTATGATTCCAAAATACAATATAACATCGTAGTACTCTCCAGTTGGCTCCCCAATCAGCTGCAGTTCACAATCACTCTTCCGAGCAGTGAGTTCAGCTCTTGAAGGCATGTTTGCCCCAAGTTTGATTTTAGGACACCTGTTAATTCAAAACATTCAGATGCTGATTTCAAGTACAAAGTGAAAAAAAATTGAATCAGAAGGGAAGTTTAATTGTAAATTACAACTTGTCGTGTGTCTCTGTATCATAACATTTTTTGTTCAAGTATTTAGGATATTCGGATTCTATACAGCACACAGAACCAAATCGAAGACAGCTGAGATGCATGAACAGAAAGGAACAAATAGGGGCATAGGGTCATAGACTCATAGCATAGCTGCATTAGTGTTGTGAGAGGTCATGGTGGGCATGAACTAAGTGGACACATTCTAGATTTTGAATAGGCTGCAGGGGAATAATTGCATCTTACATCTTCAATTATTCTGTCTCACTTCTCAAGATTGTGACAATAACTATTTCATTAGGTATGTTCACAAAAAAATAATGCAAGGGCCTTTTTTTCTCATTAGAGTTGAAATGCTGCTTAAACAAGAAGATTGCTGGTACAGATGCTGCTACCAAATATGACATAAAGATTGTGACAGGATAGATGTCATCAATTATTCCGATTGTAGGTCACATTCCAGTACAACAGTACCTCATAAGTATAAAACAGAACAGCTAAATGCAATTAAATGTCTATTTTACCTGTTTGAATCAGCAAGAAACTGATCTGCATTTCCTCTTGAAAGACGAGTTGCCAGTATGTTGTTGATATCATAGTCAATGGAACCTTCAACCAACAAATTGCTTGTAAGATATAAATTACCATGCTATGAAATTGCTAAGGTGATTTCTTTCATAACAAAACTGGTAAGGTGCTCAGAATTTTCCAACCAACCTTCAGTCAGAAGCTTCTCTCTATTATCTATGAAATGTACGCCAACCAGAAGACTGTAATCCATAATTTTCTCCTGCTCAAGGAATTCACAATCCCTGTCTACTTGCCTGCTTCAACATATGTAACATCTTTATTGACATGACGGACAAAAAATGCCATGATTTTTAAAAGCACTAATAAGACACCATATGTAGAATACGAGATAAAGTATGACCACCTTTGGAACTCTTGAAACCATTGCTTATTCAGTCTAAAGATGAAGTTCAGATCCAGGTCTTTCAGAGTTGTATACTGATCGATCTCTGTATGTGGCTTATCAGTTGTGCGGCCAAGAGATGAGCCTTTCAGATCAAAACGCCTATGAATAGGATATTCTGAGCAGAATAGATTTCCCATTATGACAAAACGGACCTGGGTTTTGGCCCAAAAGCAAACAGTCAGTGCATTAGTTATGGTTGTTGGCAAACAGTACTATCAAAGAGTTAAGGATGGAGAGGAACTATACAGCCGCATTCATCTCTAACCTTCTTCTGATTTGCTCCAGCTAACTTGAAACAATGTAAACCAAAAAATTTGGTAACTAGAGTATTTTCAAATGCCCGGACATGATTGTAATAAGCTGGGAGCATCTTCAGAAGCATCTGCAACGTGAACAAGTGATTTTGTATTCAGGTTGAAACTTCTAGCCTTACTATGAAGGGTCAGAAACATATAGACAAAGGGAGCAACAAAGGACGGACCTTCACTTCAGATTTCTTCATTGTCTTTATCATGTACCGATCATCGTTTGTGAGGTAGAAAAAGCTTCCGCTCTTACCAGGAGATGAAAGCTCCCGGAGAGCCTCATTTCCACATAGGGATAACATATAATCAGCAGCATCCACCTTGAACAGCTTGCGCAGTGTCCTGCAATTCAGTTCAGAACACTGCTGATGATCATGATGAAACACAGAAACAGGAACATGTTACATAATGATCATATATCTTTATCCAGGGAGTGAAGACCAACCGGAACACCTGTGGGCAGTTATCCTTCCATCTGAAGTCACAAGAATTGTGTGGAGGGGTGTATTTTGAGCCTTCAGGAGGGAACTTTGTCCATACTTTTTCCTTTGGGTCAAAAGCCGACGATTTCAGCTCAAGCACAACTGGGCCTTGCTTCCCCACTGCATGCCTGTGTCCAGATATGAATGTTGAGGCAAGACAATGAATTCAATCAACTATCAAGAAACGTGAATGACAAACAATTGCACTTTATAACGTCTTATTGGTTAAAAATTTACACAGAAGGCTGAGGCCTTAAAAAAATAACAGATAAAAAATCAGATTAGCCACCAAGAAATTTACTTCTGAACTTTACTTCACAACCTGAATCAACACATGAATCAAACTCTTGTGTTGATTCAGATGTCGATTTTCCCAAACTAGAACTTGTCAATCAGCAAAGGCATCAACAAGATTCAATCTGAATTCTGCCATTATGTGATGTCAAAATAGCATGCTCAAATCCCACAACTGCCCAACCAGAAAGTTTCAGACATTGAAGGCAAACGAACTCCACGCACCTGATCCCGAGCTGCAAGTTTAGCATGAGCTCGTAGTGCTTGTGACCCTTGGCGATGGTCTCCCCTTGCCGCTTCGCCTCCCGCGGAGGCACCCACTGGGTGATGTGCGGCGCCGGCGATGACGGCAGCAGCCCCTGGTCATCACCGCCGTCGTCCGTCCACACGCTCCTCCGCACGGACACTGCCTCGTCCCCCAAGGCAGGCCCGTCCACAATGTCGCACGTGATGTCGCCGTCAGACTCCCAAATGCAAATCTTGTCGTACTTCCTGTCGCCGCCGGAGCTGTTGCTCAGCCCGGACACCGAGCTCGCCCGCCCGTTGGTCGTCATGTTCACCGACGACGTCCGTGACTTGCGCGGCGACGCCGAGTTGGAGCTGGTGCCCATAAAGGTGGGCAGGTCTCTCGCGAACACGTCGCGGGGATCGCGCGCCGTCGGGGAGGACGCCGCCGGGGACGGGTAGTAGACTCCCTTCTGCTGGACAATGCCGGTGGGGCTGTCGCGCGTCCAGTAGCCGACGTAGACGCTGCCGTCGGCCCAGCGGAAGGTTCCCTGGCCGCGCGGGCAGCCATCCTCCCACCCGCCGTCGTAACGGTTGCCGTTGGACCAGACAAGCGCGCCGCGGCCGTGGATGAGCCCCGCGCGCCACTGCCCCGTGTACTCGGTGCCGTTCCGCCAGGTGTAGCGGCCGGTGCCGTCTTGCAGCCCCGCACGCCACTCGCCGTCGTACTGGTCGCCGTTGGCGTAGCTCTTGGTGCCGTTGCAGTGCTTGAGGTTCATGGACCAGGACCCCCTGTAGGTGTCCCCGGCGGCGCCGGTGTAGGTGCCGGAGCCGTCCATGAACCCGTCCTTGAACTCGCCCTCGTAGGTGGCGCCCGACGGCCAGGAGAACTTGCACCGGCCAGTGGCCTTGCCGTGCCGCCACTCCCCCTCGTACATGCACCCGTCCGTCCACAGGTACTTCCCCGCCCCATGAGGAGCGCCGCCGCGCCACTGGCCCGTGTAGAAGTCGCCGTTGGGGTGGTCGCGCTCCACGTACCCGTGCACGTGCTGGCCGTCGTCGCCGCCCCCCGACGAGGACGCCGTCTCGGAGTCCTCCGCGGCCGACATCGGGGACACCCGGCGCCGGCCCACGGGCTGGGGATGCTGCACCTTGCGCACGGTCGCCTCCCAGGCCCTGACGCGGGCGTGCTCGTGCATTGGACGCCCCCGCCTGTCGCGGCGGCCACGCCTCCTCCTGCGCCTTCTTCTTCTTCTTCGCCGCCGCCGCTGCTCGAGGTCCGCGCCCGGTACCTTGGGCGCGCGTCGCTCTGCTTTGCCGCGGATCTAGCACCGCCGGTGGCCGCGCGCACGGTGCCTCCACGGCGGCATTGTTGGGGGGAAAGAGAGGGTTAGTGCTGAGGAATGGACGGGGACACGCAAGCGAGCGAGAAGGTAGGAAAGCAAGAAAAGAAAGAAATGTGTTTTGGGGGGACAGAGGAAGAATGGATAGGGTGTAGTGGTGGGGGGTCTGGGGGAAGATGAAGGCAGGCCCGAGTAGCTTTGCTTGTTTCTTTTTTGTTCTTTCTCCATTTCTCCTTTATCTATCCCTACTGAAACTTAAGATCATATTTTCAAATGTTTAGAATCTCTAAATACAAATAAATTTCAAACTGTCCAAGAAGGTTAAATTTTCTATCCACGGTTTTTTTCTATTTTATTGTCCACTGATCAATTTTTTTTGAAAGCACCCAGGAGCACTGGGGAATCATGTAAGAACTCGGTTGGGCACCCACGCTAACCACGCGCTCAACGCAGATGGGCTGCCGGAAAGTCCGAGAACGCACCTGCCGGGGCTTACACACGCGCACTCACACTCACACCACAGGAGCCCCAACACCCCTCTGGTGAAATTTCCCCGTGCGACACCTGGGCACATCCCAGACAGGGATCGAACCCGGGCGGGCGGCTCCACCACGGGAGCGCTTACCATCGCGCTACCAGCTTGTTCGCCACTGATCAATATTGAGTCTCACGTGATTGTCATATACATAGTGAATGCATTGTCATCTATGGACACCCCCGACGTGTTTCCCTCGAGACGTTACGGCTCATAGAATCCAATTTGCCCAACACTAGGAGTCTCTCCACTTATGGTTGCTGGAAAGCTTCACTCCATCTGCATTTGTCGCTAGCCTTTTTTCATATCGGCGCCCATTTGAGTTTTGATATAAGATGCTTTGGTGGTGTCACTTCTAGATTTAGAAAGGGTCATTGTCAAATGTAGCGCATATGGTTGAAAAAAAAACTCGAAATTTGTATGGGAAAGGCAAAATATATGGTTTAAAAGCTAGCACATGTTAGTTGAATGTTTGGAATAGTTGAGTTGAGAGTTGAAGTTTAGGATCGGAAATTTAATTCCCTTATTTTTCCGGTTGAAACCCTTTTGAGAGTTGCATTTGCAGGATGGAGATATTTTACTCACAAGTTTGAAACTACTTATTGAACTTTTATGAATCCCTATTTTGGATTTTTCTTTAAATGTATGAGGTTTTGTGCACACCACTCAAAAATACCATCATTGACTAGTAAATGATTGCTACACTTGTGTCTAGTTAATAGTACTCCCTTTTGTAAGGATTTTACTGTTGATAAGTATTCGCTGTGTTCGCTTGGCTGGTGCTGATTTGTTATGAGAGAACAATACTGCTGACTGGCTGGTAACTGATGGCTGGTGATGATTTAGTATGAGAGAACAGTACTGCTGGCTGGTTGGCTGACAAGCCAAGCGAACACAGCAATGTTGATAGGTTTTAAGAACTTACTATTGCATAGCCTGTGGAAAAAAATTGTTATGGTGCCAGCTTTCCAAAATTGGTGCCTGATATTTAGAAATTTTCATGGTGTAATCAAATAAAGGGGTTTTTGACAATTTTGATGTTGGAGCATGAGTGGTTTATCGATTTATCTGGGGTGTTTTTTTAAACCTGTTTGTGACTGTGCCTGTCCTTTCAACAAAACCGTCAAAAGGCTAGAGATTTGGGTTCCAGCGCTGTCCCTACGTTTAATTAGCAGGTCCAACCAACTAGTTAACCATTTCATGGCTTAATTTAGGAGGCATGTCTGTTTGCGAGGTGGCGGGCTCCGAGTCTTTCTCCTAAGCGGCTAGGACTAGAGCCCCAAGGTCCTCAACAGTAACAGAGCAAGCAAGCATCTGCCGCCGGGATGGCAGAAGCTTCACCATTTTACCATCAGCCTACTCCTACCCTTCCTACGCCATGGTAGCTTCCAACTGGGCCTGGCTCCGTGGTTCGATGTCTTGTCACTGTATCTTTGGCTCTTTGCACACCTGCCGGACCAGCACATGTGTTCTTTCAGGTGCATAGCAAATTGCAGCTTGCAGGTGTATTGAGCAGCTGCCACTTGTGTGTGATGCTATAGCTTTAGCTTGGTCCTAATCTTTCGACCTCTGTAGGTCTAACCGGCCATCTGGGTAGTTAAAGGGAAATGCCACTAATGACAGGCTTCTAATTCTTGCTTTATGTGGATACAATCTTGTGGCCCTAGCAAAAGCTCAATTATCAGAGAAGGAGGAAAAGGAAAGCTGATATCTAAATGACACTAAAGTGGCATACTCCCTATTCAGGGAGATGTGAATCTTCAACGAGATCGGATCAGTCGTGCTGCTGCTGGTTGTTCCTCTGTCATGAAGAGCATGTACGTTCCGTCTCCAACTTTATAGCATTTAAGAAATGGCGATTTTTTTCCTCTCCTTTTTGCTTGGGTTGACATTTGGCAAAAACTCAATTCAAAACCGACGTTTGGGAGGAGTACTATATTGAGCGTCAATGTATGCTGATCTGGTCGACGAAAATGGAGCAGCAAATGGGAGGAAAAAGTGCACCACAAAATCGAACAGCATTGACAATCTTGGTAACTTTGTCAATGACGTTTACTCCGACGTACTCCTGCAAGAACAACTCGTTTTAATTTTGTTTGGAAGATGGATCTCTCACGATTAGGTACTGTTTGAATTCTGTATTGGGATCAACATTTGCGGTTGAATCTGCAGCTGTAGCACGGTTTCAGATATGTCAACTATTTGCTAGCGATTGCTAATATTTTCCTTGCACATCTTCAAGATTATCACTGACATTGGCCCTGTTTGGATCCACTAACACTGTTAGATGTTAGTGTTAGTTTCTAACACAGAACTAACACGGAACTAACACTAACACTTGAGGTGTTTGGATGCTAGTGTTAGTTTGACAATAAAATCACTTTTTCAATCATTTGACTCATTTAACTCTCTTTGCAGCCGCACCGCCCCGACGCCGCTCCGCTGCCCCGCCGAGCCTCCGCCCCGCCGCGCAGAGCTCCCCCGCCACCCGCCGTGGCCGCTCCACCCCGCGCGACGCCGTAGCTACGCGCCGCCCGCAGATCTGCACATAACGGCCGAGCTCCGCCACGCGCGGATCTGCTTGAGGCCGGGCGAGCTCCGCGCCGACGAGCTCGAGGCCGACCGGCACGGAGGAGGGAGGAGCCGAGCGGCGGCGGCGAGCCATGGGCGGCTGCGAGATCCATGGCCGCCTTGGCCGCCGAGGGAGGGAGCATGGAGGCCCGCCGCGCACCGCTCATCTTTCCGACCGTAGCCGCACAAGGGATGAGATCTGGCGCGGCGAGTAGAGCCTCCACGGCAAGAAGGGAGGAGCACCGCCGCGAGGTTCCGACTCCGGCGCGGCGAGGAGGGAGATAGCGGAGGGGCAGGGGACTGGCGGCTCGGGTGGGGGCTGGAGATGGGAGAGAGGAGAGAGAGAGTGGGACTTCCCTCTTTTCCTGTGGATCCCACCAAAACTAACACAAAAAACACCTCTTAGAGATGCTAGTTTTTTAGGGGGTGTTAGTTGTATCTAACACAAACTAACACACCTGTTTGGGTAATTAGGTGTTAGTTTGCTCTAATCTAAGACAAACTAACACTAACATAGAGTATCCAAACAGAGCCATTATGACCTTACTTGCTGAACTTGCAAGTTATTTGCATGCGTTTGGCCAAGTAACATGCCAGATCATCACTGGAGATGGTAACAATTGTCGTGCTTCCAATGAAGTGACCAGATCCTGCTCCATTAAACTTTCTTAAAAGTTACCCGCTGGCAAGTGGCCAGAAAACTATTTTAATTTGTTTCGTCTAAATAAACACTTTTTTTTGTCTAGTTTCTCCTACACTTGTAGCGTTTTCCTTGGCCGGTGCAAAACCTGACCGGTTCTCCCAGGGCTAATGCTGCGAAATAAATAGTGTTGCTCCCATCCATCCAATGTACAAAGCGACACACGGACAGCGCTTTGCCAGGGGCAAAAGGGCCAAGAGGAAGAAAAAAGAAGAACAAGTACAGGACACAAAGCGAGGTCAACAGACCAGTTATTGCTTGGCTTTTACACAGCTGTAGTGTTGTGCTCGTTCTGTATCTCTCCCATCGCATCTCCCTTGTTCTGTTTGTTTGTTGTTCAGATGTAGTAGTAATGTAATATATACTAGCAATAATCCAAGGTGTTCTGTTGTTTGCTGGGGGTGTTTGCCGTCCTAAATAAATGCTGCAGATCGACGAAGCATAGGGGAGCAAGTCATGAAGATACCACGGCCGGGGTACTGTGCCTAAATCTAAGTGGAATCAATGTGTGCACAAGACGTGTCTGAATTCTGATGGTGATGATGGGATGCGTAGAGGAAAACGACACTAAAATGACATGCCCGTCACACCTCGACGACGAAACAGTTTGTCCGCGTTCATGTAGCAGCAGGGCAAGATATGAGCATGAGCGGAAAATCCTTGAGCAGTTGAGCTGCAAGCATGCTGAAGCTGAACACACCCACACCCATCTCTCGTCCTAATCGCCATGATTTGGAACCCCACTAGCACGGCGCAAAACACAAGCGACAAAGCCAAACCTCAACTGAGAGTTCTGCCAATGGAGTACCAGCTATCCCGATCGACTGATGGAGCTCTGCCAATGGAGAGCCGAATGCATGCGAGAATTCATTCCCATCTATCAGTCTCGGCGTCTCGGAAAAAAAACAAAGGGAAAAGGAAAAGGGATGCGAGTCGACTGAGAGACGACGAGGGTCAGTGAAGAAAAGAAAAAAAGGCGAGACCCTGACGGGTCGCTGCATACTTGCATCGCATCGTATATATCTTCCATTTGTAGCCCTTTTCCACCCGGACGGGTGCGTGCGAGTGCGAGTGCGAGTAGGCCCTGCGACGTCCCCGCTTCCACAGCCCACACCCGCCTGGTAGCCGAGAAATTTCTCGGTAGGCGTTGCCCAACTCGACGCCGGCGACCCCGACCGCAGCGAGGCCACCACCACTGCTCTGCTCCACTAGGCGTAGGCGCCGGGGACAGCTGACCTGATCACCTGACCCGGAAGCGGAACGAGGCCGACCGTGCGGGTGCGGAAACGGGAAACAAAGCGCTCGTCAGGTGACCGGGGAGCGAGATCGCGTGCGCGCGCTCGGCACCAGGCACCTCCGGTCCCGAAGTGGTGCCGCGCGGCGGCCGTCACCACCGCGCCACGCCACGATCCGGCGGGCTCGCCCCCGAGAGGGAAGCCGCGATCCCGATCCCGCCTCGGATGACGACGCCGGACGCGCCGCGCGCCGTGCGCCCGGACCACGCCCTTCTCGCCGGTGGTTGCCGCAGCGGCGTGCCCGCAACCGTCTGGCCGGGCCACGGCCTGCACTCGAGTAGTAGGCGCCACGACGGGCCGGGCATTGTGGACTGGCCCTCTCCTCCTCCTGCTGTACTTGGCCAAGGGGATTAGATCTCGCTAACCGTGATTAGAAATGCCATGGGCTGGGAGCCATGACAAGCTCGCACGTGAGGTGCTGCCGATCCGTGATAATCAGCGCGGCGGAGGGGTGCGTGGCCGGGATAATTTCGCCGCCCGGGCGGCACAGGGGAGACAGGAAAGGAACGCCAATAATGGCGGCGCGATTAGGGCTAAGCTGTTGCGACGTGTCCTCACGAATTGCACTCGACGCGAGATAAAATCCCAAGCAAGGACGCGATCCGGCAGGTAAAAACCACTTTCCCCAGGAGGACGGGTTTCCAGACAGGCAGAGGCAGCCCATGTGTGTTCGTGAGGTGAGACAGCAGGCTCCCGTCCTCGATCAGCTCTCACGCTCGGCCGTATGCGTGTGGATGGGTTCACAGCACACGAAACGCTTGGGGGTTTTCAACGGCTTCCACGTGGAGCGCCACCGGGGCGTCAAACCGTGTGGCCCCCGAGCTAGATTGCCTGGCCGTTGCGTGCAGCAGCCAAGGCCGAGAGCCGCCGGGCGCCGTCAGAGCCAGCTAGCCACCCAGGCAGCGGCCGGTGGGGCAAGGGGCACCGGAACAGTGGTAGCGCTGGGAGGGGTGGGGGGTGGGCGGTCGCCGTCGCCGTCGCGCGCCCTGGCCAGCAGCTGCAGGAGAGGGAGGTCGCCCGCTAATGGTTGTTTGAAATGAGTTTAATGAATTGGGTTTGATATGGATTGTGTTTGGATGGATTCAAATGGGTTGTATTAGTTAATAGGGTGGGATGGAATGGGTTATATGTAAATATAGATTGTAATGGTTTGGGTGGGCCGAAATGGATTCTTTAGGTAAAATAGTATGGTTATATAAAAATGTCGGTCCGTAAGAGTCGGACTTTAGAAATAAAACCTCGCGTTCACATTATATAATTTTATCAAAATTGACTGAAATTTATTGAAGATGACTCAGTATGACTAGCAGCTACTTTGTGCAAAGCAGTGTGGCTAGAATTACACGTGGGTCCCACATCAAGAGCCGGATCTTAGAAATAAAATCTCGCGTTCACACTATAAAATTTTATCGAAATTGACTGAAATTTTTTAGAGATGACTTAATAT
Source organism: Panicum virgatum (assembly GCF_016808335.1). Taxonomy (NCBI): domain Eukaryota; kingdom Viridiplantae; phylum Streptophyta; class Magnoliopsida; order Poales; family Poaceae; genus Panicum; species Panicum virgatum. Next base: position 67,930,360 of record NC_053146.1, read on the forward strand.
GACTTGGAGCTACTTTGTGCAAAGCAGCGTGACTAGAATTACACGTGAGTCCCACGTCAAGAACCAAATCCTAGAAATAAAATCTCGTGTTCACATTATAAAATTTTATCGAAATTGACTGAAATTTGTTGGAGATGACTCGGTATAACTAGCAGTTATTCTGTGCAAAACGATGTGGCAAAATCTACACTATAATTTTTTTTGGAGAAACGAGTTTTTATTGGGTTGTAACCATAGTTTGGTTAATAGTTTATTACACCATGAGTTGAAATATTTGGGTTAGATTGGTTTGGGTGGTGGTTTGGAATGGTGTGAATAATATTAGTTTTCCTAATGAGAAAAGATTGGTGTGGATATAGTTTAGTTTTGAGACCATTTACAGGGCTAGAGCCACCGATCGCGAGCCGTGGACCCGTGGACCGTGGTGTGGTGGGGCGCGCTCGCCCAGGGAGCCAGGGACAGGGGCCGGGGCACCCAGGCACCCTGCCGCCGCCACGCCCGGCACCGTGGGCGCCACGCCGCGATCCCCTGCCCCCGTCCTGCCCCGCTGCCCGCCCTCTCCTTTTGCCGGCCCCATCGGGCCATCCCGCCATCCCTTCTCCTTTTTTGAAGAACCGCCATCCCTTCTCCTCCAGTCTTCCTCCTGCCCCTCACCTGACACCCCACCCCACAGGCGCGGCCCACCAATCACGGCCGGGCTCCTCCCCCGACCCGTGGTCGTCGTCGTCGTCGTCCTCCGCCACCGCGGCCGCGAGAGCGACGCCTTCCTGCCAAGTTCCATCCATCTTCGTTGGCTTGCTGCTGCAAGCGCCTTACGCTTCCGCAGCTAGACCTCGTCGTTGCCAAGGTCAAGAAATGCTTGCCAACGTAGGGGGTGTTTAGTTCCCAAAAAATTTTATACAGTCATCACATCAAATTTTCAGACACATACATGAGACATTAAATATAATTGAAAAATATAATTAATTACACAGTCTAATTAATTACCACGAGATGAAATTTTTTAAACTTAATTAGTTTATGATGGGACATTATTTATCAAGTAACAATGAAACGTGCTATAATATCAAAACCTAAACTTTTTCGCCAACTAAACACACCTGTAATATCAGCACGATCGATCTCACCTAACCGTGCCCAATCGATGATCCGGTGGCACGTTGAGCTCACCTGACAACTTGACAAATGGCTGGACCTAAACCCTGTCGGCGACGGTTACAGAACTGTTACGTCAGTCAGGTGCGGCGCGTGTGTTAATAAAATCCACGAAGAGAGGCAGAAACTTTTTTTTATCTTTCTTTTTCTTAAAAAAAATGTTTCTGAGAGAGCCCACCGCTGCTGCACCAGGCCGACAGATGGGGTTCATAGGAATTAGGAAAGTATGTGGAAAGGTGACGGATCGGTATGGGCAGATAGCAGAGCAGCAGCCTAACTCCATCCAATTTTGATTGATATTTTACAAAACTTAAATATAAAAAATAATAGCTATATTTGCTATTGGCATGAGTTATGACAATAAATAGCACTAATAACGAGGAGTTCCTAGTTAAAATATTAGATGACCAATAAAAAATCTGTGTTACATTTATTAGATTGATAATCACACTTGTTGTCCTTGGTCATTGTGCCATATGCAAATATATCTATCAAAATTGGATGGAGGGAGTACTAGCTATTTGGTTAGCTGATGTGGAGGTAAGATGTAAAGGAAAAGACTATTTAATATTATTGGACCCACACACTCCTCTCATATGTTTTTGGACTACGTGAAATATATCAGTTATTTACTCGTCACCAGTGACTACTCTCTTTCCTACTCGGCAGCTCTGATCCCATTGGAGTAGAAAGCATGCAATCCTGAGGAGACCATGGTCCTAAAAGGCGCCATCAAATCATCCTGCTCCAGAGACTTTTTCCCTAGAGGCTGTGTTTAGTTTTAAAATTCCTCTCTCCAAACTTCACTATTTACATATCACATCAATTTTTTTACCTCATACATGGAGCATTAAATATAGGTAAATAAAAAAACTAATATAGGTAAATAAAAAAACTAATTGCATAGTTTTGATGTACACGACGAGACGAATCTTTTGAGCCTAGTTAGGTCATGGTAGGACAACAATTACCACAAACAAACGAAAAGTGCTACAGTATGCTATAGTGTCCGATGTGACTTTTTTTACCATCGGATCTAAACACAGCCGGAGTGATGAAACCTCAAATCTCTCCACTTGGACTGTTCAGAATTTTTTTTCCACCTTCACCACCTACCAAACTTGAGTGTGTACCATGCATGTGGATATGTGATGGATGGCGAGGATAAGTTGATGCAGACACTAGCAATTTTACACTTTGGGTGGCCTGTGGGCCCGGGTGGGCTGAGCTGATGGCCAACAAAGCACACACTAGGGTCATGATCATGGCCAGGGCGCCTGGCCAGATTGTGTGGTGGTTTAGTAGCTTAAGCACGCTCTGGTTTGGGGCTAATTGGGTCATTCTATTACTCATGACCCATGCATGTGGATGCCCTTGCCCCACTTATCCACATTAGGGCTGAAAAGATGGGAGATTAAGCTGATGCTACTCCTTTGTTTGTTGCTTGCTCTTGTGGGGTTCCTTCCACTCGCTAGGATTTCTTGGGGCCTAGATGACATCCTCCCTATCCCTGCCAAGCTAGCTCCCAGCCTGTGGTGGCATGCGGTGCTTCGTCAAAAAATTACAAGTGAAGCAATAGAAACACGACAGGTAAGAATCACTATAATGAGGAATCGAGTTTGGGGATATTGTTATGGTAGTGAGCATCACTGTTTGTGGGTACCAAACCAAATGATTTCGCCGCAATAACAATGTTAAACTTGGGCCATTAATAATTATCATGTCGGAAATCTGTCTGAAACATACAGTGTGAGTGATGAACCATACAAATACATGTCATGTCAATCCAAAAATCATAGAACAGCCAGCTTTTCATGTGGTCAATAATGTTGTATTTGAATTTCCAGAAAATATAATGTTGTATTTGCAGCCGGATGAGCACTTAATTCAAACCTTTCAAGTGGCGCTTGTTCAAAATTCAAAAAGACACACTACATGACCACGCTGGAAATCGTACAAGCAAGTTTCGGACAAAATCGTCGACTGCATCTGAATGACAACGACTCCTCTTTTCGTACTGGAGGGTTCAGACAAACCTGTGATGTGTTCATTGCTTAACGTAACACACTTGTACACTGCCGATGCATACTCGTGTCACTTCAACCGGTGACAATAATGTTATCTCCTGGCTGTCAATTTCAAGATGTCAAAATTGGGCAATAAGACAAACACGAAGACTTCATTTTTTTGGTCGTCGTTCGACGACTAAGTAACACTATTATACTACTAGTAAACAAGTGTAACACTATACCATGTACTGATAGATTACTCCTTAATTTGGATATGGATCCCACGATCGCAGTCAACAGTCCGGCGAGACTCGGATCGACTGGAACCGCAAACACAGTCACACAGACCACCCGACAGGAAGGTTGTTCCTCAACCTCCTTCTTGCTGGAGCTGCTGCTGAACCTCGTTTTCTCATGCATTTTGCCAAGTCCCGAGTTTTTTTTTCTTGGATAGCCAGGAATTCGCGTCCCTGTGCTGATCCTTGCTCAGGTATATATACTTTCTCACGAAACACAGCTTCGAAAAGGTTTGAGTTCGAGTTTCAGGGAGGAAGCAGGCAACGATCAAGTAGAAAAGTTCTATCCCATGTGTCTTTCATTTAGGGAATTCCTTGCTGCGCACTTTGTCGTGAGAATAAGATCTCATTGGTTATAGAAAGAAGCCAGTAAAGAAGGTGCTTTTTTTTCGAGATGTTTGAGTTGGCACAGGAGAAGAAGTAAGCAAACAGGGCATTACAGCCATCTATAGATAGGTGTGAAATTTTTATGAGAGTGCTCTCTCAACTTCCTATAAGAGTTCCGCTTTTGCAAATGAAAGACAGAATTGATTTTGAAATTTGACGTTCTTGATGTGGCTCCATCTTCCATATGGTAGGAGGAGTAGTGCAGTTAAATTAATGGTGCCGCCTAGCTAATGTTGCGGGAGGAGGCGCTCCACTCCGATCCAATGCAATACTACTACTAGATGACGCTGTAAAGGCGAAAGCCGCAATAATAGCGCGTAAAAGAGAGGCGCCGGGCCGAGTGGGATCATACTCCTCTCATATGGGGGGGGGGGGGGGGGGGGGGTGGTGATACTATAATTCGGGAGGCAGGCAGGCAGGCGCACGGACATGTACATGATGGAAGGCCAAGGCCGGCGCGTGCGCCTCTTGCCTTCTTGCTTGTGCTGCCTACGAGAGCCTACTTACTCCTACTTACTACTATACGAGTGGGCCCGCAGCAGCTTGCGCCGTGCCCTACAGTCCTGCACTCGTTCGTACCGGCCGTCGTCGATCCAAGCGCCCAGCCGGCCATCCCTGGGCACAGTTGGTGCACAGCTGTCCGGACCAGACAGGGGTCTCCCTCCCGTGTTCTCAGGCTGCAGAGAGCACATCGGCGGCACATGTGACGTATCCAACAGTGGTGGATCGGATCGGAGCAACCGTCCGGGAAATTGCAACCCCCATTGTTCTCATCCACATGCATGCCTCTGTCAGTGTCTGCGCGACAGGGCCCGATGATCTAGACCGAGCGAAACGTACAGGCTCGTGCTGCCCACGCGATGCTAATTAATCCATAATTAATTAATAATTAGCGGATGGTTACTGTAGTATCATTGTTGCAAATCATGGATTAAATAGGCTCATTAGATTCGTCTCGCGATTTACAGCTCATCTATGCAAAAAGTTTTGTAAATAGATTTCATTTAGTACTCTATTGAAACATTTGATGTGGCGTTTTTTTTATTTATGGAGTGGGAACTAAACAGAACCTGTAACCAGAAAGAGCTGGCTGCAGTGCAGGCGCAGCAGCTGGGTATGCCTGCCCGATGTATACAATTACTGCAACGTCAAGGCACCCAAAGATAGCCAGGTCCATTACCCCATATATGTTGGTGGTAGAGATGCATATATGAATGGCCGGCTGCGCCGATCCCGATCCATCACTTGGATCTTTCACGGTCACAAGTAATGGCATGTACTTGAACTGCAATATCTCATGAACCCAGGACAAAGCTTGCATTGAAGTGTGCTGAAGTTGAAGGGGGGAAGAAAAAAAAAATCTGCAGCATGAGAAGCAGTAACTTTTGCTGGTCAAATTAACTGCAGCATGAGAAGCAGTAAGCATTCTGTTACAAAAGCTCTTTATTTGATCTCATCAAAGCAGCTATCAAGACCATGGTAACAGCCATGGTTAAAGATATAAATTGGGTTTATTGCTATGCTATGAATGAGTTTTATGGCTGCCATTAGAAAGAGAAACTGATGTTCTAAATGCCTAGTCTTAACTAGGTTGTAATCTCCCTATATAAAGGGACCTTGAGATCAATGAGAAAATTGGCTCCATTCACTACATTCTTGTCCCTACAATTTTTATTCTCTGACACGTTATCAGCACCCTGCTCTACACTGAGCAAACTGAGAGAAGGAGGAGATCGACGACATTAGCAAGTGTAAGATGCCGAAGCGCTCACCGAAAATGCTTCAACTCCGTCGTCTTCTCCGTGAGCAGCTCCTTGAGGCTCTGCTTGCTCCAATGCGCCGTTCTCGCCGTCGTGGTCGCCGTGGCATAGCTCCTGCCGATGGAGCTCGCCGCGTCGACGACCTCGCGGCTTGCCAGGCCCCCCCGGTGCCGCCTGATCACTGCACCGCCGAGGGGCGCGTCCTCGTGAGCTCCCCGCGCCACTGTCTGTCCCATGGATGGACAGCCAGGGTGCGGGTGGAGCACGGAGGGTCGCCGGCAGCGTCAGCCACTCATGGCGTCGCCTCGCCACACCGGTCAGTGATGCCGCGACGGTCTTCCTCGCCGGTGTACTCGCCGATCCACATGCCGGTCCGCTCTGCTTCGCCCACGTACTCGCCGGCGACGCCGCAGTACATCCCGACGCCCCTGGAGCCGCCGGGCTTCGAGCTCCCGCGCACCAGGGCCGCGCGCCGGGGTGCCCTCCCGTTCTACGACGAGGGGGAGAGCTCCTACGTCGCCGACGAGGTCGTCTTCGATGAGCCGGAGCTCGCCCCTCCACCCCCACCTCAGGCGCCGGCGGCTGTCGACGAACTCGGCATCGCCGAGCCGGCCATGGCGCCTCCGCTCCCAATCCCGCCTCCACCCCCTGTCCCGGCACGTCGCAACGCGACAGCGGCGGCGAACCGCCGCCCAGGGCTGCGCAGGTTCATCCCGACCGGGCATGACCCAGCCGAGGCGACCTCGCACGACCTCGAGGGGCGCCCACCTCGCTCCGGCGAGGGGGAGGCCTAGGCCGGCAAGACCCGAGCAAGAAAAGGGCGGGAGGCGGAGGACGGCGCGACGGGGCGGCGGCGCATCAGCGCGACGGCGAGGCGGCCTGCCCTGGCGGCGACGCATCAGCGCGCCTCCCAGGCGCGGCAGCGGCGCCCTTCAGGCGCAGCAGCGGCGGCACCTCCAGGCGCGGCGGCGGCGCCCTCCAGGCGCGGCAGCGGCACCCTCCAGGCGCGGCGGCGGCGGCGGCCGCCTGGCAGCTGCGTTGGCGGGGGTGGGGGTTTCCCCCAACCCTAGCCCAAGCCGGCCTTTAGGCCACTGGCTGCTGGGCCGGCCTGATCGGCCCGATAGGCCGCGCCGGCCTGCGTGCTGGACCTGCCCTCCCCTGGACCCAAATCGGCGGTGGGCCGAATTAGAGATTGTCTCGGCCCACCGCCCAATAAGATTTACTATTTCAATTTCAGCATGAATTTAAATTCGAGTTTTGTACTACGAACTATTTAAATTCCGCAAATAATCAGAGACTTTATGCTTTCAGCATCATGTAAATTTCTCTGTTTTTCATTTATTTTCAGCACTTTATGCATTTCCATGATATTTATTTTACAAGTATTATGCAAATTTAAATTATTCATACACAAAATTGGTCATACACAAGGTGTACCACAGTATACCATGGGATTTCATCCTCAGTGTGCATATCCAATTTGAATTGAATAGTAAAATGGTCTACACCTTCGGGTGATTATCATAATCCATTCTTCGGATTGGTCTTGGTAATATTTACTATTCATGGTGATTTTCAATCACTTATCCAATATGAGGTAAACACTACATGTGATTCAAGACTCATCTTGATTTTTACAATATTTCCATATTCCAATTCAAGACACATCTTGAATATGAAGTTATTTAAGTATCATTTGCTTAAATAAATAGCAATATATGGTACATTATTTTGGAGGTTACACATAGCCTTTGTTTTGGCAACGATTTTACATCACCTATTCCCACAGGAATGGATCCAACATATTGGTAACGCTAATCAAGTATCAACTTGAACCCAAAATTTTGCCTTTATTGCTATATAATTTACTAACAAGTAAATTCATACATGATCAAATTATGTAGGACATGGCTAATATTTCTATTTTTGAATTTTTCCAAAGTCGCGTTTAATGAAATTTATTTTCCTATCATGAGCATTAAACGATATCATTCGGGCATATGGCATCACTGCTATTGTTGCTCAATGCCAACAAAATGCTCACTCCATTTTGGATATTGCCACACTTGTGCTTTGCGTCTTTTATGCAACTCCAACACTTGGATTTTACAAATATGAGGAAAAGACATCCATCTACCTTTTGCAAGTCCCTCATCAGGATTTCAACAAAGGATGTGATATTGCCAAAATCATAAATGATTGTTCACTCATTCATTTATCAAGGATCTTCGTTCTATGGCAATTTATATCAGAATGAATGCTCTTGAATGTGGCTATCATTTTCCATCGGAAAATGATCAAGTGTGACAAATATCACATTTTAACAAAAGTGTGATTGTACAAATTCATGAACACAGAAACGCCAAATCAAACATTTGGCTCAACTATACCTCCAATTCATTGGAGACAAGCGAGTTCTTTGGAATATTTTGAAGTTCACTTCAACAAGCAACGCTTGAAAAAGTCCATATTTCCATCGGAAATAGTATTAGCCTAAATTCATACTACCACATGTGGTATGTTGTCCTTTACAAAAATATCATGTACCTCAGACATGATATACATATTCTTTTGCCTTGCTTATATATGGGATTCAACCAGATGGAAATTAAACATGTATAGTGTACCACTATACTACTAACACAATTGTGAGAGATCATGCTCTCTATGGTATTCAATAAATCATGGATGCATCAAGTATTCTGATTCTAGAAAAACCATATGATGTTTTCATGTTATCAAGTTGCATGGTTTTTCATGGAAACCGAATACTATGGAGCGATGATGAAAATCTCACTCACATAAGTGCAACACATTTGAAAACTACATAATTGTGCAAAATCCTTCCATCATCTGGGGTGTATTATACATACATCAATTCCTTTACATGTAGCATACAAATAATTTTCTCTCTTGATCGCATCAAGATTGGGCATATCTGCCTTGACCATTCTACATCTACAATGATGAGAAAATTATTATCAATTCTATTAAGTCACTACATAAATATGAGTCATTAAATTTCTAGAAGAAATTCAAGAACATTTATGTGACTCTATTTGCTACTTTATGGAACATAAAGATACTATTCAATGCATATTCATTGCTGTCCTAAATGTGTGCTTTACTCATAAAGTATCACAAATTTGCTAAACTCGTTGCTCAAATTTTCAATTTAGAGCAAATGATCCTGGACACGAGATTAAATCCATTAACATGGAACTGTTTGGCTTTTTGGACTTCATCATAAAGTATCTTGTGTGCACACACACAATGGCAAAACTATATCTCTTGTCAAGAGAATCAAATTGTTTGATGATCCAAATAGAATTGCAATTTACCAACATTCAGTTGGTCGTATGCGGATTTACACAACGCAACATAGATCCAAATCTATCAAACTACAATCATACGACTCCCTCCATTGCAGTCAGTACGTGGTAATTTGGTTACAACCAAATCATTTCCCATCTGCGAATTGGTAACGTTTTGCACGTACCAATATCACCACCGCAACATACATCCAAGGGCATTTTTGAGATCGTCATGAGGTATCATTATCCGTCATTCAATAATATCTCAGATCGCAAATAGGGGATTCATTCATTGCCCGTATGTTGAACACAACTTTGAGGAAGATTCCAGGCATTAGGGGGAGATACTTACCACACATCGAATGCCAGGAATCAGAAAAGGAGAATGTCATCATTGATGTTCGATCCTCATACCCACGTACCAAAGATTCTGAATCAACAGTTCAGACCATCTAATATTTGCAACACATTGCAAATTGTCTGCCAAATGTATTTACTTGTCACCAAATCCTATTCCCGTTTAATGTGCCAGAAAGAGTGGAGGTACCTAACAAAACCACTCATCTCCCAAATCTGAACAAGAGGGGGAGAAGTATGGCCACATGGGGAGACAGCTTTTTGCAAGCATTCTTGGATTAGGGGGAGAAATCCTCCAAGTCAATACATGCATATCAACATCAAGTTGATAGACACTATGGATATTTACTATCCAAAGCCTATGGATGTTCAACATTCAAAAAACCCAGCACAATGTGCACAAATTTAGACGCTGGGTCATTGGAACACCCTAAGTCTGTTATTGTGGGAAATAACATAGAGCTCAAAGGGTAAATATTTCCACATGCTTAATTGGTTCTAATGAATCAATCACACAAAGACTACAAATTGCCGGCATACTCCTCAAAATGCCTTGCACCTTATCTGGATCCAGACCACAAGTCCTAGGCAGAGTGTCTTAACACTCACATTGGGTCAAACAAAGGTGGCAATTAAGGAGAATTGCTTTCACTAAAAAGTGGAAAGTCTTTACTTCGTAATGATTTCTCCTCACAATGCTCCCCAATGGAAGCATTATGGATTCCTAAATCCATAAGGTGGTGAAGACGTGAAAGCTTGTAGCAAATGGTTTCACGCAGAGACCAAGCATAACATATTCGTTGGTATGTGTGGAAGTTATGTTCCTATATCAATAATTGGCAGATCAAATTTGATTTGGATAGATTTGGATTACAGGTCCCAATGCACTTTGTATTCTGAATCAAAACATAAATCGCAACATACGTTGTGTATAATCAAGTCACGCCAAGACTTGAAATAGTCAAGTTGATTGTGGTACAACTGACTAGGCGAGTTCCTTCCACAGAAGGATGTCTCCCATATTGATGATTCCACCTGTGTACTCATAATAGAATCCCAAGGATTTTATACATCTCATATGACACATCAAAACAGGTAGTCATCATATAAGACGGATTTGAGATGAAATATTTAGGTAAAACCAAATTATGCTTGAGTCCATAACTTAAGCACACATCAGTCTTCCAATATTCCATTGATATTGTATACCAATATCCAAATAATATTGGACAATCATACTACCAACAATATGGTCATTCAATCCCTAAATATGGATCACTATCCATGATGACCCTTGGGATTGCAACCTTAGTGCCATCAAAGTGCTCATGTATCTTGCATATCGCAACAGGCCTGATATTGCATTTGCAGATACTTACTATAGCTCAAAATAGTGCTACTTCTACACCACAGAAAGGTGAGAGTCAAAGTAGATATTCACAGATATCTATAGGCACAAAGAATCTTGATTTATTATTATCTAAATTAAGATATGATCATGTGGGGTATCAAGATATTGACTATTTAATCCCCTATATTGACATATCACATACTGATGTTATGGTGGTAAAAGTTCTCATAGGAGTCATCAAACTTGGCTCTAATGGCTACTTCCACTCCTCATTCTAAAGTATTACATGAACATGTATAACTTCATCGAATGGTCATATTTGATTCCATCGAATCCCTAGCCATTACATTTAAGATAATGCAACTTGTGTTGCTTGGATGTCAATAGGTTACATAAGAGCAATATCACTATATTGCCTTCTAGAAATGTTTATTCCCACAAAAGTGAGGAGATAAACACCTTGCGAACTAAATCAAGTGATAACTCCATGAGATTTATTCACAAAAGCCCCTACCAATTTCCACATATCACAATATGTTGTTGAGATTGGTATGCGATGACTTTGAGATTTGCAAGGTTCAGGGGGAGACTCCTCTTGAAACTATAACCTGTGTTACTCGGACACCCGCACCCGAGTCAGACACTGACACTCGCACCCGTGTCCATGTAACACTGACTATAACCTGTTCAAAACATTATATTGCACTCTTTTCCTCTATGAGTTTTTCCTCACATAGGTTTCTCATAGAAGGTTTTTAATGAGGCAATATCAATACAAGTTCATATGTCATATCTCTTGTTTTCCCCACAGGGGTTTTTGTTTGGGATATTAAAGACATAGCCTATGTCATATCTCCTGTTTCCCCCCACAGGGATTTTTGAGGAGGTACCAAAGACATATAATTACAATTATGATCCTCAGATCATATTTATTGTTCTCTAAACTTTGTCATGGGTTTTCCTTCCAAGGTTTTTCCCATATGAGTTTACAATGAGACAATAATCAACATATGCCATACTAATTTTATCCTTATTTTTCCCAATGGGTTTTAAGGAGTTTTTAATGGCATATCTACACATATTTCTTCCTTTTTTCCCTACAGGGTTTTTGGAGGATTCAAGATAAAACATTGATCTTAAAGGTGGACTCGATCAAAAGGGGGAGTGTTACAAAAGCTCTTTATTTGATCTCATCAAAGCAGCTATCAAGACCATGGTAACAGCCATGGTTAAGGATATAAATTGGGTTTATTGCTATGCTATGAATGAGTTTTATGGCTGCCATTAGAAAGAGAAACTGATGTTCTAAATGCCTAGTCTTAACTAGGTTGTAATCTCCCTATATAAAGGGACCTTGAGATCAATGAGAAAATTGGCTCCATTCACTACATTCTTGTCCCTACAATTTTTATTCTCCAACACATTCCACTACTATATGCAGAGAAGATGTTTCATCTATGCCTGCAATAGCAGATAGTGACCTCTGTAATTGTAAATCAGCTCAACCCTTTCATGTGAAACTGATCCGCACGCCCCGGTCTCCTCGGCAGAAATGTCAAAGCGGAAGCGGGAAGCTCCTAGCGCCTAGCACCACCGGGCACTGCTCAGAGGAAGGCAGCGTCGCCGTCCATCACCCCCCCCCCCCCCAACCCACCCACCCACACACACACAATGCCCCGTCACCCGTCTCTGCAGTCTGCACCAGGCCGGCCGGCGACGAACCCACCCACCATTAAAGCGGCGCCGTCGCACGGAGGGCGGTTGTGCCTCAAGAGCATTCGACTTCTGCACACGCCGTATTTACATCGTGCTACCACTATACTTATCTACACCTACTCAGTAGAATACTAGTATATAGCAGCATTTTGTTTGTGGATCACGGGCCGTCCGTGCCCTTAATTCTTGGCCCTGCGCTCTCCTCGTCCGGCGCATGCCCCGGAGTAACCATGGAGGCGGCGGCGGCGGCGGCGACCTCGTGCGCGCCCGCCACGCAGTGCGGCGGCGGCGCGGCGAGGACGGCGACGGCCTCGTGGGCTTCACGCCGCGCCCGCCAAGACGTTGATGCCAAGTCGGCACGCCACTGCCGATCTGGAGGCGAAGGGCGGGTGGGCCTCGTGCCCTTGTCTTGATCCATCCAGGGCCTTGATTAGTGGATTGCTTTTGCTAGAAGCTCCTGATCTAACCCCGCAAGGCCGACCTCGGACAGCGACGCGTGCATCATCGCCTCATGGGGTTCAGTCAGGGCGTTCACGGTCAGTGAGCAGAATTATGAGTGCGAGCTCAACATACTCCTGCTAATGGGGCGGGGCTTGATGGATTTTTTGGGTGGGTTTTAATACGGGTACTATTGGATGGGTGGAAACGGGTGACACTATGAAATGAGTTGGAGCGGGTTGGGTTGACGACATAGACGGGTTGGGACGGGTTGGGGCGCTATGGTAGTAGATCGGCACGTAAGTCGCATATCATCTTCCATCGTGACTTCGGGTTGGGGCGGGTTGGGCATTGGGCCGACGGGGTGGGTCGGGGCGTGCGGTAGTTAAGACTCTTGAAATATGGGTAGGAGCGGATTTGGGGTGGGTTCAACCCCGTTAGCAGACGTAGCTCAACACTTGTCCTGTGCCTGGTGAATGGTGCGTCTCTGGGGGCCATCGGACCTGTCCGTGGAAATGTGGTTTGGGTTGTCACTGCAGACAGGATCAATGAGTCATGCATGCACCAGTAGTCCAGTAGGTATCGCCTGGATCGGCCAGGATGAGAAACTTGTCAAATTGCATCGACAGAGTTGCAGATCGTCGCAACTGGGAGAAGTGGGCTCTGTGACTGTGTGCTTTCGTTCAGACAGGCCCAAATAGTCAGAATGGCCATGGTCCAAAAGATCAATAAAGAGCATACAATCCTATCCAATAATAACCAAGTGGAGAAAACTCATGATGCTAGTTTCACCAAGAAAACAACATTCGTACAGTGATATGCTATCACATTTCAAGGCAATAAAGGTTGAAATCAACAGGGGAGGTGCGAATTCCATTTCATTTCAACAATTCAACTGGGCCCAAGGAGGAACTCCAAGGAAAAACAGAGAGGTAGTCTAGCAGAACAAGCAACGCTCTCACAACATTATAGGACAAAAAATCCATATCTTTGACATCTGCACATCTGGTTTATAGCAACAGATTCGCCTTCCACGGTCTCATGTCACTGACACTAACAGGCGATTGATTGACGACACAGATGATAATTCCAACTCATGGCAAAGGCTAAGTTACCATATTGCCCAGATACTAGCCCATCAGGATCACTAATAACAGGGACAGGATCACTGAGAGATAAGAACAAGGTTGCAAGTCATCCATAGCTCTAGGTATACATCGTGTCCTTTTAGGAGACAGTAACACCATCAAGCTCGGCTTGAGCTACTGCTGCACCGATTGCATCGATCACATCCATCTTGCCCTTGGTCACTGCTTCATCCATTGGGGTTTTCTCATGGCTGCAGAAAACAAATCATGCCATAACAATGCCCTCATTGCTCAGTTAAATTTAATACATAGTGATGGGGGATGCCTTCCCGACTGTCACTTGTTGAAACATGGTCATTTAGATTGAACATACCTGTTCAGAGCACTCACACTAGCGCCAGCAGATATCAAAGCCTTGATTACCTGGGTTAGTTATTTTTCAAAAGCAGTGGCATCAGTATGCTTTTAATTGGTACACAAGAAAGCAGAGAAGTAAAGCAACTAACTACCTCTATATGTCCATTGAGGCATGCACAGTGGAGGGGTGTGTTCTTCTGTAAGTTGGTGGCATTAACATTCTGCATTTCAGTTATGTAGTCACAAACAGAACTTATGAGTCTAGTTCAGAAAAAAAAACTTCAAATGGTTCAGGCTTTGCTAATGGTTAACTTGGCTGTTGCCTTGCCTACATTGGTCAGTGGATCTTTTGGCAAGCTGGTAACCCCAGGAGAATGAAAAAAAAATACTTTAATTGACTTGCAATAGAAGTTGGCTTAGCCTTTCCCTAATAAGATAGGAGTACATTTTACAGAGAGGCTTAGCTTTCATGAAACGATGACATTTAATCTGGTTCAACATGGTAAATAATTTTACAAAGTAAGCTTTCTTACCGCTCCATTTTGAATCAAGTATTCCACCACAGCAAGATGGCCATTGGCAGAAGCCATATGAAGAGCTGACAGTAATGGGGAAAAGCTTAGCTAAACGGCCAAGAGAATACAATTAAACAATAATCTTTGATGAAAACAAGTCATCAAGTCTGTCAGCGGCTTCAGATGTACTTTAAACATTCCACTTTCACACAGTTTAAGAGTTTAGGCAGTCAATTGGGGCTTGATGATATTGGCTTGTAAGCTTAAGTCACAGAAGATGACTACAAAAGTAGGCAAAAGGCTCATTGAAACACAACAGAGTACAGATTTAGGAAATCTTCCACCAAGGAGCAACTGCACATCAAGTACTACTACTAACTTCTGACATGGACATATGGTCTTTATTCACCAAACAGATATGCATGCCACACAGTTCCAGTTTGTTCTATGCAATTGTATGACAGCCACCACAACTGAGCCCTATATTATACTGACATGATAAAGCTGAGATAAAATTTTCTAAACAGCATAGTAATAGCACTTAGTGGACGAATTCTTAGAAACGAATGCAACCTGTCCGGCCTTGCGAATCTGTTGAGTCCAGTGAAACACCAGCTGAGAACAGGGCAACTACGTCCTTCAAGTCATCGTACCTAGCGGCCTGCCAAGTTAACGGAGCAAGTATCCGCCTCAGTTTACACGAACCAGGGGAAATAGAACTCGGCGATGAAGGGGCCGGGGAGACGTTGTGTTTGGGGGGGGCTTACGTCGATGAGATCCTGAGCCTGCTCCGCGGCGGTTGCCGCGGCGGAGACGGGGGTTGGTTGAGCCGGTTCCACGCCCATCTGCACACGAGTACACGACGCGAGGAGCTGAGGAGGAGGAGGAGGAGACGATGCGGCGGTGACGGACGGCTGCCGGCTGCGCCTGATGGCTGATGCTGCGGCCTGCGGGGAATGCGGCGGCGGCGGCGGTCGTGTTTCTTCCAACTTCCTTCCGCTTCCTCTATCCTGGACCGATACCAGGCACATCTCGGCCCACGGCCCAATCCAAAATCTGCACTTTTGGGCTGACTACGGGCTTTCATTGAGATGGATCAAGGGCGTCTTTTTCTTTTGTTTTTTGACTGAATCAAGTGATAGATGTCTCTATTTGGATATCACTGTTTCTTTTTCGAGTACTATTTTGTACCCGGAATTTAATTTCGGGGAAAATATAAGGACATTCATGCCAAGTCTTGTACTCAACCGAGTACGATGGATCCCACAAACATGATTTCCTGTTCCATATATACTGTACTGCAATAATGTCACACATTTCAACATGGGTAATTTGCATAACTGCCCTCGTTTCAAGCTTTAACTACATATTGCCCCTCTTTTTTAAACTTTGCATGTTTACTCTTTTTTTTAATCCGAGTTGGCCGTTTGCCCTCATTTCTCAATGCCGTGAGCTGAACCATTTTTTACCCAATATCAACTCGGTAGCAAAAAAAAACATGAAGAAAGAAACAGGTAGGAAATGAAGTTTTTACCCTTGCCTTACCCAAAACACCTCGTCTCCCATCCAGTGCGTGACCCATCTCCTATAATGAACCAAAGGATACTCTCTCTCAATGCCGGCGGACGGTGGAGGACCGGCCGGTGGGGACAGGCGCGGCCGCGGCTCGAATCGCGTGCGGCGCAGGGCCTCGGCCGGTGCTCGCCTTGCGAGTAGCGCGGGGCCGCGGCTCGCGTCGCGGGCGGCGGGCGACGCAGGTCCTCGGCAGCCACTCGCCTCGCGGGTAGCGCGTGGCCGCGCCTCAGCTCGCAGACGGCGGGCGGCGGCGTAGGGACTCGACCGCTGTTCGTTTCGGGTCGCGGTCGGCGGGCAGCGCCGCAGCACAGCTCGTGGTCGGCGGTCGGCGGCGGCGCGTGGCCGCGAATCGGTTCGTGCTTACCCGCCGCCGCGGATGCCGTCCTTGCGGTCCACCAGCTTCTTCTTCTTCTCCGTGTCGTGCTTACCCGCCTCGCGGATGCCGCGGGCGGCCGGAACGCGTCGGCGGGCCTGGGCGCCCTGAGGCGGTGCGCGGCGAGGAGGCGGGTTCGTGTGCCGCCTCGGCCTGGCGCAAGCGCCGGTGGCGGTGTAGAAGTCCGCCTTGGAGTCGGAGGAGAAGCTGTGGGACGAGAAGAGCATCGACCTCGTGTCCGTCGCCTGGCCCCTCTCCCCGTCGCTGCTGAACGGCGCCAGCTCGCCGTCGGTGTCGATGAACAACGACCAGCTGTACAGCGGCGAGCGTGCCTTATCGCCATCGCCCTTCTTGCCCGTGCCGCTCGTCACGGCGTCGATGTCCCTCGCCGCCGGCATCGGCGAAGGCAGAACCGCCGCGCCGACCGTGCACGCGGAACAGTCGATGGAGATGTGAACAAGCGTCTGCGTGTTGCGGCAGCGGTGGCGGCGGCCCTGGGACCTGCCATCGATGGGCTTGGGCCGCTGCTCGTGCGCACACCGAGGAGGAGTTGGTTCTTGGCGCGAGGCCGCGGCGTTGCTGGTGACCGAGGTGGTGGCGCAGGACGAATGGAGGAGGATCTGCGCGAGCCGCTATCGCAGCCGGCCGCCCACGCGCCACGCCATGGCCGCCGGTCTTGTTGTGGCGGCTCTTGTCATGTTGAATTTGGGATCAACCTTAGCAAGGGCATATATGTCTTTTCACCCATTTGTTAACACTGTTAGCTTCCCTTCACAGAATAGGGGTAGATTGATGGTTCAAATTCAAAAAATAGGGGCAAACATGCAAAGTCTAAAAAATGAGGGTAAACGTGCAGTTAGATGTGAAAACGAGGGCAGTTTTGCAATTAACCCTTTCAACATTTGGTAGAACGGTGAGCTGGTAACCACATATATATAATAGTTGCTTCAACTTACAAAGTCCACGGGGTTGGTTCCTTCTTCCAATCTTTAATTTGAAGGTCTGAACTAGTCAAACTCATTTGTCAACCCCCTGATCATACGATTAATCCGTGCCGCATGACTTCTTAGTCAAAGTTACCTCACACGTTGCTAAGCTAGCTAGTACTACAGCACCAGAGGTAACTACATGCGCCATCAGATGCGTTGACCCAACAGCGCTGGCAGATGCGTAATTCGAAAGAACCATTTCTGTGCCATTTTTTTTCCATTCTCCTATGAGCCGACTTCATATCGACGTCAGGGCTGATTGACCAATTCTACGCCATATGCGTCGCAAAAAATTGTTCATAGAACATCATTCGATATTCAGTACGTTGGATTATTGCTGCGTACAGATGTCGTCCATTCGATATTCAGTCCCCAAAACACAAAATGTAAAATTTTTGTAAATCGCTTGCACGGCATACTAAATGTAGTAAAAAAATAAATCGCATTACACAAATGGATTGTAAATTGCGAGACGAATATAATGAGCCTAATCAGGACGTAATTAGACACTAAATTGCTACATTAATGCTACAGTAAATATGCTCTAATGATGGATTAATTAGGCTCATTTGATTCGTCTCGTAGTTTACAGCCGAGATCTATAATTAGTTTTATGATTAGTCTACATTTAATACTTCAAATGTTGAAGATCCCCTTTCAAAAATGTAAAAATGCAAAATGATCTAGATTTTTTTTTTGAGGGGGACAAAATGATCTAGATAGACAAGGCCTCAGTACATCATGCCGCCTTTTCTTTTGCGGGCAAGCACGGTCTATCACTCTAGCTGACAGATTTATATATGATGGGTGATTACTGTGCGTGCGAGATCTAATTTGGAGTGGAAGACAACCGTGCTCAGTCAACGATAGGATCAGATACATCAGCACCTTGATCAGGAGAGGTCAACCATCCGTGTCTGTGATAACCTACTTGCATGGCACCACGGTTGATGATGAGCATGGGCGCAGTCAGCTTCCTTCTTCGTCCAACACCATACCTTCAAGCTGCAGCTAGCGATGACAGCGACGACATTTTCTTCTTCTTCCCTCGTGAGCTTAAGCATTAACTCCGTTGCATCAAGTTGCTTCATCCTACTAACGTCAGGCCTTGCGACACTATGCAAGTCGTCGTCTCACCGGATCCGGGGCACGCGCGTGCCTCCGGCTGGCAGCAGTCGGCCGACATCGATGCTCGATCGATCGGTGGATTCCTTTGGCAACAAGGCATTTGGGTTGTGATTTGATTTAGCAGGTGCCACTGATTTTTTTTTGAGCCTCTTATCTGGATAGAGCTGTAGAATCTGTTCACAGCAGGTGCCACTGAATTAACTAGCACTGATGTCCTGATCTGTAGAATCAATTAAGCGCTTGAGTTTGTTAAACCCAAACCACCATTTGCTGAATTTCTCCATGAAACTCGAGTTACGATAATGCCCAAATTTTTCAAAAAAGAAACGATGGATCTAGCTAGAGTACGTCTAGAACAAAAGCACTATGTAGCCGGCCAATAATTATAAGCAAATAAATGATAGGATCGATGGTACTCAAATCTCTACGAAAAAGTAAAAGATCGACTCGGTCTGTAGGCCGGCATGCAGAACGTTCTTCCCATCGCCGGCGACGCAGCCGACCAGCCGGCCCACACCATACCATTCACTGCTCCATCTGACACCTTCATGCTGTTGACTTCGTTGCGCCAGAACGATCACGTACGCTGGAGGTGCCAGCGCTGTGCCAGCGCGCGCAGGTCTTGGCAAGCTCGCCAACGCCTCGTCGCCTCCGTCCGATCCACCACAAGCTCGTCTCCATCGGATCCAGGCGAGACGAAACGAAACGGCAGGCGCACAACGCCCTCGACACCCTCGCCGGCACGGCAACTGCAGGCAGGCAGGCACGGCCAAACCGCCACCGCCACCGCCACCCCAGATGCAGCCGGCAGCCCCGCGCCGCCCGTCCCGTCTCGCACCACGAAACGGAGCCCCCCACTTGCGCGCGTGCTCGCCCCGTGCCCCGGCCCAAAAGAACACCCCAGTTTACGCACACCCCACCCGTCGTCCTCGTCGCCCGCGTGAACCGCCCCCGCGCCGCGCCCCCGCGGACTTCTGACCACCGACGCCATGTTACGTTCCTGTCATCGTCAACCGCCATGCCGAGTCGCCGACCCGACCCTCGCAGAGTTGCCCCCTGGCACCACTCCCATCCATGTCAAACCTCCTCGAGTCGTTAGATTCCGGCCCATTCCCCATGTATAAAACGGATACTGCTTGCCCTCGCACCTACCAGCTGAGCTTGCCTCCTGCCGCGAACCCTGGTTGCTGCTTCAACGTTCGCGTTTCAAGCCCGCTCGTTGCCGCGTCGGCCGGCGCGGCATGGCGGATGGCCTGCTGCGGTGGCTCTGCGCGCGCCCGGGGCGGCGGTGGCGTCGCCGCGGGAGGCGCGCGGCGCGGCTGGTGCTGTGGCGCGGGGACGCGCGGGCGGTCGAGCCCGGGAGGGCGGCGGGGGAGCTCATGGCGGAGCACGCCGGCTGCGTGGTGTGCCGCACCGACGGGTTCCGGATCGGCCGCCCCGTGCCGGTGCTCGACATCGGGGACCGCCTCGAGGCCGGGCGCACGTACCTCGTCGCCCCCGTGGACCGGCTCCCGTGCGGCGGAACGGATGGGGTCGTCACCGCGGCGTCGCTCGCGGCGCTCTCGAACGCCGCTGGCAAGTCGTCGTCGTCGGCGGCGGCCCCGACGACGTCGCTGGCCGGGAGCGCGAGGAGCCCGTTCGAGTACGTGAAGGACGAGGACGGCCGCACGGTGATCAGGGTCACGGAGGAGTTCATCGTGAGGGCCGTCACGGGCGTTGGCAAGCCGCGCGATCGGGACGCCGACGCCGTCGGCGGGTGCGGGGCGCTTTGCAGCACGCCGGAGCTGAGGAAGCACTACGAGCAGCTGGTGGGCGCGGCGAGGGGGCGGCCGTGGTCGCCGCGGCTGGACACGATCAAGGAGCGGAAAGGGCGGAGGCTCGTGGACGTCGTGAGCCCGGGGAGGCTGTCGCCGGTGAGGCTGCTGGGGATGGACAAGAGACTCTCCACCTAGTAGGATAGAGATAGAGAGCTGCAAAATTGCAAACAAGCCAGTACAGCACCTCACATCTCACTGGGCTCCATGCGTTCGTGCAGCTGCTGTTTCTTTGGCTGAAGATGTTGATTCTTGGATGGAATTGCACATGTCGATGTATGGGGGGTTTTTTTGGACAAGAACTTGTACAGCCACGTCTCAGTAGTCAGTATAATAACTAATACAGATTCTAGTATTCAAAATTGCATGATCAGCCACGATCGCCTCTCCGGCTCTCCCCCACGCCACTCCATGATCTTGCTCCTTCAACTGGTACAGATACGCGGCAGGGCTGGTCAGAGTTGCCTGTTTCGAGCTCAAGTCATCCTGAAAGTCGAAGGATTCCACAGCTCCGGGTATCACAGAACGTCAGGATGCCTCGCACCGCCGCCGCCGCGGCGGCCGCATCCGTGTTGGACGCGGCGTGGTGGTGGTGCCTTTCGAGTTGTGAGTATGATGGCTCTTCTGGCGGCGACGGGGGCCATTCACGTCGGCGACGGCTTCCGACCACGGCGAGGCTCTTCTGAGCGCACGGCGATGGGGCTCGCAGAGTTGCGGTGACTGGCCGGCTCCCATGGCGCCGCCTACCATAACGGAACCACCGCCGAATGCAACTCTCGCTCCACCCCCTCTCCGCCACGGCAGAGATGAACGGAACTTGGTCGGAACTCGGAACCACGCGAGAACGTAGCCAGCCGGATCTCGATTGGCGGTGCAGGAAGGCCGGCCGGGCGCGACGTCGGAGTTCAGAATCACACGAGTACACGACCGCAGCGGCCCGTCGCCTGCTCAATCTTAACCGTTGCGTGCGGATCAAACGGCTGGCAGGTGCCCAGGAGGTGGACGGTAAATGAAATACCGTCCACCCCCAAACGAAATACCGACCGTCCTATATGGTCACGGCGACTCGGCGATCGGCGTACGGAGGCCATCGCTAGCCGGGAGGCGACGCGCGGAACGCAGGGCGAGGAGCCATGGGCCGAGGCCCCCTGGAGTGCGAGAAGTGTCGTTCCAGCTGTCGCGTATACGCTATATCTCGTAGGTTGCTCCGAGCTCGACCGGTGCGCGCGCTCAGCTTGCAAGACCTGGTTCAGAGTTCAGAACTTCAGATCGCCGGCACCATTTTCGCCCCCAGATTGAGCGTGCAGAGCAGACCTGCGATTGTGGGTTCCGGCGTCGTGGGGATCGCCGGTCAGCCGTCCACCTCGGTGATGCCGGCGGCGACGCGACTTCCAGGCCGGCCCCGGGGTGCCGCTGCTGTCGCCTGCGTTATCGAGGGATCGCCTGCTGAATCTCTACCGGGACCCGGGGTGGACGGTAAATGAAATACCGTCCACCCCTGGACGGTAACGACCGCCCCATACGGCCCTCGCTTCCTGCCATTGAGCTGGGAGGCGGCCAGGGAAGCCAGGAGGAGGAACCGAGGAGGCTGGGAACCCAGCGGCGGCAGCGGGCGGCGGCGCCGACACCAACATCCCCGCACGCGTAGGCCAGGCGCGCGACGACCGGAGCTGGAGAAGCACGATTATGGTTACTCGTAGGTCCCAATCGGAATACCGGAGGATGCCGAAGTGCACCGCGCCGGAGTCTGCAGCATATCTGTTTGGAGCAGGAGGGATGCCGCGGGCGGCGGCAGATCAGAGGCGGTGTGGAGAGCTGGGTGCCAGCGATGGCGCGCTCGCATAGATGCTAACTTCTCCCCAACACGGCAGGGGGCAGCGGCGTCGCGATCGTCGCCTGCGGCCTGCGCAAAGCCTCCAGCACTGGCTCGCCGCTCACTATTCACCACTCCAGCCACCACGCCGCCGGACTCAGCAGCCGTCTTTCCGCCCGGGCATCGGTGTCACCAACAGGCAGCCAGAGACCGTGCAGCAGTTACGTTTTGGATCGCCTCTCTGCGAGTTTCGCGGCACTCCTCAACACAGGCGTCACGGTACACATACGCCGGACACCAACGTTGCGAACAGAAGATCAGTTGGAGCTCTGCCGCGTGCGGTAACCATAGCCATGCCTACTCCTTGATGAACGTCGCCGGTGCGTGCGCTCAGCTGGCAACTCTTTCAGAGTTCGGATCGCCGCCGGCACCATCTCGCCCCCAGATCCGCGTGCAGAGAAGACCTGCGAGTGTAGGTTCCGGCGGCGGGTGTTCTTAGTTCGGCAATTGCGGCGGCGGCGCGACTTTCGGACCGGCCATGGCGCACCGCTGCCATCGCGTCTCGAGTAGCCGACCGCCGACGCCTTCGTAATTGAGCCGACAGCCGAGGAAGCGCGAGCCGCGACTTGATGGCTCGTTCGAATAGGGTGCCGGCTGCTGAATCTCGACCGTTGATTGAGGAATGAACGTCTCTCTCACGTACTCGGGGTGGACGGTAAATGAAATACCGTCCACCCCGGACCCCGCCGGAAGCCCGGACGGTAGCGTCCACCCTATACGTACGGCCGCAACGACTCGGGGTACACGTCCGCCGGCCATCGCTGATGCCACTGAGCTGGAAGGCGGCGAGGGAAGCCAGGAGGAGGACCCGAGGTGGCTGTGACCCTCGGCGCCGCGGCCGCCGCCGACTCCAACCGCCTGCCACACTGTGCGAGGATTGCCGTCCGCAGTTCCGCACGCTTTAGGTCAGGCGCGATGACCGCAGTTGGAGCAGCGCGTGATCATGGTTGCTCCTAGCTCCCAATCGGAAAGCCGGAGAATGCCAAAGTTCGCCGGGCTGGAGGCTGAAGCTGGAAGGTGTGGAGGAAGAGGGAGACCGCGGGCGGCGGCGGCGGCGGATCGGAGCCGCGGTCCAGCGCGTGCCAGCGGCGGCGCGCTGGTATATATATACTAACTTCTTCGCGCCACGGCAGGGCGCAGCGGCTCCGCGACCGTCGTCTGCGGCAGCCTGCAGCACAGGATCACTCTTCAGCACGCTAGCCACCACGCCGCCAGACTCCTCTGCCGTCTCGCCGCTCTGGCTACGGTGACACTCACCGGCAGCCCGAGAGCTGGAAGACGGCGAGGGGGCGCGACTGAATGACTTGTTCGAATCGTTTTGCCTGTCGCCTTCTAAATCTCGACCGTTGAGTAACGAACGGACGGTTCTCTGGTACCCAGGGGTGGACGGTAAATGAAATACCGTCCACCCCGGACGGTAAAACCAAATAGCGTCCGCCCGACCGCCGACATGGTCGCGGCGACTCGAGGTACGCCGGCCATCGCTTCCTGCCGGAGAGCTGGGGGACGGCGACGGAAGGCACGAAAAGGAGCGCCCCGCGCCGTGCGAGCCGTGCTTCCCGCGCGTGTTAGGCCAGGCGCGATGGCAACCGCCGGTGGAGCGGCCATCCAATCGGCCGGAAAACCGGAGGATGCCGCGCCGCGCGGTGGCTGCCTGGCCGCTGCGACGCGCAACACCCAGGTGCGCCGTGCCGGAGGCTACAGCAGGTCGGTGCGGAGGAGGGAGGCCGCCGCCGGCGTGGGTCCCGAGCTGCGGTGCCAGCGACGCCGCGCTCGCATCGTCCTAACTTTTCCCCGCCACGGCAGGGGGCAGCGGGGTCCGAGAGAGAGTCGTTCGTCTGCTCGCCCCAGCTCTGGCTCACTGCTTACTCTTCATGACGCCAGCCACAACGCCGGCGGACTCCTCAGCCGTCTCGCTGCTCTGGGCTCTAGCCACGGTGACAGACACCGGCAGCCGGCGATCGGGATTCGGGCACTCAACACACAGCTAATAAGCTACCTGCAATCCTGCATTTTTCTGTTTTTCTGACGAACAAATCAAGCACTGGACACCGCACGTCACTTGTTCCGATCAATGCGTTTGGACTTTGGATCACAGAATTCACGGCACAAGCAGCAAGTAAATCAAACAGGCGATCAATCGGACAGTGAATCGCACATATACAGTAATTAACAATGGCTACGGGAAGAGGCATGTCGCAGGACAAACTGTTCTCTGTTATTCCCTGGAAAAAGTGGAAAGTATGTACAAGGTGCCGGGGCAACAAGGATTGACACTATGTACAAGGAGGCAACACCACACAGCCTTTTTCTTCTTCTTTGTATTGCAGCTCATGTTGAGTTGACTCTGCCATCAGGTCGCTATACCTCAACCCCGATCCTCTCCGCGACCTGCGATACAAACAGGCATCCAGGTATAAGCAAATGCAAGAATCCGAAAATGATGTTGATATAGAACAGTTGCAGGGGAACCCAGCAGGGATGTCAATTAGTGACCCTTGGGTGCACCTCCAACCCTCTTTAGTTCAAAATTTTGTACTACTTCTTCAAAATCAGATCTCATTTTGGAAAATTAGTACAAAATTTTGAACTAAAAAGGGTTGTAGGTGCACATAAGGGTTACCAATTTGCACCCTTGGAACCCGGGGTCAATTTATATGCAGTGAAATCATTCCTAAATCTTGATGTACAACAAAAAAATATAGAGCTGCCAGATCTTGAATTACTGTATAATTAACTAAGCTTTGTGGCCTGAGCTTGTGTTTGTTAAGATTCGGTGCGTGGACTTCACAAGAAGTGTTGAGCAGAAGAGAAATATAGGTACCTCCTTGAAGGAGTAGACATCACTGCCCCAAAGCCAGGCATCACAGCCTGCATCCCTAGCTCCCCAAACATCATTCCTACGGTCATCCCCAATATGCACAGTTTCTTCAGGTTTCACGCCCAGCAGATCACAGGCCTTCAAGAATATTGTTGGGTTTGGCTTTTCTGCTGCAACCTGCAAGTTGATCAACCAAGGAACAGAGTTTAATATAATAGATAAAATTCACAAAGTCATAAAACCATACAAGTGCAATAAAAACAGGACCAGCGCCTTTCAACTAGTAGGCTGCAGTACACATGCTAATCTTTGGAAGATTTTTGAAATGGAAACCCACCTCAGCAGATACAGCAACTGCATCAAACCATTGATCACATTTCAGGGCTTGTAAAAGTGGCCGAAGACGAGTGTCAAAGTTGGACACAACAGCAGTTTTTACACCAGCCCTTCTCAATGCCTGGAAAACGCGTCCTGCGTCTGGATCACAGAGATGCCAAGCCTAGCAAAACATTTCACATTTGTAAGCTTAACAGACATATACCTAAAAAAAAGGTGGTCTGAAACCATTTTGATTACACATTTTATCTCACCTTTTCAGTCGTATAGTACTGATATACTTCCTCAAAGTACTGCAGATCTGAGCAGCCTGTAGAGGAACTGACTATGTGTTGCCAAAAGGGCCTTCCATCATTGACATACCTGAAGATACGCAGATACATTAAGACTGGAATTCCAATTGTAGTCCATGCAGAGTCATGATTTTTTTAAAGGATTTGAATGTAAATATGATTCCTGTAGGAAGAATAACTTTAACCACACATTCATATGTCTGAGGGCTCTAAGGTCCCAGGCAGCTCATTAGTTCATTTAAGTAACATAACAAACTCGAAAGATCACTCTGAGTGGGCAGGCAAAATGAGCTACAAACAAATAGGGTTTTAGGTGTGAATAACATTAAAGCATTCGTAGTACTTTGGCCACCACCCAAATATGCTGAGAAAAAAAAAAGGTGACGCTTTTTGGGTAAGATATTTCTCCTGATAAGTATACAGAAACGCCATGGTGGTACTTGCAACATATGATTGAGAAACACAAAAGGCAGGCAAAATTATTGCTTATCAACTGTACAGTATTTGTACTCAAATATCTAAATCCAACCCATATATAAAACTGCACTCTTTGTTTTTTTTTGTCCTTTCTTTTAGTGTTGCCAGCAAACATATGTTATTTCCGTCTGAGATCTAGATCTGGACATCATCACACTCAACAGGACTGAAATGATATAGTTCTCCCAGTTATTGACTTGTTCTTGCAAGGATGTCCAGCACTATGTCACATCGTCTTACAGCTGTTTTCATTTTATCTATGTAAATATTGACATAGATGTACCTCTACATATCGGATGTAAATGTAAGCCTGTTAGCTGGTAGCCTGGTACATATATGTGGCATGTTAAGCACATGCCAAATTCTCCCTAGCTAATCTTGCATGTGCTTGCAGTAGCAGTACCAAATTCCCCTAGCTTTATGGAAGGAACCACTTTCAAAGTGATTGTTCCAAAAGACTAAGTCACTAAACCACTGTGAAGTAAATGTCCTTACACCACTTCTAATAGCATATTTTGTTTGAATTACACAGAAGCACTAGGTATGTGCTGTTTCAGCAGGCATCTGACAGCATGAAGCAATCATCTGAGATCACATGACAAAATACTTCCAGATGCTATTACATCATCCTTGACTTTTTTTTCTTTGAAGAATTGTGCAGGGACATCGAAAATATAGCCAAGTACATGCACAATTTGGCACCAAAGAATAGTAACAAACACGTTACCTCAGGCGCGATCTACCCCATGGTTGCGCATAAGCCCGCCGATACCTCATCAGGATTTCATCCTCTGAGTACTCCACTCCATACTTCTGGCCGATCGTTCTGTATACCTGAAAAAAACATTTAAAACAGCCCGCATCAGAACGCATGCATATAACAATTATCACAGAAAGGAGCTTCCTCTGCAATTCGTTATGCAGGGGACGGAACCACCCAAAGCCTAACAGATCTCCTCCGAAGCGCAACCCAGAACTACACATGAATACTAGTAGAGCAGAACAACAACGGATCAGGTCAAGTCCAATCACACTGCCTCAGGGCGCGCACAGCAGAAATTGGCTTGCATGCCGCAAAAATTGCTAGTCATGGCCAGAAATGGGACATGCAAACCACCGGATCACACGCGCAACAGGCAAGGCGGAACAGGGCGAGAATCTGAGATGCGGGAATGGGAATCGAGCGCACCTGCGCCATGGGCTCGGTGGGGGCGAGGAGCGTGCCGGCGGCGTCGACGAGGATGGCCTTGTGCGTGATGTCGCCGTAGATGGCCCGCCGGTAGTCGTAATACTCCCGCGCGCCCATGGGCTCCCACCTCGAGACCCCGGCGGCCACAGCGGCCGCCGCATCCGTGGTGACCTCCGCCGCGGCCGCCGCCGTGCCTAGCAGCCGCCTCTCGCCGATGGCGCCAGCGAGCGCGGGCCGGACCCTGGCGGCCGCCGAGCGCAGCCGCGCCACCGCCATTGCTCGCGAGGTGGTAGTGGTGGTGGTGAGGAGAGCGGCGTGCGCCTCGGGTGGCGGGGCCCGGTGGCAGCCGCGGGCGGCGGTGGCGTCCCCGTGCCGTTCCCCAGCTCTGCGCGCGCGGCGTGCGTGTGGGCGGGCGCGGTGCGTGTGTTGGGGTCGGGGAACTGGTGGTGGCGGTTTATAGGAGAGGAGGCGAGGCCACTAGGCCAGGCGTGGCGACTGGTGGCCGAGGTGACGCCATGGCCTCATCTCCCTCATGTCCGCTTGGCACTTGGGTTTCAGGATTGCAGGTTTCAGTCTTCAGGTGCTGAATGCATCTGAAGTCAAAGGGATTTGGCTAATCTTGTTTTATCATCTCAGACCTGTGAATTTGGTAGGAGTAGGCTAAAAGAAAGCGCAAGCAATAAGATTGCAATCATGAGTTCCGTGTGATTTTGTGACATGTTTTTAGCTACTCCTTTTGCGCACGAAACTCCAAGTGCCACAGCCAAATCCTTCCTTTGACAAACAAACGACTTTTGCATATTTTTCATCTCAACCGAATAGCAATGTTCGTAGAAAAAGAATTAAAATAGTAAAATTAGTCAAAATACATTTGAAGAGGTGTGTTATTTATCCGAACAGTCATGCTTAACCAAGCATCAATTGTACGGTTTTCGAACCTAGTTTCACATATCATCTGGATAAATTCTTCTATATTAAACTACATGAACTCCATGCTCTTTTCTAAGATTATTCGAAAAAAAAATACATTCCCACATAATTGTTAACGGCACCTAACCATCCACTTCTTTACCAATTTATATTTGTGTTTTCATTTTGCAATCATGCAAACATTAATATTACGTGAACATTCCAACGAAACAATAATTCTAGGCTAGAGAGGCAGTACGGTTAAGGTGTTTTGTGGTTTTCCATGCAAATTCAAGTTCAACAGCTATGGATTTGTCAAGTTTTGCCAGATAATAAGGAAAAATATTAAGGGGTGTAATGACACACTTAATTCAGGTAAGAGATGTGACTGCCGTGTGTGTTCCAAAAACCATTGTGAAGAAACATAAAGATAGTTGAGGATGATTTACGATGTGGTTTTGGTAGGTAGATTGGCCAGAGGTGGTCTTTCCATTGTTTAAATATATCTAATATTTAGGGCAAACTATAAATGGAGAAAGTAAAACAATATGTGGGAGGCTGTGAGGAGTTACTTTTAGAGGAAAAGGTGGACAGGAGAAGATATAAGGGAGATCGTGAAGCAAGATGCTCAAATCAACACCTTTTTTTTAATAAAAAGTGGCATATGAAAGATATACTACGGATTATGCCGAGTAAGAGGTTGTTTGGATTCAAATGCTAATAATAAAAAACTAGCAAGGTTGCCCGCGCAAATAGCACGGGTAGCTAGATTGTTTTATACTAACATTTGGATTTTTACTTGGAAATAAATTTAGCAAATAATATTCTATCATCCTACTGTATGACGTGGAATGTGTATTAATTATCATGATAAAGGGGAGATTAGTTGAGGAGAAGTATAGTTTTATGTATTTATTTAAACCATTATAACTATTTTTTTAGTTGCACTTGTTCATCATAAAATTTGAAGTTTGCAGCCATACGACCTCCTCCACATGCTAACCATTTGATTAATATTAATTTGTGCCTCTTGATTTTTTCCGTTTTGTTTACATACAAATTATGGTCGCTTCTATTTTTATTTCAAACATCTATTTGAAATACACTCATATTTGATTATTCAAGTCCGAAGCCATGTAAAAACTAATGGATAATATACCTAATTTATTATTTGGTAGGACTCTATGTGAATATTAAATTTTACTTCATTTCATTTTTAGTTCTAAAATATTTGAAAAAAATACATAGGGAATATGTTCTCAAGACGCCATGTTCAATCGATTATCGATCACCTTCTTTGCTATGGAAAATTAATTCTTCCTCTCTCTCTCTCCCATCCCCCCCCCCCCTCCGGGCCTTTCTTTCCAACTCATAAGTGGCATACACTGTTGCCATGTGTTTCCCCGGTTCAGTCTTGCTGGAGTTCATGGTGACCTTTTGTGCATGGAGATTGGTCCAACGGATTAATCTCGCCGTTGTCTTGCCTTGGTTTGATCCCTCCTCTTCAAGCATCACAATCGTGGCACTCCCTCTGCTCACACTATATTTTCCCCTTTTGTCCTGGTGGACGTACATGTCCTCTTGAAAGCCATGGATAGGCCATTATGATACGTTAAGAAAAATATATAACTGGATCATGTTTTTTTATGGGTTATGAAATCATGTTTCCTTTCATTATATTTATAATCCATATGATACTTTCGTTGAGGTATTTTGTTTCCTATTCTGGTTCCTACTTCGTTTGGAAATCAACTTCCATATTTTTACTTTTTAATTTCGAATTTATGTATTTATTGATCGTATTAGATATGGACTCTTTGAGTTAGTCTTGACCGTTAGATCTTCATAAAATCCAACGGTGTAAGTTCTTCTCTTTTTTAGATTAACGTGAGAATTTCTAGACTCTCTCGGCGAACGTGGTAACTTCTTTTAACACTATTGTATTAAGATAATAGATGTAAACATTGACACTAACCCATCCAAACAGGAGTGCTAACGGGGTCGGTTAAACTATAGCTAACTTATAGTACATTTTAGCAAGAACCCAAGTGCTAATAGTTGTTAAAGTTTAGCACTCAACTTTGATACACTCAAACATACGCTAAGTTATATTTGGCAATCTTGGAAATTTTGTTGTGCGAACCAAGTAGTAGGAACAGAACCAGACTACTCGTGGCGGTCTACTCGATGCACAACATTGTTTATTTTTTGAAAACTACAGCATTGCTTTATGAATTATGAGCACCGCCCTTTTTGTGCTCTCCAATGCTTTGCGCTTCCGCTCACAAAGTGAAGTGGAAGTGTGGTTGCAAGTTGGAGCCGAGTGTGCGCGCGCGGTCGTGATTTTTTATTCCATTATTTCACCTTAACGCATGTTCCAATAAGCACCAGATGTAGACAGGGGCTAATCCGTTTTTGTTTAGGTAGATCTCAACATCAGGCGCCCACAGAGCCAATGGTTTCCCGTCCTGCCACACCAGTTTCTGCACACACGCGTTTGGCAGATAGCGTTACAACTGCCAAAACTAAGTTATGTTTAGATTAGTTTAAGAGGTAAAAGAGACCACGGTATCAGTACTACCACCGGTATCTTTGGGCTCATTGGCTCGAGCAGAGGTAGAGCCCATCGATTCATCGCCGACGCCCACCGGATCTTGGCCCTCGCCGTCGGCCTGACACGCGTGACGCACCGGCAGAAGGGCCAGCGTTCATGGACGACGCTGTCAGTCTACTCCCTCCTTTTGCCTCCATGCCGGCCGGTTTCCAAACTGCCCCGATGCTCCTGACGCATGGAAGCATGGAAGTATGGAACCAACAAAATCGTTTGAAACAATCCTAGACCTGATCCGCCGGCGCCGGTTCCAACTTCCAAGGAGACGGCATGGGTTGCCAACCACCGTCACGCCGGCCCGCACGTGAGCGCCATCCCTCACCGAGTCATCGGCGCCGCGCTTCCGGCCGGGGCCAGGGAGGGGGCGTGGCGGCGCGGGAGCTAGCGGCGCCGGCGTGGGCGCGCCGCGCTGGGCCTGGGCGCATCGCATCGAGGAAGCAAGCGATAGGGCCGCGCGTGCGGTGGAGCGGCTGCCAGGGTCGCCTCTCGCGCGCCCGCGGGGCGGGGCCGTGTGCCCGTGTCATCGTGTGCGGCAACCTGTCAAGCTAGCACCACAGTTTGGCTTCAGTATACCATCTTTTTGTGTCCTGGAACACGACATCTTTAAAGGCTCACGAACAAGGACTTCTGTTCGTGCTAGCTTGTCAGTCAGTTCTCAACCTTGCCGTTCTCGGGCGCCTCTCGAACAAGGACTTTTGTTTGTCTGTCTTGACAGTTCGGCTTCAGTTTATCATCAGCTCTCGAACAAAATCTTGCAGGATTTATGCTCTTGCTACTTGTCTGTCAGTCAGTTGTCGGCCGGGTAACCTTGACGCCTCCCGTGTTTTAGCCTGAATCTCACTCACACCTCTCGAACAAAGGAATCTCTGCTGTCCTGCAGCTTACTTAACTCTAGAGGTCCAGGTGCAAGCAAGTACGCCAGGAAACCTGTGATTTCCACTACCTGGAGATCGGATAAAAAAAAAATCTTCCGGAGTCGGAATCGGAACCGGCATCGTGTGGCTGCGACGCCACGACCTCGCCTTCCCGCGTTCCTCTTGCTTGTTGCAGCCTCTGGAATTGACAGCTGACCCGAAGATCCATGTGGGCGGACATGGCCCTGAATGGTCGTCGGTCGCCTACTAATCTAACCAACCACCCCGCTTGCGCGAGACGGCGAGCGCGTTCCCTGACCACGAGCACTGACGCACACAAACCAGGCTGCAAAAATCACAAGACCTGGGCTGGAGTCGCTGGGAGCTGTTTCAATCAAGCCGAGCTGAGCCAAGTCTCAGCGCCACGGCGTGTGAGATTCAGACCACAAGTACGCGGCGAACGATCTGGTTTGATACTGCAAATGGCTCGTAGCAGGAAAAAATGCACAAAGGGCCCAAACGTTTTTTTTTTGACAGTCTGCTCATTTTCCTGCGGTGACGAGTCTGTCTGACAAATCTGAAGTTTTTGCATTGCCACACGCTTCAAATTTCAGAAAGAAGAGAAAATCGCCCGCCACTCGAAGTAGTGGTCGCAGGCGAGCTGCGGAGAACGTGCGGCGGAGGAGCGCAGCCCACGGCCGCCGGAGTCGGAGTCGCCGTCGCCGTCGCGGCTGGCCGAGTCGTGCGCAATCAAATTCCTGGAGGACGACGCGCGCTTGTGGGTGCCAGCGGCCCAGGATTCGCAGCTGATGCGTCTTTTTTATTTTTGCATTTTTCAAAAAAAAAATTTACAGAAATATATTTTTAGTTTTAGGTTTTACAGTTTTATACCCCTACCGCCCGGCAGGGGGCGGCAGGGGGCCTACCGCTCGGCAGGAAGGCGGTAGGGACCTATATGTAAATTAAAAAAATTGCGCAGAGGTCTTTGGAGGGAGCCTGCCGCCCCACCAGTTGGCCGCAGGGGCCTGCCGCCCGGCAGGGGGCGGCAGGCTCCCTCCTCAAATATAAAACTCTACCCCTTTTCTCTGCGCCCTCATTTTCTGCCCACGAGATCCAGAGAGGGGAGAGGGAGAGAGGAGGGGTGAGGGAGGTAACAAAACCGGCGAAGCCCTGCAGGATTTTGGATCCGAACCGCAGGTAACCAATATTTCTCAACTTTATCATTCCACATTTTTTTTATGTTTAATTTTATGATTAGTATTTTTTATTATTGTAAGCACTTAGGGTTCGGATTAGTGGATATAATAGAAGGCATAGTATATTTGTAGATATTAGATTAATTAAAATGAAGTTTTTGCATGGCCAGATATGTCGAGCAAAGTGGCATTTCAAGTTCATTACGGTGACTTCTATAGAATTACTCATGATTCCTATGGAGTAAATATATCAACATTGGAAAGAAGACAGTGCAGTCTAGACAAACCCCTAGAGAGGAGTTTTGAGTCCATACGGAAATGTCTTCACAAGATGTTCAATGTGAATTCAAAGACCCATTTGCTTACGGTTCATACCTTGACTTCCTGGGAAGATAATGGGGATTTCTGGGAGTTGACGCATATAAGTAGTACAGAAGAATTGCAACATTACATGCACGCAGCTCTTGAAAGTGGGTGGCCTCTCGCAATGGTAATTCAGATTCACCAGAAGACCGGTGATTTAGGTGAAGGGTCAACACACACAACATCTAACTGCAATGAAGAGATGGAAGAGGATAAAGAAGAAGAGAACGTGCAAGCTCTAGAACGAGAACCAGAACCACAAGGTTTAGCAGATGATGGCGAGCGGATACCTGGAATTGTGGAGGATATGGAGAAAGAAGACCAGGATGCACAAATAATAGAGCAATGTGGGGACTCATCGGACGATGAGGACGATGAGCGCTTCCCAGTGCTAGGTGAATGGCGTAAAGAGGGTTTTGGTAATCCAGTGGTACAAGATATTAGATGTCCGGAGTTTGAATACAGAGTGAATGGGGTCATACAAGGGGCAAAGTATCGTACCATTGAGGATGTGAAGGATGCTGTGAAGCTCTGGGCTGTATCTCTGAGGAAGAAATTCAGAGTACTGAAGTCTAGCAGCAAAGAATACGAGGTGAGGTGTGCAGATAGAGACTGTACATGGCGAGTGCATGCATATAAGGGAAAGTTCAAGACACACTGGGAATGTTCAATTGTTACACCACATACTTGTAGATTGACAGGTGTAGTGGGACATCATCGTAATATCACATCAACTTTCGTAGCTAAGAAGATGTATGGGGTGATTCTTGACAAAATGGATTATGAGCCTGCATTGATAATTAGAGACATTGAACAGAATTTCCAGTATGTGATCAGCTATGCAAAGGCTTGGCGGGCTAAACAAAAAGTATTTGAGATGAGGTTTGGCACTTATGAAGCATCATATGACAACCTACCTCGTATGCTTGAAGCAATTGTGCAAAGAAATCCTGAAAGTGCTTTTGATACATACAGTGTACCGAGCTTGTCAGGGGAGCCAAGCATTCTGCTGCGAGCTTTCTTCTGCATTGGAGCATGTGTGAGGGCATTCATTTACTGCCTTCCTATTCTGTGTATTGACGGTACTTTCCTGACAGGGAAATATAAGGGAACAATATTGACGGCAATCGAAATTGATTGTAACAAGCAGATAGTTCCCATCGCCTTTGCCTTTGTTGAGAATGAGAACAAAGAAAGCTGGTACTGGTTTCTTGAACGTCTGAAGATTCACGTTGTTGCTGGAAGACCTAATGTTTGCCTTATCAGTGATAGGCATGCAGGTCTACTTGCAGCTATAAGGCAGCTCCAAGAAGGTAGTCAATTTTCACCTCCTATATGGCCAGATGTTGTCAATAGGTGGTGTGTGAGGCATATAGCTGCTAACTTTTATAAGCGGTTCAAGAATAAGGATCTGATGAATTTGTTCAAGCGATTGTGCACTCAGAATCAGCAGAGGAAGTTTGATGCTTTGTGGGGTATAATTGATGACATGAGTGCTGAATTGCTTAAGAGCCAGGCCTCATCATCCAGCAGGAGACGTTCTACAGATTCATTAGTTGGACATGCTAAGCCATTTTCACAGTGGATTGATGGTGCGCCTAAAGAGAAGTGGTCACTTCTGTATGACACAGATGAGAGACGTTATGGGATCGAGACGACCAACTATGCTGAATGTTACAATATGGTAATGCGTCGTGTTCGTGGATTTCCTCTTGTTTGCATTGTTGAGTTCATCATGTATGGATGTATAAGGTATTTTCGGGAGCGATACGCATCAGCCGCTCCCTTACTTAATGATCCAGGAGTGTATTTTTGCAGAAGGGTCAATGAGTACATGGAGAAAAAATTTGAAAAGACTCGATTTCACTCAGTCATATCGATGGGCACAAAGGAGCAAAGATTTGAGGTATCATGCAGGGACAGAACCGGACAGGGTGTCCGCAGACAAAGGGCAATTCAAGAAGTTTTGATAACCATTGACGGGAGGGTGTTCTGCCGATGTCAGAAGCCAAAGGTGCATCACTTACCATGCTCCCATGTCATCGCGGCTTGTTCTGTATCTGGGTTAGATGCTGCGTCATATATTTCTCAATATTTCACAAAAGAAGCCGCAGCACAGACTTGGTGTCATGAGATATACGGCATCGGTATTCTAGGCCCATTCACTCAAAAAAATCCCCATCCAATTCTCATACCTGATGCAGCTACGAAGCGGGGCATAGGCCGACGGCAGACACGTCGTATCCGGAACGGAATGGACGAGTCCGAGGCTGGAAAGAAGAAAAAACATTGCAACTTGTGTGGAGCGGACGGTCACACTTACAAGAAGTGCCCACAGCTTTCAGTACCCAATGCTGCTGCCGAGGCTGGACCTTCCGGGAATCCGACGGATGGATCGGCTCCACCTACAAGAAGTCGCCGCATCTAGTTGTGCATTTATTTGTGTGGTATCTTGTCTAACGTTCTATTTATATTTCGTTCATTGTATCAAATTGGTTAGCCCCAAATAGTTGGACACATGGTTTGTCGCCACTTATAGCACAAGCCATCACATAATGTGACACATAGAAGAAAGCTAAATGAGTACACATCCATGATACTGAAGAATCCAAATTATTTCAGTACAATTTACTTCACAATCTAGACCGATGAACACTATATGGTACACATTATTTCATGAAATCATCTAGGTAGTCACGCATAGGGGGAGGAACATCATCTCTTGGAGGCCATGGTTTGGGGGGCATGAAGTCATCTAAATCGTCATCCCAGTTAACAGAACTTGGTGCTGGAGGTGGTGCAGTTTGACTTGACGAACCTCTTGACTTTCCCTTTGTCTCTTTTATGGTTCTACTTTCATGTACAGGGGGAGGAACATCAGGTGTTCGAGGCCATGATTTGGGGGGCATGAAGTCATCCATATCGTCATCCCAGTTAACACAACTAGGTGCTCGAGGTGGTGCAGCACGACTTAACGAACCTCCGGTCATCTGTTCTTGCATAGGCCGAGAACTATGACCCGAAGATCTTTTCCACCTCCTTCGTCTAGTTTGCGGCATAACTCCACCGAAGATACATACCAATTTTTTGAAATTTGGTATCGATTTGTTAATCAACTCCGTGTCCTCGGGGTAATCCTAGCATATAATTACACAATAATTTTACTATTTTGTAAATATGGATTACAAATAACGGACGTGATTAGAACTCAATAAGAGTTACCTTAATATGCATCTCATACACCTCTGGCCGCATCCATATCTTACAAGTAGTTTGTAAGAATCCAATAACATGTTGATGATTCGCTAGTTCACATACCTTCATGTATATCTTCCTACGTTCTAGCAGGTGTTCCTTTAAATCTTGCATTGTAATACCTCGAAACAATGTCAAATTTTTAAACTCAACTAATTTGGACAACACCATCTCTATCGTACCATCCGCTAATGGACCCAACTTATTACTGATTACAAGACGTGTCATGATCTCAAGAAATATACTGGATTTTTCTTCGGTCCATGGAAATCCAACAGAATTGGAGGCCGTCATTGTCTTATGCTGCAATAACAGTAAGGTATTGTCATTCTAAGTTTATTATTCTATATTTCACTATCTAAAAACTAAATCTATTCTAATTCATAATTATTTTAGAAACAAGTCTATAATAGTTGAGAAATATTGGTTACCTGCGGTTCGGATCCAAAATCCTGCAGGGCTTCGCCGGTTTTTTTACCTCCCTCACCCCTCCTCTCTCCCTCTAGCCTCTCTGGATCTCGTGGGCAGAAAATGAGGGCGCAGAGGAAAGGGACGGAGTTTTATATTTGAGGAGGGAGCCTGCCGCCCCCCTGCCGGGCGGCAGGTCCCCTGCCGCCAACTGGTGGGGCGGCAGAGGGGGCGGTAGGCTCCCTCCAAGGACCTCTGCGCAAATTTTTTTATATATATAGGTCCCTACCGCCTCCCTGCCGGGCGGTAGGAGTATAAAACTGTAAAACCTAAAACCAAAAATATATTTTTGTAATTTTTTTTTAAAAAAATGCAAAAATAAAAAAGACGCCGCAGCCGATAGCGAAAAGGATAGCTCCACAGAGAGCAACCAGAGCCCGGCAGCACCAGGACAAAGCCGACCCAACACCAACAGTTGGTGTGCCGCTTCCTGCTTTCTTGGGGGCAGTGGTCGTGGCCGTGGATGCTCCAGCCGGCCACACCGGGGGGCCCAGGACCCTAACCGCTCGCTTTGCTTTGCAGGAATTTTTTTAATTTTTATATTATTTATTTTTTGATTTTTTAAAAATATATGCCTAATTTTTTTTAAAAGTTCTGGTCTCCTGCCGCCAGTTTAACCGGCAGAATGAAGGTATCGCAGGATGAACCGGCGACGGGTGTACTGTAGCAAACATACCGCCGGTTCATCCGGCGAAAGGACACTGTAGTGATTTTCACCGGCACTGTAGCGACCTACCGACAAATCAACCGGCGGTACTGTATCAATTTACTGTAGCACATTTTCAAAAATTATAACAAATTCATATGGATTCGAACGGAGATAAAATTTATACGAAAATTATAGACCTCGACAAGATCTACAACTTTGTAATTCAAACTTTTTCATTTGAAATTATCTTAGTGTTCAAATAATCGACACAACATTTAAATCTGATTTTTTAGATCTAAACGTTGTGTCGATTATTTAAACACTAGAATGATTCCAAATGAAAAAAGTTTGAATGACAAAGTTGTACATCTCGTCGAGGTCTACAATTTTCGTATAAATTTTATCTCCATACGAATCCATATGAATTTGCTATAATTTTTTTAAAATGTGCTACAGTAAATTGATACAGTACCGCCGGTTGATTTGTCGGTAGGTCGCTACAGTATCCTTTCGCCGGATGAACCGGCGGTATGTTTGCTACAGTGCACCTGCCGCCGGTTCATCGGACGGTATCTTCATTCCGCCGATTGAACTGGCAGCAAGAGGCCAGATCTGAAAAAAAAAATTAGACATATATTTTTTGAAAAATCAAATAATAAATAATATAAAAATTAAAAAAAACTCGCTTTGCAGGGTTCCCTTCCTATCCAGATGGGGTGATGGCGTCGTAGTGACCCAGTAACGTGTCGATGTTGAGAACAGTCTTGAGTCCTCGCCGCTGCTCACTTTGTGGTGAATGGTTGTCAGTTGAGGGGCTGCACAATCGTTTTCTGGATTCATGGTAGATCTATGATCTATCATTGTTACATTTACCACAGACGGGAATTTTTTTAGTAATACCGAACGGAAAGGTTGTGGACATGATTGAACTAGATTGTTGAGGACAAGGCATTCAAAATATCGTAACTTCAAAAATATCGTGACATGGGAGTCAGAGATCAGGCCAGACACACACCAAGTCCCTCGGGAGCTTGAGGTAGACCGGTTGGAAACCAGAAAACAATTTCATCAGCAATGAAATACAGGTGGTCCTTACTCCTTACAAGGGGTTGGCAGACTTCCCCGGACAATTTCACGGGAGATCATTACAAGCTGCCCAGGATCCAGCAAGCCGGTTTTCCAGGAGATCTCAAGGTTAGATCACCGAATAGGTCAACGCATTAAACAGACACAAAAGGCCATATTACACCAAAGCTGGAGCTGCGGTAAATTCTGGGAACGTTGGAGCGTCACCTTCCTTGTCTGCATAGGTTATCATCAAGGATATTTCTTTTAGCAAATCACTGGTAGAAATAAAGTGCTACTCAAATAATATGGCATGACTGAAGAACGATGCAACAATCTGTAGGGCTTTAACCATTTGAGTCTGAAACAAAATACAAATCAGCATTAATGAGCAGAAAGATAAGTGAAAGCACCTTCTGGTTGAGCGTCTAGCTGGAGCACTGTCTGCCGAGTCCTCTAAAACAGGATCTCTGGTTTTCTTTACCCTTGATCGTGACAAGCCTGCATAATACATGAAAGTTCCTTAAGAAACTTCATGTGTTTTGTGGATATCAAATCTGGAACCATGAGTCACCTTTGCGTACAGGTCGTGTTGACTGAATCTCTTCGCTACCATCTTCTGATTCTGTAAATGTAGTTGATGTCTGACAATTTCCTGTAGAAATATTGTCGCTGCATTCTGGCGTTTTCTCCTTATCCTCAGTGCTGCTATCCACTGAAGGATCAACTACCTCACTAGTTTCTTCTGTCAAGGGCAAAAAACATTGTGCAAGGTAAAAATGTGGTTGATGTCTGACAGGTGAAAATGTTGTGCAAGGCAAACTGTAATACCATATAGTGCATGGATCTATGTAGTCCTTAACCATAAAAGTATTGGAAGTTTGTTCAAAATCAACTTATGCAGTTATGTAGCATAGAGGGAGATTCAGGAATAAATGAAAACTCTTCTTCTTACCTTCAACAGAATTGCCACTACTCTGTTCAACTTCCTTACTAGCCAGAAATTCATTTAGCGAACCAAGTCTCTGTCTGTGCGCCTCAGCATTTTTGGTTGTCTCTTCCTGTTCTTTCTTTTCCTGATGAACCTTGCCAAGTTTCTCCTCAAATTCCTCAATGCAAACTTTGAGCTCAGGTTTCGCAAACTTCTTGCACTGGTTAGAGGGTAATCATAGACAAGTGGAGAGGAAATGTTCAAAAATGTTCATCGTGCTTCATTTAGCAAATGTGAGGCCTACAAAATCATCAAAGGCTATGCTACCAACCTTTGATATCACGCTTCTGAAGTGGTTCATCACAGAATCTTCAGATAATGCATGCTCAAACATCTTAAAGTTATCGATGAGTTTCTTCAGACCCTTTTCAGTGAAGGTTAGCTGAGAGAGGCAATATGAGATATACTCCCACTGTCTAACATCTGAAGCACATGCAAAGAAAGTATTGGACATCTGAGAATGGAGTAAGCTCAAATTTTCATTTCATGGAAATGTTAAAATGCATGCAGTAAGGCGCAACCCGTTTCAAGAAAACTAAGGATTGGCAAAGAAGCAAACCTTATATATGTGCAGGCGCAAGAGTGTCAAAAAAGGAGCTAGGCAGCTAGCAAATCACAGTTATATGTGCTCTCTTTTTCCTTAATTTTCATTTCCATTTATATGATGCAGTAATGCTGTTCCCTATGCTGATATATGCAATGCTGACCACGTTTTTATTTGTGTTTATCAGTGCTAAGACACAAACATAATGAGCAAAAAGAACACATAGAGTTCTTGCAGCCCTGCACATCAGCACCCTCTTACTTTTGCGGCCCTGCACACTAGCTCCCTCTTGTGTTTACACTGGTTTTAAGAACACATGCACACGTCATGCTGCACTGCAATTCAGCCGCATGTCTTGGCCAAAACACTCATGTGACTAGCTCCACTTACAGAATGCAAGATAATCTCCACTAATCCCAACATGCATGCTGATCTCTTCCACATCACTGTCTCCAATCTGTCAACTACACATGCACTCCATGGTCCATGCTAAATCTCTAGTAACAAGATTAGTGCTAACATTAACATCCCAAAGTACCTTACCAAGTATCGCCACCACTTAGCTAGGTATCGGACCAACTAAATCCAAAGCATGAATTCCTTAGTATGCATGGTGGTCAAAAGGTGACAGGTACTAGCAAACGGATGGGGTCCTATTTATCTCGTAATTTCTTGAATAAGGGTAGCTGATCAGTATATTTCTATTGAGGGCATAAGCATAATACCGTTTACACCAGCAAACCTATTGCAGAGCTTATCCACAAGAGCTTCCATTTGTTTGTCCTGGGACCACAAAAGAGTATATAGTTATTGGCAAGTGAATATCAAGTACACTGACAGTGTTCATATAATAGGTGAAACAGTAATACATTATACCTTTTTAATAGAGGTAATTAAGAACTGCATAATGTTGCAAAATGTTTCGTCTTTGAGGTTTTGATTGCACAGTCTGCCCAGGATATCCGGAAGAAGATTATAAATTGGATTGGTTCCTTCAGAGGCCACCAAGAGGGGTAAAACAAAAAAATGTTAGACAGAAGTCAAATCAAACTCTGGTATTCAATTTTACCAACCAATGTTACTGACACATGTTGTCATACCTTTCTTTGACAACTCATGAAAGAAGAGTTTTGCAAGGCTTGAGATCCTCTCATCTTCATCTTCTATCCTTACAGCCATTTCATTTATATAACCTTTGACCTGCAAAAGATTTCAAAGGTATCTGAAATTTAATAGAATGGTAGTAGGGGAGGAGCTTGTGTGTGCATGGGGGTGGAGTCGGGGTTGACCTTCATCATATCATTCAGTATAAGATGAGAAATAACCAGCACAGCATTCTTCCGCACAGATACTGAAGGATCACGTAATCGGGCATATATATACTCCGTCCAAGGTTCCAAGAGGTTTGGGAAGCGAACTGCTAAATCACCAAGAGCTATAGTGCAATTGGATCGGACAATTTCAGAAGGTGCACTTTCAGCAACAGTAAACAGAATTTGAAGATTTGCTTCGCTGAAAGTTGAGCCTTTAATGTGAGGGAGTGCTTTCATCAAATGCACATCAGTCCACAATATTGAACACGTAGAGTCATGTGAAAGAAAAAATACTTACCAGAATTCTGCATCAATGATCATTAGCCTGCAAAGACTAAGCATGGCAGAAGCTTGTAACTCTGGGAACTGCATCCAAAAAAGGAAAAAAAAATAGTAGGTGCGGATATTAATGGAACCTGGGCGCCGGTGCATAATGGGGTTCTTGAGCGGGTCGATAATGTAAAGAGGGGTAGAGGTAGACCTAAACTGACGTGGGATGAGTCGGTTAAGAGAGACCTTAAGGATTAGAATATCTCTAAAGAGATAGCTTTGGATAGGAGCGCTTGGAGACTAGCTATCAATGTGCCTGAACCTTGAACTTATTTCTTTCGGGTTTCATCTCTAGCCTACCCCCAACTTGCTTGGGAAAAAAGGCTATGTTGTTGTTGTTGTTGTTGCGGATATTAATGGAAACAGATGGTAAAAAAAATACAAGAAACCCAATAGACTAACCTTTTGCAGAAAAGTCAGATTCCTGCAGAGTTTCATGAGAAATGGTCCACAATGTCCTATGAGATTCTTTTCAGAAGAACAGCAAACGACCTCCTTTTCTGCCCTTTCAGCAAGGGATTCAATTGCAATATCAATTGTTGCACCCAGTCCCAGTTCGGCATTTATGCCTTGTGCCTGTTGCAGAATAAAGCACAACCAGTGAACTTAACTGAAACAATGACAGGTAGAAATTGACAAGGTAAGCAAGAATAGAGATTTAGCAGTCAAGCAAGAATTACCTCTGAACTTTTAGATGCATCCGACTGCGGACCCTCAGTGATGGGTTGAGAACTTTCATTCTTCCGTTTCTGTTTCTGAATTTTCCTAACAGAAGTTTCGATGTACACCAAATGATTCAGTGCTATATGGCTAATAACAAAAAGAAACCTACCCAGTTTTGAAGGTGGTAGTGATGACAGAAAGGCATCATTCTGAGTTTTATCTCCATTTGACACATCCTCAGTTCTTAAAACACCAAATACTGAACTGAGGGACTTCTTTACAATCTCAGTAGCAAAGATTTCAGGTGCAGGGTGTAATGTATATATGGTGCTTATAGCTTTATCTGCAGCTCCATACCATATTTTCTCAGGAAGCGAGAAGCTTGTTATCAAACCTTGCAGCGCAGCAAATACTCTACTATTAGTACTTATCAGTTTGCTTCTGTCTTCTTCTGACAATCTCTGCAGAGCAAGACATGCAGTTCTAGCAAGCAGAGGATCCTGCTTAGCCCAGCGTCCAAACCCAATGTCAATAATATCTTGCAAGTGAGTACCCAAAATGCTGGGACACGACTTTGCTGCCATACAAAGAACTGATAAAGCCCCACGACTTTGCACTGGTGTCACTCCGTTGATGTTAAAGCAAAAATAGTCCCACAGTGCAGCTACCTGTAAGAGGTGATGACTATTAGAAAGTATCCTCCTCACAGGAAACATTAGATATCATTGAAGTGAAATAATAGAATTCAACAAAACCCTTATATTTTGTTGGTGCATATGTGAGCCCATGTATAGAGGCCCATCTAGAGGCCCATGTATAGGATCTATATATCCCACCCTTCTAGGGTTTGGAGGAATACATATCATTATTCTTTCCTACATGGTATCATTTGTCTAGATCCTCTCTTCCTTCTCCAGCCGCCGCCGCCGGCTTTCCCTTCCCTCTCCTCCTTCCCTCCTTTATCCCCTGCTTCTGGATCTAGCGGCGCAGCCTCTGCCGCCGCCGGGCCGGCCCCTGGCGCTGCAGGCGCGGGCCTTGCTCCTGCCGCCCCGTCTGCTCCATGGCTTCTGCTCCAAGGCGCACCACCGCCTTCCCTGCTTCAAGGCGGGGCCGCCCCCGCCGCGGGCGCGGCCGGCCCGAGCGCGGCCGCCGCGGATGCAGTCGCCGCAGCCTCCGCCGCCCCTGGATCTCTCGCCGCGCAGTGGACCCGTGAGGTGCAGGACAAGCAACCGCCGCAGCCCTAGCATGCAGCCGCCGTGGAGGCCGTCGGGGACCCCTTCCTGGCGGCTGGTATCCTGGGCGCCGCGCAGGACAAGCACCCGCCGCAGCCCCAACATGCAGCGGCCTTCCAAGGCGCCGCCGCAACATGCCGGCCAGGACGGGGCCGCCCAGGCCCCTGCCTTCCAGGCCGCCCCAGCTGCCCCTGGTGCGGTCGCCGCCGCCGCTGCTGGTGGCTCTTCTCCTCCCAGGCGGGCGTGGCCGCGAGCCGCCGCCGGCGCAGACCTGGCCGCCGCCTCCTTTGTGGCCCCTGCCGCTGCGGCCTGGCGTGCCCTGCGACGCGAGCTCGACGCGCTTGCTGCCATCGAGCAGATCGCTGCGGTTCGCTGCACGAGTCCAGAGTTTACGGATGTCGCGCGGGGGCACGCTGCGCAGTCCGCCGTCGCGCCCGCCACGCAAGCCGCCGCCCCGACCG
This sequence comes from Panicum virgatum, assembly GCF_016808335.1. Classification (NCBI taxonomy): domain Eukaryota; kingdom Viridiplantae; phylum Streptophyta; class Magnoliopsida; order Poales; family Poaceae; genus Panicum; species Panicum virgatum. The sequence goes on from NC_053146.1 coordinate 67,974,875, forward strand.
CCGGATCCACCTTCCCCGGGGTCCCTGGCGCCGCTCATGCTGCCAGACTTCCCGTGCATGCGCCCACGCCCGCGCCCCTGCATGCGCCCGACCCCCTCCTTGGTGCTCCTCTCACCGGCCAGACCGGGGGTGGGGGAGGCTGAGGGCGTCGGCGGCGGAGGGGACCTGGTGGTGGTGCTCGGGGCACTCCGGACCCGACTCCGGCTCCCACTCCTGCTCCTAGCCCTGGAGGTACGCCCTGGCCATCCTTCAGCGCCCCATGGCCAGAGTGCATCCCGATGTGGCCGGTTCAGGGTCGGGGGGGGGGCTCGTCCTCAGCCCCAGCCGGCGGCCATGCTCGCCGCTGCTGCCCCCCTGTCCGCGCCGTTCTGGACCCCACCCGCTCCACCCAGCCAGCAGCCGACCTGGCCTGGGGGGTGGGACCAGGCCGCACTGGCGTCGTCCTTCAGCGCCATGGGGTTGACGCCGCCGGTCAGCACTGAGTGGATCGCCGACTCGGGTGCCTCCTTCCACACCACACCACATGCCGGTATCCTCTCTTCTGGCCGACCCCCACACCCCTCTTGTTCTTATTCCATCATGATTGGTGACGGGTCTTGCCTTCCTGTCGCCGCCGTGGGTTCTGCTCCTGGCTCCTTTCGTCTTCCCAATGTCCTTATTGCTCCTCAGATGGTTCATAAACTTATTTCCATTCGTCAGTTTACAGCTAACAATTCTTGTTCCATCGAGTTTGATTCTTCTAGCCTCACTGTAAAAGGATTCGGCCTCCCGACGTCCGCTACTCCGGTGTGACAGCACGGGACCCCTTTACACCTTTCGCCTTTTTTCTTCCGCTGCACCACTCTCGCCTTCTTCTTCGCCCTGGACGTCTTGGCCTGCCGCTTTTGCCGCGACGCCGTCTTCCACCACCTGGCACCGCCGTCTTGGTCACCCTGGCCGCGACGTTCTGACTCAGCTCAGTCGTAGTACCGATGTTCGTGGTACTAGGGCTCCTGCTGAGCCCCTCTGCCATGCGTGCCAGCTCGGTCGTCATATTCGGCTCTCATTTTCTTCTTCTTCTTATTCGCATGCGACGCATGCATTTGATCTTGTTCACTGTGACCAGTGGACCTCTCCTGTACTTAGCCTTTCTGACTATAAGTACTATCTGGTGGTGGTCGATGACTTCTCGCATTACTCTTGGATGTTTCATTTGCGTGCCAAGTCTGAGACCTTCGCCACCCTCCTCCACTTATTTGCCTGGGTGTCCACTCAGTTCGGCCTCACCGTTAAGGCCGTCCAGTGTGACAACGGACGGGAGTTCGACAACTCCACCTCCCGTTCTTTCTTCCTCTCTCGGGGTGTTCAGCTGCGTATGTCTTGTTCGTATACCTCTCCTCAGAACGGCAAGGCTGAGCGGATGATTCGCACGACGAACGACGTCGTGCGCACCCTTCTGATCTAGGCCTCTTTGCCCCCACGCTTCTGGGCTGAGAGCCTCCACACTGCCACCTACTTGCTCAACCGTCTTCCGTCCACTGCTTCTCCTGCTCCCACTCCACACCACGCTCTTTTCGGTACCCTTACTCGCTACGACCACCTTCGGGTCTTCGGGTGTGCGTGTTACTCTAACACCTCCGCCACTGCTCCTCACAAGCTAGCGCCCCGCTTGACTCGTTGTGTGTTCCTTGGTTACTCCCCTGACCATAAGGGGTACCGATGCTTTGACCTCACCTCTCGCCGCGTCCAGATCTCCCGACACGTCGTCTTTGACGAGTCGGATTTCCCCTACTCCACCTCCTCCACACCTTCTCCTGACCCCGAGCTGGAGTCTCCGTTTCCGACTGACCCGGTGGTTCAGCCACCTTTTCCTGTCTGTCCTTTCCCTGCAGGTTTTCCCAGTGCACCAGCACCGTTCCCGGTGATCCCTGCTGCGCCGAGCGCGGCCCCGGTGCCCGCAGTCGCGCCACGCGCGGCCCCCGGACCTCCGATCGTGCCGCGCGCGGACCTAGTGTCTCCTGCTGCGCCACGCGCGGCTCCGGTGCCTTCCCCTGCACCTGCGCGGTACGCTGAGCCGGTGCAGGTGTACCGGCGTCGTTCGGAGCCGACACCGGCGCCGCCGCCTGCTCCGGAAGCTCCTGCGACGCCTCCACAGGAGCCGTCGTCGCCGCCGCCGCCACCGCCTCCCTCTCGAGCCGAGCCGGCGGTGTACCACCCGCCTGTCGTCCATCGGGATCCTCGGCATATCCATCCCATGGTGACTCGGGGGATGGCGTCTCAGGCCGTGACTCTCTCCGCCACCGAGGGAGAGCCGCAGGTCTCTTCGGTACCCTCTTCTGTCCGCGACGCCTTGGCAGATACTCACTGGCGTCGTGCGATGGAAGAGGAGTACGCGGCTCTTCTTGCCAACCAGACGTGGGACCTCGTGCCGTGTCCGTCTGGTTGCAATGTGGTGACTGGCAAGTGGATCTGGACGCATAAGCATCGGGCTGATGGCACACTGGAGCACTACAAGACTCGCTGGGTTCTCCGGGGGTTCACTCAGCGACCTGGTGTGGACTATGATGAGACCTTCAGCTCAGTGGTGAAGCCTGCTACTGTGCGCACGGTCCTCTCGCATGCGCTCTCGCGCTCCTGGCCTGTGCGCCAGCTAGACGTGAAGAATGCGTTTCTTCACGGCACTCTGTCAGAGACTGTCTACTGCTCTCGGCCGGCGGGATTTGTGGACTCGAGTCGTCCGGATATGGTCTGCAGACTCAACAAGTCTCTCTATAGTCTGAAACAGGCTCCTCGGGCTTGGTACTCTCGGTTCGCCACGTTCTTGCTGACATTGGGGTTCACCGAGGCCAAGTCTGACACGTCTCTCTTCATCTACCGCCGTGGGGATGAGACTGCATATCTGCTGCTCTATGTCGATGACATTGTGCTCACAAACTCCAGTCAGCAGTTACTTCAGAGTGTCATCTCCTCTCTGCAGCAGGAGTTTGCTATAAAAGATCTGGGTCAGCTCCACCACTTCTTGGGTGTCACTGTTGAGCCTCGCTCATCTGGTCTTCTCCTTCACCAGCGGCAGTACGCACTCGATATTCTGGAGCGGGCTGGGATGACTGATTGCAAGCCCTGCTCCACTCCTGTCGACACTCAGGCGAAGCTGTCTGCTGATCTGGGTGATCCGGTGGCTGATCCTACTGCCTATCGGAGTTTGGCTGGTAGAGGTCTACATATTTGAAAAGCTCAGCTTTAGATTCAGATGAATACAGTGATCAGAGAAAGAAAGACAATGTAGACACAAAAATTTCAATTCCTTCAGCAAGTATGATCTTTTTGTAGAGGTCTATAACTAGGATCCTCAAGACAAAATACCTCGCATCAGAGTGTAGAGAACATGGGGGCAAATTTATCAGGAAACATCTTAATTGCTCTATGTTAAAAAAAAAATTGGTGCTCAATTAACTACTGAATTTTCTTCACTACTGGATTATATAGTTAGTACAACTACCTAGTTAGTTAACATAAAGAAACTAGAGTTACATTCAAGTGGTAGCAAAAACAAATTTGAAAGGGAAAGAAGAGTGCACCGTGCTAGATGAAATTTCAGCTTTTGAAACTAAGGAGCTAACTAAGCTCTCAAGAGCAGCAAGGTCACCAATGCTGCAATCAATGGCTAGGTTTAACAAACTGCTTGCTGTTTCTGTTGGGCTTTTCCTTGTGTATATTGTAATGAATGCGCTCTCCACTGCTTCATATATTGACTTATCCTGAGAAAATACCTGCAAAGGTCAAAGGGTCACATAAATATTAGCAAAGAAGAAGAAGAAGAAGAAACAGGCAGTTTTTTAGGGCATTACCAGAGGTAACATTTTCCTGAGTGCTGCTTCTGATCCTTCGATCTGAAATTGTCTGCATCTCATTAGTAAAAGAATGGTGTTCTCAACATCCGTAGCTGAAGATGATGCCAGGAGCTGAATAAGAGTTGGCATTAAGGAAGTTATACACTTTGAAAACCTTAGACCAGCTTCAAGTGATGCAACTATAGCTCTGATCTGTTCCAAGTTTGTTATTTCCACAATCGTGACATCACGATCGTTCTGATCCTGACTGTTTGCTATACAGCTATCACTGACACTATCAGGCTGGCCCATGACCGCTTCACCAAGAGAACTATCATTCACAAGCTCATCTTGTTCTGGATTTCGAGGATCCATTCCTTCTAATTTTTCCTTGTACTTTTCTAGAGTTGCCTCAAAGGATGAATTCTTTAGCTGAGGCCCAAAAGGGTTGTGTTGCAGCATTGTGATGAGAAGTTGTAGTGCTGATTTTCTCACAATAGCACTTTTGTCCTCCAATCTCCCCGAAGCAACTGAAGCCACTTCATTCCACAGGCCAATTGAGATAGAGTTTTCTTCACACAGCTCTGCCCACACCTGAAGCACACGACTCCTTGTGTATGCTGACACATCCCTACAGCGCTCAATCAAAATTTCTAGCATAGCCTGCTTACTTCGGAGCCGAGCAGTGTTATCACCTTCAACATCTTTGAAAGCCTTTGCAGCCAGCTTTCCCAAGACTCCAACAAGAGCATTTCTGATCTTATATGAGTCACCACCAAAGTGAGGTACCAGAACACCGATATTGGTTGACATAAGCTTTGGCAAGCGGTCTGCAAGTTCCACAAGAAATCTCCCAACATTATCAGCACCAACACTATCCCTTGCATAATCTTTTGGGTCAGTCCGACCTATTTCCCTAATTAGGGAAATTGCAAGGCTTCCATCACCAAACTTTTTCTCTGCAGAAGCAACTGTTTCCGCAAGATGAGCAACAGTGAAATCAAACTTGTGGATCAAATGCAAAACAGATGCACTGATTTGAGAAATCCTCTGATGCTTCGTGGCAATTGCTCCAATTATCCTGCACATGCCAATTCTTGTATCCTCATCTTTTAACACATTTTGATTCTCGCAGAGAACAAAAGTACACCTGCATGTCATCAAGAAAGCGTTGTCATTACAAAAGGTAGGTGGCTGGAAAACACCAAAGCCAGTTTCTATAACTTACTTTGAAACAAAAGATAGGTATCGTTCATCAGTTCCTCCAGGACCAAAAAGTAGTGAAAGGGCAGCTTCAAGAGAATTAGCTATTAGATTCATGATCCTGCCTCTTTGAGCTTCCCAATTCCAAGTATATACAGGATTCTTCTTTCGACCATGTGTTGTCACCTAAATTCTCATGGAAGAATGAAGTCACTTACAAAAACAAGGGTAAAAATAATCTGAACAATTTGTAACTTCAGCACAAAAATAACCTTAGCCCTTGTGCAGCTTTCAGCAGCAGATTCCTCAGTGAGAACGATGGAAAGGAGAAAGAAGGAATAGATCTTGAGAGCATTACGGTGTGAGGCAATGCGATCAGTGATTGGGATAGCATCAGAAGGGGATGACATGGATGCACGAGAAAGTGAGTCTATGTTGGGTAGAAGGACACTAAGGTTGGAACGCAAGGTCTCAACGAGGTTAAACTTAAGGCCTGGGGATAGGCAGTTGAAATCGCGCACAACAGAATAGATGACATCGAACACCTCCTGTTCCTCGATGCAGAAGAGCTCCTTGTCAGACAGATCAAATGATGCACCTTCAATTTGAATCAAAATAAAAAAAGAGTTAGTTCACACTGACAGGATTCTTTCATTAAAAAAAAACACTAAAGCTTGCTAGATCTGTACACTTTTTGTAGAACAAATTTCTAATTGCATGCTACCACAAAGTGGACCAGTCAACATTATTAAAAGTAAGACCGTGGCATGGAAACTAAAGGATAAGGTCCTATTACGTCGAACAATCCCTAATATTGCAGAGATGACATTGGAGAACTAAGATCTATGAATAATTAAGCTAGCAAGCTTATGTAGGGCTATCATCGCAAAACTCATAATGACTTTTGTTAGCTGTTCGCATCAGAAGGCACTTTTTCGAAATTAGATCTAGTTTCTTAACCCCAGCATTGTCTAGTAGCACAGTACAATATAAAAGCAACAGTAATACCATCAATATCAAAATTTGTTACGAGCAAGCTCAAGAGGTTCAGTGGAAGTGTCCGCATGCGTCGCAGGGTCAATTTTTACACATATGCACCGATTTACTTGAGAAAAGGCATTAGGGATACTAGCCATCCAAATCAGAATCTCCAATTAGTACGACCGACCAACAAGACCCTATTCCAGTAGAGTTTTCAGCAGGCAACGTTCGAAATGCGAATCCGAAATCTACATAACTCCTAAGGATTGGGGCAACCCCCGACCGAAATAGGAAGTGTGCGCGGTTGAGAAGTGAGGTAGGCGGCGGCACGTTACCCTTGACGAACTCCTCGAGGTCGGCGGCGCGGAGGGTGGCGACAGCGACGGGGTTCTTCGGCCGGAGCGAGGGCTCGTCGTCGCCGTCGGTGTCCCGCTCCAGATCCCGCAGGCTCGATGGGAACACGAACGGTGGGGCCATCTCGCCGCGGGCGGGCGGAGCCTCGGAGCAGTCGGAGGAGGAGCGTAGGTTTTTGGGTTGGGGAATGGGAGGGGAAGAGTTGTGAGTGTTTCGAAATCGAGAGCGGGAGGCGTGTGATTTCGTGAGCGAAATCCCCGTTATGACAGGGAGGACCCACGCGTCATAGATGAAGGTGCCGCTTGTCAAAGAGTGGCTTGAATACGCAGCTAGGCAGCTAGCCTAGTACTCAACGGTCAAGCGAGTTATATATATTTTTGAATTATTTGATCGATTTAAAAAGTAGATAAAATAAATTAAGTGGCATTCTAGGTAAATAATTTGAAAAGAAGAAATGAATTAGAGTGACGTATCATCATAGTAAACATGACAGGTGGGGTCATTCATGTTCATGACCCAACAGTAGAGATTGAAGTCACCTAAACCTTACACGGACAGTTAGAGGTAGTAAACTTTATACGGACAGTTAGAGTTAGTAAAGGGTTTTAAAAATTAGTCTAGATAATTTAAAGTCGTCCTTTAAAAGAATCGGACTCTAAGACCAATTTTAATGGGAGTGTTATGAACATTAACTTTACTGATACGCCAAAAGAGAAAAGAGAGAAGAGGGAAGTATCATGAGATGTGGGGCTAGTCTCAGTGAAGGTTTAATGGCATTAAGTATTATCAATTTTGCAGATATGGCAAGGAGAAAGGAGAATAAAATTTTATGAGATGTGAGGAGAATTTCTCACCATAAAACTCATCTGGCATAGTTACCTAATTCCCAGTCTAGATAATTGTGACATGAAACTCTGCACCGAGACTGGCCTAAGAGGATTCCTCCGACTCAATTATCTAATTTACGGTCTTGGTAACTATGCGATGACACCCTCTGTTGAGACTGGCCTAACCTTATATAATTTAAACTAAATATATATAAAAGCTAAGGTGAACTGTGGTGACCACTGGGATCACATTCTATTACCACCCCCTATATAAAGTATGTCAACACACGATGCATATATTTTTCTTTCCGACCAAAATGTGAGCGGGCTACGAATTTACATTATCTATTATTTTATTATTTGACCAACAAACGGAGCCTCCACGTTCGCTCTCAAGGCCTAGAAATTCACACGTTAATCGGAGAAAAATAAAAAATAAAAATTACCCACCACTGCCATTATGATAAAATTAGCCCAAAATACCCCTGTGCCTAATTAAAAATCACCCATCAATGTCATTATAAAAAATTAAATATAAAATACCATTTAGTTATGTATCATTATCTTATTATTTGACCAACAAACGGAGTCTCCACGTTCGCTCTCAAGGCCTAGAAATTCCCACGTTAATCGGAGAAAAATAAAAAAATAAAAATTACCCACCACTGCTATTATGATAAAATTAGCCCAAAATACTCATGTGGCTAATTAAAAATCACCCCCCAATGCCATTATGAAAAATTAAATATAAAATACAATTTAGCTATGTATCAGTTACAAACATATACTATTAATAAAAACTAAAGCCGACAATAATTATTCAAAATAAATAAAAAATAGTATAATCTTTATGTAAGGATATAACGACATCTAAATTTTAAATTTTCAATACTAGCCGCGCAAATGCGCGGGCTATACGCCTAGTTTTAGTAAAATGTATAGCCGATCCTTAAACTTGTTAAATGTGTCATGTTGTGTCACTCCCTATACTTTTGAATGATATCTTACTCATTAAATTTAGCTTCGGATTTCATTTATATATATCTAGATCTATTTCTAAAACATATAAGGTTTTCACCTAAATTTTTGATTTGGTCTGCCTCGTGTCATTGATAGGTGGGCCTTAGTCCATTACGCATGTGAGTTGGATCAACCCCTCCATCTACGACTCAATTACGTAGATCCCTACAAATTAATGTGCGGGCACCATACGTATTCGATATTTATACCAACTTTATCCATTGCAACGCACCAGCATAATTGCCTAGTAATATTAAACACCCCACCAATAAAGTATAATGGTAAAATGTGAAAATGCATTTTGATAGTACAGAGATCTAGTTTCACCCGAAACTAAGTTTGAGAGCTAGATTTGTATTTTGATAACAAAAGGAGCTAAATGACACAACCCAATAAATTTGAGGACCAGTCTTTTTTTTTTTTTGCGCTCAAGAAGGAGGTGCGTAGACTGTTGGGACACTCCAGTTGTCAGTCCTCACTCCCTACCAAGGCCAGCAACATGTCCCTATAGCCGAAGGAGGTGTCGCCGGCGACGTCGAGGGTCACGGCGCTCTTGTACCTCGCCTTGTACTCCTGCTTGATCTGCTTCATGTCAATCTCCGCCCGCGACACGATTACCCTGGTGAGCAAGTCCTCGTACGTCCCCAGCCCCAAGATGGAGTACCTGATCACCTGTAAAACAAGAGAGCACGCACTGGGTGTCCATGCCACACATTTCCTTGGAGGTTCTGCATCTGCTCGAGTCCCAGCTTGTTCGGTCTACCTGTGCGAAGTGCTTCTCAGGTGAGGTCAAGCACCAGACGGCGCTCTTCAGCATCCTGCCGAACTGGCTGCTGCATTGCCCGTTGATATCCTGAATGGACGGACGCGAGAATGAACAACTGAAGATTTAGATTTTTGATCCAATTCAGTAATCTGATCGTACCTCGCCTATGTCTGTTCCATGATCCTCCTTGTACTGTTGAAACGTCGCTCTGAGCTGAGACTTGCTGCGAGTGCTGATGATCCGTACGACCTCGTCTCTCTGCAGTTGCTTCTCTCTGATGGCTTCTGACAGCTGAGCCGCCTCCAGCTTGGCCACGTCCATGTCGACATGCTCTCCGGCGTAGCGGTAGGAGCTCACAAGGCTCACCAGCATCTGCAGAAGAGAACAACGATGCTCGAAGCCTAGTCCTTTTTCTGAATTTCTGGTGAAAGTACAGCACCTCCGAGGAATTTACCTTCTTCAGAGGTTCTTGGAGCGCAGGAGAAGATGCGACATCTTCTTCGATGGAGCAACTGAATAGTTTCCGGTAGATGTCCCTGACGGCCATCAGATGATCTGGGGTGGACGCGCACGACACTTCGATCAGCACCAGGATGTAGATTTCATCCTTCTTCTTCACCGCCTCGTGCACCAGATTTGCGTCTCTTTCAGCCGGATCCATCGTCCACAAGATCAGCGCTTTCTGGACCGACAAAACGAAAACAAAATTCAACTTGCATTGTTTGCAGGTAACCGCGCGCAAGTGTTATCATGGCGAGTGAACGGAGGGATCGGAGCACCCAGAAATCGACGGAGAGGAGGTGGTGTCGCGAGAGCTTGTAGCGGAAGCAGTTGAGCAGGGGCTCCCGGTAGAGGAAGGCGTAGGCGCGCCGTATCGCCGCCCGCTGCGACGCCGTCCGCCGGCACAGGATCCCGATCAAAGAAGCCTTGTCCGCTCGCCATCCTGTGCATATCAATGGAAGAGATCGAGGTCGCCTCGTCAGCGTTGCAATGCAACAACGGAAGGAAACTGACAAGATGAAAGCAGCAACGGAAAATAAAAATCGAGGCGGTGGTCATGGCTTGGCTGCGAGATGCTATGCATTGCCTTGGAGCGCCTTCCTCAAGCTCTCGGCGTCCTCGGAGGCCGTCGGCGGCAGGCTCGGCACCGCGACGGTGGACATGGCTGCCGATCCTTCAACGGCAATGGTGGTGAAAAGGTGCGCAGCGAGCATGTAAGTGGGGATCGGATTTATAGTTACATCACTGATCAAGAGAAATCGGAATAAAACTGAAGTACACAGATCAGCATAACTTTATTCGCATATGCTGCTACGTAGACGATTAAAGTATCGTGGAACATGCTTCCTTACACATTAAGTTTTCTCACGTCTAAACTTGTTTTAGGGCTCATTACCACATGCGAATATAATCTTGCATTGTTATTTAAGCTTTAGCAAAAGTCTCATAAAGATACATACATATAGCAGCATGGCAACAAATCATAAATAACTAGAAAGATGGCACGGCATTGCCGCGCCTGAGGGGCCCCTTCCTCGATCTTTATATAGAAAGTGAACTTCGGTGATCTGATTGTGGCTGAAGATAAATCAATTATGCAACGTAACTATAACTTACATTTTCCAAATTGTGTATATGCAAAAGAGAACTCATCTTTGCAGCTGAGATTTTTTTTTATGATAGAAACTTATTCTGTGGAGTAGCTGTCATCGCCTAGAATAGTTCTCTTTGGTATGGAATTTGCAAGGAATCTTTGCTCCAAGTCTTGCAAGCAGGTTTTAATGCAGGGCTGCAGCCAAATTATGAACAACACCATAAAGCGCGACAACATTTGGGTGATGCAGATCCGCAAGGATAGATGCTTCATTCCAGAAGTCCATCAATATGCAGACAAGCATAACAAAAAACAAAGATCAGGAAGTATGAGAAAGAACCATCTTTTCTTGCTCAGATGGTTTCCCAGCAAAACATCTGTCATTGATTATTTTTATTGCAGCATCAGTGCCTCTCTATTTACCATTATATACCGTTCCAAAAGTTCCAGAACCAGTTGAAGGTCATTATTCTTTATAATCTGGACCGGACATGGATTCAAAAGGTTATAACCACAGTAGAGATGTACACACTTCATGTGGCATATGATGATCCTAACCTTCAAACGTCTATTTGTAATTGGAAATCCTGAAATCCAATCTGTTGGCCTGCTCTTGGCAACCTGCACGCTTCTCTTGTTTAGCATTAAGGCTAACATAAATAAGGAGTTAAGAAAATTTAGGAACATCGAAATAATCAATTCCAAATATCGTTCGGGTGAACTTCACTGTCTACTTTATTGGTAACAGCCCGAGCTCCTTCATTCGGCAGAAGAGGTTGGTGATCAGATGACTAAGGTTTAGCTGTAGCTAACGCATCCTCCATACCGAGTAAATCTGGGTTACAGGTATCATAACCTGGATTGATGATAGACGCAAATAAGAACTCAACTTACAAGTACATTGATAAGGCAATGAATATTTTTTTAATTAGCATGTAGATTATATGATTACATTAGACCAATGGTTAAAAAAGTAGTATAAATTATCTACTTTGCAAAAGCTGGGAGTTTTTTTTTTAATGTTCAATACATCTGTTGCTGCTGGTTAGAGGGGCTTTCCCATTTTATGGCAGCGTGCTTAGATTTAGAGGTAGCAGCCAAGAATTAGTTGGTGCACTGATTGGAGTTTTTATTCATAACAAAAATCATTATACTACACATTATGTTAATCTGAGAAGCTAGTTTTTGGTAGTAGTGATGGGTGTGCTAATAGGTTGCTGTCTTCCTTTTTTTTCATTTTTAAAAAATTGGTTTTCTTTGTCGTTGTACTTTATGCACACATTAGTACGTCACTCTTCGCTGTTCTTTCATCTCCCTTATATTATCCCTCTGTTCTATACAGGATAGTAACTGCCAGTGCTCAAATTGATCTTCGGCAATTGCAAATCTTGAACTATGCCATCTCTATGCTACTCCCCCAGTCTTACTGCTATCTCTCCCATTTTCTCATTCAAATTTGGGTTCTAATGTGCTCTATTTCAACATGCTAGCTAGAGTCGGCTGCTATAATCCGCAGTCCAGGCCTCATTCGTGTCTGACTCTGATTAGTGGAGGGTGAAAGGCATGGCCGCATGGAAGGGGATGATCTAATCTTTTTTTCTGGTGCGTGAATCGTAACCAGGCTAATCGGGAGCTCCTACTTCCGTGCACTACTCGGCGGCAGCTTCACTCCAGCGCATAAATCTTCTTGAGGCCTGAACTCATGCTGCCGGCCTCGTCAGACAGCTCCTGGGGCAGGGATGGACACCGCCGCCGCGGGCGGGGGTAGTGGGCGCTGCTACCGCCGCGTGCCGAGCGAGCGAGCACGGGGAGAGGGGGGAGCGCGAGTTCAGGCCCCTTCGCTCCGGCAGGTAAGCTGGCGGCGGCGGTGGGTGCGTGGATGGGCAGAAAGGTGCCGCAGAAAATGGATTTTTGGAGATAAATAGATGGGGAAGATAGAGGTGTTTATCATACCTGCTGATTCGATTCTTCTTCTTCTTCGTTGCCGGTGCGTTGCTTCGGAGGGCTCGATTGGTGTTCTTCTTTGTCTCCGCCGGTAGCGACGAGGAGCGCGGGGACGGGGACAAGCCACCCGCGTGCTGCTGGATGATGAGACAGCGGCTCGGCCCGGTCTCCTGAACCCCGGCGTCGGCGTGGGTCGGCTTGATGGTCCTGGCGGAGGCCCGGGTGCCGACGGAGGCGGCGGCGTGTGCCGTGCTCGGCCTGGCTCTCCCCTGCTCCGTGCTCCCTCCGGCCGTGCTCCAGGCCGGCGGATAGAGCGGCGCACGCGCCTGCGCGGCGCGGGGGAGGGCGGTGGCGGCCGGATCCGCGCGGAGCAGGGTGGTGGCGGCCGGATCCGCGCTCGGTGGTCATGCCGGCAGCGGCACCAGCAGCAGCAGCTTCGGGCGCCGGCAAAGCTACGAGGAAGGGGAGAAGCACACGCCGCCGGCCGACCCAGCTCACCACGCCCGCGAGGCGGACCGGTCGAAGGCGGCGTGAGGAGTTTGGGCCGACCCGACGAGCTGGCCGTGGCGCCCTTGCTGAAGCAAGCTGGGGATGCGAGGCCGCGACCACCCGCCGCGAGCGCTCGTGGCCGTTCGTTGCTGGATCGACGGCCGGGATTCCGCCCGATGACGTGGCACGACGAGAGGCGAGAGAATTGGCCACGAATCGTCAGGAAGAGATATAGAGGCTACAAGCCCACTGTTGGTAATACGTTTATTAAAGGGATCAACAAAATAAATGGAGCACAACGCCTTGAAAGGTTTAAAGCAATGTGTTGGTATCTCCATTTCCGTTTCAACTTTCTTCAATTGTCCTTTTCTTTTCTGAACTCTGAACCATTCACGGCCCTACGACAAACGAAAAAAGAAAAGAAAAAGGCAAGTACTCGTCACAGGCCTTTTTCAGTTAGATTTTTGGCCTGGGCTTGCTAGCCTAGTTTTGGCCCGGGTAATGTATATGGGCTCTAAATATTCTTGGGCCGGGCCAACGCAAAGCTAGTATAGCCCGAGAAAAAGGGCGACGTGGTTTGCCGTGAGCGACAGGGCCCCGAAGTTGTTTCCTATGACAGGTGGGGCCACCGGTAGGGGAAAAATCTGTGATGCGTATCCCGTGCTCACGCCGTCGCCGACCTACACCCTTCTCGGTCACGGCCGGCGCCGCAAAGCCGCAGCCTAGTGCCGGGGAGGGGAGAAGGGGATTAGGAGGAAGCAATGGGGAAGCGCCGGCGCGCAGCCGTGCCGGCGGTGGAGGAGCTGATTTCCCCGGTGAACAGCCTGGACGACGGCTGCCTCATGCACATCTTCAGCTTCCTCAGCCCGATTCCAGGTTCGATTCGCTCTTCTAATTTTACGCTTCCCCCGCCTTCCTTGGAGAAATAACTGAGTGGCTAATCTGTGACTGCTGGGAACTCATTTTATTTACCCAATTCGTCGTGGGATTGCCGAATCGGGCGGATGTGAATGGGAACGGGTCAAAACTTGATTTTGACCTACTTTGTTTTGCGTGGAAATAGAGATCGGATTTTGGGGAGACCTGTTGAACTGGATAGTAGTTTGGTGCGTCAGGATGAAAAATCTCTATAGATGCTTGCGCTGTTAACTTGAATCGATGTAATCTTATGCCCCCAGGCCCCAGTTGGGTGCAGCTATGCAAACAACAATGTGGTTTCGGGTAATGCATGATACACGTTCCCATGGTTTATCGTGTAGGTGTTCATGAAAAAGATCTCCCTTGCTGTGCAAATTTGAATTTTGAGAAATGTTGATTTGGTTATGCCATACCATATATCTAAACATCGAGGGGATTTTGGTGTTTGTTCCTCTTGCCACATGCTGTCTTACTGCCTTGTTCTGGTTACATGTAGCTTTTGTCAGATGATAAGGAATTTAGCTTTCTCTCAGGCAATCTCCTTGAAGATGGAGTTTTAGATAGTTACTAACTTAGCATAGCACTAGGTGAACCATTACTGTGGAATTTTTCTGGGTTCACAACTCGAATGATTTGAACTGTATTAAAAGTCATGGAAAGTTTCTATGTTTGAACTTTGAATATCCACCTTTTAGCTGTGGTGATCCATGTGATATATTTTTTATGTCACTCTTGATGTAATTTAAAATGAACTTCTTTTAGCAATTGCATTGTTGAACCTGCAGATAGGTATAACACCGCCCTCGTTTGCCACAGATGGCGCTTCCTTGCATGCCATCCTCGGCTATGGTTGCGTGTTGAGAGGCCAATCAGAGATGTGATGGAGCCTGGAGTTTATCCGAATCTTGAGGCCGCTGTTTCTGCTGCTAGGTCTGTCTATCTCTCTCTCTGAGTTTTCATTTGAATAGAGGATCTTATGTCTGATCTCCATACCTTGTTGAAGGCCTGGTGACACCATTCTTATTGCGGCTGGTGGTACTCATATTGCATGTAACATCCAAATAAAGAAGCCTATTTGCATCGTAAGTTTTACCTGTCATGTTTCTGAGCCCTGGAGAGTGAAGATATCAACAGAGATTTGATCTGACGAATGCTTTCTGCACTAAACACCAACTTTTTTTTGTGGGTGCTATGAACCCATTTTGCTTCCATCAGATTGGCGGGGGTGAACTTCCCGATGACACTGTATTAACCTGTTCACGTGGCTCCGACAAGTAAGCTCATTTCTCTTTTGCTATTTTTCTTGTCTACTGCTGCTGCTTCCTAATCATTTCATAGTGGCAATACGGTGGCCATCTTTTAGAAGATTTACTACTGTCATGTTTCTTAACTTACTGTAAATTGATTGTGAGTTTCACCTTTAGTACAGCTTAGAAAGGCAATGACTATGAGGCTTCCTGTAGATTTACATCAGCAGCATGGTGGCTAGGTTTGCTTATTATACTAAAGGGCACAATCATCAGCATAATATAACCGAATCTATACATTCATGATTTATGTGGTGCTGCAGTTGTGGAAAGTGAAATGTACCATGATTTGTTGTTATATGCTTGCCTCATGATACTAGTTGAGCTATATTTGAACCTCAGTAGTTTTTCTCTGCCTTAGTTGAGAGTGCAGTCTGTTGATCTTGTCTTTTTCCATCGAATAGAGGTGGTGATGTAAATTTTGTTCCCTTCAGAAACTGGTGAATTTGCGAGCTGTCAGATGGTTTTTGTTATGTTGAAATTCTCATTTTAATATCTCGATCTTACCTAGTTTTTTTTTTATGACTCTTCTTTGATTGGCCTATCAAACAGTGCACTGGAGTTCCTATCAACATGCAAGATTGCAAATTTGACTATTAGAGCAGAGCTTGGATGCTGCTTGCTGCATCGAAGCGGTAAATTGACTATTCAGGAGTGTTTGCTGCAGTGTGAGCAGAACCCTTTGGACTATCTGTCCTTTCCAATAATCAGCACAGCAATAGAGTATAATTCATTCCCATCCCTCAAGGAGCAAGGGCATGGTGTAACCGTTGTTCGCACCCGGATTGAAGGGGGTGCGAAGGCTGTCAGGACGAACGGAACGCTCACACTGCAGCATGTGCGGGCCATCTATTCCCGGAGTTCTGTTTTCTTTTGGTTCGAAGTAGGAGAAAAGTAAATAATGCTGTACACTAGCAATAAGCTGTTGAATTCCTGTATGTGTCATCCTAGTCTGGTAAACTCACCCTTGTATTCCTCTTTGCTGTAACTTATGGTAACTGCCTTGATGTTCGTTTCCACAAGAAACTTGTTGCTGTTTGGAAGTTTGGTGTAGTGTACAAATTCACAGTTGTCATTGATTAAATTTTCCTTAGTTTTCGGATCGGCAGCACAGATTATTGATTTGGATGGTTGTAATTTTTATGTCTTGCGCGGTGGATGGCGTTATTTGAAGGAAGGACGCCGTTGGGGACCAGTCTGTTCACCGTGCAAATTCTACCTCATGTAGCTGTTGTTAACTTGTCCTATTGCGTTGCTGATTGTCCAAGCGAGAAACCAGGTACGTACTGGTGTACTGAGATTTACAGTGAAGTTCTGTAGATCTCTCTGTATATTGTACATGTGATATGAAGGCGTTGGGTGATTCATTGTTGATCCTGGGGACAAGGGCTGACAGAACACATTTCAATTTCCCCTGCCTGAAACAGTTGCAATTGAAGTCCATGTTGATTAGTTACTGTTGGTCATAAATGCATAATTACTTAGGCTGTACACAGGCCTCTGTCCTGTTCTTGGTCCGATAGGTGGAAGAGGTGGCCCCAAGCTGGTAAATGTGTGCTGTCAATTGTCCTTTGTTACCGCTTCCTGAAACAAGGTAAAGCAGGGCTAATTAGCGGAGTAAAAAAGAAGAGTGAGGTGGATCCGTTCTAGTGAGTCGTGTCTTTCAATATAGAAACATGCGGGGTTATTGACAGTATCAATTCAAATCAAGTTGCAACGGTTGTCTCAGGCCACTGGACCATTTGGAAAATTTTACTGTGCATGTTCACGTGTAACCTCTGGGGAAACAATCCGTTCCTGTTGTTTCTTCTTTCTTGGAACGGCATGCTTGATTGGGTAATTCGAATTCCCGTTGTTCTTTGCTTTTTCAGTCTCTGGATGTCCACTATGCTAAAGCTGACTTGTCTTCAGAACTGCCAAAGCTGGATGTCCACTTTCAGTACCGTCACTGCAAAAGATGTAAAGCTCTGAGCTTTCATTTTTTCTATTATATTCCTCAGTAAATATGTTTTTTCTATTATATCCTTGAAAATTTACTATCACAAGTGTCTTCATGACATTTTAAAAATCTAGAAAATGAAATAAATGGTTTTGCTCAGGCAGGCCCACATTTTCCCTGTTCCCCCACATACTGTATTTATGAATAGTAGCACCCAAAATTAAAAAATAAATCCCTGCTTCCAAACCCGAGGAGGTAACAGAAGACACCCGTAACTTTCTGTCTCTGAGTTCGGGGGAAGAGAGAGGGTAGCGCTCTGTAATTCGAACGCCGTTGCCTCCTCTCTCTCGACTCTCGAGCCCTTCTCCTTCCAGACAGCCATAGCGGCATCACGCCAAAGCCCAGCCGCCGCCAGGAGATCGAATCCTCTGCTCTGGCCTCTGGGATCCTGCTCCGATCGCGGCTACCCTCTGAGGTGATGCATTGTTCTCACTTAGCAATGCTCCTGCGGTTCTTGTTCAATTTGTTCAATGTTAGCGCGAGATCGGGGTGCGGGCGCCTAGAGCGTGCGCCGTGGATGTGGATTAGGGTTTTAGCTCATCTGTTTGGGGGAATTTTTCCTAGTTATGTCTAGATGCGGGGTTTGTTGGTTAAAACTGATTCCCCCCTTAGGTGTTTCAGTGTTTGCATAGATTAGCCTAAACGCTAAATCATCTGAGAAACTCTGTTATTGGGATTCTTTTCTTAGTTTTAGCCTATGACTTATGCATGTGAGACTTTTTTTTTGTTTCTAAAAGACTACACTGGAGTTGATCCTTTTCTTTTTCTTTGGTAGACACATAAACTCATCTAGAAGTAGATCATCGTTTTCATGTTCCTACGGTTTCATGGAACCTTTTAGGTTCAGGCCAGTCATGATGTGTTCGTTTTCTAATCTGAGTTATGATGCCATTATCTTTCTGGCAACATGTTGCCATAATTTGGCTGGTCCACTATTTCTGTATGCCCACTGCCAAAATTCAAGGGGTCTGTCAATGGGCAATTATTAGGGATCTGCGTTTTTCTAGCAATTCTCTTTGGGGGTGTTCATTGCAACTGTAAGAAGTTGCCGGTCTTCTGCTTTTGGAGCAATACAAGGTGTAGTGGAGGTTGATGGAAGTGGCAGCGTGGCACCCTTTTCCTTCTCATTCTCTACCACTCCATAATTTGCCTCAACCACCAACTTTCCATCCGTTACATCTTCGTGCTCCTTAGAACTGCGGTCTTCTGGTTAATTCAGTGAGTGAATGGGGCCTAGATTAACTGGCAAGCAAAGCTTTACTGTCCTTTGCTATATATGGGAGTTTCTGCATTGGTACAGGTTTCTAACTGAGCTCATGGCTATGGATTATTAGTGTAGTTTTCTCTTGTATTTCTCCTGTGAGCAAGATGCAGGTTTAGCTAGTACCTACACTGAGAAATTGATTCAAATATGTATTCAAACTGCAATAAATAATTCCTGTATGTAGTAGTAACAGATATCTGATCATGTTTGGAGAATATGAGTTCTTCCCGGTTAAACTGTTTCTTTTGAAATTCTTGCTTTTTAATTACCGTTTTGTTGGGTCAAAGTTTCAAAGCTTCATGTAAGGTCCAAGCCCATGAAGTGCTCATGATTTCCATTTTGTTAATACGGTCTCTTATAAAACCTTTATGTTTGGTCAACTATGTTATGATTCCTTAGGGCTTAGCTTTTACAGTACTCTTGAAGTGTTGTCCAATTATATCATGATTCCCTTGGGGACTACCAAATGTAGTATTGTGGGCACAGCAGGAAGGTTATGTGTTTTGATTAGGCAATTATTTATCGCTTATTATATTAAAATGCTTCTGTGGATGAAAATTTTTCTTCTAATTTTTAAATATCTTTATTGTTGACTTGTTTGCTTAAAATCTTTCTCCTGCTCACTTTTTTTCCTCCAAATAGGATTCTGTACCTGTAGGCGTCCCCATGGCATCAGTTACTTATATTGATGATAGCCATGCTGAGGTTATTGATCCTCCAAAGAATGAGGAGATGTTGGATGTCACTGAGCTCGTTGGTGAACATATCCAGCATTCACCGAAACCAAATGTGACAAGTTATGGTAATGTGCGTGAGCTACTGGAATGCCCTGTGTGTTTGAGTGCCATGTATCCTCCAATTCATCAGGTACAGTTTCTCACTGAACTTCAATTACATTTTAGTAGCATTTACTTGTGATATTTTGTCTTTGTTCTATGCTTCCAACATACCATACCCCATGTATGTCAGTACATACAAATATTGGGAATTTGCAGCTTAGGCAGGGTTGAGATTTTGTGAATATGCTCTCCTTTTGAATTACCTTTTACGAAGCAACTGTGAACATTAGCCAATTAGTCACTGTTTGAAATAAAGTGTAGACATTGCAATTGTCCCTTTTTTATTTTCCACATTGTCTCTGATATCATGCAGTTTGTTTCTTTCCAAATGTCTTTTCTTGGACATTTTATAGGGTCCATAATATTAGAGTCTAACTGCATATAGAGTCCTAATAGGAAGTTGGACTTGTATGCTTATTCGTTAAGAATTCAAATGTGTTTGTGCAGTGCTCCAACGGACATACTCTGTGTTCTGGATGCAAGCCAAGGGTTCATAATCGCTGCCCAACATGCAGGCATGAACTGGGTAACATAAGATGTCTTGCTCTGGAGAAGGTAGCTGCATCGCTAGAGCTTCCATGCAAGTACCAGAACTTCGGTTGCTTGGGCATATACCCTTATTATTGCAAGCTGAAACATGAATCACAATGCCAATACAGACCCTATACTTGTCCGTATGCTGGATCTGAATGCACAGTTGCTGGTGACATTCCATATCTAGTAAATCACTTGAAAGATGACCATAAGGTTGACATGCACAATGGAAGCACTTTCAATCATCGTTATGTCAAATCAAATCCTCATGAAGTTGAGAATGCCACCTGGATGCTCACGGTAATTCTCATCAAACTCTGTACTTTACAATCCTGGCACATAGTTGTTTGTGCAATCTTTTACATATACTGATTGATCTGGATCTTTCTTGGTAAGTTCATGCTGCTGGGATGCCGTTGTTTGTAACATGAGATTCTGATTGACCTGAATCTCTTGGATAATCTTGTATATATGTAGATGCCTATCAGTCTGGTTCTTAGTTTTAAATTCGGTTTCCTTTTCTTTTGTTCAATCAAGCACACATTTATCAGTACCCATTAGTCACGGTACTCAAGTGCAATAGTGCATGCTTTCCATCAACTACTCATGATACTAACTACTGATGGAAAGTGAATGCTTGTCGCTTGACATCATGAGCTTAGCGCTTGTTTGGGTGGTAGTGGTAGTAGAATATGATGATTGTACTACCTTTCAAGGCCCATCTCGTGCTTTTCTTTTCCATAGTAACCCATTATGCAGTAGCTAATCACAGAATCATCCTCCAGGTTTTCAGCTGCTTTGGCCAGTATTTCTGTCTGCATTTCGAGGCATTCCAGCTGGGCATGGCACCTGTCTACATTGCCTTCCTCCGCTTCATGGGCGACGATGCTGAAGCTAAGAATTACAGCTACAGCCTGGAGGTTGGAGGCAGTGGTCGTAAGATGACATGGCAAGGCGTCCCTCGAAGCATCAGAGACAGCCACAGGAAGGTCCGGGACAGCTATGACGGGCTCATCATCCAGCGGAGCATGGCCCTTTTCTTCTCTGGTGGTGACAGGAAGGAGCTGAAGCTGCGGGTCACTGGGAGGATCTGGAAGGAGCAATGAACTGCAACAGGTAAATGCGTGGAGTTTCTCTCCTTGATGCCAATGAAGCATGGATCCATGATGAATTAATCAGACTAAGAACTTAGGAGTTGGTAATCTTGTAGACTGTACTAGTAGCTGATGTAGAACCAAAGGCAAGTCTCTCTTTGCTCTGAACCTCTCTTAGAGTCTAGAGTTGACCATGGCTGCGCGGTGGGGGAATCTGATGGCGACTCGTGAAATGTAAATGATCTAGCTTGGTTTTTCTCTGTATGAGACTCTTCTATGTCAGACCACCATTGTTTCTGGATTCCGGGGATGAACGAGAACAGCAGCCAAGTTTTTCATGCTGATGAGATCTGAGAGTAATCACCGAAGTTACTGGCTCCCGTACTAAAAGAAGATGGCTTCCCACTTCCTAACTTCGTGTTTCTCAAGTGCTGAAGGATCTGAATGCGGGATTGATTGAGAGATTGTCGACGTGCACGCTGTCTGAGATTCAGACGCTGGGCAACCTGGAATGCGGATTCAGAAGCAAAACAAGAGGTCTGAGGATCAGAAATAAGGATCCGTGACTTGCCCAGCGCTGACCTCAGAGGTTACACCGAGTCCCGTCAGAAGTAAAGGAGGGCGCCCCGGGAACAGGTGCATGCCAAACTTGTCAACATGTGCAAGAGGCGTCGTGTACAGACAATAAACTTTTTCATGGAACCGTGTCCGTGCGTGGGATGCCGATGCAGACCCGGATTCCAGCAGAGTCCCTGAGCCCTCGCGTTGCTGTCCCTGGAAACGGAGGCACGAGGCAGTCCAGTCCGGTCGCGGTCGCCGTGCTCGCCTGCGACAGCCCAACCGTGGCCTGTGGCTCCCGGCGAGCTAAAAAGCCCGTGGCGACGGGCGACGGCCGCAACCGCGGCGGCAAGCTCGCGCTTCGTGACCCCGGCTAACGCGCGCTCCCGGTCTCGGCTCGAGCTACCTGGGGCGCCGGGAAGGACGTGCCGACCTGCACGGCAAGACTCCGCTACGGCCTGACCTGGGCACGCGCACCAGCATATCCTGTGATCCTCGCCCACGGCGTGAACCCGGGGACGAGGTCGCACGAGTGGGTGGAAGCTTCAGATCAGGTTAGCCCTTTGGACTATCGACAAATTCCTGACGCGTATCACATGTTGTTCAACCGTGGAACAGATTCCATCAGATTGACATTGCTGTATAAAGCTGTTTTTTTCTCAAGTTTATCTGTTGAGGAATTTCTCTGACAGAGTAGCACCCTCATGGAAATGAAAAGAACAAAAAGAGATTCATGTGCCTGCAAGCTGATTTTAGAGTGCATCACACAAGGTTGCGCCTTACCAACTCCATAGGCCTTCAACTTTTCAATTCTAAATTTCTCGGTCAATGGAGGCGCGGCCGCTGCGAGAGGAGGGAACCGTCTCGCCTCGGGGCTGGCGAGGCCGGATCCGAGGCTCCCGCCGCCGGATCCGGTGGCCTCGATGACGGATCTACTGCCGGTGAGGAGCGCGGGCGCGCGCGCGGCGCGGGTGGCGGCGGGGCCTGTGCGTGGGCGGTGGATGGCGTGGGTCCGCGGTGGCGCCGGCTTGGCCGCTCGCTGGGGGCTTGCCCCTAGCGCCAGTGGCCGCGCGCGGAGGTGGACGTCGCCCAGCGGGCTGGCGCGGTGGCGCTCGGCGGTGGACGGCGAGGTGGGTGCTGCACGGCAGGAGGTGGCTGTGCACCGGCGCCGACCGTGTGCAGGAGGAACTACGGTGCACGGGGCACAAGAGGAGATGCGGTGCGCCGTGCGCCGGATCTACCTGCGGGGGTCGCGCGCTGGCGTCAAGGAGGCGGCCGGATTCGGGTCGGAGCGGCTGTGCGTCGGCGGGTCTGCGGCATGGCCGTGCGCGGGGATGTGCGGCAGTTTGGTGGCCGTGGCTTGGGCACTGCGGCGGCGCTGCACCCAGGAGGGCCTCCATGGCTGCGGCTTCGGATCGCGGGGCTGAGTGCGTGCTGTGGATAGGATTCTCCGGGCGAAAGCCTTGCCGGCATTCCTGCCGGCGGCGATGGCGACAGCGTCCGAGGGCGTCGTTCTCCCTGTTGGGGGCGCCATCTAGTAGCCTCATCCCCGTTGCATGGGTTCTCTGGGCGAAAGCCCTGTCCACCTAGGACGAGCGATGGCGGCGCCTTCGGCGTCGTCACCTCCTTGGAGGCGTCGTTTTCAGAGACCCATCTCGGCCTGTGGCAATGCCGGGTCGTCGTGGCTATGGGTGGCTTCTGCCGATGGCGCGGCAAGGCGGCGGATGCAGATGGTTGGCTCGAAGGGGCTTGCTGTGCCTTCGTGGCTGTGGCCAAACTTACGCCGGCGGGTAGGGGGCTTTGCACAAGTGTCGGCTCTTGCTGCTTGTAGTGGACCACGGCGGCTGGCGTTGCTTGGCAATTGCCAGTGCGGTGTGGGACTGCGTCGGAGGACGGCGCTCGCAGCATCGACACCGTGGGAAGACTTGGTTTGCAGCGGTCTGCTCTGCATCGCTCAGCGACTCCAATGCGGTACATCGTCGAAAGACGGCGCGAACGACAACTTGTTTTGCTGACATGATGACGGCGGCTGTATGCGTGGGTGGTGCAACGTGATGCTGTCCTCCGGAGGGCGCGGCTCGTCTGTTTCTCGTAGGGTTCTTGGGAACAGGGCAACACTATTCTTCATCCTGGCAGCGACTTTGTAGACGGATTTGTGACTCGGAGTGCTGAGGCGGGCGTGGCGAGGCCCCCACGTGAGGCGAGGCGACGAGTGAGGTGGAGTCCAACGGCGGATGTGGCGGGGCCCCGCGCATTGTGTGTCGTGGTGTCGATTGCGAGACAGCCTGTGTTTGGTCCTAATCCGGTGGTTTCACCTTGTTGGTTGGTGTGTGGTGTTGCAGCGGCACTTCGGCGGTGGGTCCCGCATAGCGGTGGCCTTCTTTGGTGCGGCGCGGTCTGTTTTTCTTGATTCCCTTTCAGTGCGGGGCTGTGCTCGACGATGGCTACTAGAGGTGGAGAAGGTTGTCAGCCGCGGCCCCAGAGGTGTGATATCGTCCGTGTTGACGTCCTAATCCGACCGGACATGCGTCTCTTGGAGACGTGTTGTGTGGCTTGTGTCGATATCCCAATCCGACCAGCTAGAGTTTTTTGAGTGGAATTGTATTTGGCGCGTGTTGATGACCCAATCCAACCCGCTGGCGTTGTGATTGTGTGTTTTTTCTCTCTTTTCCTGGTTATGGTCTCCCAGGGCTATATCCTTGTATTTTTTCTGCTATATCGATAGAAACACACTTGTCGAGTGTGTTCGTTTAAAAAAAAAAATGCAGAGTAACCAGATTTGACCCTTTTTCGGTTCTGGCCAGGGGACAAACGAATCAGTGAACATACACATCGCACAGGCACATAAGTTTCCCTTGTTACATGTCCTTATCATAAGCAAAAGAAATTTTATGTTGACAGACCACCACCTTCAGAACTAACTATCAAAGAAACAATAAACTCCCAGTTGTGCCAATCAAAAAGCTCTTCTGAATGAACTGATAACTGATAAAAGAATCCTAATGATTTCATGCCAGAGCTGCTGCCGCGAAGTTACATTCATTCAAGATTAGTGCCCTACCATATAAAGAACCGAAAAGCTGGCCCTAAGACAGAAAAAGAGTTGAAGGACAACATGATAACAGTTAAGGATCTTTATGTTAGTTATTGCAGAAGAAAGAAAAAAAGAGACTTAAGTTAGCATAGTTGGATCGATTCCTGTCTAAAAATATACTAGTAGTTGGATAATCTACAAATGACAGTTGTTTCGAGTTGCACACATGTAGGGCCACCTACTATTCAGATTTCAGAATGAAAAATGTCTTTCTCAAATTCTCTCTTAGTTCCGCCAACTGGTTTAGCAGGAAAGACGAGAGCAAAACCAAGAACTAGACAAGAAACGAAGCAATTGAGCACCCCCCAAACTTTAGTATTTACATTAATTGCACTAACAACAGTGTCAATCTTTCATAAGTACATCATATACATATATAAAAGCCCGGTTCTTATTCTCGAATCACCATCACCATATGGCAATTTTGCAGCAAGGAGTCAAGAACAACATGTCCTCGTTCTCCATGAGAAGCAAATCCGATCTTCAAAATAATCGGATACACACAATTCCCACGCCAGGCTCTTTCTTTTTTGTTGATTCTACAACCTCTAATCATTCAATTAGCAGCGCGAATGGACGATCGTGTCTGTTGGCGATCAAGAACAGCAGTTAGCGCAGCGTACCAATCCGTTCTCATTGCACTCGCCGCAGCGGACGACGCGGTCCTCCTCCTCGACGAAGACCTTGCGGCTGCCGCCGCAGCCGGTGCAGGGGACGAAGCGGACACCGCCGCAGGCGTCGCAGACGAAGGCCGGGTCTTGGCCCGCGGCGCCGTCGAGGAGCCGCCGGAGCTGACCGGTCTCGTGCAGGTGCCGCACCTCGTCCCCGCCGCCGACGAGGCGGCCGCCGATTAGCAGCTGCGGGAGAGAGAAGGCGCGGCCGCGCACGGCGAGCAGCGCCTGGAGCTCCCTGCGGAAGGAGGCATCCATGGACACGTCCCGCTCGTCGACGGCGACGCGGAACCCCCGCAGGATGGCGCGCACCGCGGAGCAGTCCGTGAACGTGCGCCGCACGCCCCGCAGCGACGTCGTGTAGAGCACCACCGCCTGCGGCCGCTGCGCGCGCGGCTCGTCCGCGAGCTGGTGCCGCCGCCACTTGGCCGACGACGCCGCCGCCGGCCGGTGCCCCTGATGGTGGTGATACGTCAGCGACCGCGCCAGCAGGAACGGCTTCTTGCCGCAGCTCCCCCCGCCGACGACTCCGGCCGCGACGCCGCCGCAGTCTTCCATCTCACGCGACGCCGGCGCAGAACCAGCCGCCGGCGCCGCCGTAGGAGAAGGTGAGGTCAGGTTCTGGGCTACGGCGGTTACCGAGAGGCGAGGAAAGAGAGGGGGAAGATGAAGAAAGCGAGTTGTGGAAGCAAGCGAAGCGAGAAATGGAATTCGCCGGTGGGGAAGGTGGGGGTATCGGAGGCTTATTTATATTTTCTTGTGGTGGTGAGAATTTTGACGGCCGTTCTTTTTCGTTTTTTCTTGGTGTTGGTTTGGTGATTAGCAAGGTAATTAGGCGGTGATTAAATGGTTAGCACTGGAACTAGTGATTAATCATTAACTAATTAGGAGTTAGAGGTTGTTTAGCGTTGTGATGGCAATAACTAATAACCTTCTTCTGTTTGTGTTGCTTAATTCTGAAGAAAATGGTTTCTTTTTTCGGTGGTTTGTTAATCTCACTGGGCTTTGTGTGTTGGAGCTGGACCCGTTATAGGCAGGCTGGGTGAAGTACTGACTTGAACAAACCGGCAGAGGCAGGTTCCTGAACGTGTTGCCATTCAGCTGAGCGTGAGGCTGCCATTTCCTTCATCTTCTTTTTATTTCTTTGTTTTTTATGTGAACCACAAATTGCTGCTATACAAATAGAACAGACATGGCTTAGATTATATTTCGTTTTGAATTCAGTATTTTAGGTCTTACAAAAAAGCACTTTAGAAAATTATTGGAACTCTAATTGGACACTGAAACATTATGACAGTTTACAAATATAGATGTACAGGCATGAATAGACGGCTGAACCATGTCCAGAAATGCCATCAGGTCCATGGCAGATGACACTTCAATTTACTATTAAAGCTGCATGTAGTATGTCTGCATGTGTCTACAGCTTGACAAGCATACTATCCCCACACCATTTTGCAAATGCTGGAGAGCATAAACTGTTCAAGGGAACATACCACGGTCCTGGACAATGGACCAACATGGATGCATCCAACTTCATAAGTTCTTGCTTTTTTGGGCCCAAATCATCTGGCATCCTAGCTGTTGTTGATCAATGCCACTCCATTATCGATTAATGCATTGCGTGTTAGTACTAACATGGATTTGATGGTGCATCGTTGGCCGTTGGAGCTTCATGTCTCTCTGTAATAGGAAGTGAGTAATGGACAAACAGAAATTTAAATTTAATTACTTGTTTTTGCTTAAACAAGTTGACAAGACTATATCCATTACTTTACAGAAGAATACCAGAACCAAATGGGGGGAAAAGAGAGAATATCTGAAATTTCAACGTGGAAGGTGTGCTACATACAGAATTCAGAAGAGAGCGAACTGAAAGACTAAACACACGAGCGATGAGTCGACGACGACTGCAAAAACTTGCATAAAATATGCAGCTGTCACCAGATGCAGAAGATGTTCTTTTCTTTTTTGTAAAAACAATTGAACGCGATCTTTGGCCTGTCGTTTTTTTATGGACTATCGTTGATTCGGTCGTTTCACGCGGTTGCACTCGTTATAGTTTTGAGTGAAAAGTCCATATTTTGACCCCCAACTATCACGTTTGTCTGATTTTCAACCTCAAACTGTAAAACCAGACATTTTGCATCACTGAACTGTCAAAGCCGGACAAGATACCCCCTAAGCCGAATTCACTCCGGTTTTAGGCCACGTCACCCGTCCACGTGGCGCTACTTGCCTAGTCAACACTCTCTATGTCTCTTCCGCGGCGGCACCATAACCGGCGACGTACGGGCTACGACGCCATGCCGAGCTACGGTGAAACCGGCGCCAGCAACCCCTCTGCAAGCTCCTTCACACCACTCTAGAACCTCACTGGCTACCTGTCTCCCTCACCGCGCCACCTTAGTGCTGCGCGCACCATCGCCGGCGGTCAGCCAAAGCTCGGCTCGCGACGACTCGGAGCTACAGGCCCTCCCGACGATGACATGCAACACCTACAGCTCCGTCACGATCAAAACTAGGACACTTTTGTTGCTCCCCGCTCACTGTATCAAATCATATCTGAATCTCAAAACTTTGTAACAACGTCGAGGAAAATTCCTGGACTCACTTGTTTCTGTTAAGCTATTCATCATAATTAACAAAACTCGATCAACAGCTTATAGAGGCTGAAATCTCGTTCATTTAGTATACGCGGCCATTGGGGATTGCCTTGACAGTGTGAGAACTTTTCAGCCATTACTATCTTGCACTTTCGATTTTCGGTTGGGGAGATGCAGTAATAAGACTTTACCTTTTACGGCCCAGGGAAACAGACCTTTTCTATCATTACCACCTTGGACTTTTAAGCAATACATTGGTACTAGCATACTATGTTGAAAATGTGTCACAGATGACTTTTGCAACAAGAATAACAAATTTTACGTCAACGAGTGAAAAGTTCAATGGCGAATGCAAGGGTCTAAACTCTGAAAAGTTCTTTCAAGGTCTTCTACGTCTTCATCAAATTCCAGATAGAAAGCAATAAAGGTGGAAAACATTCTGTCCCGTAGGGAGAAGAAAAAGATTGAAAAGGAGTAAGCTAGGGGTTTGGCACAAATTGCAGCATGTCTTGTAAGCAAAGCTACAGAAACCGAAAGTAGCTGTTTGAATCAAGAGGGCAACAGCAACACGAAAGATGCAGGTAATGGGTCATTCGTATCAAGTGGTAGGTAATGCATGAATTGAGTTGTCTAGATGAGACACCTAGTATATGCTTTCTTTCCACTAATCTTCAGTCTGAAGTTACATCTGGTCCCCTAGAAGGCACTGTTCTCTATGATTGGTCTTGCAGAGTGCAGACTGTGACTATTCTCCTGATGCTGTTCAGATTTCAGAGGCAGAAACGCAACCTGCTGAACCATACAAAGTACGAGTGATGTGAGATTCAGATACCATGCGCAATTGCACATACATGCTACCGACAAACAATTCGACAGTAACACACCAGCTCTGTGCGTCTGCAGGCTAATCGACTCAGAGAGACAATCTGACAAGGAATCCAATCTGTTCTCAGGATGTTTTTTTTCTTCCAGAGAGATGAACTATCACTAATCAGGAGCCGGTCCCCAGAAGGGAAAAAAGAGATGCCAATTATTGTTCGTCGAAGATGGCAATCGGGCCATTCAGAGTTTCAGATCAAGGAGCGGCAATAGGTTACACAATCATATATACTGATGAAGATTCCAGTGGCGCATCAATCGGTTGAGCCATGCTCTTCCATAGCTCTCCGCCGCACTGTTGTCGGAACCATGGACCATGGCGCGCCCATGCCTGCCTGCCTAGTTCTATTATTTGTTCGGTCTCCATCAGTTCATGAGTCTTCAACGTCGTGTTACCTCACCGTAGACATGGATCTGGAGCTTCCGATCGCCTTGTGTCTCTGAACACAACAGGCATTGCCTCTCGCTGCTCGTACAATGCACATGATCATTGCCGATCCATATGAACCATACCAACCCAGCACAAGCGGGTCCTTCTCAACGCTCGCAACAAGCAGACGATGACAAGTCATGGTCTCATGGACATGGCATAAATATCTCTCTAGTTCTATCATGTTGTGCTGGCCGCTTCGGCATCTAAATATCTCCCAGTTGGATTTACGAATTTAATTAGGAAAACGATTATTCATTCTTTTGTAACTGTATTATGATATGCCAAATAACCAATTTAATTACTCGAGGAAAGAAGTGGTTGATCCTGTTTTTAGATGAGCAGTGGCTGGTGTAGAAATGGAGCAGTAGGGGATGCTGTGTACCGATAGTTCAAGCATCACCAGTTAAAGTTTCAGTGGAGGCCTCAGACTGTGTTGAGCGGCGAGTTGGCTCATTGTCTATGGCAATCCAAAACGGGTGCACGGTCTCCGGCTGCCGGTGTGTGGCACCGTGGCCAGAGCTGAAGAGACGGCAGCTGAGAAGTCCGGCGACATGGTGGCTGGCGTGCAGAGTACTAAGCGGTGAGACAGAGCCGGAGGCTTTGCGCAGGCCGCAGGCCCGAGCAGACGGACGACGTCGCCACGCCTGCTGCCCCCTGCCGTGGCGCGGAGAAGTATGCGAGCGCGCCGTCGCCGGCACCATGGGTCCATGGCTCATTGGCTCTGGACCCCAGCCGCCGCCAGTAGTGTCTGCCCTGCTCTGCTCCTCCTCGGCTCCTCCACATCGACCTCTGCTGCAGCCTCCGGCCCGGCGCCCTTGCACGTTGCATTGGCCACCGCGCGGCGCCGCATCCTCCAGTTTTCCGATTGAGAGCGCTACGACTACGAGCAACATGATCGCGGCGGTTGGGCTCGACGCCGCCGGGGTCCCGGCTACCTCGGCTCTCCTAACTGGCCTCCCTCGCCGTCTCCCAGCTCACCGGGAGGAGGCGATGGCCGGCGTACCATGAAACCTGAGTTTTTTTTTTCTTGAATGGTCGGGGGTATCCCCATGTGAATTGTATTAAAAAAGTATAGGTGACAACGATCGAATGTCAACGGTGGCGGCGAGGGTGGAGCGAGCTGCGAGCGTGCTCAGCTCAGGTCACAGTTGCATTTGGTGCGCTCAGACACGTCGGCGTGCGTAGATGAGAACACATTCAACACATCCCTTTATTCATTTATGCCATTCCAAGTTCCGAAACCTCACATCGAAGGATCCCTTTATACAATCTTCTGTTATGGAAAATGTTCTACTAGAAAAAAGCTGCAGGAGTAGCCTACAGAGCAGCACCGAGAGATGGATCATTCACCGAGGTTCCTTGAATGCTGAAGGAGCTCAAACAAGATAAAAATGAGTGTATGTTCGCGTGGTACAGATAAATGATGACGCGAAGTCACCAAGACATCCAACTTGCGCATCAGAGATTTCAAAACAGATGCCCGAAGTAGAGCTATATATTTGTAACTTGACCAGAAAAAATTAATTGGCAGCGCATTATATAGCATCTGCTACAGTCTTCAAGAGAAAATTTCTTGTATGACACCAGAAGATAGCTTAATTCCTTCATTGACCCTAAAAAAATTTCGGTGCCTCTTATGACCATGAATTTTAGTTTTGCTCCAATAACACTGCCGTCAGTTTGTTGCCCAAACGCCGTAATGTGGACTGTGAAAAGACCAATTTGTCCCTGAAAGCAGAAAGAAGCCTCATGATCAGCAGAATTTGCCCCTAGCGTCAGTTTTCTTCTCATTTGCCCCGCGGCTCCACGGCCCTGGACGCCACACCCCTGCCTGCCGGCAGGATGGCGGAGCCCCCGCTCACCGCGCCCGAGGGGCAGGCCGGGCAGCCGTCCGCCCCACCCTGCCACCGCTCAGCAGCCACCAAGCCCCTGGCCGTCGTGCCTCTGGCCTCCGCACCCTTGCCTGTCGCGGACCCGGCGGCCGCCATGCCTTTCAGTTCTTTTCTGACATGGTTTCAAGGGAGACTCACAGAAACATGAGATGAAATGGACGGCAGTGTTGTTGGAGGAACGAAACTAAAATTCATGGTTATATGAGGCACCGAAATTTTTTCAGAGTCAAAGAAGGAATTAAGCTATCTTCTAGTGTCATACAAGGAATTTTCTCAAATTTCAAAAGTTACATCATACAACACTAGAAATATCCTAGCCGCATCTAAAACGCACAAGTCGGCAACCATGTCAAAGTAGAAACCATGTGACTTCCGACCAAATGACTTGTAAAAGTATCTCGATCAGCTAATTCACCTGCACCATAGATCATGGAAGACATATGTCAAAATGAAAATAACACCAAGATGGTATCAAACAATTACTTGAAATATATATTACCCACCTGATGCTCGCCATTCAGTATAACCGCGCCACTTTCAGTATGGGAGCAATACAAATATACAACAATTATGGCATCAACCAAGGGTAAGTTCCACCTTTATTTACAGAAATCAAAACAAAATAACACATGTTATGCCTGTTGCAACCTTATTGTTGCTCCAAAACGAGAGCAAGATGCTTTCCTTTGCTCTGTTACAACAACAGAATACAAAAAGGACAGAAACATTGATAGGAGGGGGAGAGCTGAACCATATTTCATTATATTGCAATGTAAAACATAATACATGTATTGAGATTGAACTATAGATCATTGTTGAGATGAACTTTTCTAAATGACAACTTTCTATTAGATCACAAAACTGAACCGACAAAACTTTCTCTAACTCTTCCTCTTGGTAGTTCACGAGCCACCATATATTTGTTTTGGTGAGATGGTGTCAGAATGATGTTCTGTGTACACTGTTAACAATTCCGCGCATCACCTCAGGAGTCCAGGCATAACTTTTGAGGCACAGAATTCAAAACTGTGATCCAGTCAGGTTTGCCTCTTTATTCCTTTTTGTTGTGCAAAAAGAATTTCAAGTCCGATGGACTCCTGCCATTTCTAAGTACATGGAAGTTGAAATCCTTGGGAACAGTTATGCCTTAATGGACAAAGGTTGTTTCCATGGACTACTTCCTTCAACTACAGCAAAGGACCATGCCCAGCAGGGAAATGACTAGGATGAACACCCCGTTTTGGCCTTTCATTACCATACCGTCTCATTTCAACTGGACCCCAGCCAAGAATACCAGCAGCACTAGATTCCTGCAACCTATTTCCATTAGTCATCATTGGGGGAGGTTGGTACAAAGGCTGAGTGTCAAATTGGTTATCTGGGTCAGCTCTCCGTCGACGCTTCCAGGCTTCAGAACTTCCAGAGTTATCACTATTATGGAAAGACTCAGAAGTGTACTGGAGAGACCTGGTTGGCCTTTGGTTTCTCGAAGGATGAAGCTGATTTGAGTTACCTCCCTTAGTGGGAGGAATTGATGCGAAATTACCACCATGGGATGGGCCAACTCCACCTTCCAGGTCTTGACTAAGTTTCAAATAGAGATCATGCAGCTGTTCCCCTGACATATTTGAAAAGGTTGCAACATAATTCCATAACCTCATGGTCATACCTGCAAGCAACCATACGCCTTTAAAATTTTCTGCACAATGTCTCAGAATGATTTTGGAGAAGGGAACAGATAACACTTACGGGAGGAGCGACTAGACTTACGGGATTGCCTATAAGACTCGCTGTGTTGCCGGACAACCTCCCCAATTTTGTCCCCAATTATCTGGAGGTACTTGCGAATTCTCGAAAGAACCTAAACAAAGTAAATTAAAGGTAAGATTTTGGTGGAAGAGCAGTTTTAAGAATATACTGACAACAGAAAAAGCAAACACCTTTTCCTTTGGGAGGTTTACGCTTGTATTCTGTAGCCTATCCAAGCGCTTCAAAGTTTCCTGCTCCTCATCTAAAACTTCAGAGCACCATTCAAGCCACTTTTCCTCCTTGTCCAGACGATACTTTGTCTCCGCCTCTGATTCAGAAATTTCACCTTCTTCTCTTGCTTCAGCTTCCACTATCTTGCGCTTCTGGATGTCGTCTTTGTTTGACTTATTATCGTCCTTTTCTTGTGCATCCTTTTGCCGGCTTCTCATTGGTCGAGTTCCACTACTGTCGTTATTGACTGTCTGGCGGGAACCTCCTTTGGCTTTTGAGCTCTTACCACTAAACTTGGCATATTCCTTGAACAAATACAACTTCTTGTCAACATAATAGAATGCAAAACAAATGCATAGCATGTAGAATATACAAATCTTGTTGTACCAAAGACATGAAATTCAAGATGGAACATTCATTTATACTCTTATAAAAATAAATCTCAAACATGGCTCCAAGCAACTAAAACATGTCAAGCACTCAAGCAAACAAATAAAAAAATCGCTAGCTAGTATTTTCTTAATTGCCTTATCCACTACAATGCCCCAAATGCATGCATAAAATATATAAACAGTTGGATCAGACTGAAGTTGGGGTATTCATTTAAACAAACCCTTATAATTACGTTGTCAAGGTAACACATACATGCCACTCCACTTGATCCATCCTATGAAGCATTTAGGATTTCCATTTTAATTTGGATAACTGTTACCATGACAGACTATAAAAATCCAAACTAATTTATATGATAAGAACAGGTGCAGGTGCGTGAATACCTTTTGCAGGAGAGCACTAGCACGATTATCCAAGTTTGGAGCACGTGGTAAAAATGTCTCTCTTTCACCAAGTGTTGCTGGTGCAATTTTTGTTGTCAGGCCAAGCTTTGGATCCAACCGTATTTTCTCCCAATTACCGTAGCCATACCAATGAATTCCAACCATCAATCTAGCATCATCAGCTATGACAATACAAGAAACAGATTATAAGAACCTATAACTTTTTACAGAGTTTCTAAACAACTAGGTTCAAGTGCAATTACTTTCAGTCCATCCACAGCTTGCGGACCACTGAGGCTTTTTGTAAGGTAACTGGATCCGATATTGCTTGATTGGATCTTTGTAACGTGCAATTCTCTTTGCCAAGAACTGAAGCTCTTCAACACGATCCAGCAATTCGTAGGGCTTCACAGGTACACCGAAAAAATCCAAAACTGTGCCCTATATTGGAGGTGCAAATAGAACTTAACAAAGGTGAAGTACAAAGTGCCATGTACAGTTTACGAAAAGGGTAGACAGTTATTACCTTGATATCTGTATTCTCTTTAACTGCCTCCTGGCAACCATCAATCAGCAAATCAAACAGCTCTATTTGTGCTTCATGTGGTGCCTTCGCTAATACACCACCAACATCATCCACAATTGAGTCAATCTGGGTTGCATTCCCAAATTTTTTTACCTAAAAAGTCACTTATAAGGTGAGAGGCTTATATGAAAGTTGAAGTGCAAGTGAAATGACTAACTGTTGACACACAAAAAAAAAGTGCAACCAGAAATTTTTCCATGAAAAAACTTGAAAATTAATATAATATGGCTTGATCTTAAGTACGAAAAGAACTGGACTAGTATATAGTTACTTTTTCGAAATATATATATACAGTTAGTTATTTGTCCTATAATCATGTTTTAACAGCTAAAGTCATTGCATTGCAGAAGATTGCAAATGTGAACCAAATGTGCCTTGCTGGTTGCGCATCACCACATCATTCACCAATGCGAAGCACATAATACAGTAAAATAATTCCTAAGACAAGATTAAAAATGCGAAGATATCCCATCAACTCGAAGCAAAGGAGATGATATGATGATATACTGATAGCATGCTTCGAGGTACTTTCAATATACAATTAACAGTTAATCGTAAAAAGGAATATACAATTCAACAGTCAGTAAAGCAGATTAACCAAATAAATAGATACAAGGTGCATATTACCGCTCGTACAAAACGGGAAGCGTCCTTCTTTGGAATACTGCCAAAAGACCACTCTCGTACTTGAGCTACAGCCCCATCAACCAATGGTAATGAAACAGCTGTTTCCACTGTTCTGCCAGAACGCCTCCTAGGCTTTTCTTGTGCCTCAACTGCCCGCCTTTTCCTGTTATTATTATTTTTGTCAAGTTGAGGATCTTCAACATAGCTCTTTTTACTTCGTGCAGCACGCGGTGCCAAAGTTTCCTGAAGAACATCAGTTATTACTCTCTGATATTACAGAAAGAAATGACTAAAGCAGGTTATAATCAATGCGCAAAGCCACTAGCCAATCATACCTGAACCATATCTGCAGGATCTGGCTGTATTAGTCTACTCCAGAATGTGGCATCATCTTCACCACTGGAAAAGTTAGCCACCTACCCAATATATGTAAAAAATTAATACAGAATAGTTCCAGGTCAGCATTAGTAACATGGGTATATAGCATACACATCACATGCCTTGAAAGCGCTAAGAAGCTCATTTCCTTCCTCCCCTTCACCACCCTTCGTTTCAACTTTCTCAGCTCTCTCAAGAATTTCATCAATGTCCAAACTTTCAAGGTTCCTCTTGGTCTCTTCATCAGTCTTGTCTTCTTTGAACAACTCCTCTGCCCCAAACCTCAATATAGCTGAAAGTTCATTCTGCCAAGTGATGCAGCTTACATCAGAATAGTACAACAGAATAAAAGTAAAACAGAGTAGAACAAGGAAGTAGTAGATGTATCTCTTTATTTGCTTTCTCACAAGTGTACTCCTGATCTAAGGCAGAAGGCACAAGAACGTTATACATTAATATGATACACTTCAATTTCAATCATATTGACAAGCTGTACGAAAAATTCAGAAGGTACATATTACAACTTGTTTTAACTAGCAGCCGCAATTATGGCCGTCCCATTTGGAAATGCAGGAATTTTACAGGAATCTCATAATAAATTTACAGTAACCACAAACATATACTCCATCCGTCCCAAAATACTAGTCATCCTGGAATTCAAAATTTGTCCCAAAAAACAAGTCATCCTACCCTAATTAGAAAGTGCATGTGCATGCAAGAATCAATTAGTGCCAAATATGGATAATCTACAGGGGGCAAACATGGTCATTTTACCTTCTTGTTAGTTTGTCTTAAAATTTTTAGGATGACTTGTTTTATGGGACGGAGGGAGTAAACAATTAGTTGAAAACAAAACCTACCTTGTCAAACATGGAGCCACCCTTTTTGGATTCTTTCTTCTCAAGTCTGCCTTCAGCATTTAGTTTCTGAATCACCAAGTGATCAAGAACCTAAAAAAGGGGGGAATATGTAAATAGAATAGTTCAATCATCCTACTAAAAGAATACATCAACTAAGCAGTGTGGCAACCATCTTTTTCTTTGCGCGTTCCAATATATTCTCTTCCACGCTTTTGCACGTGACGAAACGGTAGATGTTAACAGTCTCTTGTTGACCAATCCTATGTGCCCTACTCATTGCCTAGCAAGAAATGAATCATACAAAAAAGATAAGAAAATCTTTATATATTAGACAACACACATGCGCGCGCGACGTGCACGCACTTCCACAGGGAGGGAGGGAGGGAGGGAGGGACCTGCAAATCATTTTGAGGATTCCAATCTGAATCAAAAATTATCACTGTATCTGCAGTTGCAAGATTAATACCAAGTCCTCCGGCACGTGTGGATAAAAGAAAACAGAAGTCATCACTTCCAGGAGCATTGAAATGTTCCATGGCTTGGTGACGAAGGTCTGCTCTTGTACTACCATCAAGCCTCTGAAACTGGAATCCCCGGAGAGAGAGGTATTCCGCAAGGATGTCCAACATCTTAACCATCTGCAAGGTATCAAAAGAAGTAACTATATGAGGTGTAGATACTTCGAATAAAATTGGGTTTCCCAATATATTGCTGTTAACAAAATAAGGAAACAGTTTTAGTAATGTTTTAGCTTTCAAGCGAGTGACAGCCACAAAAATTCTATTAAAAGAAATCTACCAATCACAGAGAGAAAACAACAGCAGAAATAGAAGCTAGTGCAATGAAAAACCAAAAAACATCAACACAAATTCATTGAGGTTGCTTCCTCCAAGATCAGGATTGGCTAAGCGTTGCCCTGCACATCAACCAACTTACATACAAACCAGCAACCATATGCTAGACATATCACCACATCAGTTTCATACACATCTTGCATATAATTAGGGTTGATAGATTTATAATCTTTCAGGCTGCTAGTATAAACCCTTGAGATCTTTTATCTCTGTTCTAAAATGGAGTATGTTTAAGCATTTTGTTTTGCTTTGCAAATGCTTCTTGTTTTGAACTTTCTAGAAAACATTATCCATCAAGTATACAATCTGGAAGCCTTTTAGCCATTGTCATAAATCATCATAGAGCTAAAAAGATATTTTTTGGACCAAAGAAAGTAATTCATTAAAATTAGTTTTATTTTCAATTTTATTATATCATGACGTTGATCATTTCTAGCAACCGGCTAACCTAGCTTAAGCATCTGGTTCTGCCACGAGCAGAGCTCAAAGATTCCCAAAGGTGTGTTCGACAGTGTAAGAGAGAATATGAGAGAATAATGGCTTGTATTCTTCCAAACCCTAGAAGGGTGGGATATATAGTTCCTATACATGAGCCTCTAGATGGGCCTCTATACAAGGGCTCAATATACACCAACACCTCCCCCGCAGTCTGAACTACCGGCGCAGCGGTGTTCAAGACTGGACAACAAGAAAGCCAACACCCCCCTGCAGTCTGAACTACCGTCGCAGCGGTGTTCAAAACTGGACAAGAAGAAAGTACAAAGGGCAAACACCCCCCCCCGGCAGCCACAACTAGCCACCTACTACGTTGAGGCTGGAGCGAAACTCCGAGAAGGTCGAGGAGGGTAGTCCCTTGGTGAAGATGTCGGCAAACTGGGAGGTGGTCGGGACGTGGAGTACCCGAACATCGCCGATGGCGACCCTGTCGCGCACGAAGTGCAAGTCGATCTCCACATGCTTCGTCCGCTGATGCTGAACGGGGTTGGTGGAGAGATACACGGCGCTGACGTTGTCGCAGTAGACAAGCGTGCTCTTGGCAAGCGGGTTGTGGAGCTCCGCCAAGAGCTGTCGTAACCGGCTGCCGCTTGGACGACTAGGAGACCAGGTTGCCACCTAGGAAGATGGCGTAGCCGGAAGTGGAGCGACGAGTGTCCGGGCAGCCAGCCCAGTCAGCGTCGGCGTAGACCACCAGCTCAACAGAGGACGAGCGGTGAAGCACCAGGCCGAGGTCCACAGTGCCACGGACGTAGCGGAGGAGATGCTTCAGCGCAGCAAGGTATGACTCCCGGGGATCATGCATATGGAGACAGACCTACTGAACAGCGTAGGTGAGGTCCGGCCTGGTGAAGGTGAGGCACTGCAGAGCACCGGCCAGACTCCGATAGGCAGTAGGATCAGTCACAGGAGCACCCAGATCATCAGACAGCTTCGCCTAAGTGTCGACAGGAGTGGAGCAGGGCTTGCAATCAGTCATCCCAGCCCGCTCCAGAATATCGAGTGCGTACTGCCACTGGTGAAGGAGAAGGCCAGACGGGCGAGGCTCAACAGTGACGCCCAAGAAGTCGTGGAGCTGACCAAAATCCTTCATAGCAAACTCCTGCTGCAGAGAGGAGATAATGCGCGCAAGCAGCTGCTGACTGGAGGCGGTGAGCACAATATCATCAACATAGAGCAGCAGGTAGGCAGTCTCATCCCCACGGCGGTAGATGAACAGAGAAGTG
Organism: Panicum virgatum; assembly: GCF_016808335.1. Lineage (NCBI taxonomy): Eukaryota > Viridiplantae > Streptophyta > Magnoliopsida > Poales > Poaceae > Panicum > Panicum virgatum. Next base: position 68,013,732 of record NC_053146.1, read on the forward strand.
TCAGCCTTGGCCTCGGTGAATCCCAAAGTCAGCAAGAACGTGGCGAACCGAGAGTACCAAGCCCGAGGAGCCTGCTTCACAACATAGAGGGACTTGTTGAGCCGGCAGACCATATCCGGACGACTTGAGTCCACAAATCCCGCTGGCTGACTGCAGTAGACTGTCTCTGACAGAGTGCCGTGGAGAAAGGCATTCTTCACATCCAGCTGGTGCACAGGCCAAGAGCGAGAGAGCGCAAGCGAGAGGACCGTGCGCACCGTAGCAGGCTTCACCACTGGACTGAAGGTCTCATCATAGTCCACACCAGACCGCTGGGTGAAACCCCGGAGAACCCAGCGAGCCTTGTAGCGCTCCAGTGTGCCGTCAGCCCGACGCTTATGCGTCCAGATCCACTTGCCTGTGACCACATTGCAACCAGACGGACGCGGCACGAGGTCCCACGTCTGGTTAGCAAGAAGAGCCGCATACTCCTCTTCCATCGCGCGACGCCAGTGAGGATCCGCCAAGGCGTCGCGGACAGAGGAGAGTACCGGAGAGACCCGCGGCTCTCCCTCGGTGGCGGAGAGAGTCGCGGCCTGAGACGCCATCCGCCGAGTCACCATGTGATGGATATGTCGAGGATTCCGATGGACGACTGGCGGGTGGTACACCGCCGGCTCGACTCGAGAGCGAGTCGGCAGAGGCACGTCGCAGGAGCCTTCGGAGCCGGAGGCGGCGCCAGTGTTGGTGCCGACCGACGCCGGTACACCTGCACCGGCTGAGTGTACCGCGGCGGCGCCGGTGTCGGCGCCGAACGACGCTGGTACACTTGCACCGACTGAGCGTACTGCGCAGGTGCAGGAGGAGGCACCGGGGCCGCGCGTGGCACAGCAGGAGACCCCGGGGCCGCGCCCGGCACGACAGGAGGTTCTGGGGCAGCGCGTGGTGCGACAGCGGGCACCGGGGCCGCGCATGGCGCAGCAGGGATCACCGGAAGCGGTGCCGGTGTGCCGGGAAAACCTGCAGGGAAAGGGCAGACAGGTAAAGATGGCTGAACCACCGGGTCAGTCGGAAACAGGGACTCCAACTCGGGGTCAGGAGAAGGTGTGGAGGAGGTCGAGTAGGGGAAATCCGACTCGTCAAAGACGACGTGTCGGGAGATTAGGACGCGGCGAGAGGTGAGGTCAAAGCATCGGTACCCCTTGTGGTCAGGGGAGTAACCAAGAAACACACAACGAGTCGAGCGAGGCGCCAACTTGTGAGCAGTGGCGGAAGTGTTAGGGTAACACGCACAACCGAAGACCCGAAGGTGGTCGTAGCGAGGAAGGGTACCGAAAAGAGCGTGGTGAGGAATGGGAGCAGGAGAAGCAGTGGACGGAAGACGGTTAAACAAGTAGGTGGCGGTGTGGAGGCTCTCAGCCCAGAAGCGCGGGGCAGAGAGGCCTGGATCAGAAGGGTGCGCACGACGTCGTTCGTCGTGCGAATCATCCGCTCAGCCTTGCCGTTCTGAGGAGAAGTATACGAACAAGACATACGCAGCTGAGCACCCCGAGAGAGGAAGAAGGAACGGGAGGTGGAGTTATCGAACTCACGCCCGTTGTCACACTGGACGGCCTTAATGGTGAGGCCGAATGGAGTGGACACCCAGGCAAAAAAGTGGAGGGTGGGAAAGGTCTCGGACTTGGCACGCAAAGGAAAAGTCCAAGAGTAGTGTGAGAAATCATCGACCACCACCAGATAGTATTTGTATCCAGAGAGGCTGAGAACATGAGAGGTCCACAGGTCACAGTGAACAAGATCAAAGATCAAAAGCATGCGCAGCATGCGAAGAAGAAGAAAAAAAAGAGAAGTCGAACATGACGACCAAGCTGGCACGCATGGCAGTGGTGCTCAGCATGAGCCGTAGTACAAGGAACATCTGTACTATGACTGAGCTGAGCCAGAATGTCGCGGCCGGGGTGACCAAGACGGCGGTGCCAGGTGGTATAAGGCAGAGTCGCGGCTAAAGCAGCAGATGAAGAAGAAGGCGAGAGTGGTGCAGTGGAAGAAGAAAGGCGAAGGGTGTAAAGGGGCCTCGTGCTGTCACACCGGAGTAGCGGACGCCAGGATGCCGAATCCTTTACAGTGAGGCCAGAAGAATCAAACTCGATGGAATAAGAATTGTCAGCTGTAAACTGACGAATGGAAATAAGAATATGAATCATCTGAGGAGCAACAAGGACATTGGGAAGACGAAAAGAACCAAGAGCAGAACCCACGGCGGTGACAGGAAGGCAAGGCCCATCACCAACCATGATGGAAGAAGGACAAGAGGGGTGTGGGGGCCGGACAGAAGAGAGGATACCGGCATCTAGGTGGTGTGGAAGGAGGCACCCGAGTCGGCGATCCACTCGATGCTGACCGGCGGCGTCAGCCCCATGGCGCTGAAGGACTACGCCAGTGTAGCCTGGTCCCACCCCCCAGGCCAAGTCGGCTGCTGGCTGGGCTGAGCGGGTGGGGTCCAGAACGACGCGACCGCGGGCGCGAGCACCCGCGCCATGGCCAGCGCGGCCGTCGCGAGCGCAGGCAGGGGCAGCACAGCAGGAAAGGCGGATCCATCGGCCGGGGCGGCAGCGGAGCGTTGGGGCAGCCACGCGCCGGGGGCGGCAGCCTGCGCAGCGCGCTCGGCAGCGAGGGAGGCAGCGGCCCGCGCGGGGTCCCTGGGCGCGACGGCCTGCGCGGCGGCGGCTGGCCCGCGCGGCGTGCGCCTGTGCGGCCTGGACGAGCTTGGCCTCGAGGTCCCGCAGCATCTCCTGCGCTCGCTCATGCGCGGTAGCAGGGGCGGCGCCGGGGGCCGCGAGAGGCGCCAGGGCGGCGGCGGTAGCGCCCCCTGCGGCGGCAGATCCCGCGGGGGGCGGCGGCGGCGGACTGGGCAGGCCACGCGCGCCCGGCGGCCAGGGTAGCGGCGGCGGCGGATCCCGCGGGGGCGGCGGCGGCGGACTGGGCAGGCCACGCGCGCCCGGCGGCCTGGGCTGCTGGAGGAGCGCCGGGGCCGGCGGATGGCGCCAGGGACTGCAGCGCCAGGGACGGCGGCGGCGGATCCGGCTGCAGGGGCGACAGCCAGTGCGTGCAGCGAGCCGGAAGGTGGGCCGCGCAGCTGCTGCTGGAGTGCGCCCGCGCCGTGCAGAACAGGGGCCGCGGCGGCGGCGCTCGGGGCCAGCGCGCCCGGCGCGGCGCCCTCTGGCGGCGCCCGGCGGCTGGACAGAGCAGCGGCCAAGGGAGGAAGGGGCCCGGCGGCCAGGGGAGGAGGGGGGGTCCCGGCGGCCGCGACAGGGGGGCACCAGGCCGTGGGGCCAGCGCCCGCAACTGCAGGGGCAGCCCCGCACGATCCAGAGGCAGAGGCCAGCGCCCGCAACGCCATGGGCGGCTCCGCCCGATCCAGAAGCAGGGGAGAGTGGAGGGAAGGAGGAGAGGGGAGGGAAGGAGAAGAAGGCCGGCGGCGGTGGCGGCCATGAGCTAGTCTGATACCATGTAAGAGAGAGAGAATAGGAGAGAATAATGGCTTGTATTCCTCCAAACCCTAGAAGAGTGGGATATATAGTTCCTATACATGGGCCTCTAGATGAGCCTCTATACATGAGCTCAATACACACCAACAGACAGGTTGCCATACATTCTCGCTCTCTGATAGATTTGTCTTACTTCAATACAAGACAGATGCTGCTGTAACAATAGTTGTTCTAGACAGACATTCAAAACTAACAAATGTTACAGCAATTTAAAATTTGTGGAACCTCAATGTGTGGTACTAAATTGTAGATACAAACCTGTGAGAATATAAGCACACGATGGTTAGTCTCCCGTAGTCTCACCAATAATTTGTCCAACAAAACAAGTTTCCCGCTACTCATAACAATGCGTTCAACTTTATTTCGATCGCCAATGCTATCTCCACCATAACCATGATCAGCACTTTCGAACAAGAATGGATGGTTGCAGCATTTCTTCAATTCAACAACAATGTTCAAAAGTGAGACCTGCATATGCCATGATTCAGTCAGTCAGATAAAATAAGATAGCTTGACTATGTGTTCAGTTCCCTTCAAGATGTAAATCAGTATGGGCCTTAAAATAATTGTTGCTGAACCTAAATATATGGGGTTAGTAGATCAGAACATGGAAAAGTAACAAATAATCCTTGCCACATGGGAGATCCAATATGGCTCCCAAAGTCCCAAACTCACAATGGGCCAAGCATTGCCTTGCCCATGCTGAGCCAGTTTGATGAGCAAGCATGACTAGCAACAGAACAGTAACATTGCTCCAATCCAGATCATCCTGGGCTCCATGGCAACTGGCAGGCCCCATAGCATAAAATGGTTCTAGACTAGCAGGACACCATATATTCACTTCTGGCCATGAAATGGTTCAAATGGCTCAGTCATCAATTCCAAGATATGAAGATAGGATAGTAACCGATGCTGACAGAAAAGGATAGTAACCGATGCTGACAGAAAAGACAGAAGATGCACCTGAAGAACTAAAGGCGCCCATTAAAAAATAAATAAAACCACAGAGCACTAAGAAAGCACAAGAACTTGATTAAAAGAAGATGATGGCTAAGACATAACAAAAACCTGATTGCCCCGGACTCCTTTATTCAGATTCTGAAAATTCCGCTCCAAAATCCACTTGTAGTACCTAATAATACACATAGTCACATACCCAATAAAGATTAACCTCAATGAAAAATAAAATGCAATGATGACCTTAGTACTCACTGTTTCTGAAGGGGTGACATCTCGACACGTAGAATCCGCTCAATTTTAGGAGGTAAAGACTTCTCAACATCTTTTATAACTCGTCTTAGAATGTGAGGCCTCAATTCCTTGTGCAGATTCGCCAGCTATAAGAAATAAGGGCAAATGAAGTTATGGGAGTTCTATGAATGAAAAATCAATAGCAATAGATGTTTGTCCAGAGAAGATAAAACTTTCATTTGAAACATTACCTCAGTTTCATTGAAGGAACTCAAATTTTTGTATTTCTCAACAAAACTATCCTTGCTGTTGAATTTGACTGGATCAAGGAAATGAAGTAATGCCCTACAAAAAACGACAGCTTAGCAACAATAAAAGAATGAAAAAAATGGAAAGAGGCTAGATGGCGACAAATTGTTGTGTCAAGTTACATATGAATTGAAAATAGCCCCAAAAAAATTGAACTATTACAGTTTTACACAAAAAAAAAGACATACCAAAGCTCTTCGACACTGTTCTGCAAAGGTGTTCCCGTGATAAGCAGCTTATTCTTAGTGCTGAATTCCTGTAGAAGCGACATAACTTTAGTATCTTTGTCCCAGTAACGTGTATACAGAAGCTATTATGCTTAAGAAATTGTCTCATACCAAAAGGGTAGTATACAGTGATGCTTCACAATTTTTTAACCGGTGGGCTTCATCAACCATAAGATAGTTCCATTTGATCTTGGAAAGAACAGCTTTGTCCTTGAGAATCACCTCATATGTAGTTATCAACGTGTGGAATTTTACATGCCGTCCACCCTTCTTGTCTGAAAAAAATTCATACTGCTGGCACATCTGGGGGAAGCAGATTGCAAGAAAAAAAATCAGGACACAACTAATGTGAATAAAACTAACTTAAAAAGAGTATGAATTAGAATTTTGTGACTTCTGGTATATTAAGATAACACATTCATAATTGATGGAGAGAATAATGGCTTGTATTCCTCCAAACCCTAGAAGGATGAAATATATAGATCATATATATGGGCCTGTAGATGGGCCTCTATACATGGGCTCAGATATACACCAACACCCCCCCCGCAGTCTGAACTACCGGCGCAGCGGTGTTCAAGACTGGACAACAAGAAAGCTAAAACTCCCCCGCAGTCTGAAGTACCGGCGCATAGTCACAAAGTTCCTGGGTCGACCGGGTCGAGGGTCGTCACTTTATAAAATTGTGGTACGAAGGGGGTATACTTCTATGGAACGATAAATTATTATATGGAACACGACCCTAATTCATCCGGGTCGATATCTTCGGGTCGGCACGTCTTTATAAAGACAAAAACTATATATATGTGCTACTAATGAAGAAACTAATCTGCACAAGCATATAAGAAACATATAAAAAAGTACATTTAGACCATGCTACACGTACTCAGCTCATTGTTTAATAAAAACCACACTGATCCACTATCCTTAACCTCCTTATCCCAATTAAATCTGTTAGTAATGGGGCCGCGACCCCTCTCAAACCGCCTCTCAAACCGGGACGCGATCCAACCTTGAATGGGACACCGACCTCTTCGACCCCGACCCTCGAATCGGAACGGCGTTCCCGGGTCGTGGGACGAGGCATCGACCCCGAATCCTGTAACTATGTACCAGTGCAGCGGTATTCAAGACTGGACAAGAAGATAGTACAAAAAGAGTACAAAGGGCAAATACCCCCGCAGCCACAACTAGCCACCGGCTATGTTGAGGCTGGAGCGAAACTCCAAGAAGGTCGAGGAGGGCAGTCCCTTGGTGAAGATGTCAGCAAACTGGGAGGTAGTCGAGACATGGAGTACCCGAACATCGCCGATGGCGACTCTGTCGCGCATGAAGTGTAGGTCGATCTCCACATGCTTCATCCGCTGATGCTGGACGGGGTTGGTGGAGAGATACACGGCGCTGACGTGTCGCAGTAGACGAGCGTGCTCTTGGCGAGCGGGCTGTGGAGCTCCGCCAAGAGCTGTCGGACCCAGGACGCCTCTGCCACGCCGTTAGCGACAGCACGGTACTCCGCCTCAGCACTGGAGCGGGAGACAACCGGCTGCCGCTTGGACGACCAGGAGACCAAGTTGCCGCCCAAGAAGATGGCGTAGCCGGAAGTGGAGCGACGAGTGTCCGGGCAGCCAGCCCAGTCAGCGTCGGCGTAGACCACTAGCTCAGCAGAGGACGAGCGGTGAAGCACCAGGCCAAGGTCCACAGTGCCACGGACGTAGCGGAGAAGCTTCAGCGCGACAAGGTGTGACTCCCGGGGATCATGCATATGGAGTCAGACCTGCTGAACAGCGTAGGTGAGGTCCGGCCTGGTGAAGGTGAGGTACTGTAAAGCGCCGGCCAGACTCCGGTAGGCAGTAGGATCAGCCACCGGATCACCCAGATCAGCAGACAGCTTCGCCTGAGTGTCGACAGGAGTGGAGCAGGGCTTGCAATCAGTCATCCCAGCCCGCTCCAGAATATCAAATGCGTATTGCCACTAGTGAAGGAGAAGACTAGACGGGTGAGGCTCAACAGTGACGCCCAAGAAGTGGTGGAGCTTACCCAGATCCTTCATGGCAAACTCCTGCTACAAAGAGATGACACTCTGAAGCAACTGCTGACTGGAGGCTGTGAGCACAATGTCATCGATATAGAGTAGTAGATATGCAGTCTCATCCCCATGGCGGTAGATGAAGAGAGACGTGTCAGACTTGGCCTCGGTGAAGAAGGACAAGAAGGGTGTGGGGGTCGGACAGAAGAGAGGATACCGGCATCAGGAGTGGTGTGGAAGGAGGCACCCGAGTCGGCGATCCACTCAGTGCTGACCGGCGGCGTCAGTCCCATGGTGCTGAAGGACTGGGCCAGAGTGGCCTGGTCCCACCCCCCAGGCCAGGTCGGCTGCTGGCTGGGCTAAGCGGGCGGGGTCCAGTACGGCGTGGAGAGGGGAGCAGCACCGGTGAACATGGCCGTCGGCTGGAGCTGAGGACGAGGCCCCCCTCTCGGACCCTGGAACGGCCACATCGAGATGCGCCCTGACCATGGGTTTCTGAAGGATGGCCAGGGCGTACCTCCAGGGTCAGGGGCAGGAGCCGGAGTCAGAGTCGGCGCACCTCGACGGCCCCCACCGGTACCAGTACCCCCAGAAGCAGGGCCACCAGTACCACCACCACCACGCCCCCCCTCGCCGACGTCCACGCCCCCCCCCCCTTCTCCGGTCTGCACGGCGGGAGCAGCACCAAGGAGAGAGGTGGCAGGGGCGGCGGAGGAGGCTGGAGGAGCAGCGAAAAGCGCGGTGGGGGTGGGCGAGGGCGATCCGGGCGCGAGACCCCTGGTGATCTCCTCGAGGGCGAGGTCGTCCCGAACCTGCAGGAAGGACGGGAAGGTCCTCTGGCGGGCGATCCAGCTCTTCAGGTGGTCATAGGTGCTGCTCAGGCCCCGCAGGACATTGAGCACCAAGACCCGATCGGAGACGGGACACCCGAGGTCGTGAAGAGCATTGGCCATGCCCTTCATCCTCTGGCAAAACTCACCAACGGAGAGGTCCCCCTGCTGGAAGGTGCGGAAGGTGGCGTCGAGGTGGAGGGCGCGGTACTCGGCGTTGCCGAGGAACTGCCCCTCGAGCGCCACCCAGGCCTGCCGCGCGGTGCCGCCGTGAGTCCTGACGAGGTCCTGAAGATCCAGGGAGATGGTCCCGAAGATCCAGGACATGGCGACGCTGTCGAGGCGCAGCCACACCGCGTCCCGCGCTTCGATCGGCGTGTCGAGGAGGACGTGGTCGCCGAGGGCGTAGCGGCGGAGGGCGAGCAGGACCTTGTCCCGCCAGCGTCCGTAGGAGGACGACATCGGGTCGAGGAGGACGGTGACCAGGGCCCTGATGTTCTGCACGCCGGCGGCCTGGAGGTGGAGCTGGGCGACCATGGGGTCGGTCGGGTCGTGCCGGGCTCCAGATCCAACGGGCGGGGCCTGGTGGGAGGAAGAGGCGCCAGGCTCGGGGTCGATGGGTAGCTGGCCGGAGGACACACGGAGGAAGTGCTCCGCCTCGGCGACCCGGAGAGCGGAGGCGTCAGCCGCGGTGCGCTCGCGCTCCTAGGCGAGGGCAGCCACGCGGACACGCTCCTGGGCCGCCGAAGCCTCCGACTTGGCGGCGAGGAGGGCGGCGGCGGAGAGCGGCGCATCCGCGGGCGACATCCCGAGCCCGGTCCACGCGGCATCGGGCGCGGCGTCGGCGGCGGGCTGCTTGCCCGCGGCGACAGCGGCACGGTGGGCCGCAGTGGCGGCGGCGGCGAGATCCTGCAGCAGCTGCGCCGCGGCCCGCAGGACAGCCGGATCGATGGCAGTGGCCCAGGCTGCAGCGCCTGCTGCATGGCGGCGGCGGCTGCGGGATCCGGCAGGGGCGGATCCGCGGGGGCGCCATCCGGCGGCGGCAGGGAGTTGACCAGGGCGGCGGCCGGCCTGGGCCAGGCGACGGCGGGGCCCCCCGCACCCGCGGCCACGGCGCCCGCGCCAGTTGCTGCAGCGGCGGCGGCGGCGGGCTGCAAGGCGGCGGCGGGCCGGATCTGCGGCCAGGAAGCTGCGGCGGCCAGGCAGAGGAGGCGGCGACGCCAGCAGAGCTCGGCACAGGAGCAGCGCCGACAGCAGAGGAAGATGAGGGGAGGGGAGGGAAGGAGGGAGGAAGCGCCGGCGGCCGGCCATGGCTGCCGGCGGCGGCGGCGGCTGGGAGGGGAGGAGGGAGGAGAGAGGGATCCCTAACCCTAGGCTAATGATACCATGATGGAGAGAATAATGGCCTGTGTTCCTCCAAATCCTAAAATGGTGGGATATATAGATCCTCTAGATGGGCCTCTATACATGGGCTCACATAGACACCAACAATAATTAATCCCACAACAAATTGCAACACATGCAGAATGAGAACTAGGAGCCAAAAAATTAAATTCCATGTCCTAAAGAGCGATATACACATTGAATGTGCATCAATGTATAAAGGTTTTGTGCAGAGATCCATGTTACCAAAAGGTTTCGTTTCATTTTCAACTACATTGTGATGGTATCATAACCTAGATAGACAACAGCCTCATTTAAGATGAATATAGTAAAAAAGGAACAGTACTGTTTAGGGGTATTCAACTTTCCACAGTGGGTCATATTGTTTCTTTAAACTTATCTAAATCAAAGTGGAATGAAAGTAATACTGCAGCATACTTGTCTTCTCTTGTATGATCTAGGTTACAAGTCAACATATCATTGATTTCTCACAAAAATATAATCCAGGTAAACTCCATAATGCTAATACACTATAGCAGCAGCGTTTTTATATTAAGGTTACTAGCCAGTTCAAAATATTCATACAGGGGGGGCAGTCTCTCATACTTATGAGAGGGAGTACTAGTGCTAACACTGCATAAGTCAATTTCCATCAGTAGCAATAACTGGTGTTCTCAATTAAGTTTATATTTAGCAAAACAATATTTTCGGACTTCAGGCTATAATGCCTGCTGCCAGCATTTGATAATGGCAGCTAGATCACATACAAATAAGAAATGGAAAATTAATATAATAGGTTCACCTCTCTGCTGGCACGGTTTCCAACATAAATCACAACGTTCATGTTGGGCAGCCACTTCCGAAATTCCTTTGCCCAATTCGACAATGTAGACAGTGGCACAACTACAAGAAACGGTCCATTGATCTCTTGAGCATTCTGCAACATAAATATCAGATATCAGTAATCAGTGAAAGGATCATTATACCATTCATCATAATGAAATATAGAAGCAAATTATTAAGAAAAAAAAAGGAAATTTTACATGAAGAAAGCCAAGCATGGAAACAGATTGGATAGTTTTTCCCAGACCCATTTCATCAGCAAGTATAACATTAGTGTCGTTTCTCCACCTGTGTTACCAACCAATCAATCAGACAAAGAAAATGTGTTTATTATGTTGTACATATATGTATATACATAGTGATCTTACATACCCATTGACGAGAAAGTTTAGTCCTTCAAGCTGATAATCACGAAGTTTACCACCTTTTAGCCATTCTGGTTGGTCATCAAGCCTCCTCAAACTAGCTGAAAAGCATAAACTTTGATTAGGTTAAAGAGAACAATAGCGATCCACTGCTGCAAGAACAAATTCGTTCAATCCCCTCAAGGCCACACACAAAAAGATAAGCCATGTATATCCTTATTCAAACCATGACCCCTAAGCACATCGTAGGTTCACAAGAGGTAAGCATCAATTAATATGATAACATTTTTTACCGTACAAATTGAAGACTTATTAAGTGTTAACAACAAACGAAGTTGTAAAACTAAACAGAAAAAACTAAATAGTGTATAATAAAGTAAACTGCCTTATCTATTAAATATCGGTCAAAAATGAGAAGGGAAGTGTTACCTTTGCTTTTCTTCCTTTGGAAATCCACAGTTTTCCCAAGTATAGCTGTGGCAGCTTCACGGGCCTAACATTTAGTGTGAAGCCAGTCATGATGCAACATTTTATACATACCATATTATGCTATATGCAGTAATATATGTAAAATTACAGAAGCTCATATCGGCTACTGAGTACCTTACCTTATATTCATCAATTGCATCTTGAGCAAATTCAATATCAGTATCTTTTTCCCTGCAACAAAGAACCAAAGACAAGGCCAGTAAGTACACAAATTAAATAGTAACAACGTATTCCTACAAAAGAGAATTTTGTCTACAAGTCCACCAGATAAATCATAATATGTACTTCCTCCGTCCCAAAAAACAAGTCATTCTAGGATTCAAATTTTGTCCCTAAAAACATGTCATCTTACCCTATTTAGTATGCGCATGCGCATGTAAGAATCAATTAGTGCCAAATATGGCTAATAAATAGGGGCAAGCAAGGTCATTTTACCACTTTCTTAATCTGTCCTACAATTTCTAAAGTGACTTGTTTTTTGGGACGGAGGGAGTATGCAAGATCGATGCAGCACAATCATACTCTGAATCAACAGAGGTAGAGCGAATGTGTTTATCATGGAAGATCATTGATGTGCAAAACAATAAGCAATTAAGCATAGCCCTGAAACTGGACACCATGCCACAAAAATTACCAGGTAGATTCTGCATATGGAAGGCCTTGCCATTTGACTAAATATTCCGGAACCAGATCATCTCCATCAGCTTTACTGACCCTATCAGCAAATATCCGTTCAACCTGAAGGTTCAATGTTAGACTATATGCAGACATGATAATGAACAATGTATCCCAACAGTATAAAATTAAGCTCAATACAAAACCTGACTATATTGCTTAATAAGATCCAGCTCCATCTCCTTGCCCACATCATGTACCTCAACCTGAGATGAATAAATTAGTAACTTGGCATACAAGGAGAAACATTGAATTGCTTCCATTATGTCAACAAGGTGAAGTTCGTGTGATTGCAAGCAATTTTTACTCAGCCCATAATCACTAATTAACATAACACAGAGATTACTTAATTTTCAACATCATCATCAAAATAACTAACTACAGCACCAAAATCAGGAATCACTGATAACAAGAAAAAAAAGAGGCACGAACATTTCCTGTACACTTCCCAAGTTCTATCATAGATATTTATCCTCTGGACGCTGGTATGTTGAAGTTATCATCTTTTGAATTGAAAAGTATCACTGGTTTACCTCCTCACGTGAAAGTGCCCTCTTGTACCTCTGTTCCTCAGCAACTCTTTTTGTGTAATTCAATACCTTCTTAAATCCACTAACCTGCCGTGTAGAAGTTAAATAAAAGCAGATTGAGCAAGGAACACGATAAAAGAAGTGAACACATACGCCTGACTGTAAGATAATCTATACATATTTATAGTCCAGATAAGTACTTACACTTTGGAGCTCCGATAATGTCTTCCATTGACAATGCAGGTAAGACTGCCCTTTCCATTTTATGTAGAACTCTAGTTCATCCCACTGTTGATTAAAGTCTGATGGTAGGCTGACAACAGTAGGTTGAGTCGATTGGTCGTTCCTCATTGCCTCTTCCGCGACACCCTTGGGTTGATGCCAAAGAACTCTTTCGATTGTTTCACCGTCTTCCTCTTCTGGTTCCTCCTTAAGCTAGATATTAAAATTTGTTAAGGTGGGCATAATACATATGAATTGATTTTGACGCAATTAGATGACAGTAAGTTCAATTAACAGTGTAATATGTAGACAGTAAAATAGAGAGAGAGAGAAAAAGCTCAGAAGACAAATATTTTGATTTTTCTGTTGCAAAGAAGCAACTTAAATTAGCATCAGGCGCAGCAAATCGTCTCAATGACAACATGTAGAATATCTAATTAAATTCAGCATGATAATCAAACAAGCCAAACATCATGACAAGAACTAGCCAGTTATCTGTTCTGATTTTTCGGTGACAAAAAAATACTACTTTCACTAATAGTTTGTATTGATTTCTCACCTTCTGTTGTTTAGTTGACTTCTCCTCACTATCATCACTTTCTTCACTTTCAGCATACGAGATCTTCTTTACTGTCCTCCTCCTTCCAGAAGTTCGAATCTCATTATGAGAATTGAGCGGGGCAACATCATTGCGGCCCACAGGTTTCTGATGCAATCTGTCAGGTTTTTTTGATCTGTGATAATCAGCATCGCTGGGAACATCTGACTCTTTTCCTGAGGAATATTCGTCATCGGTGTGAGACATCCCACGCCTTCGTTGAGCCTGCATAGGCAACTTTCTTCCCTTGGAAGTTTTAGTTGCTACAACCTTAAGCCGTTTAGGTTGCCTCCGGTTCTCAGCAAAATCATCATCTTCATCATCTGAGAGCTCAAGCTCATCATCATTGTCGCCATCAGAATTCTCACTATCCATAAACTTATCCTGTAAGTCAAATGTTTCAGAGAGAGTAACCTTCAGCAACACAGACAATCAAGCAAAAATCTATAATAGCTCGAGCACTAATTTGATAGAATTTCCTTGAACGAGCCATTGGGAAAAGTAGCAAATTCATAAATAGAAACATAGGGCTATAGTGGTTAATTTTCGAAAAGTGCAAAAAAAAAACTCAGTGTGTATGCAGATGATCATAGTCCCAAAAATAAGCACTCCAAAAGTGCTTCAGCAGCAGTGAGTAACACAAGCTTACCTTTATAGTCCCACAAGAAAATGCATTATACAAACCAAATGTCCAAATAAGAAACATTCCAGGTGTCCAGGACTCTGAAGTTACAACTGCAGCTGATGCAGTTGCCAAGGCCCACAGAACTCATGTCTAGCATATTGTATTACCTTGTTCAAGAATAACAAAGGGGCATATCCATCCAAGGTTCTGATCATTCATCAATTCTTGCTTGCATAGGTTACAAGTACTTCATTCCATTTCCATAGACTATCATTCTGTCTATAAATTTCCCTAGATCACCAATCTGATGTTTAAAGTGATAAATTGTGTTCTTCAGCCTATTATATCACCTGAAGTTGGATTTCAACTAGGACATTATTTTTAATGCTCACTGGCTCACATTCGTGGAGATATACATACAGAACGACTTTATAACACGGCGGTGGCGGCGGCGGCAGCAGCAGCAGCATGCAAATCTCAAACATGGTTGTGACAAACATTAAGTCATTAACTACACCAATTAGCCTGATTTAATAGGGTGGTGATGCAGCTTAATGTGTGGAAACTGCAGAGGATTGAGTCAATGGAAGACCTTATCAACAGCCTTGTCCGTTTCACTGTCTGGCTCAAAATCCACGTCATCGGGATCATCTTCTACAAATAAGGAAGAAATAAAATGGCAATCAATAATGGGTTGTAACGGCAAATATACAAGCAATAATGCATTTATTTTGTTAAACACAAGAGTACAAGACTCGAGATTTGAATATACCATCTGCATCGTCGTCGTCGTCATTCTCATCATTATACTCATCGTCATCATCGTCAGCATAAGAATTGTACTTTGTCTTCGTCTTTTTTTGTCGCGAAGCAGACTTCATTGCTGCACCAGAAGTGGAGCAGCTTGACTGCTTCGTCCCGCCACGATGCAATGATTCAATCTGCTCCTCTCCATCCTGCTCGTAATAGTCATCAGAAAGCATTTCCTCAGCAGGCACATCCCCATTTGCTCTGTTCAGCTCATCATCATCCCCACTACCATCAATGTCATCAAGCAAGCTAGCAGCATCCATTCCCCTATTCGACAGAACTTCTTTGGCTGTCTGATTGGACCTGGAATCCTTCAGAAAGTTTGTACCCCATGGACCGCCCACTCTCCGGGCATGCTGGCCAAATGTGTTCTCAGAAGAGTACAGACTTGACTGGCCAGCTTCAAATTGCTCTGGTTCACTGTGGTAGGCATCCTCTGCTTTCTCATTTAAGTTCCACTGCCTAGAGTTCGAGTCAACACCCCCATCCCTGACTGACTCGTAGGCGCCCTCGTCATCAGCCTTCTCATTCAAGTTGTACCCTCCCGAATCAGCCCTGCTTCCAGAGTTGCTGAAGAATGCCATCACAAATTATGACATTACATGGAATTCCTCTGGCAGCCTCTGTATCACTCCCTGCAGTTTATGAGACGAAGTCAATTTAGAACCCCACTTGAGTAGCTAGTGATTAACATCTAGTGCCCTAAATGGGGGCAATCCGAATAGAATCGCATTAATTTCCTGTGTTTTTTTTTGTTAGGGGTTGATCGTTTCAATGCCAAATGGATTAACTCTTCAGATGGGGGACGTGACTCAACCCAACTCTAATCAAAATCAAGCAGCGGGAGCGGTGATGCAACGGTGAGCAGCCTCGAGCGCGCAGAATTCGAATTGGATTCCGAAACCCTAAATCCCAACCGATTCGCGCGCCGCCGCACAGATCGGGGCACGGGCGGCGGCCAGATCGAGCCGCCGGCGTCGCGGATCGGGTGCGCAGCACTCGAACCGACGCACATCACACGCGCCCATGCCTTGGAACCGAAGGCTGCCCACAAAAACCCGCGAGGTGGCAAGGGGACGCACCTCGTGCCGCGGCCGACGAGAGGAGCAGGGGGAGGCGGCGGGCGACGCGCGCTCGGTCCCCGCGTCAGAGATGAATGCTCGGACCGGCACGAGACGGGTCTGGCTCGCCGAGGGGCGCTTATTGCCTGGCGCGATCGCCGTCGCCGGCGGCCGCGAAGGGGAGGCGGCGGGCGGGAGCAAGGGGGAGGGCAAACGCCCGTGCGATTTATTCAAAAAGGACCGGACGAATTTCTGCGATTTTTTGCGGTATTTTCCGCGATTTTTCGCCTAGAATTCGGATCGGGAGCGGGGGAGGAGGGGGGCTGGACGGCGGCGATCGCCGGTGACGGGGTCCCGGCGGCACAGCGCGGCGGCGGCGGCGGCGGCGGCGCGCAGAGAGAGAGGGGGGTGGTTATCTATCACAAGGGGGTAAGGGCGATTAGAAGGACAGATAAGTTTTCCTCTCTCTCTCTCTCTCTCTCTCTCTCTCTATGGCAGCTCTCGGCTTTTCGTTTGTGTATTTGTTTCGGTCGCGTGGGGGTGGGGTTTGTGGTATTTCGGGGGCTCGTCTCCGTCTCTGGACGCCCCTAAATTCGCTGGTGGGGCCAACCAGTAAGCGACGCGTAGCTGGGTGGGCCCCGAAACGAGGTGGGGTACCGTGTCAGTGACTGTTAGCCTTGCGAGTGTCGTGCTATGCCGTGACGTTGCGTTGGTGCCTCGCGGCCTCGTAATTTCTGGAGGGCTGTGGTCCAACCGGACGGGTTCCCGGCTCCACGCTTTCAACTCCCGGGTTAGGCATGCCGATGTGGCCAGGCCACATTGGCCTGTTTTCTCCCCCGGTAGCAAGGTCCATCTTTTTTTTCGAGAATTAGAGAGCTTTATTAATTACAGAAATAGGATTTGCTCGACACACACTGGCAACAATTGCACCATACTGCACTATGATACAACCGGTTAGCAAGCTGTGCCAACTCTGAGTTACAACGGTTCCGCTCTCTTTTTATATGATGGACACGAAACAACGGTAGGCCCTTAGCCGCTTCCATAGCTTCTTGCACGATGAAGATCGACGAGCAAGGTCCATCTATTAATAATGAAACTCTGTCGAGTGGTATGTGCCAAGGATTTTTTATCTTAAATTTCATGACTTGTAGTATGTTATGGGGTTTACTTGTGTGCATTTCCACTGACTTGAATCTTGAATGTTGAATTCATCGGATCGTAGAACATATATATAGCCATGATCAAATATTTAGCTATTGTTCCTAGTATAGTTGGAGAGATCATCATGATACACTTGGCCCCTTTATATTGGGAAAGTATCCAACTAATAGATGCAACCCACTTTGAGCACGTATTCATATCCAATTAATGCCAAAACATCCAAAAGGAAACTATGACGACGGCATTGGCACTTATGTAATACCACTCCCTATGGATGAAGAGATGCCATGTATAATCTTCAAAAAAAAAAGATGCCATGTTCAATTGGACAAAGTATGTTCTGGTCAAAGATTGATAGATACAATAGTCACAATTAAACCATGTAAAAGTACTTGCAGAAATCAACGCTCAAGGAAAAAATAGTAATGAAACACGTCATCATCAAATTAAGAATTTGCACTTCAAATAACCTTACAAACTTATCACCCCTATCCTATAAATTATTTGTTATTATTCTCATCAAAACATTTTTTGAAAACTTAAAATTATAAACAATGACAAAATCATGACCCGAAGTCACATAATCTAGTTCATCCTCCTGATGTTGTGTTGTGTACAGTTGTGGGTGTTTCTTTACAATACCAAGTTTCTTTTTCCTAGTTATTTGTGGTTGCCATCATGTGACAACCAAGCTAACGGTGAAAACAAGAAGAATTATAAATCTCACTGTTCAAGAAACATGACGGTTATCGGGATAGTGAAACAAATTTTTGAAAGAAGAGTGAAACAAATTTGGTTAGTCGTTTCTTTTGGCATAACTCTAACGTTTCAGCTCTAGAGCTCCTTGGCCTAATAAATGATGGTTTGTGGACTATCTCCTCGTAAAAAAATAACAATACACCAGTGCCTCCAACATCTCACAACATTTCGTTAGAGCAAGGTCAATAGTTACCCAAGCTGCGGGCCGCAACAAGTAGTGGACCCCATGGATATTTAATGCAAAGCGGAAAGTGCAGCCAATGGGAGTGTTGACAGCCAAAATTGGCATCAACCGGTCTGACCAAGCGGTCTGACCGGTCTGGCGCTATAGGTGATCTGGCAGGAGCCCGACCGGTGGGTCTGACCGGTCCATGAGGAGTCCGAGTACAATCAGAGTTCTTAATAGATTTATATCTATAAACATAATTTCTTGCGGGGTAAGTCTTCCCCACCCTATAAATATAAAGGGTCACGGCCGATTGAGGATACAACCCAATCGAATCTATTAAAAACACATCTTTTATCTCTTTATCTTTTCTCTTTACCCTACTTTTCCAACCTCGACATGCTGTTCTTCTCTCGTCTCCATGACGTTTGAGGACGCCCTAGCTGGCCTACCGAGCCTAGGGCAACCCTACGCGCGCTTGCCCCGACGGGGTCCCTCCCGGGCGAGCGTTCGTCGGATCGTCGTCGTTCTACACGGCGACCGGTCTGACCGATCTAGATAACCGGTCTGGCCGCTCCACGCAGGAGGTGCTGCAATGAGCTCCTCCTCGCGCCGCGCGACCTAGCGCAATCGTGTGTTGGCCCGTAAAAGACGTCAACACAAATTGACGACTCTGCTGGGGACGAGAATCAGGTTATCATGACCGATTTGTCAAACCCTAGCAATATATCGTCACATGAAGAACTACTTCAGGAGTATCGACGAGAGTGCGATCAGGCGGATGAAAGATTGCTTCTATCCTGTTATCGTAAAACAGAGCAGGGCGTCGTCAAGATAAGGAAGTGGAAGCCACCATCCGTGATTGATCTATTAAAAAAGGTACAATCTTCATACACGTTATCCGATGCTCTATCTGGTCTTGTCCAGTATTTGATTGATCGAGAAGATAGTTCAATTTCAGTTCCTATTATTCAAAAGTCGGTTTTTGAAAAGCCGGCTAATAATTCTTGCAAAAATTTGTCTGATGTTGCTGGTCAAGATACAATTCGGCCGTCCCAAGCCGAAATTGTTGAACCAAAATCCCCTGACAAGAGCACAGAGACTAAATCTAGTACTTCAACGCTCGGGGGGCAACAAAACAAAGGCAAAGATGCTGGTTGCATCGCAACCGGTCTGATCGGTTCCAAGACCGGTCTAACCGGCTCATCAAGGGTTTTGTAAAATAAATCAAAACCCAAGATGGTTAAGCCCAAAAAACCTGAGATTGGTGTTTGAAAAACCGTTGAATTCAAAGGCCGTCACAAGCATCAAAAGGAAAAGCAGAAGTCCTTTCTTGGAGATCTTCCGGCTAAATCCAAAAAAACAAAATAATGATGCTAGTCGATCAAAACATCCAAAACACTCAAAATCTACTCCAAGACAGCAATTCCATGATCGGAATCGGCAGCCGAATAATTTTCCTAATTCACTGCCGTTTTCATCACATAGGTCGTCTATACATATGCCATGCGGATCTTATTATAGCATGCCTTGTTTTTATCCGTCATGGTATTATAATTCATGTATGCCGCCTCTTCATAGATATTTGTGTCCATATTATATTACATGTAGGGAGGCGGCAATTAGTAAACCATCACCTACCATTAATGACTGTTTTGATGAAAAAGATTGGTCTATGCAGAAAAAGAAATACAAGGTGATCAAGCAAGTTTATCGTGTCAAAAAAGATGGACGATTAAACAAAAATTCAGATTTGACACTTGATAAAGAAAAGCTGGTTGTTGAAGAGCAATCGGATAACTCAATTAGTAAAATTGTCCCTAATGATGATCATGATTCAAACAATGTAGTCGAACAATTTTCAAGTTCGGTCGGGGGGCAAGATAGAAGCAACCATATCAGTTCGGATAACTCGTCGTCTCCACCTTTGTCGCCAGCATCCTTCTTTTTGTCCTCGTCGCGATGCGCGACGCGGTTATAGTATTTTCGGAGCATCTCGCACTGCTCTAGGGTGTGGTTGACCGAGCCCTTGTGGTAAGGGCGCGGCTTCTCGAGCATGTCGTCGAACAGGCCGCCACCGTGTAGCGAAAATGGCCTCACATGTCATATTTCAATATAATGTTTTGGCGATTGATGACACACACAACACTTGGACTAATATAATTGTTAAGATAAACATTCTCAGGCTTTTAGGTTCAAGTGATGACAAAGAGAAGATAGGCGTAGCTAGGCCCAAAGGGCCGCCCCTACGGGGGTTCCGCAAGAATCGAAGAGACCGTGAAGAAAACCAAGTCGAAGAAATCAAGACAGAGACAAATTACTATCACCGGTTGAACCGACGACAGGGAAATTGTACTCATCGGTGCAACGGACTCAGAGAAGGCAAAATCAGCAGAGTACACCGGTTGAACCGATGCTAGAAAAATTACATACGTCGGTGCATTGACTTGGAGTACACCAGGCTAGGGTTTTACACCGGTTGAATCGACGCTAAAGAAATTGCATACGTCGGTGCATTGACAGATGAAGACAGAGGAAATTCTATACACCGGTTAAACCGACGATTAGATATTGGTGAACGTCGGTGCAGTTGTCCAGAGAGTTAGTTTTTCAGCAACTACACTCACCGGTTAAACCGACGCTGCATCGGTTGATTACGTCGGTCGATTGAGGTAGCCGTTGAAGTATAACGGCTAGTTGGAAAATGCACTCGCCGGTTAAACCGGTGATGACAAAAAGTTGAGCGTCGGATCAACCGACGTTAAGGGTTTTTGTCAGCCTTTTTCCAACGGCTAGTTTGGGGTGTGTGGGCTATATATATGCCACCCCACGGCTCATTTGAGGGTGCTGGAGACCATACAAGCATACAAGAGTAAAAGATCATCTCCAACCATCCTAGAGCTTCATTGTACATCATATATGCTTAAGCACACTTGTGAGAGTGCTTAGTGCTTGTAATAGGGATTAGTTCTTGCGAGAGCTCCCTTGAGAGAAGTCTTGTTGCGGCAAGCAATCCTTGTAATCCGTCGTGTGACCCTCCGACTTGGTGTGGAGTGGCAACGACACTTTGTGCGGGGGAAGAGGAGGCCCCCTCCTTGGTGGAAAAGCTCCGTAGTGGATTTCGGCCGAGTGACCGAGAGAGACGGTGGTGGTGCACGAGACTCAGTGTCTTGTGGGCACTTGCCTTTGCTTGCCGGCATCGCCTTAGTGGCGTAGTGCAAGACGGTGATCGGAAGAGCCTCGGTGTCCCGTGGACGTAGGCGTTTATGCCGAACCATGTTACATGACCGTGTCTACTCGGGAGTTTGCATCCCTCTTACACTTACCTCTTTACTTACCGCATTATGTTTCCGCATTTACTCTACCTTGCATACCTTTACTTTCCTAGTTAGTTTGATTAGGATTAGCTAGGTTGCAAGTCTTTTAGGGGTAAGTAGAGAGTAGCATAGATAAACCTTAGTCATAACTAGCATGTGTAGGACGTGTTAGGTTTATCTTATGCAAGTAGTTTGAGCCTTAGGTTAAAAAGCGATTAGTGACCCTATTCACCCCTCCCCCTCTAGGGTCGGACACCTCGGTGATCCTTACACATGCCCCGGTCCACGCTGGTTTGGTGGGGCTGGCTTCTTCCCTTTCTTCCCCCGCTTTTGTTTCTTGGCGTTGCTGCCCTCTGCGGGCACATCTTCCTTGCGCTTGTTCGGCTTGTCGTCGAAAATGGCACCGACGGCCTCCTCGCCGGCGGCGTAGTTAGTGGCAGCGTCGAACAACTCGTTGGTGTTGGCGGGACGGCTTCGTGCAAGCTCGTGCACCAGGTTCCTGCACGTCGTGCCCTCGAGGAAGGCGTTAATGACCTCGACGTGGGTGACACTAGGGAGCTCGGTGCATTGCTTGGAGAAACACCGCACGTAGTCGCGCAGGGACTCATTGGGCTTCTGCCGGCACCCTTTGAGGTCCCAGGAGTGCCCAGGGCGCACGTACGTGCCCTGGAAGTTGCCCACGAAGATCTGGACTAAGTCGGCCCAGTTGTGGATCTGGTCCGCGGGCAAGTGCTCGAGCCACGTTCGTGTGACGTCAGCAAGGTGAAGGGGAAGGTTGCGGATGATGACCGCGTCGTCCGTCGCACCGCCCAGCTGGCATGCTAGGCGGTAGTGTTGAGCCAGACTGCAGGATCGGTCTCGCCCGAGTACTTGACGAGGGTGGTGGGATGTCGAAAGCGTGGGGGAAAAGGAGCGGTACGAATCTCCTGGCTGTACACACTGGTGCCCGGAGGCTTTGGTGACTCGCCCCTGTCATGTTCGAGGTCGAAACGCCCACCCCGTCGAGGGGTGTACTTCCTGCCATTGATGATGTTGTGCGCATCGCCGTCGCCGGCATGTCCGCGCGTGTCATGGAGTCGCTCCCTTGCGGGAGTCTTTCCGATGCGGTCGTGCACCGAGGGTGCCTTCGCACCGTGCGCTGCGGCTGCCTTTCCCTTCTCTCCTGGTGGAGTGTGCACCGAAACCTCGTGGTCCTACCGTGCAGTCCCACCGGGCTGCTTCGGGACTATCGAGCGCATGCGAGACGCAGAGCTCATGGCCTGCTGCACAACAGCTTGCTCGATGAGCACCTGTGCCTTGCGGCGCAGGTTGCGACCCGAAGTCTTCGACGGCTCGGGCATTGCTTGGAGTAGGTAGGCCGCAGTGACGAGTTTTTCACCGGCCGTTTTCAATTCCGGGGGTTTGTCGACGTTGTCATCAGCTAGGATTCGCTCCCGGGCAACGCGTGCCGCCGCCTGGGCATGTGTGCCACGCGCGGTGCGCTGCTGCTCAAGTGCGGTGCGCAGCTCCTGTGTCTGCCGACGCTGCTCGTCGAGCTTGGCTTGAAGCTCCTTGAGCTGCGCCAGCTGTGCCTGCCGCGCCGCCGAGCTTGACGAAGAAGAAGGGGTCGCGGCCGGCACCACGGGTTGGTTTGCCTGCATGTCTGCCCCGCCGTTCCCGCCATTGCCGGAGCATTGTCGTTTTGCCCGTCCGCGAGCTCGGCCATGAAGCACTCCCGAGTGGGGTCGTAATCCCCCTCGCTGGAGTCCTCGGAGCAGCTGAGGCAGTAAGCCGCCGCAAGCTGGAACAAGCGGAAAGCGTCGGGGTCGCGGACCCCGGAGTAGTCCTCGGCCTCCTCAGCTTTGAAGTTGTCCATGAAGAAGCTGATGTCGTCGGTGATCGAGATCGCCGTCTCGGGGTAGGAGTCGTCAGGAGATGATGCGATGAGGTTGCGGATCGACAGGAGGTGATGACCTGGCATATCCTCGTACTCGGCGAAATTGGTGCTGGACGAAGAGGCGTAGGTGGCAGCGTTGCGCATCCCAAAGGGAAAGGGCGACGGCGCAGTCGCGCCCCCCTGGGAGGCACTAGGGCTGCAGTCGATGATGGTGCCGGCGTAGATGACGTCGAGGCACGTGATGACGAAGTGGTGGCCCGGTCGGCCGCGATGCTGAGCTGCGACATGGCAACCTCAACCCATGTGGGGGAGCTGAGGCGTGCCGCCCGGCGCCGCTCCATGAGCGATTGCTGGCCCGAGCGCCTGTTGCGCCAGGCTGGTGAAGTCGGAGTGTCAGAGTTGCGTCTGGGCGAGAGGAGCTCCATGAGGTAACCGTTGCCGGTTGCTCTGAACTCAAGACTCCCGAACCAAATCACGTATCCCGCTGGGAGCGGATCCGAGGCGCCATGGGGAATGGGTTGGATCTGCTCGCCATCCCTGGAGATCAAATGGGAGCAAAAGAGAAATGTCACGCAGCGGCCCCTACCTGCCGCGCCAACTGTTGGTGTCTTGACCCGGCGGTCCGGACCCAACCAGTGATGATGTTGTATGTTCCTCGTCCCAGATGTTGATGCAAGAGGTAACACAGTAATGCACGGGTTTATTCTGGTTCCGACCGTGGGGCCGTACGTCCAGCAAAGGGGTGTGCGAGAGCACTGTACTGTCTTTGCACCGGGGGTGCCTGTAGTAGGGGGTACAAGCGAGGCGAGAGAGGGAGGGAAGCTCCCAAGTCTCTGCTAGAGGGGGAGTTGATTGAGGCGAGTGCCAATATCGGGGCTCAGAAGAGCGTATGTGCTCTGTGAGTAGTGTTGAGCGTTGTGTTCTACCGAATGGGCTGACCCCCTTAAGGGAAAGCCCGCCTCCTCCTTTTGTAGACACAAGGAGGGACGTTGTACATGCACAGGGGATTGTGGAAGTCGTCGTCTTCTCCCCGAATCGCGGGGGTGCAGTGGTCGAGCACTGTGGGAAGTACACTGTGGGGTATGGCGCCGGGCGTGGCAGTCGTCCTGGGCATCATCCTTGGTCTTGCGGAGATCGCACCGGCGTCCTGGCGGCTCCAGCAGGCGGCGTGGTCGTTGCTGTGGGGGGTACCGTCCTCCAGGCGTGGCGTGGCGGCGTTCCGAGGGTCCTACAGGCCAGGGTCTTGTCCTGGTCAAGGCCAGAGCCGCTTCCGAGGGTCGTGCCCATGCCGTTCGAGGGCTCCGTGGAAGGGAAAGTACGAAGGAAGTATGGGGAGTTGGTAGTATAGTAGCTGGAGCAGTGCCGAGCACGTCTTGCACTGCGTCGTAGGTTCCCACAGTGTCGTTATAGCGTCCGGAATGGCGGAGCAGTGACCGGAGTTGGCGGACGAGACTCCGGTCCCAGCTACTGTGGGAAATGGCGGCCTGACGCCGTCTGACCCGGGCGCTGTGGAGGAGTGGTTGGCATTAATGCCTCCGTACGGCGGGCGGGTGAGTGGAAGGGCCGTTTGTCCCTTCCGTCGAGGGGTGTCCTCGAGCGAGGCGGAGGCGCGGGGCGCGGCCGAGGGCTTCGGCGGGGAGCCCTCGAGCGGGGCGGAGATCACCCCGCGGGTCCGAGGGGGGTGCGGATGGGCCGCACTGCGTACGTGGGCCGCGTGTTGGGCTTCTTTGAGTACTTTCCTTTCTTCCAGATTGGAAGGAGGTTGTAAGCCTTCGTGGGCCCGGTTGCCCAGCATGTGTTTGCGTTTTTAGGGCGATTTTAGTCCCCTGATTAGGGTGTCCCTAATCATAGTACCCGACACTCTATCTTTTCTCTTTACCCTACTTTTCCAACCTCGACATGTTGTTCTTCTCTCGTCTCCATGGTGTTTGAGGACGCCCTAGCTGGCCTGCCGAGCCTAGGGCAACCCTACGCGCGCTTGCCCCAACGGGGTCCCTCCCGGGCGAGCGTTCGTTGGATCGTCGTCGTTCTACACGGCGACCGGTCTGACCGGTCCAGATAACCCGTCTGACCGCTCCACACAGGAGGTGCTGCAAGGAGCTCCTCCTCACGCCGCACGACCTAGCGCAATCGTGTGTTGGCCCGTAAAAGGCGTCAACAGGGAGCTGGATGTTTAATGCAGAGGGGAGAGTGCAACGAATGGAAGCTATTGGAGCGTTGCCGGCTCCCCACCCCTCATAATACTTGCTCTTATAGATGGAGGCACTTGGAGCTACTTCAGTGCGTGCTTCCCACGCTCTCGAAAAATTAACTTTGGCTAAATAAGTCAAACCGCCACTTTTTTAGGAAAAGGAAATCATTTCTAGCCTCTGCGACTTGAATCTCCCTTATCTATGTTGTTCCAATTTCGAGCCATAATTTTGTATTTTTCTCACTCAAAATGTTCCTGATAGTTGTTTTTTGAACTGTGTTAGAAGATGATTTTCTAGAGGCAAAAGGCTGCCTCAACTTTCCGGCGTCTCTGCCGATCATATACGATATACTCCCTACGTCCTAAAATATAAGCATTTATCGACTTCCGCGATTCACGTTTGACCATTCGTCTTATTCAAAAAAAATTGAAAATATTATTTATTTTGTTATGACATATTTTATCATTGTATATATTTTAAGTATATTATAAATGTTTTTATATTTTTATAAATTTTTTAAATAAAATGAATGGTCAAATGTGATCAGCAAAAGTCAACAAATATTTATATTCTGAGAGGGAGGGAGTACATGCTCACTGACATTTTGAGCCCGACAGCTTTGCTTTTGGCCCAGGGAGTTTGTGCAGAGGACATTTGTGTCCTTGCCTTTACTTCCCGGCCGAACGATTCAATACGTACATCCACGATCGGTAGCCGATCGGGCACCGACCGCCGAGGTCCTTGTGCTCGCCTCCCATACGTCACAACCCCGACTCCTACATGCTGTCGGCCTACCACGGTTGTCTCGTGTCGCGTCGCTGTGACTCTACAAGCTGCTGCAAGTGGCAACATGAGCTGCCATGTGAGTATGTGACGCCCCAATACGATCGCATGGAGGGGCTGATTAGTTGGCTTCCAACATGTGCCAAGCCAAAATGTGGGCAATGCCAAAAAAACTTCGGCACTCATTTGGTTGGAAGCCAATTTTTTTGGGCCACAATTCCTTAACAAAGTGACAAATTTCTTTCATATTTTGACACCTTATCAATTGTCCACATGTGCGTTAGTATAAATCATAGTCATTAGCGTTTGTATTTGACATCAAGTCATGTGGTGCTATAATTTTGATCGTTATATTTTTTACACCTAATCAAGTGGTACTCTAAAATTTTGGCCCAAGTTTTGACAAAAAAATTTGGCATGCCAACATTTTGACTTGGCAACTTTTGACATCCAACCAATCAGGCCCGGAAAGCTGCCGTCCACACTGGGCTTCGTTTGTTCTGTAAAGCCCATGTTCAGTTTGGACCACCTGCGCAGCCCAAACAAATTTCTGCACAGGTACCCGTCATTTCTCCTTAACAAAAGGGGAAAAATAAAGAAACGGAACCAGCCATTCTTACGTGTCCGTGTGACCGTGTACACTGTTACATACGGCCAGTACTAAGAACAAAGTACAGATCATGAGATCAACAGCAGTTACAGAAACCTACACCTAGCCAAATCCGACAAAAATGTGCGCAACAAGGGAACAGTGACAATCTGACAGATGTGGCACCTTAACAGTAACAGGCCCAGCACCAGCCGGGTCTCATCTTTTGTGAAAAACTAAACCTGAACATTTTCGGTGTGTTAGGTATTTTGTTGCTGGTGGACAGCCAGCCATACCATCCCAGGCATATGCCATCGTCTATTAGTAATCTGGACATCAGTTTCTCTTCGGTTGGGAGGCAATCTTCCAGAACCTTGTCCACCAGGATGCGTACCAAAGCACCGGCGGAGCTTGATCTCTAATCTCAGAAGAATGAGGGGGCACCCGTTGCTACAGTAATGAACAGTGTTCAAATCACTGTTCATCTAGTGTAGAATTTGCAAAGCCAGGGGTCCATGGCCCCCTTCGGCCCTTACAAAGCTCTGCCACTGTACCAAAGGTGTTACTTCAAACTTCAAAGGATACAGTTCATGGTAGATATTCCCTTATACTACCACTTTTGCTCATACCAGATCAGACTCCACTGAATCCTGCTGCCACCATGGAACCCCTGCCTTATAGCTGTGGCGTTCACCCTCGTACTCCCATGAGATCTCTGATGCTTGCAGGCCAATTACAGATTTTGGTTCCTTGCCGTGGGCAGCAATCCATGATTCAATGGCAGCTTCTTTCTCCTCTTCACTATTGTAACTCAGCTTTTCCCTACCGAATGGGTTAATGCTTGGATTAGCCATCGCTGCCATTGCTGCAGTCATGTATGCAGAATCCCCTATAATTGGAGTGCCTACGGCAGCAAGTTGTGCCCTTATCTGCGAAACAATGTAAACCCAAATTAGACTCTAGTGTGATGTACTATAAGCAAGAAATCACATTACTGGAAAGGACTAAAGCACTGGGCAAAACTATTGCATAAGCATAACTCAATCAATTAAAAAACACAAACGTTGGCAAAAATAAGCCGATTGTGCTTTAATGTTATCCAAGCCGGCAGGCTGTCAGCTTAGGAATTTTTTTATTATACAAACCTAAAGGGGAATAATCAAGCCTCTAATGATGTCGGCCTGACAGAAATTACATCATACCTGATGAGTTTTGCCTGTCAAGAGATTGATTCTACATTCATAGGCAGCTTCTTGCTGGGGCCATCCAGAGTCATTTACACTGTAAGCTTTCCTGATCAAAGAGTTTGGCCATGTTACCTTCTTACAATCAAGTACCTCCATTTGACAGAGGTACCATTTTCCAATATGGTCTGGTTAAATATGAAGAAAACATTAATATACTGATATATAAAAAGATTTCATCATAGCAGCTAATGCTCAACAAATTAAGAAAAGAAAGTTATTTAAAACTTCATGTGCGTGCACTCAGGCCACGAGTTTATGCAGCACTCATGTCTTAGTCAGGTCAAGGGCTTGTATATTCTGAAGTGTTTTAACATCCAAATAGAGATTAACACGGCAATGCACAAATAACTGATGCAGAATATACGTGTCTTATTAGTAAACTGTTTATTCATGTTTCACTATTTTCAGTAAGTGGCCACAACTCAACAAAGGTGCCAGTGCACATATGTTCAGAAGATAGTACACAAATTTAGCCAGGCATATGCAATGCTTGAAGTCAGGACAACGATGCTAACATCAAAACATGTAATATGTATTAGCTGAACTTATAACCTTACATAATATAGACGCAAACAATTTCAGTTCAGAAGTTACCTTCTGAAACTAATCTAGGAGCACGATTAACAGGACGCATATAATGCGTAATTATTCCTGTAGACACAGGTGCTGTGGTAAGAGCGAGATAAACTTTTTTAACCTGTTTTTCCTGTTGCAAATAAAAAGAACTTAGCATTGCCCGTACAGGTTCATGATGCAAAGCTCACTGCATTTCAGTCAGGTAGTAACATACCCTTATCAGTCCATGGAAAACCGAGCAGAACTCTTTAGTTTTAGACAACACCACACTGCAAAGTGTCAAAAAAAATTGACATTAGTTACTTAATTCCCACATTTTAGCATAACATGTTTATTATACAAGTAAAGTGATAGACAAACCAGCCTTCAGAGCAGTTGTCAATTTGGTGAGTCGTCATTAATGGTGTTTCCAACCCTAGTGCGCGTGAAGTAAACACTGCACAGGATTCCTCGATGTTATCAGTTGCTCCTCCCACCTAAAAGTTGAAAATAAGCCAGATGCTATTATTTAAACTCAGGAAAGTTCAAACATAATCTAATGACTGGTTGGACTATCTCTAACTTCCGTCTACAACAGCTTACGGAAATAAATCATGACTATGCTTCCAGCTGCATTCTATGTTGCATTGGTGATACAAATACATTGTAATTGAGGTGATTTTTTTGTTTTTTTTTCTCGAATGAATTTTATTTTGTTAACCTAACATCTAAGTAAAATAAACATCGTATCCATAGAAGATTTAAACAACATCAAATTAAAGGTATAAACAATATGTTCAACAACGCAGAAGTCTAATCTGTTGCAGAAACACATTCCATATTACGAATTACAGCATGTGTGGTCTAAGAAGTTTAGAGCACATGAAACCACGAGTACCAACAAATAGGAAAAAGAAGGAAAAGAGAAGCATACTGATGTTGCAGCTGGTTTATCGAGGACAACATAGTCGTCAGTAACCGCTACTACCCTGGATTTCCAGTCAATTTCATAACACCTGGCATAATCAAGTAGGGAACATATTCATAAGCACTCGAGCTGATTCATTAATTCACCATAGCAGTAGTCCACAATAGATAATAACTAAAATAAAACCAATACACCTTACCTCGGAAACCGTTTGGGGTGCACATGAACCCGTAGATACGTGCCAGCCTCAAGGGGTTGGTTGGGATCCGTCACCCTAAATGTTTTCTGCGCCTCCCTCACTGTCTTCCCCTTAATGGACGCCCTCCGGCGCAGGACTGAAGGATCGGTCACTTCCCTAAAGATCCTAACATGCTCTGGAGCTGCGTATGGGGGCGGCTGTGGCGCAACAAGAGCATAGTACACAGCCCCAAACTTGATAAGATCTGCAACATACCTTCACAGCCACAACGTTACTCATGACTCACTCTTACGATAGCTAATTCATTCCAATATAGCAACAGAGCGCGGGGCAGCATATGGGGAGATAGGTGCTTACAGAGGAGGAAGGCCGAGAGACCTGGAGATGAAATCGCCTGCCATCTCGTCCTCCCGAGTAACAAGGTGCTCGATTCTTGGAGGGTCGTCTTGCAAGGGGCACGGCAGAAGCCGCTCATACACTGGGTACCTGCATTAGTGGATAACATCAGGTTCTATCACATGGGAATAGCAGCAGCTGGAATCGTAGAAGGGTGGGGGAGGGGGAGCTTACGGTGTGGTTGTTGGGGCCTCCACCGCGGCGGCGGTTGACACTGCGGCAGCGGTGAGGTGCGTGGAAGGGGGGAGCGGGGAGCAGCGGCGTGGTGCCGAGTGGATGGTGAGGAGGGGAGAGAAGGAGGAAAGGTCTCGCGGGACGAGGGTAGGGGGAAGAAAACGGCGGTGCCATAGCTGCGGGAGGAGCGAGGCGACGGAGGCCGCCGGCTTCGGCATCGGCGTGTCCGGCCGGCGGCGGCGGGAGGTGCCCGGGTTTTTGGGCTTTTGTGGGGTTGGAACGACGTTGCTCCGCTGATTGGTGATTGCTGCCTTTGTTGGGCTACTGGTCGGATAAGATATTTTGCCTGCTCAGATAAGATTGGGCTTTTCGCTCAATTTAACTTTTTTCCCCCGCTGCAGATTTATGCAAATTTTTAGGTGAATTTTGTTTTAGAAAAAGTCTATATCACCTCCTCAACTAACCTATGGGGGTGGAGTATATAACCCCCGTTTTATGAAATAGTTTATATCACCCCATAAATTTTTCAAAACCAATTAAATTAACCCATAAAGCAGCTTTGAAAAATCATAGTAAACCACAGAAAAATCATAAAATAAAAAATCCAATTGTGTTGGACTTCAAATGAGTAGATCTACACAGTAAACATATAATATGGTATACTTTAGTATATTTTTTACAGCTATGAAGAAAAACATATATCTAAAGCTACAACAACAAAAAATATACTAAAGCATACCATATTATATATTCACTGTGTAGATCTACTCGTTTGGAGTCTAACACAATTGGATTTTCTATTTTATGATTTTTCTGTGATTTACTATGATTTTTCGAAACTGCTTTAGGGGTTAATTTGACCGATTTTGGAAAGTTCAGAGTGTAATATAGACCGTTTCATAGGTTGGGGGTTATGTAGTCTACCCCCATAGGTGAGGGGGTTATATAGACCTTTTCCATTTTGTTTTGAAGGCTTTGAAGCTGTTCGGCAGAATTAGGCATGCATGTTAATTTGCTGCCATATTTTGTATGAGATTTTAGTACCAACAGTATTTTTGGTCAAACTGCTGAGCAAGATCAGATTTTGTCAGGGTGATAGACCTCGATTGGTCGTTTCTACTCCCTCTGTCCCAAAATAAATACAACTATAGAGTAGATTGCAGTACAGAAGTTAAATAATTTGCAATTTCAAATCTGACTTTCATCCCTAATCGTAATCGCTACATTCTTTTTCATACCTACTTTTTTCCATCAAAGGCAGAGCCGGATTTTCATTACTCAGGAGCAACGAAATTAGAGCAAGTTCAGGTACCAACATCATGCGAAAACAAAAAGGAAAAAGGTCTTAGCAAACAACCGTAGCGAGCTTCACTAGTCCAGCAGCGTCCTGTTTGGTTTGAGGAACTTTTGTAGAAGTCTCTAGGACTTTAGGGACTTTTAACCCTAACAGGGTGGGACTTTTAGGGATTTTTTTGGGGTAAAAACTTTTTTTTGGAGAAGACCCTCTTAAGGAGCTTTTTTGAGGCTTTTGGACTATGTTTCCACCTACTGCCCCTACCCTACCCCCGGTCCGCCCCTCCCCCACCCCGACGCGCCCTCCCCCCATCCACATCCTCTGGCTCTCTCGTCCTCTCCCCTACCCGTGCCCTTCTCCGCCGCCCTAGATCTCCGCCGCCGCCGCCACCCCCGCCGCCCGTTGTAGCCCCCACCGGCGGCACAGCGCATCCCTCCGCCGCCCGCGCATTCCTAGGCCGCCCGCTCTAGCCCCCGCCGGCGCCCGTGCAAGGCCTTGCCGCCACATGCGCATCCCCCGCCGGGTCCGACCATGAAGCTGCCGAGCTCGGCGTTGCAGAGGCCCAGCGCCGCGCGGAACACGCCGTTGACGACGTCCTCCTTGCGCCTCTCCACCTCCTGCGCCGCGCGCGGCGCTCACGGCAACAAGGACGCGCGCGGCGGCGGAGAGGCGGCAGCGGAGAGGCGGCTGTGGGGCTGGTCGAACGGGAGGGAAGGGAGCGGGGGCGGAGGGGACGACGAGCTGCGGTCGTCGTGGTCCGCGAGCGCCACGCGCGCGCCCGTCGGCCGCCGCCGACGAGAGCAGGTGCAGCGCGAAGCGGGCGTGGAGGCGGCGGCGGAGGCGCTCGAGGCGCGCGTTGACGGCGTTCTAGGCGTCGAGGAGTGCGACGCCGGCGGGTGTGCTGCGACGGCGGCCGCGTCGCAATTGCCGGCGAGCGCGAGGAGGTCAGCGAGCCGCGCAAGCGCCGCGAGCGAGGAGTAGGCGCCGGACCCGGCAGCAGGCCTTGGAGGCGCGCGGCCAGCAAATGCCCTTCATTTACTGTGCATGCAGGGGTATTTTTGTACTTTGTTAACTTATTAAATGACCTTTAGTCCCTCTAGTCTCTAAAACCAAACAGAGTGGGACTTAAATTTAGCTCCAAGACTTTTGGAGAGTCTAGAGACTTTTGGAAACCAAACAGGGTCTAAACCCTCTTACAGAAACAAACAGGCACCCTCAGGCCACCAGCAGAAGATTAGGTAAGTACTAATATGAAAGGAAGGACTCTCAGAGCCAAACGCGCGCAAGTAACACGGGGAGACAAAAGCAGCAGAAGGGCTTCATCAACGCAGCAGAACCTACTTGTACTCTCAGCATCACATATCCAATCAAGCTGGTAACTTGCTAATTGATTTCGAGTCGATGACAACTGACAAGTACTGCCAGATGAAAATAATAGTCTGCCTCTGGCCCTTCGCTTTCATAAGACTCAAAACGAGTCTTAATCGTTGTTAATTAGAACAGCACCATTTTTGGACAAAAATTTTTGGCAACTTTTACAACACTAATTATGAGTGTTAAATGTTAGCAATGTGTTACTTGTATATTTATGTGTTTCATGGCAGGTACCTGGTCAGGAAGGATTCCTATCTTGCTGCCTCCTGCAGTAAGCTTGAGGATTAACTGCCAAGGAGCTCATGGCGCAGTGGCAAAGGTCACTGGTCGGGGAGGCTCCCGCTCAGGTTTTTTTTATTTCGCGACTGTGCCTGAGCACGTTTGTCATTAAGAGGTCCCGCCAGGGTTCTGACAGATATTTCCCTGGACTTGTCATGATATCCTAACTAGGACATGTAAATTATGGGAATGGCTAGCACAAGCATTCTATGATTTGCCACAAATAAAGGGTGGCCCAACATATCATTGATTCGGTGGTTCAGGTCAGGATTCTGTTAGCTTACCTGTACTGGAGAGTGGAGATGATGCTGTTTTCCCGCTAATTTAAAAGCCTCGAAGATCTCCTAGGCAACAGCTCCTGGGATTCGCCCTGAAGAATCCTTCGTGTATACTAACAAGGTTAGGTGGGAACTTTCCAAGCTGTGTTCCTGCACAGCATCGCTCAACCTAACTAGGAGTAGTCGAGGGCTGGGGAAGAAGACACTTTGTTCTGATTCTCAATGGAGAGTCAAGTCTCGTAATCTGGTGTGGACGTCAGATCAATGTTCAGATGACTAGGCTTTCCAAATCTGCCGAGATATTTCTGCGTTGTTTAGTGGAGATCAAAGTACCATCTGCAATCATGCAGTTTATGTGACTTATGTCTGATCATCAGTTCT
This sequence comes from Panicum virgatum, assembly GCF_016808335.1. NCBI lineage: Eukaryota > Viridiplantae > Streptophyta > Magnoliopsida > Poales > Poaceae > Panicum > Panicum virgatum. The sequence continues at coordinate 68,047,394 of NC_053146.1, forward strand.
AACGAATGAATCCGTCTGTGTTAATTTATTTTGACCTGGTCAGGAGAGATTTTCATCTCGCTGTCTGCTGAAATTAATTTGAGGATTAACTTCATCAATCATTTCACATGCAGATCCAGGGTTTCTGAAAAGTCAAATTACTGTTGTTGCCATGACTGACGAGCATCTGTCTCCTTCGATCCTGTCCCCTTTCTCCAGTGTGGCAGTAACAGTTGCTCTAACCCTGAAATGATTCATGGTATAGAAGTTATTCACCTAGTGCACGAAGCACAATTGTCTCCTTTCAAAATGAAACAGATAACAAACAAATATGTTCAGGTTCAGATTTTCATTTCTGGCAGGTCCATCTTGCAGTTTTTATAAGGTGACACCAAGTGGGTGCTCTCTGTTGGGTCCTTGGCTTCCTTATGACCCAATCAAAATGCATACACGAAGGTAGAATAGAGAAGAGTGACAGAGTTTCGCCCTCATATATACATGTGTCCAGGACAGATTGGTTAGGGGGTATTTATACCCCTAACCTTTGTTACATAATGACCATAATGCCCCTACCTACCCAGAATATTCTGCGAATATTCTGGGCCGTAGGTCATTTCATACAGGTTGGAGTGTACAAATTGTCTACCCTATCCGATTCCTAATCGAGACACTACTCCGAAGCTTCGAGGTAACCTTCGGATCAGCGGTTGACCTTCGTTCGCCTTACTGGACCTTCAGTGTCTCCCGGGGACCTTCGGCGGACGGGATCACCTTCGGGCTCTGGTAACCTTCGGCTTCTTTCGGAGACCTTCGGACGCGTCGTCTGACCTTCGGGGTAAAAGGTAACCTCCAGTCTTCAGCGACCTTTAGGACCTTCGGCTCCCGTTATCCAGCTTCGGGCAACCTCCGTTATCCGAGACGGTGACCCCCAACAGTAGCCCCTCGCGGGCGAGGGCCGAACCCTCGAAGTATCCGTTACCTGCAACCAAAGAACGTCTCCCTCCGTCGGAGGTTGGGACGAGCCGAAGGTAACTTTTGTATATGTGTCGATTTTTAGTTGGGCGACGTTTGATATCCTTCTCGATTTTACCGTTGGTGGCACTGTTTACTTTCACCCCCCCCCCCTATATAAGGGGGGGAGGCGTCGCTTTCACGCCTTCCTCCTGTAGCGAAGCTATGCTGGTTTTCTTGAGCTTTGCCACGTGGAGTGTTGCTATTTGCCAAGAGCTTCGAGCTTTTCCGCTCCTGCAGCTTGTCAAAGTGGTTTGTGAGTTGAAGGATCTTCGCCTTGCCTGCATCATTTGTAAGGTTTTTTTTAGCAAATCTCATAGTTGTTATGTGCTCTCGTAGGGATGGCTCGTGTGAGGATCACGGCAAAAGAGATCACTGAAGGTGCTAGCTTGTCTGAGGAGAAGGATCATCTTTCGGGGGACGAAGAGGATCTGTCGAACGTGGACGCAGATCCCTCGGAATTGATGAAGAAGGACAAGCCTGCCCCGACCCTCAGTTTCGGGCCTTCGGTTATGTCAGCGGCTCTAATCGAGTCGTATGTTGAGAGAGGATATTTTCCAGCGGGTATCTGCCGCCCGCCCCAAGCGGAGGAAACACCCAATCCCGAAGATGGGGAGTGCGTGGTGTTTCACGACTTTTTTGTCGCTGGGCTTCGATTCCCCCTCGACCTGGTGGTTCCGGAGATTCTTGCTCGGTTCAAGGTGAAGATTCATCAGCTGACGGCGAACGCGTTCGTTCAGCTGTCGAAATTCTTCTGGGCCATCAAGACTTTCAGGGGGCCTGTCTCGATTGACGCATTATGTCGTCTGTATGAGCTTCACCCTCAAGGTTGCAAGGTCCGGTTTGCGGACGAAGATGAGGTGTTTAGCGCTCAAAGTGGTTGCTGCACCTTCGTGGCCCGGAGGCCCAACAAGTCTCAAAAGATCGATCGGGTGGAGCTTTCATATTGCCAGAAGAACCGATGGGACGATGACTGGACCCAATTTTGGTTTTATGCCAAAGTTGGTTTTTCGAGTGCCGGTGATCCGGCCGAGGTTTCTTATCATTTAGCCTCGAAGGTCGTTCCAGTTGAGCACATCAGCCAGGCTGATTTTCGGAGGTCCGGGGCAGGCTACAAGGATTGTGTGGACGCGTTTGGGTCGGCTGCTGGGCTGATTGGAGGGAGAGACCTGATTGAGGAATTTATCTGTGCGAATATATGGCCCTTATCTGCCAGCTGGGATCCAAATCCCCTTGCGAAGGTTAAGGTTCGCGCTTCGAAGGAAAGTGTTCCCTTCCCGAAGCTTGCGCTGGTTAAACCGCCTGGCAAAAGTGACAAGGCCATTGTTGCTGAGATCGAGGAAAGGGCGGCGGAGCTAGTGGGGCCTTATTTATCGAAGGAGCACGATTCTTTTGTTGCTTGCTGCTCTAGTGGTTCTCGGGTGAACCGATCTTTTGCTGTTATGGGAGTAAAGTATCCTGACCGGGAGGAGCCCAATAAACCGGAGAAAAGGAACAAAGGGGCTTCGAGTGAGGACCCCGCCACCAAGAAGAGGAAAGTTTCTTATGCGGATGCTGAGACCTCGAAGGCTGGCCCAAAGGTCTTATCTGCAAAGCCACCTCGTCCGCCTCCGAAAGTTCTTTCGACAAAGAAAGGTAATCGCTTAGTTTGATACCTTCGTGGTGTTCCTCATAGTGAGATGTGTAGTGAATCCTTTATGCGGGAGCTAGAGGAGACAGTAAGTTACTCCCCTCTCCGAGGAGAATCGATGGAGCTTTATCTTGATCAATTTGGGTCCCTTCTTTCAGGACCGGACATCATCGGGGATGTGGTTGTTAAACTTAACCCATCAAGAGGTACTGGCCTTTGAAGCGTTAGCTTGCTTGATCTAGAGGACGAGGCTACTACAATTGACCCTGTCTTGCCTACACCTGCGGCCACTGCTAAACCAGCTCCTGCCCCGGCGAATGATGCTGTGAAGGTTGCCAGCACAGTTATCGCGACCCTGAGCGTTCAGCCTTCGGGTGTTTTGGGGAGTGCTGCTAATGAAGATGCTGGTGTTATTGCTGCCGAGGCTTTCAAGGACCCGGTGGAGGCGGAGGAGGTTTTGATGGGGGAAGACACACGCGAAGATGGTCAACACCGCTTCAACGAGCTAGGTGGGATTCTACTGCCTCGTCCTCTTAATTTTCAGGGGCCGGATGTTGACCCTTATCTTCCTTGGATTCGTGAAGTAGATGTTGCCACGATGATGGCGGAGCTGAGCCACGAGATCGAGTTTGGATCCGCGAAGGTGCCCCCACCTTCGCAGGGCACCTCCTCATCCGTGAAGGGGCAACAACTTGAGAAAGAATTCTTCGATGTTGAAGGTAATCTTGCTTATTTTGGTGGAGTTTGCGTTGTTGAGTTATTTTAACGGCTGTGGTTTGTGCAGATTTTAAGAATGAACTTGAGGTGTACGGCACTGGCGATCTTGGCCGTGTGGTTGCGGCCATGAACGCGAAGGCTCTCGTGGCTGGGGGAGTACTGTTGCGCCGGGTGAAGGCGGAGTCTGACAAGAGGCTCGAAGCTGCGGCTGAACAGCTTCATTTGACTGTGGAGAACGAGAAGCTCAAAAAGGAGATAGCGGTGCTTCAAGCTCTTGATGACTTGCGGAAAAAACAGAACGAAGAGTTGGAGGAGAGGGCGCGACGCCATGATACTGTTGTTTCTGAAATGCAGAAAGAATTGGATTCGAAGGAGGCCACCATTGAGGGCCTGAGGCAGGAAATTGTGAAAAGTGTTGATAACGCCAAGAAGGCGGAGAGTCTCGCTGTTCAACTCTCCGGCGAGTGCTCTAAGAAGGATCAACTTATTGAGAAATTACAAGAGGAAGCCCGAGAGAACACGCAACTGCTTAGCGAGGCCACTGAAGAAATAGTTGAAAAGAGCTCAGAGATCTACGAAGCTTACAGAGATGCGCTCGCGACCTTCGGGGCAGAGCCGAACCTTTGTTGAGGTCCGATGGCCTGGGTTTAAATGGGCTTCTTGACTGGATGCTCAAGGAATTTGCCGTCTTGGGAAATATCTTGACTGATATCTCAGACAACTCGGCAGTTATCTCTTGTGAGAATGCCTTCGCCTTGCTCGAGCATGAAGGCTATCAAGACCTGGGCAAGATTACTGCTCCTGGGTATCAGTTCCCGGAGTCCTCGGAGTTGGAAACCTATTGTGGCCGAATTCAAACTGTGAAGAAGGCTTTTCTGCGAAGGTTCTGGCTGTCTGCTGGTCGCCAAACTTTGCGTGACATAGCTCGCCAGCGTCTTGAAGAGGTTAGGGCGTTATCCTTCGGGTTCTTTTTCTTTTTGTGTTGAGCATTTTCTAACTGCTTTGTTTTGTAGTCCAAACGAGCTTGTGAGGCCGCAAAAGGAGTTGTCAACGAAGGTGTAGATCCTGGAGAACTCACTGGGGCATCTGGCCAGATCGGGAGCGATAACGACGAAGAAGACCCGAAGGTCTAGGGGTTTTTAGTTTTTGAGATGAACTTGACTTTTTGTGAAGTAAATTCTGATGTAAATATTCCCACCCTGGCCAGGCGATTGTGCCGGCAGGTCAAACACTTTATGTGGCGCCGCTTCGAGTCGGGCGCGATGGTGTTGCTGCACTTTGGACAGACTGGGAGCGTTTCAGCTTCGCTCACCCGGGTGCGAGCGTTGTCGAGTTTTTGAACGCTAGTGGTGCCACGAGTATCTGAGTTGTGATGAACAATGCCCTTGTTGGGGTGGATAATGTTGATTTTATGGTTGATGTAAGGTGGCTGCCGTGCTGGTGTTGCTTTCCTTCGCCTTTTGCAGTTTTGTGAGTGGCGACTGTTTTTGGGCTTTGGTTTGTGCTATTGCTTCTAAGCTTCGAGTAGCATGTGTTATCTTTCTGGAAAACGTCTCCCCCTTATTTGAGTCCGAGCAGAGGCCATTGAGCTTCGAAGGTGAAACTGTTGGTTTTGTGCTTCGATCTGATGATTGTTGGAACTAGATGAGGGTTTTGGTGCTTCGTCCTTGCGTGAATGTCCGTAATCTTTGGATAGCATGGGCAAATCTTGTTTTCAAGAAAAACATTTCCCCCCTACTTTGCACATGCTGAGCGAAGGTGTTTTGGGTTGTTATCTTTGTTTGACTGGCCGTGTGCCTTAAACAGCATGGGCAGGCTTTTTGACTTTAGAAAAAAAATGTCTCCCCCTACCATGCGTATGCTGGTTAAGGTTGAGCGAAGGTGTTTGGAGCTTTGGCCTTGTATGAGTGACTGCGTGCTTTAAACAGCATGTGCAGGTCCTGTTTTTGAAAAAAAACGTCTCGCCCCTTCCTTGCACATTTTGTTTAAAGCTGAGCAAAGGTGTTTACTGCGCTTTTGATTTTTAGGGCAAAGGTGCTTTGGCTTCGACTCTAGGTCGGTAGCCCCTTGCCTTTTAGTGCTTATTGCGCTTTTAGTTTTAGGGCGAAGGTGTTTTGGCTTTGACATTCGGTCGACAGCCCTTTGCCTTTCGGTGCTTGTTGCACTTTAGTTTTAGAGCGAAGGTGTTTTGGCTTTGACATTCGGTCGACAGCCCCATGCCTTTTAGTGATTATTGCACTTTAGTTTTAGGGCGAATGTGTTTTGGCTTCGACATTCGGTCGACAGCCCCTTGCCTTTTAGTGATTGTTGCACTTTAGTTTTAGGGCGAAGGTGTTTTCGCTGTTTTTAGCGACATGGGTAATTCTTTTTGGGAAAACGTCTCCTCCCATCTTGCCCATGTTGGTAAAAAACGAAGGTCTGGGCCTCTTTGGATAAGTATGCTGGGCTTGAGAGGGAAGCGAGCCTAGCTGACTTAGTTTTGCAATTTACATCAAGCGACGGTCAAAGTTCGCAGCTTTAATGTTGCTTCGATTGTCAAGAGCTTCGGAGATAGGGAAAATATTTTCATTCATAGTGATGAAATTTACAAATGGTCCGCCTCGTTAAAAACCTCACCTCCAGAATGGAGTCCCCTTTGTGAGGAAAAGAGTACGACCCGAAGGTTCGAAATAAAAATAAAAATGAAAAAAGCACCTAATGAGTCTAGATCTCCTTATAGATTCGCAGTCCAGCCCTTTTTACATTTGGCTAGATGTAGTACTTTTCGAGGCTGTCAGCATGCCATGAATGCGATAGCTCGTTGCCTTCGGAGTCGGTTAGGTGGTATGACCCAAGCCTTTTGCTGGAGATGACGAGGTATGGGCCGTCCCATTTTGGCTCTATTTTTCCTGCATTTTCTGCGTTTGGCTTGCGCTTGAGGACCCAGTCTCCGACAGAGATGTTCTTCTTGACCACTTTCTTGTCCCTCCATTTGGTGGTTTCTTTCTGGTATTTGCTCAGATTAGAGGCTGCTTGTAAGATGTCAAGCTCTATTAGATATGAGTCGTCCGGAGGTTCGTTGCCTTCGGGTGCGAAGGTTGCTCTTAGGCTTTGGTTCTTTAATTCTTCTGGACTCATGGCTTCAGCGCCATACAGTAATATGAACAGAGTGAATTTGGTGGTTCTTGTTTCGGACGTGTTGTGTGACCAAACGACCTTCGGGAGTTCATCAACCCATTTACCCTTTTTCTAGTCGAAGAGGCATTTTTTGATGCTTGTGAAGATGAAGCCATTGGCGCGTTCCACAGCCCCGTTTGATTGGGGGTGGTAGACCGAAGCGAACATGAGTTTGGTTCCGATGTTTCGGCAGAATTCTTTGAATAGCTGCGAGTCGAATTGTTTGCCATTATCTACCGTGAGCTCCTTTGGTACCCCGAACCTGCATATGATGTTCTGCCAAAAAAAATTTCCGAACTGCCTCGGAGGTGATTTTTATCAAGGGTTTAGCTTCGACCCATTTGGTGAAGTACTCTACGGCAACCACTGCATATTTGTAATTTCCTTGAGCGGTGGGCAAGGAGCCTACGAGGTCCATTCCCCATGGCTGGAGAGGCCACGCGGGGGCTATCAGTTGCAATGATTCCGAAGGTTTGTTGGATTTTGGGCCCAGCTTTTGGCAAGCTTCGCATGTTTTGACCACTTTCTTTGCATCTTTTAGTGCTGATGGCCAGAAAAAGCCCTGTCTAAAAGCCTTCGCTGCGAGGGGTCTAATGCCTATGTGGGATCCGTAGATGCCAGAGTGGATCTCATTTAAGAGTTCGACGCCTTGAGCGACTGGGATGCATTTGAGCCAAGGAGTTACTACCCCTGACTTGTATAGCTCGCCTTGCGGGATGACATAGCCTCTTGCTCTTTGAGAGAGTCTTTTTTCTTCTCCTTCGTTAGAAGGTTCGTAGTGTCCCCGAAGGTAAGCCATTATTGGTGCCCTCCAATCTTCATTGAATATTGCGTTGATTTTGCTTTCTTTTTTCGGCCTAGTCGAAGGTGTAGAGATTTCTTCAAAGAAAACATCTGGTGGGAGTTGCTGCTTTCTACCAGCTGCTTTTGCGAGCCTGTCAGCTTCGTCATTCTGGGCGCGAGGGATGTGGATGATTGTGAAGGCTCTGAAATGTTTTTCCATTGCCCTTACGGCTTCCAAATACTGGATAAGTTCAGGTTTCCTGGCTTCTAATTCTTTTTCTATGTGGTCTGCATTGACCTTCGAGTCTGTCTTGATGACACGGTTTTGATGTCCGAGTGCCTTCATTTTGCGGAGTCCGAGCAGGAGAGCTTCATATTCAGTTGTATTGTTTGTCGATGGTGCCGACTGGTCGAAATTGAGGCGGGCAGCGTATCTTATTTTCGCTCCTGAAGGTGACTCGAGTATTGCTGTGATACCGACACCTTCGTTCTGCCAAGCTCCGTCACAGTGAATTGTCCAAGTTTCTGCTGGTTCTTCTTCTTGAGCTTCGGGGGATGTCCAGTCCACTATGAAGTCAGCCAGAACCTGGGATTTGATTGCTGTTTGTTTTTCAAAGTCCACTACCAGCTCTGATAATTCTGAAGCCCATTTTACTATTCTTGGCGAAGCTTCTCTGTTGTGTAGCAGGTCGTGTAGAGGTTGATCAGAGATGGCTATGATTCTGTGTGCTTCGAAGTAGTGGCGAAGCTTGCGAGAGGCCATGATAACCGCATAGGCTATCTTTTCAAGTTATGAGTAGTGCAACTTGGATCCAGCAAGAGCTTCGGATGCAAAGTAAACTGGGTACTGTTTGCGAGTGCCATCTGTCTCTCTCTCTCGATGACTAATGCGGCGCTCACAGCCTTCTGAGAGGCCGAAATGTATAGCAAGAGTATCTCCTTTGGGTCCGGGGAGGTTAATTTGGTCATGTTCTGAAGGTATTGCTTGAGGGAGTTGAAAGCTTCTCTTTGTTGTTCGCCCCCATTCAAATTTCTGGGAGCTTCAGAGGACCTTTAAGAATGGCAAGCTTTGGTCTGCCGAGCATGGGATGAATTTGTTTAGGGCGGCGATTCTGCCCGTGAGTTTTTGCACATCCCTAATTGTCTCTGGTTCTTTCATGTTACAGAAGGCTGCGATTTTGTCTGGGTTGGCTTCGATGCCTTTTGTTGAGACTAGGCATCCTAGGACCTTCCCCTTGTGTACCCCGAAGACACATTTTTCGGGGTTGAGGCTCAGGTTTGCTTTTCGAAGGTTTGCGAAGGTTTCTGCCAGATATGAGATGTGATCTTGTCGTGCTGCGCTGATGACGACGATGTCGTCAATATAGGCTAGGATGTTTCTTTTCAACTGTGGCTCCAGGACTTTGGAGGTCATTCTTGAAAATGACTGGCCGGCATTTTTGAGACCTTCGGGCATTCTTACGAAGCAGTAAGTGCCGAAGGGGGTTATAAAACTTGTTTTCTCTTTATCTTCTGTTCTTATCCAAATCTGGTGATATCCAGAGAAGCAATCCAGGAGTGACATCAGCTGACTGTTTGCAGCGTCGTCGACGATTTTGTCAATTCGTGGGAGAGGGAAGTCATCTTTTGGGCAAGCTTTGTTCAAATCTGTGAAGTCTATGCACATTCTCCATTTGCCGTTCTTCTTCTTGACGGGCACTGTGTTTGCGAGCCAAGTTGGATACTTGACTTCGCGGATGACCTTCACGTCCAGCAAGCGCTGTACCTCCGCCTTGACTGCGGCGGCCTTTTCATCGGACATCTTTCGGGGTTTTTGCTTTTTTGGCTTGGCGCCAGGTCTGATGTCGAGTCGATGTTCAACTATGTCTCTGCTGACTCCCCGAAGGTCACTTGCTGACCATGCAAACACATCTTTGTTCTTGTTCAGGAAGTCGAGTAGTTCTTTTTCTTCTTCTTTGGATAGTGTTGCACTTATCGTTACAACCTTATCCGGAAGATGCTTGTCAAGGGGTACTCTTTTGACCTCGCACCCTTCGTCGAAGGTTACTTTCTGTTTGCTAATCTTCCCGAAGGTTGCTGTCATTTGAGCTTCGAGGACATGTACGTTTCTCTGCCCCGGGGCTACCCCTCGCTCAATGTCTCTGGCGAGCTGCTGATTGCCACGCACGGTGATGATGCCCCTTGATGCCGGCATTTTCATGCAAAGGTACAGTTGGTGAACGACTGCTTCGAATTTGTTAATTAGTGCTCGGCTGAAGATGGCGAGGTAGGGGTAGTTCATTTCGACAAAATCGAAGGTGATATGTTCTGTTCTTGGGTTGGTGGTGTCACCGAAGGATACAGGGAGTGAAATTTTTCCGAGGGCTTCGACCCTTTTCCCTCCGAATCCAATTAGGGGGATTTCGGCTGATTGGAGAAGGTTTCTATCTATGTTCATTATGTCGAAGGTGCTTGAGAAGATGATGTCTGCGGAGCTGCCAGTGTCGACTAGTATTTTTCCGATGGTCCAGCCTTGAATATTAGCTTCGATGACCATTGCATCAGTGTGCGGGTAGCTGTTGAGGCTCATGTCCTCCTCTGAGAAAGTTATCGGCATGTGAGACCAAGGTGTTTTCTTTGTCGGGCCATCAACTAGGATGTTGTTGACTTGTCTGAAATAGTCTCTGCGTTGCCGCTTGTTTTGAAATCCGAGGGTGGAACCTCTGGATATGGGCATGATCATGCCGAAGGATGGCAGTGCAGATGTTTGCGAGGTTTGGGAGCTTTGTGGCTCTTGCTTTGGGGGTGGGCCTGGAGGAGGTGGAGGTAGTTCTTCCTGGGCCTGCTGTTGGCTCGGAGGTGGGGGTAGTGAGAGTGGTTTGGGGTAAGTTGGTGGCTGAGGTGGCCAATTATTTTGGTATGGGTTGTAGGTGAAGGCGGGCGTAGGTTGGAAGGTTGGATTGTATAGTGCTGGTGCTGGCGGGAACGACGGCGCCGAAGGTTCTGACCATGCAGTGTGGCTGACCAGTTTTGCCTTTTTCTCTTCTTGCATTTGCTCAAGTATTCTCTTTTTTTCTGGGCAAAAGTTGGTTGTATGATCTGACTCATTTCCATGGAAATGACAGAAGAACTTTTCAGGTCCGTGCGAAGCTCCGCGACCTTTTCCACGACCACGCCCACGGCCTCAGCCTCTGTGTCTTGGATGACTCTGGTCTTGGTTGTTATGTTGACCCTCGGGAGACTTATTTGTGGGAGTCATGAATGGGTCATGCTCTTGTTCGGGGCTGGTTTCTTGCGAAGGTTCCACGGGGAACACGAACTGTGGGTTTTTGTTCTGATAGTTCCAATTTTGTTTTTTAGCTTGTCTCATTATCCTTCATTGTTCGACCCTCTGTCTGTGGTCTGCATCTGACCTGGCGTACTTTTCTGCTTCCGTATATAGGTCGCTGAGTGTTCTGGGTGGCTCCCTAGACATATGCGAGGCTAGCTGTCCGGGTAGTAAGCCGGCGATGCACTTGGCGATTGCATCTTTTTTCGGGAAATTTGGGATCAGAGCTTTCTTCTGGATGAACCTACGAAAGTAATCATAGAGGGGTTCTTTGTCTCCTTGGAGACACTGAAAGTTTTCTATGGTGTTCGGGTCGAGTCGCCCGAAGCCTTGGAAATCTTGCCTGAGCCTCGCCTTTAGCTGAGGCCAGCTTGTGATGGAGCCCGAGGGTTGGTGAGAGTATCAGTTTGCTACTGGACCTTCGCAGGCCATGATGAAGGATTTTGCCATAATAGGGCCATCGCCGCCAGCCGAGGCTATGGTAGCTTCGTAGGCCATGATGAATTGAGTTGGGTCTTCCGAGCCGTTGTATCTGGGGAGCTGCGTTGGCTTGTAGCCCAGTGGCCATGGTGTGTGCTGCAAGGCTGCAGAGAGTGGCGAGTTAGGGTCATATGTGCCAGCCGAAGGTGGGACGTAGTGGTCTTGGAGGGTATGGATGGTTCGGATGCTGTGGATCTCATTCTGATGGGGGGCCCAGCGGAGGTTGTTGTTCATGATTGGTCTGAGTGTTCATGCATTCTTGCTGCATTATGTCAATTTCTACTTGCATGGCTGCTACTTTGCGCTTGGCCTCAGCCAGTTGGTTTGCTCGATTCAGCGCGTTTTGCTGGGTAGCCAGCTGCTTGGCGAGGATATCTTTCTGTTTTTCCAGGGCCTGAAACTGGAGGCTCACGACGGTGAGCTCATCTTGGTTGGACCCCGAAGGATCTATAACTTCGGGAGTTCCGTTGGGTGGTTGGTTGCCTTGTGGTGGGGGTTGTGTGGAAAGGTGTTCTGGGGAGGTTCGGGAATCATTTTGGGTGTTGTCCATGGGGGGTCTGTGGTTTTCCTCTTTGTTTGGGCCATCGAAGGTTGGTTTTCGAGCTGGGAACACGGTGGGCGCCCTTGTTGGGTCCTTGCCTTCCTTATGACCCAATCAAAATGCATACACGAAGGTAGAACAGAGAAGAGTGGCAGAATTTCGCCCTCATACATGCACGTGTCCAGGACAGATTGGTTAGGGGGTATTTATACCCCTAATCTTTGTTACATAATGACCATAATGTCCCTACCTGCCCGGAATATTCTACGAATATTCCGGGCCGTAGGTCATTTCATACAGGTTGGAGTGTACAAATTGTCTACCCTATCCGATTCGTAATCGAGACGCTACTCCGAAGGTTCGAGGTAACCTTCGGATCAGCGGTTGACCTTCATTCGCCTTCCTGGACCTTCGATGTCTCCCGGGGACCTTCGGCGGACGGGATCACCTTCGGGCTCTGGTAACCTTCGGCTTCTTTTGGAGACCTTCGGACGCGTTGTCTGACCTTCGGGGTAAAAGGTAACCTCCGGTCTTCAGCGACCTTTAGGACCTTCGGCTCCCGTTATCCAGCTTCGGGCAACCTCCGTTATCCGAGACGGTGACCCCCAACACTATCTGTTTATATTCAGTCTGTTTTCAGCTTAAAATTTTGTTGACAGTCCGTGGGGCTTCAGCTTAAATATTTAAGATATTTTCCTGGATTTGTTTTGATGTCCTGATTAGAGGGGATATAACTTCAGCACACGCCTCATTGACCAAGGAGAGTGAGAATAAATTACATGTTCAGTATTGTCAAATGACTGAATACAGTTTAGACCTGCCTCAGACTATTAATCCTGAAAGGAACAGCTCTTTATCTATGGAGGAGCCCAAATCAATAACCATTGACGGCCACAAAGTTTCATGGCGGACAAATTAAAGACCGGAACTGTAAATCACTAATAGAAGTGATATTGATGCTGATGAATTCATGTCGCAAACTCGCAATCCTCTCCACTATTGGAACTTGGAAGGTTGTACACGCGATAACAATAGCTAGGAAGGTGCATTGACGTTAACTCTTTCAGTTTCGCCTTTTGTCGACATGAAAATGGGAATTTTTTTTAAAGCCAACCGCTAAAAAAGGGCTCCATTGTAAAGCCAACCAAGCAGTAACCCCTACTCAGATTATCTTTAGCAGTACTTGAGTCTTGAAACCGTGTATAATTTTCCCACCTGAACCGTTGAGATAATTCATGCTTTGTGGAAACAGAGTATTTAATTTTATGGATTCGGTTCAAATTTGTATCAAAGTCGCAGATTTAAGCCAAAATGTCCTATTCTGAAGAAAAAAACTAGACCTGCGGGGGAGACCGCCCCCACGGGGCATTACACTAATAAGGAAACATTCTTACAGGTCTAGAAAATCCTCGAATCCCCGAATCCCTACCCACCCGAACATAGTGATCCGGTACATGTGAGAAAGGTCGGACTCCAACTATGCTTTGGACATGGGACAAACAAGGGTATTTTTTTTGAAACGCGCAGATAAACTGCGCCACCTCAGGCCAAGAAATCCCCTCCCGTGGGAGTCGAACTCTGGCCGTCAGGGTGCCTAGCGCACAGCCAGACCAACCCATATTTTGATGGGTGAGATGACACTGGCAAATAGTGACAATCATTATAATTCAGCTTATGTTTATATAGATACAAAGTTTTTGAACCAATCTATTGTAATCTAATCTCTACTATTTCTAAAGCAAACAATGTTTCATTGGTCTGTTAATTGGAATCCTAATCAGAAATGGATAAATCAATCGTATCGGAATCCTAATTGAAATCCGGATAAATTAATTGGAATTCTAATCAGAACTCGGACTATATATGAATGCCTCCCATGATCACGACATGGTCTGTATAGGAAATGAAAGAGTATAAAATTAGTGGTGTGAAAGAGTATAAATTAGTGGTATTATGTAGATCTATTATATTATTCGTGGTAATGCATAGACGTTATGCTAGTAATTTCCAAATTCCAAAAACACTCATGTTAGGACAGTAAAATAAAGGAGAAAATTATTTGCAACCATGGGGAAGCAACAGTCCCCGAAATAACTGAATCCCTCGGACTCTGAACTGAAGGCTTAAGCCGCTTATTGTTCCTCCCTGTTACCCGTCCCATCCTCCAAGACTTCAGCAAAGTCCCATCCTCCAAGACTTCAGCAAAGTGACAAACAAGGGCAATCATAGGTGCTCCACACAGCGAAGCAAGGAGCAGCCGCCATGGACACAGACATGGAGAGGAAGGTAGCGGCGGAGAAGGAGATGAGAGAGTGGTGCGTCGCGCTCCCCAAGGTGGAGCTCCACGCCCACCTCAACGGCTCCGTCCGCAATTCCACCCTCCTGTCAGTGTACTCCGCTCCGCCCCCACTCCTGGTTCTTGATTTATGGCCATCGGTATCTCCAGTTTCTTGAATCGACGCTATCACGCTAGATTAGCGCAGTTCAAGTCTGGAATCTGGACCGCTATTTGTGCAGTATTTGGTCCACGATAATGATTTTGTGACACATGTTTGGGAAAGGAACTCGTTTGGAAATTGGTGGTTCAAATCTGATTTTTGTTATCGAGAGAACAAATCTGATTTTGGCGCATAAATCTGGACTTAATCTGGATTGTAAATTGTGAGGTCGTAAAGAACTGCACTTTTAGTAAGTATCGGTCACCTCTTAATGAAAAACGTGCCAACATACGGTCGCGAGAAAAAAAGTAAGTATCAGTCAGGTACTCAGGTAGTAGGAACAGGGTATGTGCAAGTAGTAGTGCAAGCATGTGGATTCATGGTATTATGTTAGTGTGAATGCTCATCCAGGTGAGAATCTTTACCTTTTTTGATTAAATTTGTAATGGAGCTTCCGTTCCACAAATTGCAAACGATTTGCGTCTGTGAAAATGACCTTACTACTAATTAGAGCTGCTGGGAGATAAGGTCTGTAATTTATCTCTTATTTGCGTCAAGAAAATGCGTCATATGTTGCTTGGTTGGTTAGTTCATCTAGACATTGTACGTTTGGTTCAGAGATGTTCTGTTTCCCTTTATTTTATATCTTCAACAATATGCTCATATCCTTTAGTGACTGGCCATGCTAGTTCACTTGTTAACACTTCCGTTTGAACATATAGTTCTAGGCTCTTGCTCTTTAGTTGGTCTAAACCAGATGCACATGCTGATCTGATAATTACTTGCAGTCAGAACAATAACCAAGGCCTCAAATAGTACCAACATGCTATAGTAGTTTTTGCATTAATTTCATAGCCATATGTGTTAATCTGATGGATGCTCCCTAGTAGCTATATAAACCACCTATGCTTTACGGATTCAGTTATAAGTTTGTACAGTTAAGACTCATTACCAATTTTACTACAATGACTTGAGATGCATACACTGCTTATATATCATTTAAATCTGTGTCCAGACGTTCTTATCCTTTTTTGAACAGGGAACTTGCAAAACAGCTAGGAGACAAAGGAGTCATTGTCTTCGAAGATGTTAAGGATGTGATCATGAAGGGTAAGTCAAAGACCCCCTTGATTTTTACAGATGCAGTTACTTACTATAAATCAGATCAAAAGATATCATTAGTCAAATTTGTGAGAATCACGTCTCAAAAAGTTTTAAATGCTGGTATGTAAATTTGCTTTACTTTTTCATGATTTTTGAGGATATTAAACACTGGCATTTGAAATGCTTAAACAGATGGTAGATCTCTCCCAGAGTGTTTCAAGCTTTTTGATTTGTTTCATATACTTACAACGGACCATGATACAGTAACAAGGATCGCTATGGAGGTATATCTGTCATTACAATTAGAAGGTTGCATTTTTAATACCGTAAATTTGCTCAGTTCATTGACTGAGGAAAAATTAACAGGTTGTGGAAGATTTTGCTGCAGAGAATGTTGTGTATTTGGAAATAAGAACAACACCTAAGGTGCTGCTTTTGAATATTTGTTGCATATTGCTTTACAGTTTTGTGAGTCTACGCAGCAAGAATGTGGCTAGTTATGTGTTGTTCTTTTTCTCACATATCATGTAGAACAATGAAGCCAAAGGGATGACCAAGCGATCTTACATGAATGCTGTTATTAAAGGTTTAAAAGCAGTTGATGCAGTTGATGTTGTTTTATTTGATTCTAAGTCAAGAACAAATGACACATTAACTTGCACACCTACAATTGGGTTGGATGGTGACATAAAGAAAAGGAGGATATATGTCAGGCTCCTTCTTAGTATTGATCGCCGCGAAACAACTTCGGCTGCATTGGATACCGTATGTTAAGATTTTCCACGCCAATTGATGCTCTGACAAACATAGGCACAAATTGAGAATCTACACAAATTGTTTCTTTCCCTTTGGCAGGTTAATTTGGCCCTGGAAATGAAGGACCAAGGTGTTGTTGGTATCGATCTTTCTGGCAATCCAGTTGTGGGGGAATGGTAAAAAATACATAATATCTGGCTTAAAGTAGGTCAAAACATGCTAAATATTTATGTGCTAACATTCCTTGGCATTTGCAATAATTATGAAGGGAAACATACTTGCCTGCCCTACAACATGCTAAAGAGCTTGGAATCCCCATTACGCTTCACTGTGGAGAGGTCTGGAAATACATGTCGACAACTTCCAAACCATTCTTTCCTTGACCTTTATGTTCTCGCAGCTACATTTGTGAAATATTTCCCTACATTATTTGACCAATGAAGTAAAACTTAGTGACAATAGGTAGCAAACAGGAAGGAGATTCAAGCAATGCTGGATTTCTGCCCTCAGAGGCTGGGGCATGTATGCTGTCTGAATGATGCAGAATGGAAGAAGCTCAAGTCTTTGATGATTCCAGTAAACTTCTTTCTACCCATTTCATATCTGTACTCAATTAGGAACGACAATGACTTGTATGTTTAACTCCAAGATAAAATGCAGGTTGAGATATGTTTAACATCAAATGTTATGACAGGAGGTGCTCCTTCTCTAGAGCTTCATCACTTTGGTTAGTCCCTAAAATAATACAAACTCAAAATTCATGCCAAGAATCGTCATCATCTCGGTACTTACATTTGATTATACTGAATTTGTGCAGCTGACCTCTATAATGCAAAGCACCCTCTATCCTTGTGCACAGATGACTGTGGCCTGTTTTCAACAAGCCTCTCAAATGAGTATTACCTCGTTGCAGCTACTTTTGGTACGCTCTCTTCTATAATGAAGTAAATTTAGAAGTAGTGGATCTATTTCTAATCCTGACCTGACCTGCATGCTTTCAATAGGTCTCAGCAAGCCTGATCTGTTTCACCTAGCTCAGGAAGCAGTGCAGTTTATTTTTGCTGATGAAAATGTGAAGATGTCTCTGAAGGAGGTGTTCAAGCATGCCGAGAAGAGATTGACAATGTTGTCTGATATTGGCATGTTGTCTGATATTGGCGTGCCAAACTGATGTGTGTGTCTCTTAGATCAGTATGAACCCAATTGTGTGATATATGCAAAAAATGTATAGGCGTGTTATTTCTCGTTTATGTATGGATTATGTATTTTTTTCAAGGTTAAGAAGAAATACAGTCGAAGAGGTAATCAGCATCAAGATGTGGCACAAAATACTATGGAGAAGGGGGTGGAAGGAGCTGAGAAGTTGGTTTGCCCCTAAAGATGACCCAGCTCAAGAATTTGAGTGTTATGTGCCAGCTTATGTGTGTCTAGCTGTTTTAGGATTTGTCTCCTATCCTCTCTAGCTACCCTGCTGGCCTGCTCAAAAGAAAATTGGCCCGATTGTATGTTTTTTATTCACTTGGAGGAATATCAGTTTTCTTCTGCACTGTCCTTCTGATTGAAATAGTGGTTTGGCAGCCTAAAACAAAAGCACAACTGATCATATCGATCTGTGCCTTTGCTGTGGCCGTAGCTGTTGCATTGTGACTACTCATGCCACCTATGGCTTTTGTTGCCAGTAGGACGAAGCTGAAGCCATGAAAGGCTGGCACCTTGCTTCAACTGACACAAGGCTGAAAATATTCTCTTTTCATGCTCCATAATGCTAAGCATTTTCAGTTTGATAATATTTAGCTGTTATTACTGCAAGCCATCCTTGAATGCTTCTCTCTGTTAAATGATATAGCAGTGCTCCTGCAAGTTCTTCAAAAGGAAAAATTCTTGAGAAGTAGAGGAAGATCCACTGATACAACGACTGCTCAAGGGAATCAATCAATGCAGTCACGGCTAGATGCTTGGCGATCGAGCAGCAAGGACGGCGTCACAGTTGAGCACCACAGTTCCGGACGTCGGCTCCTCCACACCGACCTGCCGTCGCTGGCACCACAGTTGAGGACCCCACCTCCGCCGACCGCCGCCGCGCGCGGCCCCCCTCCTCTTCGGCTCCTCCACACCGACCTGCCGTCGCATCTGGGTGTTGCACGTTCCACCGGCCACCGCGCGGCGCGCCGTCCTCTGTATTTTTTTTCCCAATCGGGAGCTAGGAGCACAACGATGATCGTCTGCGCCACCCGCGGTCGTCGGCTCGTCGCGCCTGGCCTAACGCGCGCGGGCGGCGCAGCTCGAACGGTGCAGGGCCGCTGGTGTAGGCGCCGCCGCCAGCGGTTCCGGACGCCTTGGATCCTCTTCCTGGCTTCCCTCGCCGCCTCCCAGCTCACTGGCAGGAAGCGATGGCCGGCGTACCCCGAGTCGCCGCGACCATGTCGGGCGGACGCTATTTGGTTTACCGTCCGGGGGTGGACGGTATTTCATTTACCGTCCACCCCGTGGGTAGCTGGCTGCCGTTCATTCCTTAATCAACAGTCGAGATTCAGCTCGGGAACGAGCCATCCAGTCGCGGCTCGTGCTCGCTCGGCTGTCGGCTCCGATGGCTCGATTACGCTGGCGTCGGCGTCGCTACCCGACACGGAAGTCGCCGCCGACATCGCCGAGGACCCGAGATAGACGGCTGACGGCCGAACCCACAGTCGCACTCTCGCAGGTCTGGTCTGCTCTGCATGCTCGATCTGGGCGCGAGGTGGTGCCGCCGAGCTGAATTCTGATCGAGGTCTTGCAAGCTGACCGCGCGCGCCGGCGAGGTTCAAGGAGCAGCCATGGCTATGGCTGCAGCGCGCGCCGGGGCACCGTCGGATCTGCCGCTTCATCATGTTGTACACTGTGACGCCGTGCCTGAGCCACGCCGGCCTTCCTGCCCCGCGATGATTCAAAGAAAAATATGGTCGCAGATTACTTGTGCCATTCATGCTTACTAGCCTCTGCATGGTCGAACAATGCTGCCAGATGGACGCGCGAGGTTTTAGCTTGAGTGCTTTCAGCGGTTTAAAACAAATCATTCATGTAAGCACGAGGGAGAGAGACGCTAGAGCAATTGGTGTGGATGTGAATTGTGGGCTTGGAACGGAAGGCATTGCTGCCGCTGCGTCAAACAGACCACAGCTCTGGACGGCCGGCTCCCCCGACGCCACGGCCTCCTTCCTCTCCCGCAACGATTCGCTCGACGTCCTAGACCGACCAACCAATGCGACCCAGGTGGAAGAGGTGCCTAGGTGGCTTGGGTCGCGGAGGTGCTCTTTGGATCGCGGTCGTGCTCGGAGTCAATCGGCGAGCTCGCGCGCGCCGGCGGGAGCGACACTGCTCGCACGGCATGGGGCGCGGGGCGCCTTCTGTGGGTGCTGCCGCCGCAGCCCGCAAACGGGGTTCCAGGGTCCTTCGTCTCCTCGCCCTGTCTTCCCCGCCTCGTCTCCCAGCTCACCGGCGGGCTAGCAGTGGCCGCCGTACGCCGATCGCCGCGACCATATAGATACAGGGCGGTCGGCATTTCGTTTACCGTCCAGGGTGGACGGTATTTCATTTACCGTCCGCCCCCTGGCTACCTGAGAACCGTTCGATCCTTGCGCAACGGTTGAGATTCAGCGAGGATACCCGATACGGACGTGCCGTCCTGTCGCGGCTCGCGCTCCCTCGGCTGTCGGCGTCGGCGTCGCTGCCCCATACGGACGCGACGGCAGCGGCGCGCCGTGGCCGCCCTGGACGTCCCCGCCGACTCGCCGAGGCAGACGGCTGGCCGCCAAACCCGTGCCGCCGGAACTCTGAACGAGGGCGAAACGGTGCCCGGCGCCCGCCATCTGAACTCTGAATCTCTGAGGCTCTGAGCAAAGTTTCGCAAACAGAGCGCACCGGCGGCGACGTTCCGTTTCACCCAAGGAGCCGACATGGCTGCCGTGCGAGCCGGCCGGGGCTCCATCGGATCTGCCGCTTCGCCACGTTGGTGCCCAGCGTGGTTTCCAAGTGTGCCGCGACGCCGGGCATGAGCCATGCCGGCCTTCATGCTCGCGCGCCGCGCACCTTCGTGATCTCGCTGGCAACGGCGAACGGTGAGAGCGCGCTGACTCTTATTTTGTGGACACTGAAGCCAGGCCCAACGATGTGAGAGCTTTGCAACGAACTAGAGGGCCATTGATCATTTCTTTTTCTTCTTGCAAGCTAATGCCTTTTTTCTTTCGGAAATTCTGCTGATTTGTTAATATAAAAAGTTATTTGCACACCATCACGTGTTGGTTGCTGACAAATATTGTTAGTTATTAGATTAGACAGTCGAAGTGTTCACCTTCACCAGATAGTATGGTAGTGTAAGTTTATGATGCTTGTCGCCTGCACATATGGAATCGCATTCACAAACTGAAGCAAAGAATAAGAATGAGCTGCAATGGAAAAGGATGAAAGAGCATGTCTGAAGTCCTGAACTCAATATAGGCGCTCGCAGAGATCTACCGGACCGCAAGTTGGTGCAGTGGTTGAGAACTATAATAGCAGAGCTTGAAAGGATAAAAAACAGAAAAATCTCATCGAATTCCTCAAAAAAAGAAAAAGGCTAAATCAGTTGGTTTTCTTTGACGAATCATCCTCTGAAGATGTAGCGTCGTTGCTACTATTATCTTTGTTGCTCTCACTGTTGTTTTCAAGGTTAGGAACTACAGCTGTAGAGGGTTCCACATGGGCCAGCCGAGCTGCGCCTATGACTTGCTCCGGGAGCTCCTCATATGTGTTAGCCTGAAGGTACGAGTAATAGCAGATAAACAGCCAAAAGTGAGATCCTCACATACATTGACCGACAAGCCTCCGGTTCTCTCATAGGGAAGGAAGCATTTTTTATCCCAACGAGAATCTAGTAATGAGCTATCCTTAACAAGATTGGATTGCATTCGCAATCTTAGGAGAGAAAAAAAAAACATCAAGGTCATGTAGAAAAAGTCTGTCAGGTCGAAAAAGGGCCGCCAACCTGTATTAGGAAAGCCATATCAACTACTAATGTTGTGACAACACCAAATACCAAGCCCAAAACTCCATTTGCTACTGCAGAAGAACCAATGTCGACATCCACCTGCCAAAAACAACACCCTGAGATGCATTGCCTTTTGGATATGACCAAACACAGCACCCCGCACTTAATATTTTTAAGCAAAACAAGGATGAAAACATAAGCGATGTACTAGACATATTTCAAGTATAACATTACTTGACTCACCTCCAAATACCCAGGACCTCGTACGTAGCTACAATCCACAGCCTTTCCCAGCAAACAAGGGGTGCTGCCAACACTCTGCCGCACTATCCAAGAACCCTGAAGATTTTTCATTTTCCATTTTTAAGGCAAAATGAAGTCGAGGAATACAAAAAATATCAACATAGCTGCTGTATGAGAAAAGACCTTAGGAACAGATGGTATAAGCTTTAGTCTGCTATTGCGGAAGTCATCATCGCCATCAAAGAAACGCTGCAGTAATGATCCTTTTTTCAAGGAACTCGTGACGAAATACATGACTAAGCTGTAATGAGTTGATCCGGGAATCTACAAGAGGATACATTCACAAAAAAGAATTCAAATGGATAAATAATTTAAAGACTGAGAACAGTTCTTACGATATTACCGATTTACCTGCAAGTTGACAACAAATGTATGCATCCCTTTGTCAGCAGCAACCTATAAAATAAGTAAAACAAAGAGCCATGTAAATAAGGAAAGGTTTTTGTGTTTTTCCTCTGATAACAGCAATGGTATCTATTATTGATAAATTATTTTGTAGTTGGATCATGATTATTAGTGAAATGGTATAAAATTGAAGTTATAAAGTAACATGAGCAATATAACAATAGGATAAGAAATTAGACCAGCTTTTTGGTTACCTGAGCAACACAATTTTTTTGCCTTCCAACATTATCCATGCGCTTGGTGTCCTTGAACCAATCAATGGCTGCAAGCTCCATGAGATAACTTGCAGCAGGTATCTGTAACTTGGATATTGGCATGTTAAGATTCTGTATATTATCTGATAAAACACAACCAATAAAATACAAACAGGAAGATTTAGACCTTCGATTTGTCATGTGGGAAGTTCTTGCTACGAACTTTGAAAAGCTTGCTGTCAGGTACTGTCCAACAGTTGCGGCTTTTCTCCTCCGGATCATGATGGAGAATCCCAGAAAAGCAAGATAAATCATTTTTTTCTGGAGGCTCATCTGTCATATGAGAAAGCTACTGCTGTTACAAAAATAAAAATAAAACACATGCCCTGGAACTTGACAACAACAGATATGAGAATGCAGGAATGTGGGAGAAAGTAGGAAACAAACCAATGTGTTTAGCTTCACCGTCAGATTTGTTAGGACCTTCCTGTAAATTGCATTGTTTTTCATCAAGGATTAGTATGAAGTAAGCAAAATGCAAAACGTGTACTAAGTTAAGCATTCATGGATTTTGGTTCATAGTTTGGTCTAGGACATTTGGCACCTCTATATCAGCTTCAGGAACCTGATAATCCTCGTCGTCATCTGATTCTTCATCAATTGTTCCCATGTTTTTATTTTCTGCACGTTCTTGATCTGCTGGTTTAGTCTTGGGGTCAACTTCATTAGGCTTTTCATCATCAGCCATGCTCTCCATTGCAGGAATCCTTGGAGTTATATGGATATCATCTGTTTGGGAAAAATATTCACGCAGCCCTGGGAGTAAGTGTAAATTAGAGCCATAAGAATGAATCGGTGGGACAATAGGACTGGGTGGTCAATTTAATAAACTTAATTCCTTCCCTCATACTAAACATGGAGTTGTTAATGTTTATAGCACAAGAAAAACAGTATTTCAGTACCGGAAACACAGTTCAGTATCTGCAGCAAAGAATGATACTGAAAGGAAGTAGAGTAATTCAGGAACCATCCCTTCAGGTCAATCTGCATAAGGTGCTGAACCTGAGTACGGGGTCTTCCATTGTGACTCTTCAGAGGACAAATCTTGAACCCTCCACCTGAACTAGTTGAAATTTCAGAGAAAGAAAAGAAATTGAAGCTGACATTTTTGTTTATCTGGAATGTCTAGTAAAGCTAGATGCAGGACTTATTATGGGCCCAAGGAAAATTACTTTCAATAAGAGCCCTCACATATCCTCGCTGCCGACTACAGTTTGGATGTTCTGTAGATCGAAATAGCACAACTGCATGTGTAAACACTGTCAGAAAGGAGTCACTAAAAAGAGTAAACGAGGCTTGGAAAAATTATAACTCAACAATTTACCATAGCTTCCATCATCGTTACGCCGCCAATACCGAACATAACACAGATCCCGAGGCCAGACGAACCTGCATGTTCATGTAGATGGAAATTTCGTTGAGAACAATCAGAGACAAAAGCTAATCATAAGAACTTGTCCATCTGTGAGAATTGTAGTTACCTTGTACACCAATGCAGCTGCAACCTATGATATAGTACTACGGTGTGACCATCAACCTCTTCAACTAAACTACCCTGGCGAAAGCTACAGTCCCACCTAAATAGAGAAGAAAGATCAGAGGTGAAATTAAATATTCGCATTATAGAAGCAGCAAGTCCAAGGACCATATGCTTACTCGTATCGTGTTGCATCCATGCTCATCATCAGCCCAAAAATGGCTTCACATGTGGCTTCCACTACTCCAACAGCTCTCATAGCTCGGCTACAGCTTCTTGCCTACATGTCATGAGGCAATGTGTAGTCATTTACTTCAGATTTTTCAGACTATCCAGTTTGTTTTTTGGCAAATGTAAAAATTTTTACAGCTGGAACGTACAAGGTATTCCACTTCTAGAAGTTCTTCAAAAATGCGCAACCCTGCCAATGAAAAACCAGTAAGCGACCCCAAGTTCAAACATCCTCCAAAGAAGGATGAACACCTAAGGAGACAAACACAGACTTGCCATTTTGGCATCGAAGTAGTCGCCAGTTCTTCTTAGAATAAAGTTGAGTGGGGTCATTCTGATTGGAAAGACCAAAATCAGCATCTTTGGTCCAATCATGTACTGAATCTGGGGGGCCTAGCAACAGAAATGGCATGGTGAAAATGTGTAACATGCAATGGATGTAAATTATGCAACTTAGTGTTCAGCTTCACATGGTAGATGGTACCATTCCCTATAGTTTTCCTGCGAGTTAAAGTTGGCCGTTCCTCTTCTTCTTCAGCTCTGCATCAGTAATAAGTTTCTAGCTGATTCAGTAAAACGCCTCACACACAAGGTACTCTTAAGAGATGGAATGGCACTTACGCACTGTCACGATCTGACAATGAAAACTGCCCTCCAAGATCCATATCGAAGTCCATTGTAGCGAATGCCTTATGGTTTTTAGCTGCAGGGTCCGGTTTCTGCAAAATGGGAGTGAATTGGTAGGTACTAAAGCAACTAAAATCTGTTCTTGAGTTGGGATGTTTTCTACAATAGAAAACGAGCTAAGATATTGCTGACTCGTATCCCATTTGCGCATCCATTAAGTTTGATAACGTTGCAAGTTTTCTGAAGACAGTGATCAACTGCCTCTGATGCAATGAACTATGGGATCTAAGAAGCTCATATCATATTCTAGCACTGTGGTCCACTATAAAAGAATTACTGCCTACTGTTTAATTACAAAAGTAATACAGTATCATCAACTTCTTAATCGATCTAAAGAATTTATCAAAATGGGCTATTGAAATCCAAGCTTTTCTCCAGACATATTTCATGTTTGCAGCAATTGTGTCATATCCTAAAAACGGGTTGCAGACAGACTGCACCTGATCAATGAGGAGCTCTATTTTCTTTTTCCAGATCAGTGCATCTTCAATATCGTGAGCGCCCATCTGTGAAATGAATTCGCTAGATAAATAAAAGAGGAGTGTGGTTCTGGTTAAGGATTGAAGCATTAGAACTGACCGTGATTTGATGCTCCTTTTCTTTCTGGTTATAAACACACAGGACATAAATCATCTGAAAATAAGAAAAAAGTCCAAAGGAGGGATGAGAATAAACAACATGAAAAGCAGATTGCTGAGTCACATCCCTACGCAACACTTAGTCAGATGCATTATATATGCAGATAATCCAAAAGCCTGTACCCACCCTGAAAAGAACATTTTGAAATTTCTCGCAGCATGTATAAATCTGGGCCGTTTCATATAATCAATTTTGAAGTGCTTAGAAAGGGAACAAACATGCATCTATGAAGGTTCTTGTGGCACGATGCAGTATCATCTATCCCGTACCCAAGAACATCACCGAATGACATTCAGATAAGCTAGGAAACAACATTGGAAAGCAAACTCACTTGCCCGTGATGAGTTTTGAGCCCTCTATCCTCCACCCTGCAATTCCCATCTATCAGCAGGGACTTGAGGGGAACCTGGATGCACATCCGCAAATTTATCGACCAAACTATTAAACATTACAAGTGGGGTGCTTTTGTGCTGATGCGATTAGGGTAGTAGAAAGCGTGGATGGGAAATCAATGCATAATTAATTGTTCTGTATAGTATCAGAAACAACAAGAACACAGATTAGAAAAGGTATATCTAAAAGCACGAACTTGATAATGAATTAATCTGCAATTTTGGAACATAATTAACTGGTACATTTTCAAAAACAAAATTATCATGCTCAACGGACCACCATTTCGTTTTAATTTGGAGAATGCGCTACCGCATTGTACCCAAAATAAAAACTGGTTAAGGAATCCGAACGAACCCTAGCTAGAAACTATGGAACTGCCGGCAATCGAGCATGAAATTAATGCGCACCATGTTATCCTTGGGCTTCTTCTTGTAGTAGGCGAGCAGCCTGCTCTCGAGCACGAAGTAGCGCGTGTGGAAGAAGGACCTGCCGATCTTACGGCGGCCGTAGCGCACCATCCAGCCCTCGTGGTGCACGGCCGCGGCCTCCCTAACGGCGGTCACCGCCTTGGACACCTCGGTGTTCTTGGCGGTGGCCGCGGCCGCAACGTCCTTCCAGGAGATGCCGGCCGACTTGGGGAGCTCCCCGCTCTTGGATGCCCTGGCCGCCGCGGCGTCCCGCCTCGACGCCGACGAGCTCAGCATGTTGGTTGGCACGCCAAGCATTTGGGGCCGATCGCGCGGCGATCGGGGAGGAGAGGGAAGCAAAGGGGGAGGAGGGAGCGGTTACAAGGGTGGCCGGGCGGGAGACGCGCAGTGGCTGTATTTGACATTGATTAAGCTTCTAAAGATAGAAAGCATCGTGTTTGGCATGCTGTTAGAAAGCACCATATATCTTATCATTGAACTAGACTTTGACAAGCTGCAATTGTTGGTGACAGAAGTTCGTCAGGGATTCAAAGTTTCAAACGGAGGAGGGAGCAAATCCCAAGCTTAAAAGGGAGTGGCTAGGGAGGCGATCAAACTGGCACTGGGCGGTGGCACCACCGCAACGACGCCGCGGGGGGATGGCAGGATCGGCGCCAGGGGAGAGCTGCAAAATGTAAATTGGAGTGAGCCAGTGAGGTGAGAAGAAAGGGGATGTCTACAGTAGAATGACAGAAAAGAAGGGACGGTTGTGGTTGGTCTGATTCTGAATGTAAGATGTATGAAAAGAAAAAAAACAGTAGGGTTAAGTCAAAAACTTGTGTTTCATGCTAGATGGAAAATACGTGTAAGACAGTACGCGATGAAAAATACGTGTAAAATTGTAATCGTTTTTCTTTTGTCTGAATAGTAAAGTCACACCTTCACGGTTGCTTTCACTGAAGCAAAACAAAGAAATAGAGTAAGAGGGTGGACTCTTGATACACAAATATACATAACTTCGGAACAAGCTTGTTCCCAATGGCGTGCAGACTAGAGAGTAAAAGTGTTACAGGACAGCAAACTTCCTTGATGTCAAAATCATTGTACATATATAGCAGTTAAAAAAGGTTAGGAGCTGTAGTTAGCACAAGTATAGGGAACAAATACAAAGGTTAACCATAAAAGGAAATTGCGTGAATGGCAAGATGCTCTCTTCCACTAGTATTGGAAAATTTGGCCAGTTAGTCTACAAATATGTCGATGGAACTGGTAGTCATCAGATGCCACTGATTTTTCTGAGAAGTAGAGTGACAGATGTCTTCTGCAATTCATCATTTGTACCATCCAGTAAGCATGTATCTTAGCCAGAAGCAGAATACGCAACATAGAGCCTGTCAGACATGAGGACGAGGGTTATTATACCAAAATAAAACTGCATGACAAATGTTCACATGGCTGTACATCACAATGCAGATATATGAAGGAGATTTGCAGCTGTTGCTTCAATAAATGGGCTGGAGAAAAGCACAAGTTCACTTGGAATTATTTTGTGTTGATGTTTCCCAGTATTGACACAAGAAAGCTAATTCCATGATGCGCTCATGCAAAAACATCAAGAAAAAGAACAGTGACAGCTTCCATGCTAAATTTTGGTGTATGGCAGCATGCCTCATATCTATTGTAAGCGCAACATATTAGACAACCCTGCTGATTTACATTGACGTTCATGCTGACAAGCTTCATCAAAGTTCTGACTCGACCAATGAATCTTGTGCCTAGTTCAACATAAGCATTTACTTAACTCTGTTCTTTCTTAAATTCTCAATCTGTAATAAAAGTTTCTCCTGTTCTGAATTCAGAATAAGAACTTTGCAAATGTAAATGATGACTTTTTTGCGGCATAAGCAAATAATCAACACAGTGGTAACTAGTTAATGAGATGTTTGGAAGTCAAGAAACAAAATCGCAACAAAGAGAGAAAATAGTCAGCACCAAAGGGCCTTTTCAGTTCACCTGAAAAATAAGGAGCCTTATGCAAAGGGCCTTCTCTGAGCACTTTCCAAATAATCTAAGGAATATGTTGACCAGATTTCCATCTTTGGTACCAGTCAACAAACCTGTTTGAGGATCAAACCTATGGATGGAAGCATAATTTAGAAACTTAATAAGAACTCAGGGCATAATATGTTATCTTCATGATTCCAGGTCAAAGCAACACAAAAAGTACCTTGGCAACCTATGCCTTGGGCAAGGAACAAAGTGAAAGAGCTGCAGAAAATAAGGACATAAATCCAAAGTGTAAGCATACCAAGCACCTAATCAGCTACCAATGGAGTCAGAACAAAGGAATAAGTTGAAAAGCATTATCCTGACCTGTGGGACCGAACACAAGAAATTAAGAACTTGAGGTAAAAAGAAGAGTAATAACGTCTCACTGCAAACTCAAGACGGTCATTGATCAGCTGCATAATAACAGGTAAAGTAAACTGTGTCTGTATGTGAATCTAGCATATGCTAATGCTACGATGTCAAGTAGACATGCATAAGAAATTTTGATGGCACAAGTTTGGTTTCAAAGTCAAGATAGCTTTTCAACCACACATATCCACCCTACGAAGGTTGGCGATAAAAAATGTGTACAAACTGGATGTCATATTGACAAAAGTTCTTCTGGATCTAATCCACTACACAACTTCAGACTCAATTTTAACTCGGAAAATAGGGTTCCAAAAGAAGAAGAAGAAAATCAGCTTTCCAAAAAGGGATAGTTTCCTTATTTTGCATTTGAGAAAACTGCACACTAATTTTCCTTAAGTGTGTTCATGCTATGTGGGGGTGCACATATGTCACTAACAGTAGCAAAAAAAGGAATTGTGCAAAAATGCAATATCAGGAAAGAAATTATTCTCTGTTAGATATATATGCACCTGGTTGTGTTTTCTGCTCTGAAGAGGGGTTTCTTTGCATATGTGTACACAAACCTTTAGTACATTAACCATGGGGACTATGGAATATAGAGTGGCTATTGTTAACACTACGCGCTTCACTAATTTAGTGCAGCACAATATTAGTTAAAAGCCAAGAAAGAAAGAAACATAGGGGAAATGCTTTATGCACATGCACCCAGAACAAGAAAGCAGTTGACACCAGAGTACAGAGTGCTAATTGCATCACTCCAAATCACAAACGGTCAGATGCGGAATATGCTGTCTGAGACTTGACTGATAAATAATATTTAAGTAGTGAAATTTGTGGGAGACAATTAAGGAATTTTTACCTGAAATGTCCCAGAATTCCTACCACAGCCAAAGCCATTCCAGCAAAGTAGGTGTACGTATCACCAACAAAAACAATAGAAGGATACCTGATGCATACATGTACAAATGATGTTTTTTCCGAAGAAAAGAAGGCAAAAAAGGAAATCTCTATTTAAACAGATCTAATGTGCTTCTGAAGGTCCTTACCAGTTAAAAGCCAGCAAAGCTAATGAAGTGGTTAGGAAAGGCAAGACAAGATAAATAGAGAATTCATGAGCTTGCTGAGTTTCAATGTCTGTAGAGGATCCTGTGCGCATTACATTATGTATCAAAACCTGGAAAGTGCCACACGTCATCAGATGAGTGGTATCCAAGATTTGTGTACTTCACATGGGAATATGTTTACCGCAGCAGATATAACAACTGTCTGCCCAACTTCGAGTCCATTTATCCCAGCATGTATATTTATTGAGTTTGTACAGAAGACTGCTAACAAGAGCATGAATATCTTGTAAAATAAACCTGCATGACAAAGGAAATGAAAGGTCAGTGTATAGAACAACTTCTGATTATAGAATCAGAATACAGAAACAGGATTCACCTACAGAGCTGAAATTGGAACAAGCTTCATAAGCAAAAGCAAATGAGTAATCATGCAATTGAGGAGTTTTTTGTAAGTAGTTCATGAAAACGAGCACTGAAGACAGATTATTATCTAGTATTCCTACCAATCAACATCCAGACACCTATGCCTGTAGATTTCCCCAATAATCTCCTGGTTGTATATAATAGTAAAAAAGAAGTGACGCGACCACCACATAGTATATATATATATATATATTATATATATATATATATATATATATATATATATATGGTTTCAACCTGTTTTCAGCTTTTGCAGTCACGCACATACCTAGCTCCAAAACTGTTAGCCCAACATAAGGAGTTAAAGGCTTTGGAATGATGATGGAAGTACCACCAGCATATGCCATCAACAAAGGAAGTGCTGCAATTGTGGGCAGCGCCAGTTTCCTGTTTCAATGTAGACAATTCCAAAATCAATCTATTGGCAACAGCAGTTGCACATCACTATTCAAGTGAACAGAAAAACTGTCAGACATGCAACATACACTCTCCATGGAATATCAAGAACATCATCAACAAATCCAAGAAGAATCATAAAACAGACTGATGCTAATGCTGCATTATATTCAACAAGCCACTGCAACAAGAAACAACAAAAGTAGCTGTCAAACATGTTTCAGGGCATAAGACATAGATCGTGAATGTAAAAAATATTACTAATCGCAGCATACAATGGAATCTTCTGCATAGTGAAACTGCTGAAATATAATTGCAGTAACCAAGTAGACAATCCCAACAACAAGACCTAGTGCCTCAGGCCTGCAAAACAAATACAACATTTAGGCAAACAAGAATGCCATTTAACTTATTATATTGTCAGATAGAAGTGCAAAAGCTTTTGCGTGAATGGTGCATACACCATATAGTGATATTATTCAACTTATCTATCGCGGCTGCAGTTGTTCAGTATGAATTTCTACACAGTTATCTAAAAATTGTAAGGTTATACATTTGATACCTGGTTAAAAGTGTCTACAACTGAGTGTACCACAACCACCTTAAGTCACATATGTGTACTAGAATTAGAATGTATCAGATTCGTTGAGGGAGAAAACATTAACAAGACATCACGCTTCTTCAAATAGCACTTTTTATCTATTTTTTTTCTAAATTAATGAAATCCAGAGAACCAAGGACATTTGCCAAGACAGACCAAGAATTTTGTTTGTACAAAACATAAGGAGATAAGGTAGTGCATGAACTGTAGACATAGGCATGTTAGCTAAAGGGAAGGTTGTTAGCAACCCTTGGCTATGTAACTGGGTTTATTAAGAGATTATATAATGTAAAAGAAAAACAAAAAATATTAAGGGCTCTTCAGTACATCAGTGAAGCTAGCCTGTTAGACATCCCAAATTAAGGCCTTAAGCTATTGATGAAGCTAGGGCTACTTGTATTAGAATTTATTTACTCCATAAACTTAAAAATTTCTTGAATACTAAATTCCTCAAAAGAAGAATTTCATATGATAACATCAAATCAAACTATAGTGATGAAGTGTAGCCCTTCAAGTAAGTTGGGGTTAGGGGTGAAAGTGGGACAGGAAATACCCGTACCGACCGATACCGTTTCCCCTATTATGATACCGTTTCCAATCATTTCCGTTTTAGAAAAAATATAAAAGTTATCATTTACAATTAAAATACAAAAGTCCATTAACTACCAAGAAGCAGCCTCACCTACCCCTCCAGGAAATTCCAACTTCGCCCGCCATCCCAAAGAGCAACCTCTAATTCAAAATTATGCATGTTTTCTTAAACAAACTCTCTTTTTGAAACACAATTTCCAAGTTATGCACAAGAACCAAACAGAACCAGCTAGCTTGGGTTGTTCGGTCATTGTAATTGACTTCAATCGAGCTGAAATCAAGTGTATTTACAGTACTGTTGCAACCAGATAAAGGTATTCCCTGAAGCACACTTGAATCGACTTAAATCTACTCCTAGAGGATTTGCATTTGCAAGAGGACATGTAAATGTGCTTGCGCACTCACACTTTAATTTCGCCCGTGGGCAAGCCCTTCTTGTTGATGTCGTAGCCGAACATCCGGCGGCGTAGGTGGTAGCGGGCCGCGACCGGGATGAGCTTGAGCACAATGAAGAAGCCACCGAGGCTCATGGCGCCACATTTGAGGATGGATCCCCGCAGATCAGCGTCCAGGGGGTAGTGCACGAACGCGAGGTACGAGAAGGGCGCGAGGAAGAGCACCACCGCCGCAGCGGCCACGCCCAGGTTCGGCGGCCGGAGAACCAGTTCCGCCGGCTCGCCTGGCGCCGCCGCCGCATCTGCCGGTGGCGGCTGCGAAGGCGTGGCCCCGGTAGCGGCCGCCGCAGGCCTGCGACGGGTGGACATGGGGTGGACGGACGGCGTGGAGGTTCGGTGAATTTGCTCCCGACGACGAGCTAGCCGCTCGAGGCCTCGCGGTGCGTGCGGCGGTGGCGGGCTAGTGTCTGGAGGTCGCCGCCGGCGGGCAACGAGGAGAAGGGTTTTATTAGAGCGGCCGTGGGGTGACGTGGAGCGCCTTCATTGGCTGCAGTCACGTGTTCGGCCGTCGGGCAGTGGAGTGGTCGTGCTGGGAGGCATATCCGGTGCAATCACCGAACTGGTGAAAGCACCGTGAAAACAAACTAAAAAGATTTTCAAAAAAATCTGAAAAAAATCATGAATGTACATCTCGGTCTACCCCATCTACAAATAAATTTCCACGATTAAATTCATCTTACACTTGCAGTTATAAAAAAGACAAATTTTCTGACAATCATTAATGTTCAAATGCAGCCCAAATTTGTCTTTTTTGTAACTGTTAGAGTAAGATGAATTTGATCATGAAATTTTATATGTAGATGGGGTAGACCGAGATGTACATTCATGATTTTTTTCAGAATTTTTTGAAAATCTTTTTAGTTTGCTTTCACGGTGTTTTCACCAGTTCGGTGATTGCACCGGATATGCCTCCGGCTGGGATCTTGCGTGGAATGGAAGTCCGCGGCTGCTAGGCCAGCCGAGAAGTGTGTCTGTTAAGTGGGGTCGACCCCGTAATTTGGCTCTCTGGCAAATGGATCCCAAGCTTTTTTCAAAAAAAAAAGAGCAACCTCAGCTAGACTTTTTGAGAGCTCCTAATTTGGGATTTAGCCTGTCACAAAAAAAAAGAAGAAGATTTGGGTTTAGCCTAGCGCACATCTCAATCAAGCAGTTCCTCATATCTCAATAATCTTCTACTATTAGAAAAAGGATGTGCTTTAGCATTTCTCCAATACATATCATTTTCCCTCAAAAATTATTGGAACATCCCAATATTTCACCCCAACTCCTCTCAAATAAAAGGAGGGTTCATGCTCTCCCAATATGTTGTTATATTAGGACGAATACTGGAAAACTGCAAAAATAACTCCTCCAATAATCATAAAACTAATGTTGGGACATCTCTCTATACTAATTATTGAGGAACTGTTGGAGATGCTCTAGCTCCAAGATTTGTATAGAATTCCCAAAAGAGATTTGTATAGGATTTGAAGTTTGTATGATGAAATAGTGTGGTCTAAATACATGTGTTCAATACAAAAAAAATAATAATAAAATTGTTCAACAAAAATACATTTTAATGTACCCACAACCCCATCCCCAGAAATGAGCAGCTCCGGAAGTTCTTGAGTTTTGCATTTTAACCATACATCGCTCAGTAAAGAGAGTTATAGATTTTAGCTTGTGTTATTTTAAGGACGCGTGCTTATACATGGTATTTTGTTGCCAAAACTGATTTCTTCACCATGTTTGTGTGCACTAAGTTCTTATAAGGTGAATGAGATGTTTAGCTTGCACTAGATTGTTAGGGTGTACTATCAACAAGCTAGTTATACATTGATTTGCATTATAGGGATTACATTTATGCATGTGCTTAACCGTGTATCCGTAGTATCACCCTAACACTTTACACCTAAATACCTAAGTATCCTGCACTGTAAATGTAAGAGTCTCACATGAAACCTTTTGCCTTGAAGTTTACAACCCATGTATGAGAAGAAATTTCGAGCTAGAAGAAGGGTCAAAGTCCTAATGATAGAGACGAAAGAAAAGTCCAAACCAAGTAGGAAGTTCAGTGAGGTTATTAAAAAGAGTTTGGAATGCACAACCATAACATTCCGAAAAAATGAAATCGAGGAAATCTTTGGTAGTTTCAATATTTTTTTGTTCTTATATGTATCTAAAAGATACTTCAAAGCTATAATCCTGATCCAGAGGGAAGATGCTTAGATTCTTTTTGATGAAGTAACCGCAATGCCAAATGAAGCCGAAGGAAAAAAAGCATAAATCGAATTGTTTTCAGCACGCTCTGTGCGAGTCATTTTCCTAGACGAGTTTGTTCACCAACCGTCCCGCGATCGCTCAATTAAAAAAATGCGCGGGCAGCCCGTGCCGGGGCATCCTATATGCCTTCCGGAGGTGGATAAGGGGGCGCTTTTTTCATTTTTATATTAAAAAAACAAAATTTCAAAAATATATGTTCAATAGGGAAATTTTCAAAAATGAGTGGGCGACAGGGTGCCTGTCGCTCATCCAGTGTAGTGGGCAACAGGACCTAAATGTAAAAAAAATTTACATTTAGATCCTGGAGTCCAAGGCGCATTAAACAGTGAACTTGTAAAATCGATATAAAATCGTAGAAACATCAGAAAAATACAAATTCAACTGTTCTGAATTCTATGAAACAAGATCTACAACTTTTGTTACATAAAGTTTTTCATTTGATCAATGTATCTAAATCAATAAAAATAGTTATTGTACCTAGAAAAATCTGAAATAATTCATTTGGTCTAGTTGTGCTTATCTAAAATTTACCAAACTTTTTTTATAGCTCTTAGGAAATAAAATAATTATACTGTAAAAGTTATGGCTTCTAATACTCAGTATAGCAGTATGGATAAATAACCTATTTAAACTAGACATATTGCAAGATCTAATTTAAAAACTTATTCTAGAAATGTTTTCTGGGCCTACCAATTTTGTACAAGCCTATGCTCACCATATGCAACACTTTGGCCAAAAATAACATGCATCCAAAGGATGGATCTTGAGATTTAAATAAAAGTGCATTAAACTGGTATTTAAAATAGAGCAAGATACATTGATCAAATGAAAAACTTTATGTAACAAAAGTTGTAGATCTTGTTTTATAGAATCCAGAACAGTTTAGTTTATATATTTTTTATTTTTCTATGATTTTATATCGATTTTATAAATTCACTGTTTAATGCGCCCTAGGCGCCAGGACCTAAATGTAATTTTTTTTACATTTAGGTCCTGTCGCCAATTAGGGGGGGCGACAGGCACCCATTTTTGAAAATTTCCCTATTCGACATATATTTTTGAAATTTTGTTTTTTTTAATATAAAAATGAAAAAATCGCGGATAAGGGGTATATCTTTAAACCCAATTCACGGCCCATCAAAGCCCAATTAGCAATCTAGACTTTTTCCCCATGTGCATTGTGTTTTCCGTTTTCGTTATGTTTCTCCGAGCTTCTATAATTTTTTGCGGGGAAGTGGTTAGAAGGGGGAAAGTAACGGGTGGGAACTTAAACTTACAAATTTAAAGATGCAAATACAACATGCGAATTCATATTTGCATTAGCTTCGCTAACCATTGTTACAAAGAGTTTATTAATATACAAAGTACTAACTGGCTTCATATCCAAAATACGAGTATTTACATTGGAAGGCACGATCTATATCACTATCACTAGTACATTGCCTTGGCCTGAATCAAAGTGTTGGCAAAATCTGTGGAAATTGACAAAGATTGATGCTGCAATAATCTAAATTTGGTACCACCAGATATTCCAGCAACTTGAGTTATATAATAATAAAGAAGAAAGTCAACATTATTGACTTGGTAGGAAACGAGCAATATAAACAAATAAAGAGGAAAAAAAGACATATCAAAAGTTGCAAATACCAGATAAACAGTCAAGATAGCTGCCTTTCATATGTCCATACCTAGACTATCATAACAACAAAATTTGAAGAAAAACTTTTGTAAAGAAGAAGATGAAATAATAATTTCTAACCCATCAGCCATTCAGCCTGCAATGAATAAAGAATAAAGATATATCATTTCATAATTTATTTCTTGATTTATCATTTTGCAGCATTTAAGAAACCTGGAAGCCTCCATCTTCTCTACTATACAGTCCACATTTTTCAATCTCATCTCAAAATTGAACTTTATCTAAATCAGAATTTATGCTATCATTTGGAAACCATCTTAGGTACAAATACCTTTCTGATATTGAACCTCTTGAGGCACAGAGAAGCTTATATCATCTTTTCATAATTTATAATTTGGGCATTGATAAGAAAAAAAGCAATAAGGCTAGGAAGTATCTATTAGTATAGTCCAAATAATGTTGAAAGATAAACTTAAAGTGTTGAATCAACCCACCATACTGATAGATAAACTTATGAACATGTTTTTAAAAAATGTTGAAATAGGCATTTACCAATGCTGATTTGGATAGATAGAAATGTTGAATACATTACTTTGAAATGGTGACCAGCTTCAAATTTGCCATCTATATGCATATGCATCAGCATTGTCCAGCTAAATGTTAAAACTAGATGAACTTGATTGTTGAGCCAGCTAACTAGAATTGTAGGAATAGGTATTTCAAATGCATTTTTTTAAAATGGTGAATATTTTATTGACAAATGTTGAACTAGGCTTAGCAAAATGTTTAACATGGAACTTATGATTGTTGAAATAGGTTTAGCAAAATGTTTAACATAGAACTTATGATTACTACAAAAATGTTAAATTAGAAAACTTAAATGTTGGAATATGCATTCATCAATGTTGAATTGGATCTAAAAAATATCGAATGTAGTGCTTTTAAATGTTGATCAGTTGAGGTTGCCATATATATGTATATTTATCAGTATAGGGTAAAATGTTGAGCTTTGCCATATTCTTATTGGGATGCACATAGCTTTGTTGTAGTGTAACTACCTACTAGAATGGTCACCAACCTGGCTATTGTAAATAGTTTGTCCCATTTCCCCAACAATGACCTTTGTAGTCTTAACTAATTGTTCAACATTTTCTATAAAAAATATTCTCTTGTCTTGACTAGGCACATGTAGATCCAGCAGGGTGAAATAATTAGATTATTGGTCGTAGCCTGAATTGGTAATGAAGAGGTCATAGGTTCAATTCATAAATCAATATTCAACAAGGTCTAATATTAGTAGGATAGATAAATAATAAGTTTGTTAAGAACTTGAGGTAGCATTAGATTTGCAAAGAACCTCGACAGTATATTATAGTACCAAAATATTTGTAGAAAAAGAATAAATGTGCTACTTTAACTATCATCCATCACCTTCCAAATTCCCATAGAGAATAGCTTAGCAATATTAACAAATACAGAAAAGGAATGTGAGATAAGGTAGGCAAAGCATATATCATGAACCTCTAAGCAAAACCTTGAGCATCCAAATCGTCGACAACAAAGGCTGCTGCCCATTGAATAATGAAAGCAAAACAAGATGTGACATATTATTCTGAACAAAGCTATCTTCATGCAAGAATTTAGGCTTACCAATTTAAATATGATTAATAAGAATAGCTTTTGGTTATAGGAAATGTGTAGTCATCCCAACAAGATTTAACAAGAGCAGTAAGCCCTGAACCATTTTATCCCTAGCAATTCTAATCACAGAGTGCTATCTTTCATAACCGAGAGCATTATGTTCTGAAATGCAATAGCTCATACTAAATGTTATCTTAATGGATGTCTGGATCACGAGGATAACTATTTCCTGTATCATCAGGCCACTCCATGGTTCATGCATTGTCTAGTGCCCACAAGATATCACCAAAGCTATGAAACACCACACTTCTCACTACATGATTCATCATGGAGACTTTCTGGTGCCATCAATTGTGGTTCCAGCAACCATATTACAAAGGTATTCGCCTCAAATCTGGAGAAGATAAAAGCAAAATAGAAGAACAAACACAAATAATCATCAACAGAATTAGAAAAAAAATAGTTGAGAAATGTGGGCAAATCAACGAACTTCCTCATCTGCATATTAATTCTTTTAACTCAAACTGAAGGACATATTAAATCCGGTGATATGGAAGAGCTTTTCTCTATCGTAGCATGAGGAGCACCCAATTGAAGCATGGGTTGAGAATGCATCAATAAAAGTTCGGATAGAAGCGCAGACAGATCGAAGGAATTAGACAAAAATGGATTCTCACAAACACCGAAACCCAACATCACCAACCTTTCCTCAACTTCTTCGATCATATGGGCACAAAAATGGATCCTGACATTGGAGCAGGCAACAGCGGGTGGCGCGAGCAAGCGACAGCGGGTGGGCGAGCAAGTGACGGTGGGTGGCGGCGCTAGGGTTGAAGAGAGGATAGTTGGAGGAGGAAAGAGACGAGCACAGAATCGAACAGTCCTGCAACGACACACAGATCTCAAACATCGGAACGTCACCTTCCCACCTCACCTTTCAGGATTTCCGGCCCGTGCCGCCCCACGTACAGCCCAGCCCACGATTCGCCCGCCCGCATCGACAAACACTACCAACCCAAGCAACCCCCGTCCTCCTTCCTTCCCCAAGTCCCCAACCCCCCTCGCCTCTCCCCTCCCCAAACCCTACACACCTCGCCCCGGCGGTGCTCCGCCGTCCCCGCCGCGCAGCCCCATCGCGCCGCCCCGGCCCGGCCACGCGGACCAGTGACCGCCTCCCCACCGAAAGGTACCGCGCCGTGCGGCGGGTCGCGCAGACGGCCACCCCCCACTCGGCGCCGCCCGCCGCCGCCGCCTTTGATGTCTCCCACCTGCGACCTCGGCTTCCTCTGGCCCCGGTCGCAGAAGAGCTCCCAAGAGGTTCCCCGAGCGGCCACTTCCGGCGCCCAGAGATTGGCCTCCCCACCGCAGCCGAGATGAGTGGCGGCGGCAGTGGCAGCGGCAGCGGCGACAAGGTACCCAGTCCGCCCCTCCTTCCGCCAGTGTGTTTGAAATGCCATCGGTTTAGGTGTAATTGTGCGGGTTAGCTGTCGGTACTGCTCGTCCTGCTCCCATGGCGTGGCGCATTAAAGCGGGTGGGGTGGTTGAAGGTTGGGTTCTGAGTGAGTTCATTGGATATTTGAATGGTGTTTTCGTGGTACCTAGCATGACGATTCAATGCTGCTGCGTGTGTGTGAATCATACCCGCGTTACTAGAGTGCATAAGCTATCGGACTGTCGAGTCAGTTTGGATGTTAGTAGGTGATCATTGATCAGTGCTTGAGATATTCTTGCCTTCAATGTGTGCGATGCCGCGGGTGAGTATGGCACTAGTTCTGCTGTAAATCGAAGTAGAAGTAGAAGTTTCCTTAAATGCATAGAGCTACTTTCCAAACGGCTCACTTTACAACTAGTTCCATATGCTGTAGATTTTATGCGGCATGAGTTTTGTTAACAAGCAAAGTTGCCCAAGTTGTCCTGGTCTTCTAATTATCCAGTTGCCTATGTATGTAATGCAGATGTTGCTGTTCGGGTCCTTTACAGAGGATGAGACGAAGTTGTTCCAGGGTCAGCCTCTCAAAAGTCCGACTAAAAGTGCGACCAAATCATGGGAACATCCAGAGATCCAGTTTGGCTCGCTGAACTTTTCAGTTCTGAGTCTACAGAAAGCATCAAGTCCTATTGCTAAAGGTGTTGTTCTTCCTGCAAAATCAGCAGATGCTCAGAGCAGTGTCATTACAAAAGAGAATGCATGCAGTAATAAAAAGGAAGCTGTAGGATCTAGCTTTCCAAATGGTGGACCAGTTCTGGCTAATGGATGCCCCCTTGTGAATGTTTTTCCTAACAATGTTGTATTAGAGAATGTGAAGAAGACGGAGGCTGTTGTTCCTCCAGCTATGCCTGTTGCTCCTCCAGTTGTTACTGCCAAAAGCATCAGCAATGCTGCACCACATGCAGTGTCAGAGGTGGACAAGGAAAGCACCAAATCCACTCAAAACAGAAAGTTAGATAAGGAAAAGGAAATAACTGAAAATGGAAGCCCAGTTGTTGATACACCTATTGTTGCAGCTTCAGCAGATGAGGCGGTCACAAGCTTAAACAAGAAAGCCTCTCAGAACATGCCCCTGCTTCCTCATGGTTTGAGGAATACAGGAAATATTTGCTTCTTGAATGCAACTTTGCAGGCATTGCTTTCGTGCCCGCCTTTTGTCCACCTTTTACAGGATTTGAGAAACCGAAGTATACCTAAGGTACCACCTAAACAATTCAGTCTGATGCGATTTTGGTGCTTATTTGACTTCTTTTGTTCTGACAAGCCCTTTCAATTTAGGTTGGCTACCCAACTCTGAGTGCTTTTGTTGAGTTCCTCTCTCAATTTGATGTGCTTGACGAATCAGTTATGAAGAAAAATGAGAAGGCTGTTACAGTTGCTGCAAAACCACTTAATCCTGCCATGTTCGATACTGTTCTCAGAAACT
Organism: Panicum virgatum; assembly: GCF_016808335.1. Classification (NCBI taxonomy): domain Eukaryota; kingdom Viridiplantae; phylum Streptophyta; class Magnoliopsida; order Poales; family Poaceae; genus Panicum; species Panicum virgatum. Next base: position 68,087,499 of record NC_053146.1, read on the forward strand.
TTACTCCGGATGTGCCGGCTGGAACATCTGCTCGGCCAAGGCAAGTGCTTGCTGATTCTGTTCTTAGGCAAGTAAAACTCCTGAAGTTGTGAATGCTGTGCCTGCTAATTGAATATAGCAATGGGTCTATTTATTCTATTGTTGTGTTGAGGCCTTTTCTCTTTAGGACTTTGTGTGAGACTATAATATCATCGAGTGTAGCAAGTAGCAGACCTGTTTATCAAAAAAAAAAAACTAGCAAGACCTGGACTATTATATATTGATAGTTTTTTAGCTGATCCCACTAATGCTGTTATATATCTTGATTGTTCTCTATCACAAACCAAACTTTGCATATCTATGTTGGAAGCTATGCTTACAATCATGGTCACATGATCATTTTCAGAGGCTCCCAAATGGTCTAATGGCATTTTATGATACTTTGTTACCGATTTTATTCTAACAGTTGTCTGTATGGACAATGTGCATGCTGTTTTCTGTTATGTTCAGTATATATCTCCTTTGCAATTGAAGCTTTTGTTTCAGTTCGTGATGCTTTGCATTTCTGTATTTCTGCAGGCAAGAAGATGCTCAAGAGTTTTTAAGTTTTGCCATGAATAGAATGCATGATGAACTGCTGAAGCTTAATGGCAATGGTTCGAATTCAAAGGAGGGTATGGTTGTTTCTTCTGCCGACGATGATGCTTGGGAGACTGTTGGACGAAAGAACAAATCTGCAATAGTTAGAACTCAGAGTTTTGTTCCATCCGAACTAAGTTCTATTTTTGGGGGGCAACTACAGAGTGTTGTGAAAGCTGCAGGTAAAAGTCTTGTCCTGAGAAATAGCTTTTTTTGGTGTGTAAATAACTGAACTTGATATATCTCTATGAAACATTTTTTTGGAAACAATATTTTTTCTTTATTTGTTATGCTTGCATCATGTTCCCATGAAAACAATTTTAGAAATATTTTGTACATCAATTCCCAACTCTGTAAACCCTGCTTTACCAGGCATTTAATGTGTGTTGAACAACTCCTATTGTTGTCACCTTTTGCCTCCTGCTGTACGTGCTGTCATCAATTTTTTCATCTCTACCTGATCAAGTCCATTAGCTTTTAAAGCAAGAGCTCTACATGTTGTCAATTAAATCTTCTTTGTGTTTCATTTGTACTAGAATAAAAAAAATAATCTAGAACTATTCCGTGTCCTGTAAGGTTGCTTATAAAGTTATCATTATCCCTGTAATTCTGTGTTGTTGTCACTGCCATTGAAGTTTTGCTGATATTGCATGAGTCAGTTCTGCTTCTGCAATCCTGTAAGATAAAAGAGAAAGGCTTCTATTTTCCCCACTGGAGTATGGTGATATTCCATTCAAACGCTTCTAGTTTCCCCACTGCAGCCTATGCCTATCTACCTTCTCACTATTTTGTACTGATGATTATTCTTTGCACTTGCCAGGTAACAAAGCATCAGCTACAGTTGAGCCCTTCCTACTTCTCCATCTTGATATATTCCCAGATGCTGTTCAGACACTGAACGATGCACTTCATCTTTTCTCTGCTCCTGAGTCTTTAGAAGGATACAGAACAGCTGCTGGAAAGGTACCTTATCACTTTGTGTTTAGTAATTTGATCTTGAATTCATTGTGTGCAATACAAGTGATGCCATCCATGAATGTGATGCAATGCATTTTGTTTACAGAACTACTTGCATAGGCAAAATTTTGAATGTATCTTCTAGTTTGTTTTACGAGATGCATTCTAGAACGCCTTTACAATTTTTTGTTTTGGATTTATACCTTTTTAAAGATGGGCATATGCCTAGTCAGTTACGTTTTGCTTATTTGAACTTTTGTCTTCTCTTGAATTTGCTGCAACTTAAAGTTTTAATTGAACTGTAATTTTCTACATTTTGTTTATTTAGTGCCACAGTACAGCTCTTCTTTCATAAATAGATGCAGTAACTTAGTGCAATCCATGGTTCGGCTAGGCGGCGATTCCGCAGCGCGCGATTAGGCGCTAGTCGAAGCCCTGCCGCGTCGATTTGGCCGTAGTCGCTCTTCTAGGCGGTGGCAGCTCGTCGGCAGAGCCAGTGGGGGTGGAGGAGCGCCTGGCGGAGGTCGCCGGTGGGGGGGGGGGGGGAGGAGCTGCGGCGGCGGCAGGGGCTTGCACGGGCAGCTTCTGGCGCAGGCGTGGGCGCCCAGCAGAGGAGAGAGAGATGTCGGAGAGGGAGAGGAGAGGAATTGGCGGCGGTGGCGGCTGAGGCTGGAGACGAGCCTCACGAAGGATGCGGGAGTTGGGAGATGGATAGGGTTTGGACAGGTTGCCTCTCTCTTGGGCCTTTCTATGGACTGGACAGGTTGTCTCTTGGGCCTTTCTATTTCCCTAAATCAGCCTTTTTACCTATCTGAGCCCACTATTCAGCTGTTTATTTTTTTCTTTTAGAAGATAATATATGTATATTAGTATATATATAAAACGCCTAGGAGCGCCTAGGACCGAGTACTCCCGACTAGGCGCTAGGCAATGGGTCAGCGCCTAGATTCCGCCTAGCGCCTAGCTGAACTTTGGTGCAATCAGCTACAGTTACAATGTAATATCAAACTTGACCTTACAGGCTGGTGTGGTGACTGCTAGAAAATCATTCAAGATACACGCGCTTTCAAAGATAATGATACTACACTTGAAGAGGTTCAGTTATGGAAATCATGGGAGCGCTAAACTTTATAAGCCACTCCACTTCCCTCTGCAGCTGGTTCTTAGTCGTGACCTGCTGAGCTTGCCGTTGTCAGAGGTAATAGTTTGCTGGATTGCTTCTGTAAATGGTTATTTGATATATTTGTTGGTATCTTCTATTGGATCAATGGTTCTCACGTGCAGGCATGCTTTATGTCTGTAGTTTCCTCCATTGTCCTAATTTTTGGACAGTTATTCCAAATTCGCTAGTAGAATCTTTTTTTGCCATGCAAATCCAGATCGGTACATTTAATTGTGCATTTAAGTTTGTAGAAAAATCACTGCGAATGCACTTGAGGCAAGCAAATTTTACATGGTCGTAACTCATGACAGAGATTGAAATGATTAATAGTTGATTGATTACTACTGAATCACTTGATCTAACTTTTTGTCTTTGTCGTATGCAGGGTAGAAAATATGAACTTGTTGCGACCATCACTCATCATGGGAGGGACCCATACAGGGGGCACTACACTGCTCATGCAAAGCATGCCAACGGCCAGTGGCTTCGATTTGACGATGATGCTGTCGCCCCTGTGGGCCAGAACGAGGTCTTGCATGACCAAGCATATATCCTGTTCTACCAGCAAGTCTGAAAGTACCACGCAGTTGATTAATAGCCCTTATTGCTGCTGCAAGCATGATTAACCTGTTTGGAAAGCTTCAAATCATTTCGGTTTCATGGTGGCATGGCCCTGTCATGGAGTCCTTGCCCTTGAATCCAACATGTCAAGGAAGGTGTGAAGTGAATACGCTTTCGTCTGACCTGAAGTATTGTTTTGAGAAAAGTCTTTGTTCTGATTCATACACACTTGTTATGTCCACTGTAGTATTTCCACTTATTATTAGGAGTTGTTGAAACAAATGTTTCACAAGCCATGAAGGGAATTGTGTGAAAAGATTGCGACAAATGGACGGGGCTGGTTGGCTGCTACACCTGGCAAGCTGATTTCGGAAAAGAATGTAGCGAACTGCAATCGGTTAGGCCTGCTGTTAGTCAGTGCAGTTGTGGCATTTTTTTTTGAAACTCAGTTGTGGCATTCTTGATTCCCAGAAGTTTTGTGGTACTATTTTTCAAGCTTTCAAAATTATGTGGTTCATCAGTGTTTTCTATTACTTCTTAGTTTGGAAGATCGAATTACAACTTCATTTTTTTTCCTCAGTAGTCGCTAGACAGTAGATGCGGACGGCAGAGATCACTAGGCATGTAAAAGGTCCTTTGGAAAGTTGCTCATGTTGCTGCTTGGCTTCCTCAGGATCTTGAAGCCTTAACAACTCAGTGCCATCTGCACTTGATAAAAGTTGAAATAAAGTTAAGCTATCTGAAACAGAGTGAAACAATAGAAAATCAGAGCGAGTCAGAGTGGAGCGTCCTGAAATAGACCAGGCAACCTAATGCAAGCCAAATCCGTTCATCAATGATCAATACCAACGGACCGAGAATTCCATCCTGCAGGGATCAATTGCAAGCCGTTTCCATCTAGCATCTATCATTTGCTTGAGTGCTGCATCATTTAAGAAATCCGAAGGAGCTTTCAATACCTTTTACGCAGCGACACTATGCTTGTACCGCCCTGTGTACCATCACTCATCATCATTTTTCCCAAGAACTAGAGATATTGGCATTGCTTGTAAACCTCCGGATGGAAGGAGTGAGCCAAGCAGAATCACCATCCATCATCGCAATCAGAGACCACATTTTCAGGCTCGAATTTAGAGGGCACATCCCCCTCCGCCCCTTCTCCCCAAAAGAAAGAGCAAAGACCAAAGGAGTGAAGAGTTCTAACATCAGAGTATCAGACTGCTTGCCATCTTATATCCAACAACATGAACAAGGTAGGAGGAGCAGTAGTACATGATTCTGCATCACTCCAAATTTTTTTGCTTGTTTTTTTTCTCTTTTCTAAGACAGCTCGATGGACCTGATCTGAACTGAACACAAGAAACTACAAGGAGAGGAGAGCTCCAGACTCCTTGGTTGAGTTTCTCCTCTCTTTTTTAGTCGTACGTATAAACAGAAACAGAGACTAGACTTGATGTTACACTAGACAGCAGCGGCAGCAGCCATCGCGGGTCGCCAGGAGACGAAGGAAGGGCTCTAGCGAGGCTGGTGGATGAAGCGGCGAGCGGCGCCCCTGACGCCGACGTGGTGCGCCGGCTTGTCCGCGTGCCTCTGCTGCTGCTGCTGCTGCTGGGCGCGCGGCGACGGGGCGCCGACGACGGCCCTCGGGGAGCCGAGGCTCACCGCCCTGAGCACGTCGAGGTCGTACCCGGCGGGCTTGGCGACGTGGTGGTCGGGCGCGTAGAAGAGGTCGTCGGTGTCGAGCAGGTCGACGGAGTCGTCGGGGAGGAGCGCGGCGACGTCGACGTCGGCGTCGTCGGGGAGCCCGAAGGCGGCTTCGTAGGCCGCCTCGTGGAGCTGGTGCTGGCGGAACCAGTGGTCGCGGAACCAGGCGGTGGTCTTGACGAGCTCCCACCACTCGGGCGAGAAGTCCTCCACCTGGCGGTACGCCGCCGGGATGAAGAGCGGCGCGTTCGGGTTCAGCGACGACGACGCCACGGCCATGGTGCTCATCCTCCTCCTCTGCACAGCTCTACTGCCTGGAACAAGCACGGGAAGAGAGAAAGCGGTCAGCTTTAGGCTCAGCTTGCTCGAGCAGCGAGCTCGTGCTCGTGCAACAGCCAACAGCTCCCGCGATCCGATCGCCCGAGCTCAGCTCGCTCAGATCCGGAAGGGGAAATCGTTAACGCCACAGATCTGAGAAAGCTTTCTGGTGTTGGAGCTTACCTTTTCCTCGCTTCGCTTCGCTTTGGAGTCGACGTGCCAAGCCGAGCGGACAATGGAAATATCCCGTACAGTTTTTGGGGTGGTTTTTGGCTGCCGTGCCGTGCCGCGGTGGGGAGGGGCGGGTGTTTATAGCCAGGCGCTGGTGCGACGCCGGAGCTGAGCCGTGGTGGTGGTGGGTCGCGTCGTCGGGGCGGGGCGGGGCGGAGGGACGATGGGGACTGGTCGGCTTGGCCTCTTTCTCGCGGACGCGGTGTGGCCACCGGATTTTCTGTGGGCGCCCTGTGGTTAGCCGCGGCGAGGTGAATGATTGGTCTGTGCCGGTGTGGTGGTGGGGGAAGATCTCTAGTTTATTCCGCAGGAAGGTTCCTGGCTGATAAGGACGAAAGGAGCCATGGAACGTGTAAACCGTGGCATCAGTCAACCGCGGGTGCTGTTTGTGATTAAACAATTTTGAGTTATGAGCTAGTCCCACCCTATCACTCTCTTCACTTTATGGCGGATAATTGGTGCTGATTTGTTATGAGAAAAAAATACTATTAGGAGTTGGTGGCCAGTGTCTGATTTAGTGTTAGAGAAAATTACTGCTGGTTGATTGGCTGACAAGCCAAGCGAATAGAGTAAATTTTATTTTTAAAAATGATTACACGTCTTAAAATTGATAGAATAAATAAATATCACCTTCTTGTCATTGACTATGTAGCCTATCACCATAGAAAATACAAGCACCCGGCTGCGCTAAGTCTCGAAGTCGAATAGGATGGGTAAGCCATCCAACATGCATAAACTACCCGTCGATTGAGCTAGCATGTTTAGCGTATATGTTTCAACTAGAGATGTTAATTGATGATTTTTAGGTGCACTTCTAATTCTCTTTATTTCAAAATTTTGTACTAATTTTTCGAAATGAGATTTGATTTTGAAGAAATAGTATAAAATTTTAAACTAAAAAATTGAAGGTACATCTAAGGGTCACCAATTAACACTCCTAGTTTCAACTGATAGCTCGGTTTGACAAAGCTGCTTTGTCTTGACTGAGCCTGAGCTAGAGGCAGAGGACGCATTATCATTCTTCAATAAAAAAAAACTCAATCCTCTTTTATTTGCTGGATTGTGATGTCAATCCTCAATCCCTATGAGCATATCTAATGTTCACGTTTCATGAGAAATTTTATGGATATTAAATATCATGTCACATCAGCAAATTTATTAATACGATAAAATTATTATGAGAAAAAAGGAGGGAGAGTTTTATCATTATAAAATTCATACACGTTCGCTAATTCTTCGTCTTGATGGTTATGCTATGAAATTGTTTATGTACTATGTACGAATCTGACCAAATAATTAAGATCTGAAACAACTTGGTCCATGAAATTAATTAGTATTCAAGGACGTGGCATACGGCATCAGGAACTAAACCACCACAAGAACTAGGAATGGACCCGATGAGCACGCTAGGGACAAATACGTCGCGATCACAGATCGACCGGCACGTCTTAATAAGCATGCATACTTAATTGCAAATTGATTCGGTGAAATAAACGTTATTATTATTATTATACTCCAGCGGGGCGATGGCACTTTGTTTCCCATTCAATGGCTTGCATAGAGCGTTCAGCGATATATTTTGATCGCCAGTGGTCCTTGTCCTTGGTCCTCGTCAGCTCTTCAGTTTTTCCCGTTCAAAAGGTAGCCAAACTTAAAAAGGCTAGTACACGATAGACGACCGTGCCGGACGCAGAAGCTTGACATAGATATAATTCCAAACTTCATTCGTGTTCAGTGGAGTACATTCATGTAAAACAAGGTTTCTATCATGTGTAGGTATGTTAGTTGACGGTGTCTTGGAAACAAAAGTATTGTACATCATACTGGAGCGACCGGTCGATCGAGCACGGTCAACAATTAGGTCATTCCCAATCCACACTCTGTTCGTTTGGTCTGTCAGCCAACCAACCAGCGGTGTTTTTCTCTCACATCAAATCAGCACCAACCACCAACCATCAGTCAGCCAGCAGTACTTTTATCTCATAACAAATCAGCACCAGCTACCAATGTCTATAAGTGGTATCTAAAAAAAGAAAGTAAAAGAGTACCCACAGACACTACATTCTCAATGCATAGTTTCTATGATGAATGAAAGAAAATAAATCTCTGCAAAAAGAACAATGGAGACTTCGCTACATCTAACGGCTGAATGCCGCTATACACGACGAATCTGGGACCTAGTGGCAAATTGGGTCGCGCAGCCAGGGTTACGACCCTCCAACTGGAGAACGAGTAGCACCACTCTGAATGGTGGAGTAGTGTCGCGATGACACCCTCAACACCGCGGAAGGCGATACGAACCCTAACCATGCTCGTTGTCTGGGAGATCTGGAAGGAGAGGAACGCACGAGTTTTCCAACGCCGCGAGTCTATTGTGATTTCCCTCTTCGTGAAAATAAAGAAAGAGGCGAACGCCTGGGTTCAAGCTGGGCGAAGCACCTTGCGGCCTTACTAGCGCGAGACTAATTTTGGTTGACGCTATTTTTTTTTGTACTTTGCCGGTTAGCCGTACATGTAACTCCTCTTCTCTATCAATGAAATAAGCACAATTTTGTGCTTGTTCGTTCAAAAATAAATCTCATCCAATCCTCCCTCTTTTGTTTTCTTGGCTTATCCTATCACTTTTCTCTCTTTTTTAATTTTTGTAGACATGGTGTTTTGCATGAGAAACTATATCTATTTTTTTTCATTAACTCTTTTCCCATGTCATCAAATTCCTTAAATGATATGTTTATTAATTTTATGAACACCATCAGGAGTACTAGAAGAGTTGGGACTGGTCTTACTCTTACAATTAAGCGTGGAAGCGCAGGCGCATGCACGGCTGTAGATCGACGACGACGACCCGCTTTGCGGGGCAAGACCGCCGCGACGACTGACCCGCCGCCCCCGGTCGCAGCAGCCAGCTGCGTTCTCACCCCAAAATAAATTCCCTCCGTCTCCGTCCGCCGGTGCCCGGCCCGCCGCGGCCTCGCGGCTGGGGAGCTCCCCCGATCGATCCCCCTTGCCCCGCCGCGTATCGATCGCCGACTGATCGATCGGTTGTTCGATTCCCCAGTTGAGATGGGAATTATTTCGGCGAGCATTTCCAGGCTGATCCTGCGGTCGATCTCCGGTCATCTCCCTCGTCTGATAGAATTGATTCATTTTATTGACGGGATATTTTCGCGTCCCAGCCATCATCCCATGTTACCCGGCCGGGGCTCCGATCCACAGCATGTGCCAGCAGGCGGCAGCCGGTGGGCAATCATTGGATGGCCTGTCCACGTCAGAGTGCGAGAGGAGCTAGTTTTTTTTTTTGAAACAAGAGGTGCTTAGCTAGCTTGCCCTTGCAGTTTTGCACTGAGGCCTTGTTTAGTTGCTAAACTTTAGAGTGTAAAGTACTGAAGCATTTTCATTTGTATTTGGTAATTATTATCCGATCATGGATTAATTAGATTCAAAAGATTTGTATCATAAATTACAGACAATCTGTATAATTAATTATTTTATTTAATTATATTTAATACTTCATGCATGCGTTGGAAGATTAAATATGATAGAAAATCTTGTAAAGTTTTGGAATTGAGCAACCGGATAAGCACGGGCGCTGCAGCGCGATAGCCGTGTACGTCCGCGTACGTACACGGTCACACCAAGAGTCGTCGCTGTCTTGGATGCATCGATTCTTTTTCTCTCTCTTTTGATCGAGTCGTCGCTGTAACCGGCGACGCGCACGCGATGGACGACCACCCATCAGTATTTTGAAGCAAACCAGGCCACCCATCAGTAATAAAGCGCTGCGGATAGTCTTCTCTTTTCAGAAGGAGCAGTCTCATTTATCTGAGGCCCCGTTTACTTCCCAAAAATTTTCACCCAAAAATTTTCACCTCTCATTTGAACACATGTATGAAGCACTAAATGTAATTGAATAACAAAACTAATTACACAGTTTGGATGTACACGACGAGACGAATCTTTTGAGCTTAATTAGTGTATGATTAGCTATAAGTGCTACAGTAACCCACATGTGCTAATGATGTGGTCAAAAAGCCTCAAAAGATGCCTGCTGCTTGTTCGTGATAAAGCTGCTGCTGCTGCTGCTTTGACGAATGGATCCTGCATGCGCTCGGTCGACAGCGACACCGTTGCTGTATGTCGCTAGCGCCTAGCAGTAGCAGCTAGTCTCGGCCCTGTCGACATTCCTGGTGATCTTAAAGGTGAACTCTCTAATTGATGAGTCATCTAGAAAATGAAATGTGGAGCTGGTGCGCATATGATTTAGCCCTGCTGATGATGAGTGATCTTAAAGGATGGATTATGATGAATATAGATGCAGCAATTTTTCAGAAAGCTAATCGAATAGGTATTGGCATTGTGGTTAGAGACCATAGAGCGGAAGTTGGGCATTGACATGATCACAAATTCTGAATTAGCAGAGGCTATTGTAGTCAGGTGGGCAATTCTTTTTGTTTAGGAGCTTCCATATAGTCATGCCATGATTGCTATTGATTGTCTTTCTTTGGTTCAGAAGCTCCAGTCAGAAACCATGGATTGTTGGCATACAAGAATTATAACTCAAGATATTAAGATAGCTGTGCAACCTTCTACCGTCGTCTACTCTTTTGTTCGTGTAACTAGATGTTGGAACGAGGTTGCTCATGTTTTAGCTAGATCAGTGGATGAACTCTCTGTATCAGTTTGGCTTCACGGTGTGTTAGAATTTCTATGGCCTTCTGTGTGTAATGAAAGCTTTTACCGTTTCTCAAAAAAAAAAAAAGTAGCAGTAGTCGGCCGACGCGTATGCAATGACTGGACGGCCGAGATCGACGGCTGCTGTGCTGTGTGGTCATGAATTATTATCTATTATTTTATTATTTAGCCAACAAATAAAGCATCCACGTTCGCTTTCAAAGTCTAAAAATTCCCACATTAATCGGAGAAAAAAGAAAAATTAAAATTACCCACCACCACCATTACGAAAAAATTAGTCTAAAATACCCCTGTGCCTAATTAAAAATTACCCACCAATGCCATTATGAAAAATTAAATATGAAATATCATTTAGCTATGTATCCGTTACAAATATATACTATTAATAAAAACTAAAGCTAACAACAATCAATCAAAATAAAATAAAAATAAGAATAATTATAAGCATAATATTATTAAAGCTCAAAAAATCAAATTGTTATTATAGGTAGATCATATTTGAATTGTTTTAATCAATAATAAGATATAATTTACGATAATGAACATGGTGATGTATTGTAAAAAAAATTAGTATAATTTTTAATTAAGGATATAACGATATCTGAATTTTTGAATTTTCAGTACTAGCCGCGCAAATGCGCGGGCTACACGCCTAGTTATTATTATTCTCCATCCATGCGATGTGCTAGCTTTTTTTGGAGTAATTCTTTTCCATCAGTTAAAGCCAGTCTCCCCAAGCTAGCGGACATCGCTGCTTGGAATTGAAAATGAGGCCAGTGGGTGGGTGGTGTTCTGTTCTCTAATGGCGATGGAGATGGATCGCAGTTGGATTATTCGTCGAGCAGTTCCTGTGCAATTCTTTTCCATCAAGTGCCCGTGCCGTGGGCTGCATCGGCACGGCACGGCATGGCCCCCCACCCCTCTTCAATTCGAGCGGCCGGCCGGGCCACCGTACCTCGATCAGATCACCTGGTACTACGCTAGCTCGCCGTCGCATCGCCGTTGTGGGAGCGTGACCTCGCCCGCCCGCTGCGACGAAATCATGAGCTAGCGCGCGGTGGTCCCGAGGAGCGCGATCGATGATCCACCGCCCGGCCGATCGTGTCCGGCCGGGTGGTGTCTCGCCTTGCCGTGGATATGAATCCCAACGTAGGGGCAGCGTGTCTCGATTCTGAATGATCCTCGATCACAAATATACTAAGCATCCACGGGCCACAGCCCACAGACGGTGCAGGACCAGAGGACGTTTGCAACGGTTGAGCATGGAGCGGAGCGATTGGCCCCGTAAAAGAAAAGGAGCAGCGAATTAATCAACATGTACTACGTACACGTCTCTCATGCAGCCAGATGTGCCAACCACCGCTCCCGTCCGGCGCGGTGCCGGCAGACTCCGATAGCAGTGGCGAAGATGCACTTTCCATTGCAAGAAATAAAACTAAATATGATTTACATGGTAAATTTCAATTAACTAGTAGGAAATTCTTTTTTCACCATGGTGCACGTGCATCAGGGACACATAGTGTAGCTTCGCCCCTGTCCGATAGTCCGGTGGCACTGGTAATATAAGGCTCTGCATGTCCCCCCCACCCCCGGTACAACTGTAAAGTATCCCTCAGTGTCCACGCCCGTACGCACGCAACCCTAACACACACACACCCCGTCAGTGGCGGAGGCAGGATCGCAGGAATGAAAATTAGGAGGAATTTGCTTCTCGTTCCTCCATCTCCACCTTTCTTTTTCGAACGAGAATTACTCCTGCTTATGAAGAAAGCGTATAGCTCAACCCTCATCTTTATCCTTTTCTTCTTCTTTTTCTCTCTCTCCTCCTCATCTCCCTGCTTTAATTTGCTCGCAATGGAGTTTTTCTTCCATCTGTGTATTACAGGGCCTGTCGACGTGCAGCTTTGGAACAAGGATATGAGCTGATCAACTGCTGTACGTTGGGGGGGGGGGGGGGGGGGGGGGGGGGCTCTGAATTTTAGGGCTCGATGCGCGGTAGCTTGTGATGTCCTAAAATGTCCCCGGGCCTGCGTGTCCGTTATCGGGCCTATGAGCCCATGTTTCGTCGGCCCATGAGCCAAGTCAATGTAACCAGTGTGGGAATCCGGGAGAAGGGACATCGTGAATCAGAAACCTAAATGTCCTATTCTCTCTATCGTTCTTCCTATGCTCCGGCGGATCTCCACCGCCATCTTGCCGAGCGCGACGCCGGTAGTTATCTAGCCCATGACATAGCTCCAGTTACACCAAGGGATCGACAGGCCTACCTAAATCCGCCCCTACACGCCGCAACCCCACCTCACACATACAATTTCAATGGCAGTACGTGAGAGAGAGTCTGCCGAGATTATTAGAGTAGCACAACCCCTATTGCGAAAATCCGCGCCGCGCGAGGCTGGAACAACTCACGCATGCAGGGGATTGGCGGCTTCGCGCTACACCCAGCAGCCCCACCACCGAGCTTGTTACAAGCTCGTTCGCCGTTGGCTGATGCAGTCTGTTGTTCTACATGCGAACCAAATGGTTGCTCGGGCACAGGACCTAGAATTCCCTCTGCATCCCACTCCCCAAGAATATTGTTGAAAACATATGCATCACGAGACACCGATGGTATAGTAGCCCATGTCTTGTTGTTGTTGTCCCTATCATCTCCTGGCTCCTGCCATTCTCCCTCCCTCGATGAATGATCGATCATCACGCGGGGAGCTGTAGCTATTTATGGGTAAAGATTCAGCTGCACGGGACGGCCGGGTACGTGACCCCGGGGCAGCGACATGAGTCCTTCAATTCACCAATCGTTAGTTACAGCCCGGCCACCAGTAATTTCTCATTCATGGATCATCGGATCGAGTAAAATGCAAAATTCAAAATTCCAAAACTATCACATCGAATGAAAATCTTATATGTATGAAGTATTAAACTTAGAAGAAATAAAAAACTAATGGTATAGTTTGCTTGTATAGCACATGCTTGTATATAGCCACCAGCTTTGCGTTATTAACTTGCTGTCTCGCTAGAAGCCGTAGTGCGGCCTCGATGCATAGATGCACGATAGCCAGGTAGAGAGAGCCGTTGCATGTCCAACGATCATGCGAAAAGTTGTTTTTCTATTTTTTTACACATCTTGCCTCCTGTAACTCTCGCGAGATCACTCATTCTGTTTCTTTTGCAAGCAGGTTGACAGCCTCCCTTGCGTGCCCAACGATTTATTAGCTGCAGTGTATTTTTTCTCGAATGCACAAGAGAGTTTCGCATCTTTGTATTAATCTATATTATAAAAATTGAAACCAATTAAAAATATTTTTTATTTGGACTAGGTCCACCGTATCTCTCACACTAGACCCACCTATCAGGGTGGAGGAAATTAGAAGGAGGTGTAGACCCATAAAAACTGCGAGTTAGAGATCATTTATGTCAAAATACAATTATTTTTTTCACCGATAGCTCGCTTACCCACCCGCCCTCTCTTAACTCTTCCCGTCCATGCTCATGAAAAAACTCGAACTCTTCTCGATCAAACCTACGAGCACCAGGACTCTCTTCGCCAATAGGGGCCTATCCGCCATGGTAGGAGGGTGATCCCAGTAGGGATGCAAATGGATGACTCTTATGTGCACCTCCAACCCTCTTTAATTCAAAATTTTATACTAGTTTTCCAAATTGAGATATAGTTTTGGAGAATTAATATAAAATTTTGAACTAGAGAGGTTGGAGGGGCACCTAATGGTTACCGATCGGCACCCCTAGATCCCAGTGGCCAACACCAACTGCGAAGGCTGCGGCGAGCATACAGCACAATGCCCGGAAGCGGCAAATGATGAGCGGCTGGTAGCGCGGTGCGTGGAGCTGGTGTGGCGAGCAATGGCTAAACGAGCACGGAGGTGAGCAGAGGCGGTGAGCGACGGGCAAGCGAGAGCGGCGCAGAGGGCCAGCAAGGGGCGAGCATGCAAGGGCACGACGCAAAGGGCTGGTGCTTGCTAGATGAAGGCGAGCAGAAGCAGAAGCAAGCTGCGGCAACGGGCGCCGTGCAAAGGCTAGGAGACACCAAGAAAATTGCTACACCCGGCCACAAAATATGCTATTTTTTTTGTCTTTTGCATCAAACTCGGATGGTGGTGAAATCAGGAAGACAAGAGAGTCGATCCAAGCTAAAAGTCCGTTGCAGCAATAGAAAAAGAAAAGATGAAAAATCAATGTATCCAAACTTAGCCGAGGCCAGACCGCCGGCTTTGATTCAGCGGCAGACAGCTCCGATTCATTCCGATTGAAGCTGGATTTGATGGATGCGGCGGCCAAGCAAATCAGATTCGAGCTCAATTTCATTCATGCGGGCAAAAAAACAAGCGCCGGGGTAGAGAAGGGGCACCAAGCACAGGGGAAGACAAATGAGGGTCTTGATTGACTGATAGACAGTCCCCACAAAACGGTGGCTAACAGAGGTCAAACCAAACATAGAAATCAGCGTTTTAAATAGCGGTGCTATAGCGGCATTATAGCGGTTTTGTGGAGCTGCGTTATAGCGGTTTCGTGGAGCTGCCACTATGATCACTGCACCTCTCTAGCAAACACTGTCGGCCCCTGGAACTGCCCGTTCACCATCACGACGCTCTTGCTGCTGCACAGCCACGTTAAGTATGTCATTTGCACCTACATTGCCATCGCAACATTAATCGCATCAAATTTTTGCAAAGCTGTAACTGCCAACGGTTGATGGAACACACATCAACTAGCATGCTACTAGCTTCTTGCTGCTGCACATTTACATCAAACTGGTACTCTCTATTGACGCCCTTCGTCATGCTGATGGAGAAGAGCAACACAAGCAATGCGACAATGATGGAGCAAGTAGAATGGAACCATTCCATCCTACCTTGCTCTCCAACCAAACGCACCCTAGAATTCCTTCCGCATCCCACTCCCCAAGAGTACTGAAGACACACATGACGAGACACCACCCCTGGTATAGTAGCCTCATGTCTTCTTGTTGTCCCTCTCATCTCCTTCCATTCTCCCTCGATGAATGATCGATCATCACGCGGGAAGCTGTAGCTATTTATGGGTAAAGATTCAGCGCTGCACGGGCCGGCCGGGTACGTGACCCCGGCCCAGCGACATGAATGAGTCATTCAATTCACCAACCGTTAGTTACAGCCCCGGCCACCAGTAATTTCTCATTCGTGGATCATCGGAGTAAAAAAAAGAACCAACCCGATCGAGCTCCTGATCGAGCATGACGGAGGACCACACCATCTATTTGGTCCAAAGTCTGAACCCAGGTAAACGGAAAGTGCTAGCTAGCACATGCTTGTACGGCCACCAGCAAGGCGTTATTAACTTGCTGTCTTGCTAGAAGCCGCGGTGCGGCCTCGATGCATATATGCACGGCAGCCGGGCAGAGAGAGCCGTTGCATCTTGCATGTCCAACGATCATGCGAAAAGTTTTTTTTCTGTTTTTTTACACATCTTGCCTCCTGTAACTCTCGCGAGATGTCTCTTTCAATTGCAGTCTCTTTCAGTTTCGTTTGCAAGCTGGTTGACAGCCTGCCTTGCGTGCCCAACAATTTATTAGATGCAGTGTCTATTCTTTTCTCCAATACGCAGGAGAGCTACCAGGAAGCGGCGATCTGAATTTGTGCCACCGTTCCCTGATCGAGCATGGAGCTCTTGGCAGTGACAGATT
Organism: Panicum virgatum; assembly: GCF_016808335.1. NCBI lineage: Eukaryota > Viridiplantae > Streptophyta > Magnoliopsida > Poales > Poaceae > Panicum > Panicum virgatum. The sequence continues at coordinate 68,103,422 of NC_053146.1, forward strand.
CACACTCAGGGCTGCAAAGAGCCAAAGACTTCATACCAGACTTGCATATATAGTCACAGTACAAGAGGTGAACAGGTGGTCTCATGTGTTTCAGGTTCTTGATCATAGAGAGGGCAATTTGTGTGTGTGTCTCCAGATCATGTCTCTCTCTTCTGTCAGCCATCCAATGACGTTGTCTGAATGCCAACCAAAGGAATATCTTCACTTTCAGGGTCGTCCAAGTTTGCCAAATCAGTTTGTGCCCAGAGAAAGTGGACAATCCTTGATTTAGCATCATATATGCAGACTTAACAGAATACTGACCATTGCTGGTCCATCGCCAAATGCATTGATCGTCTTGATCAGGCTGTAGTTGCACAACAGCGAGCCTCGACCAGAGCTGCAAGTAATCGGCAATTGCCTGTACTGACAAACCTCCCTGAATTCCTCTCACCCACTGCCAATCATGCATTGCTTCCTCGACAGTTAATTTCGATCTCACCCTTTTGTTGACTGCTGCAAACAGGGTTGGTGCAAGATCAGTAATGGCCTGCCCATCTAGTCAGTTGTTGACCCAGAAGAGTGTTGTCTGCCCGCTGCCGACAACTATGGATGTTGAAGCTTTGAAGAACGCCGAGACCACATGATCCGTTTGGATTGGCAATTCAGCCCAAGCCCGATCATTATCTGTATTTATTATGGTACAATAACAGAACGAATGAGAAAATTTGTTTCCTCACAAAGATAAGTTTTGAGAGAAAGGCGTTCGATGTTGAATTTGCCGGCATCCATAACAATCGACATGGACTCAGCAATCCAGCATACTTGACTGATGACGAGTGGGCATGCCCTTCCCTTGCTCTTAGACAGCACGCCTTTGCAAAAAGTCCCTTTATTTATAACTAGCCTATCATTATCAACCCGTACTCCCGCACAGGCTAATTAGAGTTATTTTAAAAATAAATCATATAAGTAATATCTATAATTATCTATCTCACGCACTCCCATCTATTAAATATTCTAACACATACTATAAAATATATATTTATCATAATAAAGTTTCAATAAATTTTATTTTGCACCACACCTCCATGTGTGTTTGATATATATATTTAATTAAACTATTTATTTATGAATTAGTGTTCTTATCTCTTTCATCGTACATGAATACACATCGACACTTATCGTAGGTAGTATTTTGTATAAATAATGATATAATAATAATAGAAATAGTAATTTAGAATTTTATATTGATATACTTTTATATCTTATTGTAATTATATAATTTAGATTCAAATTTAGGGGTTAATTAACTTTTAATAATAACATAATTGAATAATTTATATACAAATTTAGGGGTTGTTTTGCATCATTGTTTTAATGGCATAAGTGGGTAATTTACATGAGGATTAGGGGGTTACTTTAGATTTTTTAATAATGGCAAAGGTGGGTAATTTATTAGAAAAGATAACAGATCCAATGACTATTATGATTAGAGTAGTCAGATGGATGGTTAGATGTTTCTTATTTTTGTGAGAATTTTCAAGATCTCTCTATTTTTTTAAAGTGTCCACTTAGGATCCTTGGTGGCTTCAAGTGGAGACTTCAAAGGAGCCTCCAACTAGTAATAGTAAGATAAGATCCTTGACCGATCTCTGCGTGCCGCTGATAATGGCGTCCGGCACGGCCTGACAGTTCAATCACGGTGGCGTCGCTTCGATACTTTCACTTGATCCACCACTCCAAGAAGCTAAGTTCCACGGAGTGGAGCTAGATTGGGAGAAATCCCTTTGCCCTAAATTCCTAGTGCATCCCACTCTAAGGAACACCAGATCTTCCTTGACTCTCCTCCTCTCATTCTTGTCTTAGCAGCCGAATGCTATGGACAAGTTTTCCCTCCTCAAGTGTTGATCACGGCACCCCGAGAAAGAAGCTATTTGTAGTTGTGGGTAGGCAGAAAGAAGTGGATGCAGCTAGCTGCACGGAGGGAGTGAGTACATGAATGGATTATTGAGTTCTTGAACCACCGCACCAGCCGGGCCATAACTCATCTTACTCTGTGCGAGTAGACTTGATGTAGCATCAGATATGCAGACTTCGTAGAATACTGACCATTGCTGGTCCATCGCCAAATGCATTGATCGTCTTGATCAGGCTAGTTGCACAACAGTGAGTCTCGACCAGAGCTGCGAGTAATAGGCAATTGACTATACTGACAAACCTCCTCGAATTCCTCTTACCCACGCGGATGGGCAGTATCACCTTGGAGGAGAAGGATGAGGAGGAGGCGCTCTTCATCAGAAAGAAGGGTCCACTAAGAAGCCGAGGAGAGGCGAAGGAAGCGAAAGAGTGGACAAGAGGTGATAGGCTTTGCCCAAAGAAGAGCAACTATTTATGGGGAGCTCAACAAGAGAGCGATGACAAAGATGACCAGGAGTTGGTCAAGAATGAGAGAAGAAGAAAAGGTGAGTGCTTCAATTGTGGCCAGAAGGGGCATCTTGCTAGGGGGTTGTACGAGTCCAAGAAGGCACATAGAAGGAAATGTGGCTACTATGAATGAAGTCATCCATAGTGGGTGGCTTAGTGAAGAAGACTGGGATGCAGAGGCATGCATCGCAGCTGAAGATGATGGAGCTTATTTTGTGGAAGACTTGATAGAAAGTGAAGCTCTATCAAGCAACATTGCTACCAAAGAACAACAAGAGGAAGAAGAATGGGATGCAGAAGCTAGTTTTGCGATGGAGGTAAGAGATTCAGATACTTCTACTGGATTTATAGTATTAGAATGTGATGATGATGAAGATTGGGAGATTCTAAGCGACAAGGAGGAAGATACTAGAGATATAAAGATAGATCCTAGTCTTCATGAAGATGAGCCACAAGAGTATGGGGTAGAGGGAGCATTGGTGATCCATGATGATTTGAAAACACGAGATGAGGTGAAGAAGCTTCAGGAAGGATATAGTTGCAAAGATCTTAGGTATGCCAATATGTCATGAACTCAGGTTATTTTGCCTTCATACAAGGAAGCATTCAGAGGGAAAACAACTAGAAGAGTAAAGAAGAAAAAATGAGATGCATATTTGCACGAAGTCCGTAGGGAAGCTCCAACTAACGGTTGAGAAGTACGAGTCGAAGGAAGATCGGATCATGTCACCAAGAGAAGAGGATAAGAAGGTTCGGAATGGCAGAGCACAGAAGATGCAAGGAGACAAGTATGCATTGAGGGGGAATGTTGAATTATGACAATGCATATTTGTGGAACATTCTATAATATTTTGGAAAGCATAAAAGAGAAGATATTTGCCATGGAAGAATCTGGAATTGTTTCTTCATGGCAAAGTAAAGAAGAGTCTAGAACCTAGATATTTATGTATGGTAAGAAATATCTAGATATTAGTATAAGTATGAGAATGTTCTAGAGTTGGATCTTTTGGTTAGAATAGTGTTGAATGTTGCCACATGGCAACATCCTAGAAGTCGTGTACTAGTGTAAATAGGGGTGCCACCCCTCCCCCAAGTGCTATGACTTGGAGTACCATTTGAGTCCTAGGTAGCATGGCAAGGTTGCCATGGTGTGAGTGTGTAGGTGTGTCATGGTGAGTCATAGGATAACCACATAAAGAGTGTAAGTGTTATTTTGTGTTGTATGATGTTGAGTTATGAATAAAGGTTTGAGTTCCCTTGTAAGTGTTTGTCTCCTAGTTTCTAAGTACTTAGTGTATAAGTTGTGATCTATTATAGGTTGGTTCTGCCACCCGGGATCACAAAGGGTCTAGGTTTCATCTTAGGAAGGCTCTGCCTCCCGGAAGCCAGCTTCATCTGTTGGTAGGCTCTGCCACCTGGAAGCGAGAAGGTGGCTCTGCCGTCGTATGGACCTTATACACCAAGTAGCTAGAAATTGAAAAGACTAAACGACCCTAGAGTGAGTTGGTGTGTTTTAGGTGTAGGTTCTCTGCATAGTGGGTATTAGGGGCACCTCGATTCCCAACACTCACAAAGATCAGTTTTGAGAGAAAAGTGTTCGATGTTGAATTTGCCGCATCCGTATCGCAATCCAGCAAACTTGACTGATCCTTAAAGGTTCTCTGTGTGCCATTGATAATGGCATCCAGTACGGCTGACAGTTCAATCACGGTGGCATTGTTTCGATACTTTCACTTGATCCACTACCACTCCAAGAAACTGAGCTCCACATAGTGGAACTAGATTGGGAGAAATCCATTCGCCCTAAATTCTCGGTGAATCCGACTCCCAAGGAACACCGCATCTTCCTTGACCCTCCTCCTCCCCCTCCTCAGGCCATGTCATATCTGTAGAGGGTATTTCAATTGATCCAGAAAAAGTTCAAGATGTATTGGATTGGGAGGCTCCGATATCAGTTAAGGAAATTCGCAGCTTTCTAGGACTAGCTGGGTATTATCGTCGATTCATACCAGAGTTTTCAAAAATTGCTAAGCCTATGACCGAGCTACTCAAGAAAGGTGTCAAGTTTCATTGGAATGACAAATGTGAAGAGGCTTTCCACACTCTGAAAAAGTTGTTAACTTCTGCACCTATCTTGGCTCAACCTGATACATCGAAACCCTTTGACATATACTATGATGCTTCTGGTACTGGTATTGGTTGTGTCTTGATGCAGGAGAACCGAGTGATTGCATATGCGTCTAGGTCACTCAAACGCCACGAGGAAAATTACCCAACTCATGATTTGGAATTAGCTGTTGTAGTTCATGCTCTGAAGATATGGAGGCATTATCTCTTGGGTAGTCCTTGTCGCATCTACACTGACCACAAGAGTCTTAAGTATCTTTTTACTCAACCTGATTTGAACATGCGCCAAAGGCGATGGTTGGAACTGATAAAGGATTATGAACTTGAAGTGCATTATCATCCTGGTAAAGCGAATGTAGTTGCAGATGCGCTAAGTCGCAAAGCTCATTGTCATTGCATCTCAGCTATACCAATAAGCGAGTCTCTTTGCTTTGAAATGGAGAAGCTGAACTTGAGCATTGTACCACATTGCACACTGGCCCATCTAGAACTCACTCCTACTCTTCGTGATCTAATCATCACAGCACAAAAGAAAGATAAAGGAATAAAGGAAATTCAGAGGGGATTATCAGAAGGAGATTCGAAAGTAAGTTGTTTCCACCAAGATAGTGGGAATGTGTTATGGTTTAAGAACCGATTAGTGGTGCCTAAAGATTTTGAGCTCAGAAAGCAAATTCTTGATGAAGCTCATACCTCTCGACTATCAATTCATCCTGGTAGCAACAAAATGTATCAAGACTTGAAACAACAGTTTTGGTGGACTCGGATGAAAAGAGAGATTGCAAGTATGTTTCAGAATGTGACATCTGTCATAGGGTCAAAGCTAGCCATCTCAAGCCAGCTGGAATGTTGCAACCCTTGAGTATTCCTGAATGGAAATGGGAAGACATCAGCATGGATTTTGTTGTCGGGTTACCCCGAACTCAAAAAGGTTATGATTCGATCTGGGTCATTGTAGACCGCTTTACCAAATCAGCACATTTTCTCCCAGTTAAGACAAAATATTTGACCAAACAATATGCCGAGTTGTATATGGATCGCATCCTATGTTTACATGGTGTGCCAAAGACTATCATATCAGATCGAGGGACCCAGTTTGTGTGGGACCGAAGCCGGTGACCAGAGGGGGGGTGAATGGGAGCCGATCAAAATTTCTTCTGAAATTCAAACCGTCGGCCTATGTCCCAAAATCGCCCAAGCCCTCAAGTGTTCTGACCAAAGTTTGGGGTAACTATTGAAAAGCTAACCCAACACAAAAGGCCTCGAACGAGCGAGCGAACCCACGAAGCAAAACGGAAGCGAATCGGGAAAGCTGCAGAACTGATCTGCCTGGACCGGTCTGACCGGTGCGCTGGACCGGTCTGACCGGTCGTGCCTACCGGTCTGACCGGTAGCACCCAGAAAACCCCCGAGAAATTAGATTCAAACGGTGAATTTCGAGCAAACGACCACGAAATCCGACGAAACTTGGGGGAATGCTTCGCCCCTACCCCGTGAGCATATCCCCAAAAGATCTCGTCCCAAAGATCAACCAATCGTGAGAATTATGGGGGAGATCAAAAGGGATTGGGGTTTTCTCAAACACTCAAGAACTCGAATTCGAACACGCCAGTGATTCCAGAGGGTTTAGGTCAGAGTTGGGAGCACGGGAATCACAGCAAAGAACTCGAGGCCTCCTCTCAATCAAGTGTGCCAAAAACGAAATCGAAAATTCATTGCACAAGGCACAAAACCAGGGGATTGAATCAAATCAAAAGCCCAGAGGGCATGAGGAGGATAGGGCCTCCTTTCCCAATCAAATCCCTTACAAGGTTTCAACAATCCATGGACAAAATCAACTCAAACGAGAGGAACAGAGGGAGGGAGACGCAGGGGCGGCGGCCTGGAGAAACAGAGAGTCCACGAACAGATTACAAAAGCCGCAATTAACCTAACACAAGTGAAGGGGTATTTATACCCGCGGGACCGGTCAGACCGGTGCGCTGGACCGGTCAGACCGGTTGGTTAGATCGGTCAGACCGGTGCCAGGGACCGGTCAAACCGGTTGGCCTGCAGCACCCCCTGTACATGATCTCATCCGACGGCCGAGGTTCTTTCTTCGAAACGAAGTCTTCTCCGCGATGCCGCCGTCTTGATGAAGATCCAGTCCGCGGTTTTGGAGGGTCCGCGAAACCCGGGTAGATGGCCGGTTTTGAGAAAACCGCCAAAACCTCACGTGCGGGAAGATTCCCGCCTCCACGCCATGGCCCTAGACGCCGTTGACGCCTCGGCCTTCTGACGGCCCTAGACGCCGCCTGACGCCCGTCACCTCCTCGCCCGCAGCGAGGCCCTAGACGCCGTCGACGCCCATCGCCTCCGTCGGTCCCGAGACCGACGCCCGTGCCTCCACGACTTGGCGTCTTCAACCGCCGTCCGCCTCCTTGGTTTTGTGGCGCAAACCAAGAAACCCACCTTCCGTCGCCGCTTGCGCCCTCGATCCAGGAGTGGACGCCACAGCTGCCGCCCGGTCCGAGCTCCGGTCCTGGCCCCACCGTACTTCGCGCCCTAACCTTCCAGACCCCAATCCACCCTGCCTCCATCTTCTCCGCCCCGCCCCGACCTTGATTTGGGCCATTCCCCGGCCAAATCGGCCTCGCGCCGGCCGGCCGCCATTGTTGGGCCGCCCGGAGCTCCGCACCGCCGTCGAGCTCTCCTCTCTGGCCGCCCTCCGCCCAAATCAAGCCGCGGTGAGCTTTCCCCGTGACGTCCTCTTCCTTCCCATCTTTTTTCCCCCTTCGATTCTTGCAGCCCCGCCGCCGAACCGCGGCCATGCCGCCGCCGGCCGAACCGCTTGCGACCGCCGAACGTGGCGATCCGCTCCCGCACTGTCTTGCGCCCCTCCACCGCGTGCACCGGACCCGCCCGACCCCGCTGAGTGTCGCGTCACCCCGTCTTGCGGCCGCCCTGCGCCGCCGCCGGCGGAACGCCGCGCGCCGCCGCCCTGCCCACCGCGCGTCGTCGCCCTGGCCTTGCGCACCGCCGCCGCCCTGCTCCGCCCTCGCGCTGGCTTGCACAGGTCGCGAGCCCACGGGCCCCCTTGCGCGCGAGCCGCTCGCGCTGCCCCTCTGGCCGGCCGGCCAACGGCCGCGCGCGCGCGCAACCGCGCAGGCGAGCCGCCGGCGTGAACGGCCGGGCACACGGGCAGAGCAGGGGAGCGCCCCATTTCTCTCCCTGTCCCACTGCCGGGTGGGGCCCGCTGTCAGGGAGAGGGGGAAGATTAGGGTAGTTTTTGTTTTTCTTTTTGTTATTTCGGCTGAAAGTTTGATAATTGCTAGAAAAATGCAGAAAAATCCTAAAATGCAAACTAAGTTTTGTTAGGTTTCTAAAATCGAGATCTTCAATAGAAAAATACTTGTGCTTGGTAAATGTCACTTTTGCCCCTGCTAAAATTTCAGTTTGTGTTTAACCTAGTTTATTTAATACCGGTTGTTCTATTGCTCTAAAAATTATGAAATTTTTTCGTAGCTTACTATTTGTATGTGTAGTCCACTGAAAAATTGTCAGGAGCATAGGCTATATGCATGTTTGTGGATCTTTTGTTGCTCAATTTATTTTCCTAGGGCAAAAATAAATGTTTTCTTTCTCAATAATTGTTAATAATTTTTTTTTGCATGTGTTATCAATGTATTTTCATGCTAGTAAAGTTTTGTGATTTATTCATGTTGGCAAGTCGAGTTCCTGCACGTGTTTCGCTCCTAGCCGCAGTTTTCCTTTTTACGCTGTCAAATAATCTTTCTCTCGGTGTAATCATTTCTTCATGTTCACTTGTATCTTTTCATTGCCCCATTTTAATTAGTGCATGGCATCTTTCCTTACGTGTAGACGTCACGAGCGAAGCCGTCTACAAGATAGTCGCTGAGCCGATCCAGGAGCCGCAAGCAGGGGAACCGCACGCCGAAGCAGCCGTCGAGCTAGATCCAGAAGTCGCTAACCCCACTGACTGGCAAGGCAAGCCCCGGTGCATAACCCTTAATTTCAGTATTCAATATTTGTTATATAATTATTGTGCATTTAAGTTTCTAGGAGTTGATTGGAACCTTAGATGCATGATCCCTAGGTTTCCTCAGTCACTCCACTAGTATACAGGTCGTTAGTACTGCAATACTTAATTAGGATTCGGTAGAAGATGAGTGATTCCTGTCACTCGCGAGATATAGGTCTTGTTACTTATGAAATAGTTGCTGGAGAGCGAATCCTTGAGAAGAAGAAAGGAAAAATGGAGACCGGGCGGAGATGGATTGGTTATGGATATGGAATGGATGAAAAGTACGCCTCCGCCTGTGTCGATTAAGGACCGTACCGTTGTTGGCCGTGCTGACCGAGTTTGAACAGTACTAACCGCATGCCGGGAGTAGGAGGTAGTCGAAACCGGTAAGCTCAGTACCATATGTGCACCGGTAGGCGGACTTGATACTGTCTTCACCAGTGGAGCTAGTATACAAACTCATGGCTGACCCTTCGTTGGTATCGGTGGGGCTAGCAGTCCCGGGTCACAGGGCAGTTCGCCTATTCGGTGTGCATATGTGAAGGGTTGCCACGTAGGGTCCGACGGGGCCTATATGTGACGTGTGTGTTAGGTCCACCTTGCAAGGTTAAATCGGATCGATTCGCCGTGACTCGCGGTTATGAGAACCTTGGTCACTTCGTCACATCGTAGTAAAGAAATGGAATGAGACTAGAATGGAAAAATGGAGTTGTATGTTGTTAAAGATTAATATGATCAACCATGTATGCTCTAGAGTACTAGGCAAACCTAAGTTATAGTGGTCAACTCAATTGGTGCTAAAATATTGAAAGTAAGGATTCAATATTAGCAGCTTTTCAGCAAAATAACTCCAGAGCCAAACAGCTTTGCATGTCTAGATAATGGGCTAAGTATACCCATAGTCGGGTAAGTCGTGCTGAGTATTAGAATACTCAGGCTTGTTGTTGCCATATATTTTAGCAGGATGCGTTCCGGATGACGCCGAGGAGATCTGCGCCTCGTGGATCGGTCAACCACTTCCTCCGAGTTGGTCGGTCGAGTGGGTCCCGTCTTCTCCGTGAAGTTCGGGCAGGTGAGCCTCACATCAGTGGGCAAGGTGTGAAGCTCGTCTTTGTCTGCGACGTTGGTTATCGTAGTGTATTTTGAAGCTTGTCTTAAACTCTAAAATTACTTTCCGCTGTGTTTGAACTCTGAGGTTTGAATTGTAAAACTGGCTTGTAAACACTTGTTGTAGTTTAAGTTGGTGCTTCTGTTAACCCGGGTTGTAAATGGCTTTGATCGCTTTTGTTGCCGGTAATCATCTGTGCTCGTCTTTTGGCGAGAGTTCCTGTGTAATCGATCCTGGTTACAGCAGGCGGTCTGAGTGTACCAGTTGAGTGCAGTAAATCTGGAATGACTTTAAATGTTAATTATTGCACTTGATTGGTATTATTTGGACTGTTCTGTGACAATACTCCCCCCAGATTTTGCCATCTTTTGTAAATATGGCATAGCAGTAAATCTCTTTATTTAGGTTCCATCTGTTAAAAACTTTATATGTGCTCTGTAAGCACCATCTTACTATCTTTGAGGGTCGTCCAGCATAAATACTAGAATTTAGTCATTTCTTTACATAGGGGTATCAGTATAGTGACCGTTGTACTCCCCCTGATGGTCACATTCTTTAATAAATCATCTCTTGCTTTTTAATGCACAAAACAGGGGAGTATCTTTCTAACTGTCTCATATTTCTCCCCCTCGAAATGTGGCATGAACTTTTCTGCCACAATTTCGAAAACTATTCACAACTTTCGTGAATGAGAAAACTTTTATTACTTACTTCATTCACGTGATTACGACATGCAGAATCAAGTAATTTGTTACTTCGTATGGGAGTACCTTTTATTCATTTTATTTTAAGAACTCAATAGAGTCCTTTATTCGATATGGCAATACTTTTTCACCATTTCACTTCATGAACTCAACAGAGTCCTTTGTTACTAGTACTTTAGCAAGTCACGCTCGCATATCTTTCTTATCTTGAGGTTTGTATATAACTTTCCATTCTTCTTAAACTCATTGAGTGCTTAATCATTGTGACATAATAGAAGTGCCCGATCAATTCTAGAATAGCAAAGCTACTCCAAACTTTTCTCCTAGTGTGGGATAAATCAGCACATGAGTCATCACAACTTTCTCCCGCCATGCAGGATTAGCACTATGCCAACTTTACCCCGTCATGCGGGTATTATTTCATTCTTTTCCAGACATAAATGTCAGAATTGGCTCATATCAAATTCAGAAATAAATCTGAATATTCCATGACACACATGTTTAATCTGATGTTGGTCAAATTAAACATGTATGACTTGTCACAACTTTGAATGAACTCAAAATGAATTCTTCTTGATAGAGAGTACATAAGAGACATTTCTCAAAACGATCTCTTATTGCTCTATCTTCTTTCTTGGATCAACATCCGTAAGTACTTTTCTTTTCAAGCCATTTTTTAAAGAGAATACACTTTCTCATGCAATGGTCTTCTTTCTTTCTGAGTGTAAGGATCACCGGGGTGTTCGACCCTAGAGGGGGAGGGGGTGAATAGGGTCGCTAATCGCTTTTTAACCTAGGGCTCAAACTACTTGCATAAGATAAACCTAACACGTCCTATACATGCTAGTTATGACTAAGGTTTATCTATGCTACTCTCTACTTACCCCTAAAAGACTTGCAACCTAGCCAATCCTAATCAAACTAACTAGGAAAGTAAAGGTACGCAAGATAGAGTAAATGCGGAAACGTAAAGCGGTAAGTAAAGAGGTAAGTGCAAGAGGGATGCAAACTCCCGAGTAGACATGGTCATGTAACGTGGTTCGGCACAAACGCCTACGTCCACGGGACACCGAGGCTCTTCCGATCACCGTCTTGCACTACGCCACCAAGGCGATGCCGTCAAGCAAAGGCAAGTGCCCCTAAAACACCGAGTCTCGTGCACCGCCACCATCTCTCTCGGTCACCCGGCCGTAATCCACTACGGAGCTTCTCCACCAAGGAGGGGGCCTCCTCTTCCCCCGCACAAAGTGTCGTTGCCACTCCACACCAAGACGGAGGGTCACACGATGGATCACAAGTTGCTTGCCGCAGCAAGACTTCTCTCAAGGGAGCTCTCGCAAGAACTAATCCCTATTACAAGCACTAAGCACTCTCACAAGTGTGCTTAAGCCTATATGATGTACAATGAAGCTCTATGGTGGTTGGAGATGTTCTTGGATATGTGTGGGATGTCCAGCAACTCCAGCACGCTTCAAATGGCCGGGGTGAGGCGTATATATAGGCCACCAAGTCTTGTAGCCGTTGCTCCAATGGTCAGCTGAAATTCTGCGTATCACTGGAAGAACCGACGCTACCTCAGCCAAAGGCATCGGTCACTCATAACCCGAAGTAGCCGTTGAACTCCTGACAGCTGACGCAGTGATCACCGGTTGAACCGATGCTTTGTATCGATGCATCACCGGCTCATCCAGTGCTTAAGAATCTTCTCCTGGGCGCTGACGTCATTGCACCGACGCAATACTCCGATGCACCGTCGGTTGAACCGGTGCTGAAGAATCTTCTCCTGGGCGCTGACGTCATTGCACCGACGCAATACTCTAATGCACCGTCGGTTGAACCGGTGCTGAAGAATCTTCTCCTGGGCTCTTGACATCGTCTCTGGAACATAGGACGCCCAATGCACCGATGCCCCTTTTTGACCCATCGGTTCATCCGGTGCCCATAAGCTGACTTGGCTTTGATTTCTTCCTGCACCAATCATCATAGCGTCGGTTCTTCCGACAAGCGTCGGATGCACCGATGCTTAGGCATCGGTTCTTCCGGTGCTCCTGATCCGAAGAGCTTTTAGGGCGCTGCGGAATCGCCGTAGGGGCAGCCCTTCGGGCCTTGCTATGCCTATCTTCTCTTTCTCTTTGTCATCACTTGAACCTAAAAGCCTGAGAATAGTCATCTTAACAATCATATTAGTTCAAGTGTTGTGTTGTCATTCGATCACCAAAATCACTTGAAATGGCATAAATGGTGCCATGTTCCTTACACTGAGTCACAGGTACTCAATTCATTTTCTTTTGTCCCTTCAAGAAGGACTGCATGCAAAAATTGTCAGAAAAGACAAAAAATAAAACTTTTAAGTTCCATTCTATATCACCGTTGGGCAGAAATAGAATAAAACATGTTTCTTTTACATTAATTCCACATCACTGTTGGGCAAAAACGGAATTAACGCGTGAAAAACTCAATTAGCTTTAAAACCATATATATCTGCTCCTCAAAATTAAATTCTCCCATTGGTTCGAATTTAATTAGAGGATAATCAACTTTATTGCAGTGAAAACTAGAAAAATACATTTTTCTAGTTTAAGGGCAGTGCTTTATCTATTCTCTAAAAAATGATACTTTGATGCAACATTTACCAGAGACTTTAAACTTTTAAACTTTAAGCTATAACTCATAAAATTATAATATTGTTATCATCAATGTTGGTCAGAAAATAACAATACCACAATTAACTTTAATATCTTCTTCTTTGAGAATTATCTTTGAGACTTCAAATGGCATTAAAATGCCAAAACTCAACTTTGACTTTAAACAGCGCAAGCTTTTCTATCTTTTACCCACAGGAAAAATTCATTGAAGACTTTTAGACAATTCTTCCAATTAAATCTTCTCGTTGGTTCCGACTAAATTGAAAGATAGCAACAGTATAACATCAGGAATCTTTTCCTTTCTTTTATAGCATCGTAAAACTTTACTTTCTTTTCAGAAACAATACTTTGTACTCATTTTATTTCTTAACAATTTATCATGTTGGTTCAAAATTGAATAGAGATAAAAATGTACAAAACTTACTCAAAGTAAGCTCTTTAATCATGCTCTTAAAAAAAATTCTCCCATAGGTTTGAATTAGGATTAAGAGCAACAACTTTAAGACTTTGCTGCGGAAACATGTTAAACATTTATTCAGAAGCAATATCACTGTAAAACTTTACTATTCTCTTACACAAATTATCCCGTTGGTTCAAAATTGCATAGAGAATCAAAACTGTACAAAATTCTATAAAGAAATGCTTCAAAAAATGGTAAAATTAAGTTCGTTTCATTACTGTGTTCGTGGCCCGACTAACAAAATAGCACATGGCCCAAAACTGTTTCCGTTCAGCTCGGCCCGCTCCATGGCGCGCGCTCTTGGGCCGGAGGCAGGCCGCCAGGGTGGCCAGCAATCACAGGGCCTGCCCCAGCGTTCGGCGCCCCCGCGCCCAGGCCGCAACCTAGGCCTGGGCTGAGAATTCGGTCCCCGCGCGACCCTCTCCTGGGCTGAATCCAGCCTGAGTGGTGGCTGGCCGATCCTGGCCATTGATTCCGATCGGACGGCCACCCGTGCTTTTCGCGATATCAAAACCCCGGCCGACTGGAACCCTAACACCATTTTCCCTTTCTTTCCCGGTTCGATACCTGCGGCGGCACCGGCGGCCTCTCGCCACCATGCCACGGCAAGCCGGCGGCCACGCCATGGCCATTCCATGGCGGTGCCCATGGCCGGGCCTGCTCTTTTCTTCTTTTCCTCCTCCCCTTTCTGTTTGCTGCGACACTCGGAGCAGCGGTGTCGGCGGCCGCCCATGGCGGCCTGAGGAGATGGCGGCTCCGGTGTGGGCCCTCTCGCCGGTGTGTGCGTCCACCGGAGTTTGGGCGCGCCGCCGTCGAGGGGCTCATCGTCGGTGCTTTGCTGCTCGTAGGAGAAGACCCACGGCGGTTCTTTCTCCCGGGAGAGCACGTGGCTCGGCCGGGGCTTTTCCGCGGCGGTGGAGCACCGGTGAGCCGGCGGCTCATGGGGCTTCCTACACGGCTCTGGCCAGCAGTGGAGGTGAGCCCCGCCAGCTTCGATCTCCTAGGGTTAGGGTTTCGTTTTTCTTTAACTTTGTCGATTCGAGATCGATTTCTTTCTGGTTCTTTCGATTCGTGAAACGAATCCTTCCCAATCTCAATCTACACACTAGATTGGCTCTTGATGCCATTGTTAGAAACTTGGGATCGACTACGTGTAGATCGGGAGGTTACTTTCTTTCTTCGGGGCCACCGCGGGTTCGTCGGTGAAGATCTGCGCTAGGGCAGCGACGGGCGGTGAAGACTTGGCAGTTGCGACGGCGTTCTGGCGATGGCGTGGTGGAGCTTCCCATCGCTCTCAACCCCTCCTATCGATCGGTCTAGGTTTTGGACGGTGGGAAACCGTGGCGGCAGCGATGAACCTCGTGACCGGAGCTGTCAGTCCCCACCTCCATTTTATAGGGCTGCGCGACGGGGGCCCACTAGCCTTTTCTTGGGCTGAGCCCCCGATCAGGGCGCGAGGTCAAGGGATAAGTTGGCCGTTGGGCCAACTGATGGAGATCAATTCTAACAGCAGCTACTCCCTCCGTTCCCTGTAGGTTGTTTTGATTTTTTAATTTAAAGTAGAGGTTATGTACTTAAATATATAATATATATCTAGGTGTATAGCAAAATATATAAATCTAAAAAAATCAAAACTAACTAAATTTTGGAATTGAGGGAGTAGACAATTATACCCCGTAGCAGTGAGAACACAAGAAAAGTAATATAGCATGTACAACAACTAAACTCTTACAAACTTTTGTCACGTCATATAAAGACTGCAATACAAACTTTCTCAATAACTCTATATGATTACGTAGCCAGAAAAAACTCGTGGCTCGTTAACTTGCTCGATTTGTAGCATGTTTGGCTCGATTCGGCTCGTTACATTTTCTTTCCGAGCCGAGCTATATTTTTAGCTCGATTGTTCCACATATATATACAGTGGTTTGTAGCATTAGCTTACATAACACCCGATCCCCAATTTTTTTTTGACATAAGTTCCCCATTGTTCTATTTGTAGCGACTCTTGACCCCACTAGCTGGGCCACGCACCCACACGTCGCGCTTAAGCGGGCTGGTGGGGACACGCGGCCTCACAAGCTTTCCTCTGGCTTGAGCCCAGGTTGTTGGGCTCGGAACCAACACGGGGGAGGTGGTGAGGCGGTTTTTTCTTTTTTATATTTAAAAAAAATTAAAATTTCAAAAATATATGTCCGTTTTGGAAAATTTCAAAAATATACCCCGGTCGCCCTATGGGGGGCGACAGGGCTCAAATGTAATTTTTTTCTTCTTCAAATTTACAACAAAGTCCCTGGAGAAAAAAAAGGGGGCGACACAGGCCCCTGTCGCCCACCCCAAGGGCGACCGACCAGGGGCGACCGACCAGTGGGCCTAGCCTACAGGCGCCAGGGGGCCGGTCGCCCCTCCCGCGGGCGACTGGGGGGCCTGTCGCCCCCCCCCCCCCCCCCGAGGGCGACCGGGTCAGCCCTCCCTATAAGGCCTCCCCCCCTCATTCCCTCCTCATTTGACCTAAAAAAATCCACCAAAAATCCAGAAAAAAGAGAGGGGTAAGGAGAAGGGAAGCGGCGAAGCTTTGCCGAATTCCGCACTTGTGATCTACCGGTAACTTCCGTATAAATTCGTTGATATTGTATAACAATTTAATTTAATTAGTGGATTAGCTGAATTAGATTTGGTGCTTTAGAACACTGGTTTAGTATTACAATTTGAGTACTATTACAGACTTTTTCAAATAAAATAATTATACATTAGAATAGAATTATGACAGTACCTTATTTATATTGCAGTATAAGACAATAGAATTATGACAGTACCTATATTTTCACGCATCGATTTGGTATACGATATGTGCATTGCTTAAATCATTGTTTTTTTATTTGGCGCACCACACAATAGCGCCAATGTCTTCGTCGGGATCAACCTACATTCCGTGGAGCAAGTGTAAAGCCACCGTACCCGAAGGAATTGATGTGCCAATGTGCTTCTGCGGTTCGTTATGCAAGTTCATGCAATCTGAGGTTTTAGGAGATGACTACGGCATGAGGTTCTTTATGTGTGAGAACTACGAATATGATCCACCTAAGCGATACAGCAAAGACCGGGCCAAGGTAGCAGGAGAACATACGCTATTTTTCTCTGTGACCTAACATTGAGTTATGATTCTAACTTGTGTTGGACAAAGTCTCCTCCGCCTCTTTGTGATTTTATGCAGTGGTTCGACACCGTGACGTCGCAGCAGGCAAAGGACATTGTGGAACAAAAAGCAAGGTGGGCTGCAGAACGTTGGCGCCGAATGAAGCACGAGGAACAGCAAGAGGAGAAGCGCAAGAAAGAGCAAGAAGAGATCCGCAAGAGGATAGAGGAGGTGGATCGTAAGGCGGCGGCCGAACGTGAAGCTGACAGGGAGAGAAAGCGTGAGAGGGCACGCCGTGCGATGGAAGCCGGGGCCGAAGCAATTACGAAGGGCAAATATCCTAGGTGCACTCAGTAGAGTAGTACCATGTAATCCCGGTATTTTACATTCCATAAGGCATGGTAGGTTTAGATGCAACAAGAAATTATCTTGTCGCGTGTACATGCCACTGCAATTAGTTGTTTATATTTTAAGTTGAGAGCTTAACTTTGTGTGGTGTAGCCTTTACCATTAATTTGTAGTTGTAGCCGGGAGTCTATGAAATCTTTGAACTTATCCTTAATATTTTAGGAGCTTTTCATGTCACAAGAATACTAAAAAACACACATTTTATTAATATAACGATAAGAATTAAGAACTAAGAAATACATCGGGGTCTGCTGCTAAAAAGCACACATTTTCATGTCACTAGAATACTAAAAAGCATCCGGAGACCTCACCCGCCGACGATGATGACGACTACACACTCGAATAGCTCAAAATAGGAACCATAGTGTATCTAGCTGCGAGTATGAGATCACAGGTTGCCACTGCTCAGCACGGCGATCACGGGTTTCAAATAGCAGTGCTCTTCCACCATTTCAAATAGATGTGACAAGACGGCAACCACACCAGCTCACCTTCAAAGCAGTCTCTCTAGCGAGGACGACGGACCTGTCATTCTACAGCGAAGGTCTGTGGCGTGTAGTGGGGAAGGCGGCATCTAGGCGCGATCGACCGAGCGGCAGCAATGCAGTGCTGTGAGTCTGCATGCACAGAGATGCATCGAGTAGTCATTTCGAGCATCAAATCTAGCCTTTTCAGTGTTAGGTCAGCTAGCCTCTTCACTGTGTTGTCATGTAGGTTTTTTAGGTGCATTTACACTCCACACTCCGGGTATCAGACTTTTGTGCGCCTATAAATACTCCCAAGTTTGTGAACTCCCAGCACAACTCAAACACCAAACCTCATTGTATACCCAATGTCTGGAGGTGGGTCTAGCGGGAAGAATTACTATGGTTTTGGGAAAGGAAAAGGGGGAAGAAAGGGAGACCCCATAATATGGGAGGGGCCTCTTGGACCTGATTCCTTTCCGGAACCAGTGTTTGAGTTTCCGCCACAGCACAAGAGTGAATTTACCAATGAAACTCCTCTTCGACAATACGATAACCATAGAGAACCGTGGCCAAAATGCAGACATGGTGCGGACTGCTTAGTGCAGATGTGCACCGACGGGATGGATGGCGGTCGGCGTTTCTTTAAATGTCCACACGCATGGGTAATACTCGGTTGTTTCATTTCTTTATCTTCAATGAGACACCTTACATGAAATTTGTTTTGCAGTCTTCCGATGCTCCAGAAAACTGTGGTTTTACTAGGTGGGTAGATCCTGCACCAATTGATTCTGTTCAGGAGTTCATCGAGTACCTCCAGATAAAGATCTTTGATCTGGAATGCAAGGTGAACCATTATGAGGAAGTGAGCGAGGGTAACAAAGACGACGAAGTTGATGATACCAGCAATGCAGCCGGTTCACAGGATGAACCATGCACTATTCCTTACTGCAACTGCCCTTGTCACAAGAAGAAGGGCCCTGCGCCTCCGGCACCACCGCCTGCACCACCTGCAATGGGTGGATACTGCGGAGAAGGCTCAACGCAGTTTGCTACGTGGGGGTACGGCTACTAGGACTTCCCTAGTGCTAGTGACATGCTGCATCGTTGTGTTTGTTCTGTTTTTTTTTAAATTACCTAAGGCATGTTAGGTTAGTCCGGAATCTGTTTACCGTAGTTTGTAACGGGTTCTGACATGCCACTGCATGTGTGATAGCTGTGGACCGCTTATTTATACACTTCAACGTTCGTCACTGATCACTCTCGTATTTTCCATTACATACAATAGATGGTATGTGTTATACTTCGATGCTCCATTACGACTAATTACGATTCAAACTCGACATTATATACATGTCCAGTGAATGCAAGTTAGGTACGAGACATACATACAAGCATAATACAACATTAACAATACTAAATGCGAATACATCTTAAACCGATGAACATCATATGTTATAGATCATGGCATGAAATCATCTAGGTCGTCATCCCAGTTGACAGATGGTGGTGCTGCAGGTGGTGTAGTATGGCTCGACGAACCTCTTGGCTTTCCCTTTCTCTCTTTTCTGGATCTACGTTCATGTACAGGGGGATGAACATCATGTGTTAGAGGCCATGGTTTGGGGGGCATGAAGTTATCCATGTTGTCATCCCAGTTAACACAAGTTTGTGCTGCAGGTGGTGCAACATGACTTGACGAACCTCTTGCGTTTCCCTTTGTCTCCTTTCTGATTCTAGGTTCATGTACAGGGGGAGGAACATCATGTGTTGGAGGCCATGGTTTGGGGGGCATGAAG
Source organism: Panicum virgatum (assembly GCF_016808335.1). Lineage (NCBI taxonomy): Eukaryota > Viridiplantae > Streptophyta > Magnoliopsida > Poales > Poaceae > Panicum > Panicum virgatum. Next base: position 68,122,703 of record NC_053146.1, read on the forward strand.
TCATCCATGTCGTCATCCCAGTTAACACAAGTTGGTGGTTGAGGTGCTGAAGCATGACTCGACGAACCTCCGGGCATCTGTTCTTGCGCAGGCCAAGTACTATCACCCGAAGATCTTATCCGCCTCCTTCGTCTAGTTTGCGGCATAAGTCCACCACCGAAGATACATACCAATTTACGGAAATTTGGTATCGTTTTGTTAATCAACTCCGTGTCCTCGGGGTAATCCTAGCATATAATTAAAAAACAATGTTACTGTTTCATAAATATGGATTCGAAATGACGGACGGGATTAGAACTGAATGAGAGTTACCTTAATGTGCATCTCATACACCTCTGGCCGCATCCATATCTTACAAGAACTTTTTAAGAATCCAATGATATTAGGATGATTTGCTAGTTCACATACTCATGTATATCTTCCGACGTTCTAGCAGGTGTCCCATTACATCTTGCGTCGTAATACCTCGAAATAATGTGAAATCTTTAAACTCTACTACTTTGGACAACACCATCTCTATCGTACCATCTGCTAACGGATCCAACTTCTTACTGATAACAAGATGGGTCATGATATCAAGTATTATACTAGATTTTTCTTCGGTCCATGAAAATCCTCCACAATTTGAGGCAGCCATTGCCTTATGCTGCAATATCAATAAGGTACTGTCATAATTCTATTCTAATGTATAATTATTTTATTTGAAAAAGTCTGTAATAGTACTCAAATTGTAATACTAAACCAGTGTTCTAAAGCACCAAATCTAATTCAGCTAATCCACTAATTAAATTAAATTGTTATACAATATCAATAGATTCATACGGAAGTTACCTGTAGATCAGGAGTACGCAATTCGGCAGAGTTTCGCCGTTTTTCTTCTCCTCGCCCCTCTCTTTTTTCCTGAATTTTTAGGCTCAAATGACAGGGAATGGCGGCGAATGGCGGCCAGGGCTTAAATAGAGGGGAAGGCCCCTGTCGCCCCCCCAACGGGCGACAGGCCCCTGTCGCCCGTTGGGGGGGCGACAGGCCCCCTCTTTTTTTTTCTCCAGGGACTTTGTTGCAAATTTGAAGAAGAAAAAAAATTACATTTGAGCCCTGTCGTCCCCATAGGGCGACCGGGGTATATTTTTGAAATTTTCCAAAACGGACATATATTTTTGAAATTTTAATTTTTTTAAATATAAAAAAGAAAAAACCGCGGTGGTGAGCTTGGTGGGTTGGGCCAAACACGACCCATTACTAGAGGTCTGTTATGCTCTGTCACTTTTGTATTTTTCTTTTACAATAATGGACACATAGTAACAGGCTAAGGATTAGTGTCGGGCTGGATTGAGTCATGTCTTGGGGTCGATTATATCCAATGTGTTTCTTATATGGATTTCGATTGCTTATGCACTGTTTATAAAGTTAATTACCAATAATAATGCCCAATCTTTAGTACAACCTGAGTTGACTTCTCTGATTGTGTACGGATCAACAGGGACAAATCTAAGTAACAAATTTTAAGATCGATACTAAGCTAAGCGTGGATCCGGTCCATTTAAGAAAATTACATATGTTTTGTTTGGGCTGCTAAAGATATGGGTTTTATGTCTTCGGTCCATTTTGTTTTATGCACTATTTTAAATTGCCCATGATTAATGGTTGCACCTAATAGATAACGATTTCGGCTGAGGTCGTCCTCGTTTGGCGGGGCTGACTGATGTGTCGCCCCATGATTTTTAACTCCCGTCGATGAGACGAAAAATAAGTTCAAACCTCCACGAACTGACAGCATATGACAGGTTGTTTTGTGACGTTAGCATTACATAATTTTTTTTTGAAGGAAAACTGTGGGGGAGTTCCCCACAGCGCTTCAATTTAAATTTTTTATTAAAACAACACTGTACAGGGAGGAGAAATATTTACAGAAAAAACTAGGGTGGGAAGGAGATAAAAAACAAAAGAGATGGCTCCCTTGGTTCCCTACAACAAACCTCATGTTTCATGGTGGCTACTGAAGATCCTGGAGCATAGGAAAGCCCTCGGGGGAGGCACCATAGCATTGCTGGCGGACGGTGGGATCGGCGTGACTGCAGACTGCAGTCCAGAACCATTGTACATCTTCATTTTGGTGCTCTATCTTCTCATTTTCTTTCACCAAGCGGAGCTACATCTCTTGGGCTCGAATTCCTATTGCATCTCACTCCCATGAACATGACCCGCCGACAACACACTACGTACATGCATTTCCGTGTCTCCCTCTCTACTTCTCCTTCCTACTACTTGTAGTCTCGTGGCAATTTCGGTTGTTGGTGGATGGTATAATAAGATGCTACCTATATTTATAAGGTACTAGTAGTAGGATGAAGAAGTCACTCAAAGTAACCGAGTGAATTCAGTTCTTCAACCACCATACCAGAGTGTTATGAAGAAAATAGTTAATTAGTGATCAATTAGTGTAATTATTTATATAATTCTATAATTAGTAGGCAAATCCCACTTGGAAAACTTCCACCCCAAAGGGTGCCTTGAAGGGGCCATCCCAAAGAGACACGTCCCTTGGGATGGTATTTCTTGGTCTTATATATAAGCAACAATTAATTAATGGGAACACAAGGATTCCTCTCCATTCCATCTCTCTTTCATTTTACTCTCAACACGTTATCATGCACGCATAGTTCTCTACTGAGCGCAAGAAGGAGAGGGGCGCGGAAGTACTCGCCGAGTTCCTGCCAACACGAAGAATGCAACTGCAGGGAGAGCGAGAACACGCCGAGAACGCGAGAACACGCCGGAGCTCAAACGATTCCCCCCATCCAACTCCCCCCAAACGTACTATTTACTATATTTTACTACCTCCCTCCAAAAGATTCCTCTCCCTATAACTCCTTCTCTCCAACCATTCCCCCCATATCTATTCTCCCTATATACTATCACTCATTAACTAACTATTTATTTAATATTTTTAAATTTTAAAAAAATCATACAGTATTTGTACTGCCATAATACACATTATCATCGTGTTACGGGGCTCAAACGAGATTAATATCGCGAAGAAACGGTGTGATTAGAGATATATGAGGAGTTGAAACTCCCCCCATGCGTGGGGGGAGATTCATCTCTCCCCCTGGGTAGGGGGAGCCGTTGGAGCGCCCCCCCCCCCCCCCAAAGCCCCCGGTGGGGGGCGGCTTACGGTGAGCCGTTGGAGCTCGCCTAACACCCTGTGCCTCACGCCCCTGTAACTCGCCGACTCCATCCTCTCATGAACTCGCCAAGAACGCAGAGGCATGATGGTCCCTGCACCATCACGGCAAGAGTAAGAGGAAAAAGGCCACGAGGCCTAAAACTTCAACAAGTAAGAACGGATTTTGTTCCTCTTCATTTCTTTGAATCACAAGAAGGCGTACCATCGTTCTTCAACAACAACCGGCGGCACTGGATGCCACGCCACCAGAATCCTCGCCGTCGACGAGGAGCCCCGGCACCATTCTTGAACCAAGGCCAACGGCCTGGACCCTCGAGGATTGCCGCAGCGGCTTCAAGCACTCCCGACGTCGACGCTACCGGAGGAGTTCACTCGCCAGGGGTAGCCCCTCCATGGCCTGTACAGCCGCCATCGGCAGCGGCGATGGCAAAGCCACTCTCGGCAGCCCCTCATCCCCCACAGGACACGGCCGCCATCGGCGACAGCGGACGGAGGCCGCCGGCCGCGCACCCCCCTCACCCGGCAGCCGCATCGCGGACAGAAGAAGGCGGCCGGCCCTCGGCCGGCACACAAGGGGACGGGTGCGGCGCAGAACAAGAAGAAAAGAAGAAGGGGGCGCCGAGCATGGCGCAAGGCGGCGGCGCACACCGGCGCCGGTGGCCCTCCACGGCAGCCTCGCAAGGGCAAGAGGAGACAGTGCCAGCGGCGCATGCCGGCAACGCGCCCGGCGATAGCGCACACGGAGGGCGGCGGCGGCGCCAGCGGCGCCCAGAGGCAAAAGGTGGCGGCGGTGGCAATGGGACTTGGGGGTCGGGGCACACAACCCTAACCGCCCCTGCCGCTCTAACCCGGGCCGAAACAGGCCGGGCCGCGCCACAGCAGGCCGGCAGGCCGCCCGCCCGCAGGCCGGTCCTCCTGCTGGGCCAAGCCGAGCCATTTTTTTCTTTTTCCCCCTCATATGCAAATCTTGCATTTTAGACCCTATATTTCTAAATATTTACATGCTTAAGTATATTTAGTGCTGCATGTTTATATTTAAGGTCCTAGATTGTTCTATTTTAGTCCTCATACTATTCTAAATTTGTATAATTATTAAAAAAATGCTATTTAGACTATCAAGTTTATAAATTAGCATCAAAGTAATATGGAGGCTACTATTACAGCAGTAATTGTGCATTATGTGATTCCCAGATCTCACATTATTTGTGAAAATATTATTTTAAAACAATCTTTTCATGTGCAATTTATTTTATTTGTATCATTATAAATATAGCATTTGATTTATATTCTACATTATGTAGAGATATGCAAAATTAAAATTAAGGTATATAAAACTGAATTTTGGAAAAACACAAGGTAATGGAGACCTAGGCATCGGCTGCGATAAATTCTTTAAGAATTTATTTGCCCTGAGACCATGCTTTTAGGCAGCAAGTTATTTGCCTGTTACTAAAAGTCTACCTCTGATGATGATTACCTATAATGTGTATATCCAAAATATTCTATACAATTAAATTTGTATAAAATATGACTATCAAGTCATTAATTCCTGCAGGAAAACCATCAAATATAGTTGCACTATTAAATACATATACCTTAAATTATAATTCAAGAATCATCTTGATTTCAATATTTTGCATAAATTTACACACAATAAATTTAAAATTTACCACAATAAATTAATTTTATACATGCTATTTCATATAGAAAAATGGTTAATCTAATCAATAAGGATTTCACTGAAATTGTAGCAGATAGTATCTGCTCTGGGCTATAAATATCAAAATAATGCTAATAGAAAAAAGGTTTTATTAATGACATCAATAAACCTAATACACAAGCCCATATTTCAGACACAACCAAATACATTACTTCTTGAGACATCATATTCACGCATATCTCAAAATATTGGCAAAGGATCCACGTAAATTTGAGTTACACTCAAAATAAACATAGGACAATCATTTTGCCAGAAGCATGGCACGATAGTCACTACTTCGTCCTATGAACTTCAAATCTATCGCAAAATAAAATTCTGTAGTACCAAAGATTTGTTGCAAGCTTCAGTTTTGTGATCAGATTATAGATGATGCATAAATATCGAAAAGACATTATCTATATTTTTTCCCTTTTGTATAGGTTATTGCAACAGCAATACCATTGGTGCAACTATTCCAAATATTCTGATCTCATATATAATCTACTCAAAGTAGAAGAAATATGATGAGCTCTTAACAAAAAACCATCAAATCACTACAATGATCAGAATACCAAAAGGATATTTGGTGGCATGAAATTCAAAATGAGTTTCAAGGGAAAATTAAGCATCATCACAAAACAAGGGTCCTAACAAAGGCAAAAGCACTTTCAGAAAAATATTCAATATGACAACTCTCAAGTTTGTCAAATGTGTGATTGTTATATCACAAAAAGTGCAACAATATTTGGTTGAATTATATTTGAAATCTGTTGGCAAACAAGTTGAAGGGGATGAGCTTGAAGCTCACTTCACTACTCGACCCATTGACATCAGTTGCTCCAAAGATGTTCCTACAAAACACAATAAAGATGTTCTACAGAACATGATACTGAGGAGATCCCATTACATGGAACTACATATTGAGCACTGACAACATGCTCATGGAATTTCAAACCAACGACATATTTGGAGACATAACCTCATCTCCATAATCCCCAGAAATTTGATTATCTAGCCATATTTATATTGTGTAGTAAATATTAGTTGTCAAGGATTATCCTACAGGAACAATCCAAATCAAGGAAGGAATTCATTTAGTAGACATGGTACCACTAACACTATACTCAGGAAAATTAAATACTTCCAAACTCTCACAAAGAGTAAAGGAAATTTCACACAAATCGTATACTGCGATATTGTGATCAATTGATTTTTGGTCGAGGCACATTAATTTTCCCTATGGGCACCAAATTAGCAATTGAGGATACACTCATATATCCCAATTCAATTCGTACCCTATTGAGTTACAAAGATATCTATCACAAAAGTTTCCATGTGAAAACACATAATGACAACAATAATGAATATCAATTCATCATAAAATTACGGATATATAAAAAAATGCTTGAAAGAATTCCTTCAACATCAACGGGATTGTATTACACATACATCAAACCCGTAGAAATGTTGCGTACAAGATAATTTTTAGAATCTTGATATCCTCAAGACTTGGCATCATAGCCTTAATCATCCTTGGATATGGATGACATAAAAATTATCGGCAATTCAATTGATCACCACATAAATATTTCAAAAATTTCCCGAATCTTCATATTTGTGTGCACAACATGTGCCATGGGAAAATTAATCTTAAGAACCTCTTATCTTAAGATCAAGGCTGAACTACTACAGTTCCTTGAACGCATTCAAGGAGACATTTGTGGCCCATTCATCCACTAGTCGGACCAAATTGGTACTTCATGGTACTTGTTGATGCATCAATCAGATGGTCCCGTATGTATTGTTATCCACAAGAAATCATGCTAAGCATGATTATTTGCTCAAATTATCAAATTAAAGAGCATATTATCCGGAACACACAATCAAATCCATCAGGATTAAAAATGCCGCTAAATTCTCCTCAAAAACCTTCAATTATTATTTTATGGCTCTAGGCATTAATGTGGAATATTTTTGTACACACACAAAATGGATTAGCCAAATCTCTTACCAAGAGAATCACTTACTTGATAGACTATTATCATAGAATTGCAGTCAACATCATATTTGCATCATACGGTCTTACACACCGTAAACTTAATTCAAATTCATATAACTGCAATCAAAACGGCACCCCTCGTTGCAGTAAGTACGTGGAATCTTGGCCTTAGCCAAATATTTTACATTTGCGTGTCAGTTATATTACACATACCGATATCACCACCGCAGCATACATCCATAGGAATTGAGGATCCATATAAGATATTTATCCGTCATTCATAAAATATCTTGGATCACTCATAAGGAATTAATTCATTTATTCATAAGCTCGTATGCTGACTATATTTTGAGGAAAATTCCAGGCATTAGGGGGAGATTAATACCACACAAATAATGCCAGGGATTATAAATTATAGAAGAATAACATTCGATCCTAATATCCACGTATACACAAATAATATCTGAACCAATAGTTCAGCACATCTTATATTTGCAACACATTGCAAATAGCCTGCCAAGTGCATTTACTAATCAAAAGTGTCATCAAACAAAATTCATACAATTATTGTACCAGAAAGAGTGAAGCACTTAAAATTATCACTCAACTCCCATATCAAAATAAGAGGGGGAGAAGTATGGTCACAAGCTAGGAATTCAGCTTAATACAAGCATCCGCGGAAATAGAGGGAGACATCCTCCTAGATAGTAAATGCAAATAAACATCATAAATGTTGTTAGATACTTTATGGATTTATTCGAATCCAAAGCCTATGAATGTTTTGCATTCAGAAACCCAGTATATGCGCACGTCAATAAGACAGTGGGTCATGGAACGCCCTGATCCTATGGTCGTGGGAAATGACATAGGATTTAAAAAATTTAATCTCTCACAAGATATATATATATATTGATTATGATCAATCATATTAAGACTACAAATTTGTCGACATATACTCCTATTGAAAATTGCTATACACCTTTAACTGGATCCAGACCAAAAAAGTCCTAGGCAGAGTGTTAACAAACACTCAAATTGGGTCAAATCAAAAGGTGGCAATTAAGGAGAAGTGCTCTCGTTTTCAAGTAAAAAAGTCTTATCTACATATTATATTTCTTTTCTTTAAGAAAGCAAGGTGGTGAGACAACGAGAACTTGTAGCACATGGTTTCACGCAGAGACCGAGAAACATACCATCAAGATATATGTGAGAATTACGTTCCCATATTCAAATATTGGCAGATCAATTGGATTTGATAAAATTGGATTTATATGTCTCTAGAGGATTTTGTATGCTAAATCCAAAACGAAAAATCACAACATACAATTATGCACAAGTCACTCTATGAATTGAGATAATCAAGTTTGATTGTGGTACAATTGACTATATGAGTATATTCCATAAAAGGATTACTCTAATTATGATGAATGCATATATGTGTCCATAAATAAATTTCAAATGGAGTTTTCATCATCTCAGCACTCAAACAACAAGCATTCATTTATGATGGAATTCGAGATGAAAATTGGGTAAAACCAGAGAATGTTTAAGTTTTCAACTTAAGCGCATATATCAGTTTACCAATATTTAATTAATATTGGACAATCATATCCATCAACACTTGTGTTCATTCCATCCCTAAAAATGGATCAATACCCATTTAGACCCTGGGATGAGAAACTAAGTGCCAAAGCGCTTTTGTGTCATACAAATTGCAACAGGCCTGATATTGCTTTTGTAGATACCTAGCTAGCTCAAATTAGCGCAACTCCAACAATACCATACAGGTCGGAGTCAAACAAGATATCCACAGATATCAAAATGGCATAAAAGATCTTGATTTGTATTATCAAATCAGAACACGACAAAAGTGGGATATCGAGATACTGGCTAACTAATCCCTATTTTGCCAGAATATGAACTGATCTAAAGTACTAAAGTTTCATATGAATCATCATAATAGATTCAAATGAGAAACTTCGGTCTATCATTCTGAAGCATCACATCAATACATTACTTCTATGAATGATTAATAAATTATGATTCCATCGAATCATTGCACTAGCTCAGACATAGCACAGCTCCAACGAGATGCCATTGGATGTGAATTAAGAATATTTTCAGATATTTCCAAGGCACAATTGATCTTAGCTTTAGCTAAGACAAGACTATTGTTGGTTACAATGACGCTGGCTAGATGTCTGATTCCCAAAATACTAGACCTTAAACAAGTTTTGTAATTTTACACAGTGGAACAACTACATTTTAGAAGTCATCAAATCTGACTCTTGTAGTTATATCCACAAATCATTCTGAAATAATTACATTATATGAAGCTTCACGTGAATATGGCTTCACAGAATGATCAACCACATACAACAGTCATATGGCATTGGTTCAATCAAGAAACCAATAATTATCTATAAAGATAATTCATCTTGCATTTGTACAAAGGAATGCAAGCATATAAAGGGCAATATCACAAAATATATTGCTTCTAGACTATTTTATGGGGAAATAGAAACCTTGCAAATCAAATCATGAGAGTTACAAGGCTCAGGGGGAGATTCTCTTTGAATCATAACCAGTTCAACCAACCATAATCATCAGATTATATAATTGTACTCTTTTCCTAAATGAATTTTCCTATTACGATTTTTCTCATATATATAGGTTTTTTAATGAGGCAATATTTTATGTCATATCTCTAATTTTTTGCACCAGGGTTTTTAACGGAATATTCGAGACATGTTAGATATATCATATCTTCTGTTTTCTCATTAGAGTTTTTAAGAAGATATTCAAGATATAATTTCTCCTCATATTTTCCACCGGATTTTGGGGGAGAATTAATTTAGATATGATCCACAGATCATAATACATTCAAACTTGCTTGTGAGTTTTCCCTTTTGAGGTTTTTCTCATATAAGTTTGCAATCAATGATATTCCATATCATTTTCTCCTTATATTTTTCCCACTGGGTTTTAAAGTTTTAATGGAATACCAACACACATATGTTATATCAATATTTTCTCCTATTTTCCCAAAAGGGTTTAAGGAGTTTTTCCATATAAAGATCAAACAACGATTGATTACAAGACTATAAGAACACATTGATTACAAGACCTCAAGAAGGACAAATTGATCAAGGGGAGTGTTATGAAGAAAATAGTTAATTAGTGATCAATTAGTGTAATTATTTATATAATTCTGTAATTAGTAGGCAAATCCCACTTGAGGAACTTCCACCCCCAAAGGGTGCATTGAAGGGGCCATCCCAAAGGGACATGTCCCTTGGGATGGTGTCTCTTGATCTTGTATATAAGCAACAATCAATCAATAGGAACACAAGGATTCCTCTCCATTCAATCTCTCTTTCATTTTACTCTCAACACAGAGAATGGGCAAACGGCCACCGATCAATGCCTGATCTTAATTATCCAAGAGTAAAGAGAAGACAAAAAAACTAATTAATTAGTACCCGATCGAGATGGGCCAGCGACAGATACCATGATGGGATGATTATTGCGTCAAATTTGTATCATATAAAATGTACGTGCCATGACAAATTTCGAATAAAGAAGAAATATAAATAATGACTGTCTTAATTCTGAACTCTTTGAAAATTATTGGAAAAAATCGGATCCATGCTAACTTTAAGATTTACGGCTACACATAGCTAATGGAAAGCATCTGGGCTGTGAGGTTTCTACTTGTATGAAATCAGAAGAAATTTTGATAGGGCTGCATCAACTACCACTGACAGATAATCCATCATTTCAACATAGTCTCTACCCACAGCACAACTATTCCTTCAACAAAAAGCCATCACAAGAGTTTGTTGGCTGCATCCTGCGTCCTTGCAAGAAACCCACCGTTCCAAGAACTTGATAACACACTTTCGCCACCCAATTTAGACTAAAGCGCAGAAATATCTGAATAGTTTACACCTTTGTTAAAGTGTCATGGATGTTTACTTTCACCAAGTGGAGCTACATGGGCTTTACGCACTTAGGGCTCGTTTGGGATAGCATCGTCGGAGGCAGCTTCGTTTACTGCAGCACACTGTAGCGACTTGTACCAAGAAGCTGGAGAAGCTCTGTTCCCCAGCTTTGCCAGCCTCTTCCCTTACCCTGTTGGGTGTAGCACCTCGGGGCTGGTTTCAGCTCCGCACTACAATGCAAGTCACTCTACTGTAGCGCGAAGCTGAAGCTGCCTCCGACGGAGCGGTGCCAAAGGGCTCTTAGTCCTGAATTCCTATTGCATCTCATTCCCAGAAACATGAGCACAGCCATTGCTCCACCTTTCCTCTATCTGCCCCTCTCCGCTGCTCCTCCCATTCTCGTCCTGGCAGCCGAATGATAGGCGCGCACAAAGCTTTTGTTCAGTTTCAGACATTTGGTGACGCCGGCACAGTGATAAACGAGTTATTTATAAGCCAGTATATATGCAGTCGATCAGAGAGAATTCAATTCTCCACCAACCAGACCGGCCACCAATTACGATGATTTCAATTACCCATGAGAAAAAGGAAAACAAGAAACATATTAAGACATGCATTTTTTCAATGATCGTTTGGCTCCGTACGTCAAGAAACAAATACAGTGTCCCCCATGCGATCGACGCATTCAGCGCAGCAGACACTTGGCACTTCTGCTCCAGGCATGTGGGCTGTGGTGCCAACCACATGCCCAGCGGCATGTGTCAGGTGAGTTCTCAAAGTGGTCTTTTGCTTTGGCCATGAGCCCACGACGGGCTCATTTGTTTTTCTCTGCTCGCTTTGGATACCACCAAGGGAAGCAGGCGGGTCCTTCATACTTTGGCGTGGGGAGGCACAATAGGGGTAGGGAGGCTGGGTTTTGGGGTGTCTTTTTTCTCGAATACGCGGAGTACTTCATATCATTATATTAAGATGAAAGAAAGAAAAAAGTTTACAACGGCGTGGAACTAAGCGTTCACGTCAACACACATTAGCACCTCAGGTTTTGGGGTGTCACCGAGAGCACCATTCAGAACAATGGCAAGCCACCTTTCTTCCTATTTTTTTCTCGAAAACTCAGGATAGTTGAATGTCATTGTATTAAGAGGATGATGGAATAAAATTTCTTAAAACAACGCGCGCGGAGGGCTAGCAATCTCCAATAAATTAGAGCACGCGGTTGTAATTTACAGAAAAGATAAGACAGCCTAAGAGGGATAGAGAGAGGACCAAAAGACTAATACTGCTTAACCATCTCTACAAGGTGCTTCGCATCAGCACGCAACCATGTCCAATTCTTCCTCAGGGACGCAAAGAGCTCCGTGGTCGCCTCCATGTACACTACTGGAGAAATGGCTATAGATACCGGTTCAAAATAGCCTAAGGTACCGGTACTACCAAACCGAGACCAACAGTGGGCATCTAAGACACCGGGTATTTTAACCGGTGCCTCCTTTGGTACCACCCGGTACCAAAATATTCACGCAAAACATCTTTTGGCTGGGATTCGAACCCACAACCTTTTACCTCACACGTTGCTCCTTTACCATCTCACCTACACAACAGTTGTGATTGAGAAGGAAATATTTTCCTTTTGAAGTAACCCATGAATGAGCCTAAGGTACCGGTTGGTGTTACCAACCGGTATTTTATCCAACCGGTACCTAAGGCTCATCCATAGGCACCGGTTGGTGATATCACCCGGTACCAATGTAAAAATCATCATCCGGTATCTATGGAGAGCCTTTGCACCAACCGGTACCTAAGGCTCATCCATAGGTTACATCCACCCCAAAAGTATCAGTATGGAGATGAATCGGTACCTTTGCTAGCATAGGTACCGGTACTTTTGGGGTGGACCTTTGGCGTGTTTTCTTGTAGTGGTATTTGCCGCTAAGGTTACCATCAAAGTAGTCAGTGATCATCTTCTTGGTTGGCTCTAAGGGCCCTACCTGCGCAGGCACCCTATCAAAGCGCTACATGAGCAACATCTCAGCTCTCTTGGACAACGCAATGTTGGCCAAAGGTTGATTGGCAATATGTCGGCTTGTCTTGGGGTGGGGGGGGGGGGCATGGGGCACGCGAATCACCCTTACGTACCGCTCCATTTCTTCCTATTCTTGTTTGACGAAGTTGATTGGGAAGGTTTCTTCACTAACGGAGAAGCAATGTCTTTAGTGTTGCTGAAGGGAAAGCAATGTCCTCTGTGTGTTTGATTGGATCAGCACCACGCACCTCCTGCTTCAATGTAGATGTGTGGTAGCTTTGTCAGCAACTATGCTTTGCTTTCTGAACAAAGTAGGCCGGAACCAATTTAGCAGAATATTCAAAGCATTGTAAGAGCAAGTAGCTGGAGAGACAAAATAAGAGAGACAAAGAAACGAGCGTTTTGCTGGAACGCCAGCAGAAGCCGACGAAATGCGCTGTGCTGGTAGCTATCCCCACTATTTCTTGATTCTGATTGGTTCGGTAAGATGGAAAGCAGTAAAAGATGGTGGGGTCAACCATTACCACTTCTACTTTATGCATGCTGATCTGACATGCTGCTCCAATCCGGCGGTGCGACCCTCTCGTCGGCGTAGTACACCTTGACCCCGATGTCGTCGCGCATCCAGTTGAGGAAGCTGCTCTTCTTCTGGAGCGGGGAGCGGACAGGAGCCTGCTAGCCCTTGCGCATGCACGAACTGCCGCGCGAGGCGGACACGGCCGAGGAAGCTGTTCCGTCTGCTAGCTGGGCGCCACGCTCACATCGTGCAGCATGGGCACGGCGACCTCGAGCACCTCCACCTCGTCATCGGCGACCTCGGGGTCGACGCCGACGCCGCCGGGCCGGACGACGGCGAAATCGAGCGCTTCGTTCCACGCCAGGTTGAGGTCGCGGGCCACGGTGCGTGTGGTGCGGCGCTACCCGGCGAAGTCGGCGTGCGCGTAGGCGCTGGACGACCCCAGGAATCTCAGAGCGCCGCCGCCGCCACCACCGGGAGCCTTCGCCAGGCCAGGCCAGGGACTCACTTGCAAAGCTAGGATGTTACTGTAAAATATCAGATACCATTAATAGTCGCGATCCAAATAAGGAGACCATATGTAAAATATCCTAACACCAAATCTTAGAGAACCCCTGATTCGGATGGCGGTTACTAATCGCGATCCAAATTAGCGGGCTATGTGTGAAATACCCTGACACAAAGTTTTATATAATCCTCTAATTTGAATTGTGATACAATCTAGGAGGTTTTCTGCAAATATAGCATCACTCTCGTTCTCCCTCCGGGCAACAAATAGGTGCAAAGGTACCAAGGTAACAACGAAATACTGCTGATAACAGCTTCCCTAACGAACAAGGTTACTGATCGCTCCGCCTTGGAATCCCTGGTGCATCCCATTTCCCATGAACTACTCCACCCCGTCAACTTCTTTCTCACCTTCTCCTCCTCTCTTGTTTTGTTCTCGTTCTTAGCAGCTGAAGAATCGATCTGTGTAGGTTTTGATCTAATATGACTTCATGAAGTGTTTGTTCATGGCACTGACATGCTAAGAAGGTAGCTATTTGTAGGTAGGATACAATGGCTGCTGATATGAATGAAGTTCGTCACCTACCAAATTAAACCATGCCGGCCACGCCCGCCTAAATTGACCTTGTACGAAGCAGCAACGCAATTATATCCAGTAGCAGTGAGAACAAGAAAAGCAATAGGACATGTACAACAACTAAACAAGAACCCTTGCAAACTTTTGCTATGTCATATAAAGACATTACAATACAGAAAGCTCATACAATGGGTTGTCATTGGATTGTTTCTCAATAGGCTTCTCAAATTTTGCTCCAGTATCTTTCAATTGTGAAAACATGTAGCTGAGAGCCTGAGGCTCACTCCTTTTCTCCCCTCTTACTGAATTGGATTGGCATAGCACCTAAAAAATACGATGGAAATGAAAACGACCTTACAGATCGATGAATGCCACAACAGGACTGATGAGGATCTTTAACAATTGAGCCATGTATGTCATCTGTAACACTAACACAGCAACAAAAGCCAAGTTCTTCGTTAGTCAAATCAGCGACTAGGAACGACGGCGCCGGGTTTTCAGGTAGCCGGACTTCACGGCTCCTGAAAACGGTGATCCATCGAAAAGGATGGGCAGGTTACCCAGTGTCAGTTAGTCTTGTACCTACGCTGAATCTGAATAATGTCCGAGGCAAAAGAAACCATCAGTAAGAGAGGTAACAAGCATCATTGTTCCTCTTCACGTTCTTTCCGGTAACATGAATTGTGCCATCGAAGGCTCCACCTGCGATCTTTGTGCGAAATAGACTAGGACATCCACTTTCTGATG
This sequence comes from Panicum virgatum, assembly GCF_016808335.1. Lineage (NCBI taxonomy): Eukaryota > Viridiplantae > Streptophyta > Magnoliopsida > Poales > Poaceae > Panicum > Panicum virgatum. The sequence continues at coordinate 68,137,903 of NC_053146.1, forward strand.
CCATTCCCATCAGAAACCAACGCCACAGGCGCTGTAGCTCTTGTGGCACTGCCAATTTATGTGAAGGAAAATACGTGAGCAGGGTGATGTGCACCTTCGTGGGATTCCCATGGATGTTTACTTTCACCATATCGAGCTACACTAGAAAAGGCGCGCGGCATTGCCGCGCGGAGCCTGTGACAGGTCATTTGCGATTGAAGTTGTTGTTGCTATCTTTGAACAGCTTGTGCTTTGTGTTGGTTTTGAGTAAGGGATCATACAAGGATGAAACCATATCTTGTCATAGCCAAAAGCAAAAAAGGAAGATCTAGGGGTGCGCTTTCCTGCATCACATCATTGCAGCTAGTAGCTTAGTACCCTGTGAAGTAAATGGAAACATGCAATTCTCACTACAAAATTGGTTATCACTATATGAATTCAATACCATGAATATGAAATCCAACTGCTCCAGGTTCCTCGTGAGAAAGTAATTAGTGAGACAGAGAATATTGCTGGAGGACTTGAGGTACTCATTTGGGCATCATAACATTATGAAGCTTGTCGTGGAACAGGTGCAGAGCAACACTTCTCAAAGTATGCATCACACTGTCGAAATCAAGTGTTCCTCGTCGCCCTCTTTTCTAAAATTGGATGCACGCATAGGGTGACTATGTATCTCAAAATCAAGTGTTTCTCATCGTCCTCTTTTCTAAAATTGGATACACACATAAGGTGACTGTATATCATTTCTATAATTTTGAATGATTAGTGAATAGTGAGACATCACCATACTTTCAACAATGTAAGTGGCAAGCATGCTTAGACTGACCAGTTTCTTAAGAGAATGTACCTCATGATTGGACACTCTAACAACTCTTAAAAACACCAAAATCAAAGACAGCACCCAAGCTGATGGAAACAGCAACTCCATCATGTAAAATATGGTTTACATGTAAGGAACATTGCACTACTGAGACTTGTTTATCTACTAATAGAGCATTCAAGTTTAGCTAGGAGCCCTACTCCTTAACACAAACTTTATCCATGATTTGTCGCAGTTCAAAATACCGTACCCACAAAAGTAAGTGAACTGACATTGCAAATGGCAGAAAAATTAGTGACCGTGCTTATTAAAACTTACAGAAGGAAATTTATTCACATGGCTCAAATTGTTGAACTGACCTAGTGCATCTCAGTGTCCACAACTGCCATGTGCGTGGTCCAGCAATATGTAATTGTTCAGAGATGCAGTAATTAGATAATGCTTGCAGATATAGTTCTGCTGGAAAACTCATTCCTGTTCAGATTTGTTTGGTTCGAAACTACACTTATTCGGGAAGTTCAGATACATAATGGTGATATTTCGGTATAATCATATAGAACAATTGAAACATATGATCTTCGTCGCATATGTAAAATTTCCATGTTTCACTTGCTTTTGCATTCAATTATTGTTTCAGCAGAAACTGTTGTACAAAATAGAATATCAAGAACAGATGATAATGTCTGCTTCTCTGGCCCGGCTGTTGTACGTCTGATTATTGGTAACATATTTTATAGCACTTGGAAAATATCGGATAGATAAACCGCTTGTGTTATCTGGCCAACCTTGGTGAGCTAAGAGAATAGAATTCTTCCAACAAATAAAAACAATACCTTGAGTTCTCAGCTCTTCACACTCTCGCACTGCATCAGTTGCAAGACCAGCCTGCATTAGTGCAATCGTAGAGTGCTTGGCCTTCTTATACTGACAAGTGAAGACATTAGCCATGCTAGGGAAAAAAAAATTTACAGGCAGGATCTGAACAGCCCTTAAGCAGGTTTCAAAAGATTCATTTATTGGAATGCCCCTATTAAAAAAATAGTTAGAAAAGTCAGCTTAAATAAATAAGTGTTCATAGCACAGTATAGGAAAAATTTTCATGAAATAAGGAGAAGGAATACCCAGATTGATGGTAGTTATCCGCTGAGGTTCTAGCCCATGGCAAGGTAAAGGAGGGATCAATGCTTCGAGCACAATCAAATACCATATTATAGAGCAAAAGAACATGATTTCAATTGAAATAAATACAATGGAAGAAACTGAATTGACAAAAAGCATTAATCAAACAATTTTAGCGTTGTCCGTCATATCTATTGTGACATTCTTACCAAAGGTTGACTTTCCCCTTTACTATATGTTAATTCATGGACTACAGAGTATCAACAAATAACTTGTTGCATATACCCAGTTATACATATTGTTCTCTTACATTTGAAAAACAAAGATCATGCAAGAAGCAACCACCACATTACTTGACATCACAGTAATTTTTTTTAAACAAAAGACATGTCTAGTTGCCAAGCAGAGGTCTCAAATTGGGCGCACTGCTGTCAGCAAGGCCATCATTGTAATCCAATTTAGGAAGAACATTGGAAACTATTATTTTCTTCTTATGTAAAAGGTCAAATAAGTAAGCTTGCAGAGCATTGAGATATTTGATCGAACAGTTTGTGTGCGTACAGTGATGGCACTGAGATTTAGAGGCACTGACCTTGCTTTGGCTGTAGGCAGTAGGCTACTAGGCGGCTGGGTTGGTCGGCGATGGGTTTGCCGCTACCAAGGTCCGCAGAGGCTTGACATCGCCTGCGACGAGGCTGTTCCAAGGATGCGCCGCCGTGGCTAGACCGAGCCCAAGCCAGGGCGGCGCTGCCGAATCTGCAGGCCGCCCGCGCCGAGCCCGGGGGAGGCCGCACGCAGGGGATTCTGGCGGACGGGAAACTTCTAGTCGCTCGCGGCGACCCCAGCTTGGGTAGCGATGCCAAGGCTGGGCCTCCCCAGTGCGGCGGCTTGCGAGGCAGAGGGCTCGATCTAGAAGCTGCATCCGGTGGCGAGCGCCGTAGCCTCTCGCCGGCGGATCTCCTGGTCGCGACCTCGCCCACTCCCGTGCTGGGGCGTGCCGCCGGCCCGGAGCTGGAGGAAGAAGGTGGCGGCAGCGAGCTCGCGACCCCGCTCGCTCCCGTGGCCGTTGGATGGCCCGATCGGACGGCCGCTGCTTTTTTTGGCGACGTGGCGCGACGAGGGGTCAGGGAATCGCCTGGGAGTGGACGCGCTTTCGTGTGTTAAGATGGGGCTGACGCACTTCTTCCAGAATTCCTGTGGCATCTCACTCCCTGAAACATGCCCCTCTCTCTCCTGCTCCTCCCATTCTCGTGTTGTCACAGGCACGCAATTTTTGTGCAGTTTCAGACGTTAATTTTTTTGGTGACGATGGCCAGCACAGTGATAAAAAGCTAGTTGTTTATAAGGAGTAGTATATATGCAGTCGCTCAGAGTGTGAATTCATTTGTCCACCAACCAGACCGGCCTGTGGTGTTGGCTAGTAACACTTTTACAATGGATCAGAGTCGGAGGGGGCTGAATACTCTCCTGAACAAATTAAGGTAGTAGCAAATATAGATGTGCACAAGTTTTTACACAAATGAGGTGACGGCTCCTCTTGGTCCTTGCACCTAGGCCCTGCAGGTAAAATTTTCTCGGCAAAAAAAAACCCCCGGGAAAACTAATAATCAAGTTTATCTGTGGACTGTGGTGATCGTTTTGATAAAATTCTCGGTAATTTTGAATCAGTACTCATCCCTTACCTTCTAGGCCATATGTCTTCTCATTTCTAAGCATCATGATGTATTGTTTTTCATATTAAATTTTTTAAGATAATCTAGATTGTTTTGCGTACAGTTTGAAATATTTTTTCTGATAATTTTCCAAAAAATTCGATAAACACGTTTCATCATACCGGTAAAGATCACGGCTGCCGTTACTTGTCAAATTCATGGTATGCTCACGGCCAGCTTTTGTAATTTGAGCTGTTGGAGATGATGGCACATTGAGAATAGCTATGTGTTTTTTTGCGATGCGGGATGATATTGATTAAAGCACGGTACAGTCCCGGTTTACAAAAAAAAATCCACCGAAGAACAAAATATTACAAAGAAGCCCTTAAGATACCACATCTTCATCTTCTTCCGCTCCGGCCACCACCGACACAGTACGCCGCCGGGAGCAAGTCCTCTCCCCGAACCGACATGAGGCGCCAAACCTTTGGATATGCCGCAGAGCTCAGCTACCTATTTGTACTAGCTAGCAGCCGCTTCTGATACTTTTTAGTGTTCACCCACCAGGTACACCAGCCGGCCCATAGCTGAGCACGCAGCTAATACCCAGCTGGAGTAATGAGAACAACAAAATTAATTATCACTGCATCATCAGGCTGCTGCTCTGCTCAGCTCAGCTCAGCTCAGTGGGCACTCGGAGGCCACGGCTTCGGCCGCGTGTTATAATTCCTCGCCGTGTTCAGCTAGCTACCAGCAACAGCAGTGGAGCGTGCGAGCATGTACGTACCGCCCGCTCGCTGCTGCTCTTGCACCTCTCCCTACGGGAAACAGCAGATTTGCCTCGGCAAAGTGAGAAAAACACTCGGCAAAAAATTTACTGAGTGCCACTTTTGCATAGGTCACTCTGCCTCAATTTTTGACGGCAAATAGCTTTTAGCCGAGTATTTTTTTATCAGACGGCAAAGACGTTGTTGAGTGTTGAACGACTCTAGGCAAAAAAAAAAAAAGCTACAGAGATAGCGAAGAGACCCACCAAACCATGAATGCCGGCCACGCCCGCCAAAGTTGACCTTGTTCGAAGCAACAACATAATTATATATCCAGTGGAAACAAGAAAAGCATTAGCCTAATCCTAGTGCAAGTTTCATAAAGATTTCATGCATATTAAATATAGTGACATATCAGCATTTGTGATGATATGGCAAGTTAATTATAAAGAAAGAGATGGAAGGAGTTTCATCAGGCTAAAACTGTGTATACACTGTTTTCAAGAATATGAAACTTGCATTGGGCACTATTGAGTTTCATTTTATGCAATTATACCCAATCACATACCTCACAATTAAATGCTATGTCTAGTCTATGAAATCGTGAAATGAAATATTGCATTGGGGGACCTTGTTTCATTCTCAAACTCAAATATAATTAGATCACATGACACTCTATAAAATCGTGCAATAAAATCTTGCACTGAAAATAGCCTTAGGATATATACAACAACTAAACAACAACCATTACACACTTTTGCTAGCTATGTGGCTCAAAGACTAGAATGCAGAAAGCTCGTACATACAATGGGTTGTTATTGGATTGTGCGCCGTGAAAGAGTGAAAGAGTTCTAGAGGAGTGATTTGTAGCTTTAGCTTACAGAGCACCCAATCTCTCTGCAAATAGCATATATACTGCATACTGGACCATTTTATAGTTTTAGTTTGGTGGGCGTAGACTGCATGCTTTGCTTATATAGCATGGAGCAGAGCTCTGCTTAATTAGTCCCTCTGCCAAGAATTTCCAGTGCATCCCGCTCGTTACCATCGTGAAAGAGGCCCCATGAATTCAGTTTGATGGAAACTTGCACTACTAGAAAAAGTGCCTTTGGCACCGGTCACGGATGGCCTTTGGTACCGGTTCTTACAATCGGTACTAGGCATTCGGGACCAAAGGCTCTAGCCATTAATACCGGGTGAATGACTCGGTACCTATGGATACCTTTGCACTGCGTCAAAAGAAAATAGAGGCACATTGCAATGGCTAGGATTCAAACCCGTGATCTCTTGTCTCACGTGTATCTCTTTTACCACCTCATCTACGACGTAGTTGTGACTGAGGGGAAAATATTTTCATTTTGAAGTAACCTGTGAAGCACTTTTAGTACGGGTGGTAGACACCACCCGGTACCAAAGGCTAGACATAGGTACCGGGTGATGTTTTCACCCGGTACTAATGTGAAAGGATCCATTAGTATCGGGTGGTAACACCACCCGGTACCAATGTTTAGCTTTTGGTGCCGGGTGGTGTTACCACACGGTACTAAAGGATCTCTGGATCTTTCCATGCACCTCAAAAAGAAGCTTCGGTGCCGGGTCATTTTGGTTTTGCTACCTTTGAGGTGGACCAATGGCCTCTTTTCTAGTAGTGTTGCGAGAACTGAGAAAGTCTTCGAGAACTCGGACACAAAGAGAGGTAGAGTTGCATGCATGTAAGAGATCAACGACCACACAGTTACGCTCAAGGCGAAGCTACACTATCTGTTCTTGTTCCTGTTTCTAGTGCACATGTACCATGGTTAAAAAAGATTTTTCTATTAATTAATTAAAATTTATTATATAAATTATATTAGTTTTTCCTGCAATGAAGAGCGATGGGATCAATTCAATCCTAGCTTCGCCACTGGATACCCTTCAACACCTCCGATGAGAGATCATCATACGCGAAGTTCCAGCTGCCCAAGACTACCCTAGATCTGGACGCTGGCCCTTACCACAAGATGCAAGCTAGTTGGGAGACCAATATGGCAATTGCTGATGTAGCTGTGACTGCACAGATAACCACAATGGGACCAAATTTTGGTAGCAGGCTCCGGCCTGAATTCCCTCTGCATCCCACTCCGATCGATCCGATCCCATGAATGAACTCGATCCACCCCGTCCACATATATATTCTTGTCGCCCATTTCCTCCTCTCTAGCATTTTAATGGTAATTGTTATTGGCAAGCTTAGTAACCTACAATAGTGTTGATCACATAGCACCTGCCGGAACGCCGCGACACTACCTATTTATTTGTAGCTAGGATAGATATGATGCCGTCGGCCGTCGCTGCTGATACTAACTGACGAGTTGGCTACTCCAAAAAAAAAAAAAAAAAAACTGGCGAGCTGTTTGTTCACCGACCAGCCGGGGCCATAACTGAGGTCATGTTCTTATCAGCAGCAGCGTAATTGCAGGATCCATGAGTAACGAGAGCAAGAGAAGCATCTAGCTATCAGCCTGCTGCTCAGGTCGATCGCCAATTCGCCAGCTAGCCCCATCGGCATCGTACAAAAGATTCAAATGCACCAGGGCGGTGGCGGAGAATTTTTCTTTTCTTTATTCTTTTTAATTTAATATTTTAATAATAATATGTGTGATCTAAATTTTAAAAAATAGCTCTTTTAAAGGTCAGGCTACATGCTACGGCCCTTTAAAATTTCCAAGAATTCTGCATGTATACTAAAGCTCCCCGCCGGTACTGGTCACATCAGTCAGTACTCACCGCGCCATACAATCTGTACTAATGCTAGTTTTTCAAGTAGTAAGCTGTCGCAGCCAACCATTTTGCCGGCTTGCTTTGTGGGTGCATGATCACGTACACGTTTTCAGTTTCAGGGACTAGAGCTATATGACCCGCTAGCTGCTCCCATTATCGGCTTGGCAGCCTGCTGAGATGTTGGAGACGGCACGGTCGAAGCTAGCCGCACAGGAGTGACCAAGTGATCGATATGCATTTGGTTCTTCAATTTTCTAGGAGCAAAGAAAAACAGAAAAAAGATTTATTAGTTTCCTTTGTACTAGATAGCAGTTGCTGCTCACAGCTAGCTTTGCAGTATCAGCTGCTGTCACGGCAGGCGACTGTGTGCACCCGTCCCCTGCTAAATTAATTGCGTTTTTACCCCTATTTTGAAATGCAATTATAATTTTACACTTGCATTTAGTCCGTTTGTAATTTTATCCCCTGTGAAGCCTGTCCTTACCCTACTCCGTGAAAAATAGGCAATGGTGTCAAATGGCCTTGCAAAAGACAAGTTTACCCTTGTGAATATATCCCAACTTTTATAAGAATGTTGTGATTTTACCCCTGTTTGACATGATATATTTGGAGAACATTGTTTAAAAGAAAATTTCCAACCAATAGCACACTTTTAAAATCTGAGCAGGGAGTGACAAATTTGTCAAAATTTTGACAGCACCATAAGAGACTTCATGGAGGAGCTAGAACTGCATGGAGGAGATCAGGGACCAGAGAGGTACCCTTGAGACTTCAACACCTCCGTTGGCAGATTGATTGTCGCACGCCTGCGAACGGAATGGCAGCTGCCGGTGATGTTACTATAACCGCAAGGGTGTTTCACAGTGAGACCAAGCTGTGGTTACTCCCTCCGCCCTGAATTCCCTCTGCATCCTACTCCGATTGATCCAATCCCCACTTCCCCAGGAATGAACGAACTCGCTCCACCCCGTGTCTGTCCACAGAGACTTGTCGCCCATCTCCTCCTCCTCCTCCTCCTCCTCCTCTCTCTCTCTCTCGCTCGCTCTCTCGTGCCTTTACTAGCACCAAGCATCTGGTGAATGGATGTTGGCAAGCTTTGTGTGACCTAGGCACCTAGCTACAAGTGTTGATCACGGCACCGGCACGCGGCGAAGCTAGCTATTTATTTATAGCTAGATAGGTAGGATGCCGTACGTCAGTGCTGATGCTGATTATTGATGAGTTGTAAACCGACGACCACGCACCAGTCGGGCCATAAAACGAACTGACGACGATCCTGTTCTTATCGGCAGCGTAATTGTAGTATCCACGAGTAATGGGAGCAAGCGAAGCACACCAACTTTATTTGCTCCCTGCGGAAGGGGAAAAGGGTCAGCGCAGGTCGCTGCGGCCATGAATGCCCCAGCCGAGAGCACCAGCTTGGACAGCGAGGCGACTCCGGCAGGCCTGGACCCCAGGTGAGTGGCCCAAGAGCGAAGCGGCCCAACAGCAGAGTTGTTGGCCTGAAGTGGGTGATAGTGTTCGAATCCTCGGGAATAATAATTATTTCTCTGCAAGTTTATTATTTAGAAGTATAAATATTGATTACTGACAAAACATATTCCATAATTTTTAGGCTAATTTTCGAGATGAATCTAATAAACCTAATTTTATTATAATTTACTATAATAATACTACATCAATTATCCGCTAATCATAGATTAACATACCTTGTTAGATTTGTCTCGCAAATTAGCCTAGAGGTTATGGAATGAATTTTATCACTAATCTACATTTAGTACTTCTAAATAGCAAGATTCCGAAGGGATAATTATTATCCATAGGATCAAACAAGACCCTAGTATACGTATCCGATGTAGGAGAGGAGAGGAGAGGCATTCATGTACGAAGAATAACTACTCTATTTTCATCCAATTAATTAATCTTTCATCTTCCGATCCCAAATTCTTGCTATATAATTCCCGAATTCTCTTCTTCCTTCTAATCCTCGCTGCGGAGCCAGGTCCCGTGCTGCCTATGCTGCAGCCCGGGTCCTGAGTCGGGTCCAGTTGTATAGATCAGACTAAATTAGATGTGAATTAGCTTTTAAGCTCGATATTACTTGAGTTTGTTGCTGGCTCCGCCCTTGCCTGTTACTCTGCAGAGTTCCTAAAGGGCGCGATTGGTTTCCTTCCCTAGCAGCCTGGCTCGCACCTGCTATCCAGACTCACGGTAGCCAGGTTCGCCAGATGCAATGGTCTTCAGTTTGGTTGCTGGATCCACAGAGCCTAGTGAGAAAGAAATCGCATCTTAGGATGCAGGCTGGCACCCTCCTTTTGCACCGAGTGAGCCAGATCCTCCGGATGCACCAACCAAACAATAGCTGATTCTCGCATGGAGAGTACCTGGCTGAGGACGGATGCAGGAACCAGTGTTCCAAGGCCTCTTGGTTGCGGAGGACTCTGCCATCAGCTGCCCACGCTACGGCCGGCAACTAGAACAGATGTTTGTGTGGATTGGCCTCGAATTCACGATGCATCCCATTCCGACCGTACCCGGCCCGGGCCGATCCGCAACAGGAAATAAGGAACATCTCTTCTTTCCTTCTCGTCGTCCTCGCGCGCGCATACGCAGCAAGCGAGCTTTTTGTACTTTGTAGAATGTGTTAGAAATCTAGGCAATTTTCGGTATATTTTAATTCCAAAATTAAATGTATAAACTAGCAATATTTCTATGACTTTAAGGAGTAAAATAAAACATGTGAACATGTTTATACTTATCACACATATAAGCATAAACAATATAAATAACCAAAGTTTCAGGGAGTACCCTAAAGCGGGGCCGTTGCCGGAGGCATTGGCTGCGCTGTTACCAACTGGAGTAGACATCTACTCGGCTGGCCTCAGTCGAATTAGTCGAACTAAATCGGTGCAGGAAGAAGTTCGCAGTGCAGTCCCACGAACGGTCACCAAGATGTAGTCGACGTAGTCGTTCGGCCACCAGAATGTAGTTGACGTAGTCGTTCGGCTCGTCCACCAGGAAGTAGTCGTACAATCGGGCAAAGCCTTAGTATTTTTGAGCAGTCACGCTAAAGCGTTACCCAAAAACCTGATTGCCCGCCTATCCCGTGCAGGATCTCAAGGCGAGCAAGGTTTCGGAGGCCTGCTCACGCTAATTCTGTGCGCGCAGAAATTAGCGTTGGGGAACTCAGTTGTTGCAACTGGAGAGGGAGAAGAGAGGAGCCGAGTTGCCTCAGTGCTCTGGTGCAGGATGGATGAGGGGAATGGCACTCCTTATATAGTGACTCAGGTGCTCAGGATCGTTGAACCTGGACACCATCAGAGTCATTTAGGTGATGCGGTTATGGCCATTAATTACAGATTTAATTGCACGTTTAATCGCACGATTAATTGCTGTCAACGGCAAAATAGCCATCACATCGCACCACGCCGCACCGCACCGCGCCACGCCGCCCGTCCGTCCGGCCGCGCCGCGCCGCGCCGCGCCTCGCCTCGCCTCGGCCTCGGCCTCGGCCACGGCCCGGCCCGGCCCGGCCCGGCCCGGCGAGGCGAGCGAGCGCGCGCGCGTGTGGTTCACCGTCCTCCTCTTACCGGCTTCACAAGTGGTGTACAAGAAGTCCACCTTTTAAGTCGGTTGAGATCCTCCTCAATTCCCGGTACGGAATTAAACATTGATTCCCTAGCATTAATAGTGGGCTTTAAATTCTTTTAATGCTTTAGAATAAATGGGCCAAGCCCATTACTCCAACAATCCCCACCAAGAAATTTAAGCCACACTAGAAATACCCTCATTCTCTCATTGATATACCAGTATTCGACAGAGACTGTTAAGTTGAATTTCCATCTAGGACAAAGGCTACACTTATTCACAACTGTGCAATGGACTATGCCTTGAATTGCCAGTTTTGTGCAAACAAGTTTGACCAGAGCCCTACACTGGTACTAGGCTGCAAAAGCATCCCCGCGGTTTGGAGCTTATAAGTCATACTCCAGGCCCTTCATGAGTTTCTAGAGAATACCCAATTCTCATAGACCATGACCAGTGGTCAAACTCATATAGGTGTGTTCCTTTCAGATGTTCTGTAGGACAACATCTTTGTTTCAAGAAAACAACTCATTTGTTTAAAAGAAACCACCTGGCACACATTAAGGTATAGACCAACCTGCCATACAGATTAGAAGAGAAATGCACCTTATACACGGAATGAGCCCTTTTCACAAAGGTTCTCTTCTCACAGTCAGACTTTAGTTTGTTTCACCATCCTAATTCACGGGATCTCCGATCACATAGGACAGGTTTCCACTATAGAATGACTCACGTGGGTCTCAAGCCCAATTCCATAGATGCATTGTCTATCACATTTCGTGAAAGACCCTTTGTAAACTGATCTGCCAGATTTTTAGCCGTCTGAACATAGTCCAGGGCTATAACTCCGGAGTTTCTCAATTTTCTGACAGATTTCAACCGCCTTTTCACATGTCTAGATGACTTCATGTTATCCTTTGAACTATTCACCTTGACAATTACTGTTTGATTGTCACAGTTCATTAGGATTGCCGGTAACGGTTTTTCAACTATCGGCAAGTCCATAAGGAGCTCACGAAGCCACTCAGCCTCAACAGTGGCGGTATCTAATGCTGTGAGTTCTGCTTTCATAGTTGACCTCGTTAAGATGGTCTGCTTGCAAGACTTCCAGGAAACAGCTCCACCACCAAGTGTAAACACATATCCACTTGTGGCCTTTATCTCATCAGCATCAGAAATCCAATTTGAATCACTATACCCTTCTAGTACCCTTGGGTACCCGGTGTAGTGAATTCCATAGTTCATTGTCCCCTTCAGATAGCGCATTACTCTTTCAAGACCCTTCCAATGATCATCTCCCGGGTTTGAAACAAACCGGCTCAGTTTGCTTACAGCAAACGAGATGTCAGGTCTTGTAGCGCTCGCTAAATACATTAATGAACCAATGATCTGAGAATATCTCAGCTGATCTCGCATTATCCTTTTGTTCTTTCTAAGAATTAAACTGGCATCATATGGTGTTGAGACAGGTTTATAGTCACTATAACCAAAGCGACTTAACACCTTCTCCACATAGTGAGACTGTGTAAGAATCACCCCACCATTGATCTCTTTTACCAGCTTTATATTAAGGATAACATCAGCTTCTCCCAGATCCTTCATCTCAAAATTTTGAGATAAAAACTCTTTGACTTCCTTAATCACATTAAGGCTAGTGCCAAAGATCAGTATGTCATCCACATACAAGCACAAAATCACTCATTCAGCCCCACCATAGCGATAGTACACACATCTGTCAGCTTCGTTCACAACAAAGCCGGCAGAGGTCAAAGTTCTATCGAACTTTTCATGCCACTGCTTAGGCGCTTGCTTGAGACCATATAAAGATTTTAACAACTTACAAACCATTCCTTCTTGACCCTTTGATACAAACCCATCCGGCTGATCCATATAGATCTCCTCTTCTAACTCTCCATTGAGGAAAGCCGTCTTAACGTCCATCTGATGAACGAGAAGACCATAAGAGGCTGCCAAGGAAAGTAACACTCGAATTGTGGTCAATCGGGCAACTGGTGAATAAGTGTCAAAGAAATCTTCTCCTTCTTTTTGTGTATAACCCTTGGCCACAAGCCTAGCCTTGTACTTTTCAATAGTACCATCTGGCCTAAGCTTTTTCTTGAACACCCACTTGCATCCAACCGGTTTACATCCATAAGGACGTTCAACGACCTCCCAGGTTCCATTAGACATAATAGAATCCATCTCACTCCTTACTGCTTCCTTCCAATAGTCAGCATCAGGAGATGAATATGCCTCTTCAATGGTTCTGGGTGTATCATCTATGAGGTATACAATGAAATCATCACCAAAAGACTTTACAGTCCTTTGTCTCTTGCTCTTTCTCGGAGCATCATTGTTATCCTCCTCAGGATTTTCTACAAGTGTATGTTCATTGTGTTCTATCGGCTCAGCAGAGCCATCATCCTTGATGAACTCTTGCCTAGATGAACTTGTTTCATCTCTCATGGGAAAAATGTTTTCAAAAAATGTAGCATCTCTGGACTCCATTATAGTACCAACATGCATGTCAGGTACTCCAGATTTCACTATTAAAAATCTATATCCAACGCTGTGAATAGCATAGCCTAGAAAGATACAATCCACAGTTTTAGGTCAAAGCTTACGTTTCTTGGTTATTGGCACACTCACTTTTGCCAAACAACCCCATGTACGTAAGTATGACAGTGTTGGCCTTTTCTTCTCCCATTCCTCGAAAGGAGTTATCTCTTTATTCTTTGTAGGAACACGGTTTAGGACATGACATGCAGTCAATATAGCCTCACCCCACCATTCCTTGGAAAGTCCCGCTGTATCTAACATGGCGTTAACCAAATCCGTTAGAGTGCGGTTCTTTCTTTCGGCAACCCCATTTGACTGAGGTGAATAGGGAGGCGTCCTCTCATGAATAATACCATGTTCCTCGCAGAATAAAGTAAATAAATTTGAGAAATACTCGCCACCACGATCTGACCTAACTCTTTTGATCTTTCTCTCAAGTTGGTTTTCTACTTCAGCTTTATAGATTTTAAAGTAGTGTAAAGCTTCATCTTTTGACTTCAACAAATAGATGTAACAAAATCTAGTACTATCATCAATCAAAGTCATGAAATATTTTTTACCACCTTTTGTCAACACTCCATTTATTTCGCACAAATCGGAATGAATTAATTCTAAGGGTGCCAAGCTCCTTGCCTCCGCGGTCTTATGAGGCTTACGAGTTTGTTTTGATTCAACACATACATGACACTTAGAATTTTTGACAAAAGTGAACTTTGGAATTAAGCTCAAATTAGCTAAGCGCATCATACAACCAAAATTAACGTGACAAAGCCTCGAATGCCAAACATTTGTTTCATCAACGTTAATAACATTGTATGCAATTTTATTACAAACATCTGACAAAGAAAGACGGAACAAACCTCCGCTTTCATAACCTTTTCCAACAAAAGTACCAAACTTAGACAAGATACATTTATTGGACTCAAAGACTAATTTGAAACCATCTCTACACAGTAGAGAGCCGCTGACTAAATTCTTTTTGATGGTGGGGACATGCTGCACGTTCTTCAGCTGCACGGTCTTCCCCGAAGTAAACTTCAGATTTACCGTACCAACACCAAGAACACGCGCATGTGATCCGTTCCCCATCAGCAAGGAGGAAGTCCCGCCGGTCTGGTAAGAAGAGAACAAAGAAGCATCAGCACAAACATGAATATTAGCACCGGTGTCAACCCACCACTCGGGTGAACCAAAGACTGAAAGAACAGTAGGTAATAAATTACCGTACCCCGAAGTTCCTCCAGGCTCGCTAATAACCATGTTGGCGGAGTCGTTGCCTTTGCGGTTCGGACACTTTGCAGCAAAGTGATCCGTACTAGCACACACATAGCAAGCTCCCGTCTTCTTCTTCTTCTTAAAAGTGGTTGTCTTCTTAGTCTTTGGTTGGTTCTGCGGTGGCTTTTTCTTGTTCTTATGGGAGTTGTTCTTCTGAACAAGATTGGCACTTGAATCACCAACAACTCCTTTCCCACGTATGTCCTTTGCTCTCGCCTTCTCCTCAACATCAAGAGTCCCTATGAGTCCATCTATTGTGAACTCCTGTCTCTTATATTTTAGAGAAGTAGCAAAGTCCCTCCAAGAAGGTGGCAGCTTAGAGATTATACCTCCAGCCACAAACTTATTGGGTAACACACATGGGGACTCTTTGCTGCAATTTTTGAGATCTTTTGCCAGAGTATGTATTTCATGAGCCTGTTCCACTACAGAACGGTCTTCGATCATCCTGTACTCAAGGAACTGCTCCATGATATACAACTCACTCCCGGCGTCAGATACTCCATATTGAGCCTCAAGAGCATCCCACAAAGCTTTGCCAGTTGGCAGCCGGATATAAGAATCCACCAGGTTATCACCGAGAACACTAATGATCAAGCCTCGAAAGAGGATATCAGCCTCATCGAACGCACTCCCTTCCTCTGGAGAGAATTGTTCAGGCTTACCCTCTTTCACATGGATCACTCTCGATAGTGTTAACCACAGTATAAGCCGCTCTTGCCAACGTTTGTAATTTGAACCATCAAAAGGTGATGGTTTGATTGATGCAGCAAAGCTAGATACCGAAAGCCTATTAACGCAATCAGGTTTTTGGATTGTTAGAAATCTAGGCAATTTTCGGTATATTTTAATTCCAAAATTAAATGTATAAACTAGCAATATTTCTATGACTTTAAGGAGTAAAATAAAACATGTGAATATGTTTATACTTATCACACATATAAGCATAAACAATATAAATAACCAAAGTTTCAGGGAGTACCCTAAAGCGGGGCCGTTGCCGGAGGCATTGGCTGCGCTGTTACCAACTGGAGTAGACATCTACTCGGCTGGCCTCAGTCGAAGTAGTCGAACTAAATCGGTGCAGGAAGAAGTTTGCAGTGCAGTCCCACGAACGGTCACCAAGATGTAGTCGACGTAGTCGTTCGGCTCGTCCACCAGGAAGTAGTCGTACAATCGGGCAAAGCCTTAGTATTTTTGAGCAGTCACGCTAAAGCGTTACCCAAAAACCTGATTGCCCGCCTATCCCGTGCAGGATCTCAAGGCGAGCAAGGTTTCGGAGGCCTGCTCACGCTAATTCTGTGCGCGCAGAAATTAGCGTTGGGGAACTCAGTTGTTGCAACTGGAGAGGGAGAAGAGAGGAGCCGAGTTGCCTCAGTGCTCTGGTGCAGGATGGATGAGGGGAATGGCACTCCTTATATAGTGACTCAGGTGCTCAGGATCGTTGAACCTGGACACCATCAGAGTCATTTAGGTGATGCGGTTATGGCCATTAATTACAGATTTAATTGCACGTTTAATCGCACGATTAATTGCTGTCAACGGCAAAATAGCCATCACACCGCACCGTCCGTCCGTCCGTCCGCGCCTCGCCTCGGCCACGGCCCGGCCCGGCGAGGCGAGCGAGCACGCGCGCGCGTGTGGTTCACCGTCCTCCTCTTACCGGCTTCACAAGTGGTGTACAAGAAGTCCACCTTTTAAGTCGGTTGAGATCCTCCTCAATTCCCGGTACGGAATTAAACATTGATTCCCTAGCATTAATAGTGGGTTTTAAATTCTTTTAATGCTTTAGAATAAATGGGCCAAGCCCATTACTCCAACAGAATGTAGCTATAAGCTATCTATATATATGGGTAGCATCTCACTCCCATGAGGCCATGAGCATGACCCACCGACAACACACATGCATTTCCGGATGATACGCACGCGACTTCTGTAATTTCGGTTGTTGGTGGATGGTACAGTAAGATGCTACCTATTTATAAGGTACTAGTAGTAGGATGGAGTCACTCAAAGTAACTTTACCTAGTGAATTCAGTTCTTCACCCACCATACCAGAACGGGCGAACGGCCACCATCATATCCAAGAGTAAAGAGAACATGAGAAAATTAATTAGTACCCGATCGAGATGGGACGATTATTGCATCAAATTTGTATCATATACAATGTACCATGACAATTTACGGATAGAAGAAATATAAATAATGATTGTCTTAGTTCTGAAATCTTTGAAAATCATTGGGAAAACATTAGATCCACGCTAACTTTAAGATTTACGGCTACACATAGCTAATGAAAAGCATCTTGCTTTTTTTTTTTTTTTGCTTGGGCATCCGATCCGTCCCGTGTAGTCGGAGACGCACAAGAGAACGTCGTTGCTTCCACGCTCCTCCGGATCGTGGAATGGAGGCTACAAAGTTGTTCGGTGCTGCGCCGGACTTGGACGAACCTCTACCTCCACCGACTCGATGCCTACGGCACAGCGAGGCCCGCCCGCGCGCTGGGATTTCCAAGACTGTTGAGGTTGAGCTACCGCCTTCGATCGATCGGTACGGTGGACGTGCACCGCCCGTGGCTGATCACCTCAGGTCTCGTCATGGGACAGTGCCTGCTTCCTGGACGAAAGCTACCTAGATGGTGGTTGGGTTTAGGCTGATACAACACAAGTTTTGCCACTGCCAGGCACCTTGAGAGGGAGAAGCTAATAAGCTAGCTATTTGTTATACTAGTCTCTCAACCCGTGCTCCAGCACGGGCTAATTAGAATTAATATAAAAATAAGATCAATAATTATAATTATCTATCTCACGCATTTTTTATCTATTAAATATTCTAACACATACTCTAAAATATATATTTTCATTATTTAGTTATAATAGATTTCATTTTGTGCACCTCCATATGTATTCAATATATGTTTAGTTTGAACTATTTGTTTGTGAATTGGTATTCTTATATCTTCCATCATACATGAATATATGGTGACATATATCGTGTGTAGTATTTTTATATAAATAATATATTAATAATGATAGAAATAGTAATTTTAGAATTTTATATTGATGTACTTTAATATATTATTATAATTATATAGTTAGATTTAGTTTTATGAGTAATTTAACTTGTAATAATAATGACATAATTAGATAATTTATATGCAAATTTAGGGAGTATTTATATTATTTTTATAATGGCATAGGTGGGTAATTTACATAAAGATTAGGAGGTTACTTTAGATTTTTATAATGGCATAGGTGGGTAATTTAGATACATGTTTAGGGGGTTATTTTAGTCTATTTTTATAATGACAGATGTGGATAATTTATTAGAAAAGATAACAGATCCGATGGTTATTATAATTAGAGTTGTTGGATTGATTGTTGGATATTTCTGATTTTTGTGAGAATTTATAAGATTTTTCTATTTTTTTTAGAGTGTCCGCATAGGATCCTAGGTGGCTTCACGTGAAAGCTCTAAACGAGCCTCCAATTAGTAATAGTAAGATGTAATTATAGATTGGGTTCAAGACTTTCGAGTCGGAAGAATGCAATCCCACAAGACAACTCTGATAATCACAGGCTGGACCACAAATAGGAAAATGCGTTCATCAGCTTCCTCCAAGCCAACCGTGACATCTTCGTATGAAAGTCAGCAGACATGCTAGGGATACCTAAGAACATCTCCAAGAGTTTGCCATATTTTACTTGGCATATCTTGTGTTTTGTCAACTTCTAAAAAGACATGCCAAGTAAAAAAAGAGGTTATCTCCAATAGTTTGGCATAATTCACTTGCCAAATTCAGATCTAACTTACATCAGGAACCCTGAGAGAGAAACAAAATTATATTTATGCCCTTCCACCTCTTGAAAACTTAAATCAGGAACCCTTCTCTGTTATTTATTTCTTTTTTCACCCTCCCACTTGACTAGAAATCACGATGCCAACCGCGCGCGTATATTTACGCGCTGGAGGCTGGTTTTTCCCAAGTTACCAAAAATTGCCAAGTCTTTTGCCAAACTGTTGGAGTAGTATTTTTAACGTTTTTGCCAAAAATCAAAGATGGCAACTCGATTTGCCAAACTGCCGGAGATGCTCTAAGGAGTTGATCGACCATACACTCAATGTCAACCCTAAAACTACGCCAAGGAAGCGACGCTTACACAGATTTCGCCCAGGACTGGAGAAACGCCATCAAATTAGGGCTCGCCAAACTACTCACGGCAGGATTCATGAAAGAGTGTTCCATTCAAAGTGGTTGTCCAACCCCGTCCTGGTTAAGACAAACAACATCAACGAGTGGAGGATCATGATGTGTACTACTCTGCTTCTTTAATTGTTACAGAACCCCTTCGTCTTAGCGCTTAGCATGTACACAGTGCAGGAAGAGCGCTATCAACATGATGAAAGAGGATCATGAGCGAGCTATCAACATGACAAACAACAACAACGAGTGGAGGATCATGATGTGTGCTACTCTGCTTCTTTGATTGTTACAGAACCCCTTCGATCAGCATGTACACAGTGCAGGAGCGAGCTATCAACATGATGACAGAGGATCATGGTAGCCAGGTACGTTGATGATGGAAGCTTGCTAGAACTGAGAAAGTCTGCAAGAACTCGGACATATAGAGAGCTAGAGCTACATGCAGGAGATCATTAACGACCAGAGGTACCCATTCCGACTCACAAAGTCACAACGCATCCCATCATTCCGATCTTCTTGCCGCTCTCCTCTTCTCTCATCCTTGCTGCCCCTCTCCTCCCTCATTCTCATCTTATTGGCAGTGTAATGCATGTATAAGTTTTCCCAATTTCACGCACCTTGAAAGGGAGAAGCAGAAGCTAATAAGCTGGCTATTTGTAATTGTTGGTAGAGGGTGTAGCTCCTAGCTACACGGAGTGACTGGCCTGCACCCACCAACCTGAGCCAGGGCACTGCCCCCATAACTGTAAACGTTTCGAGCAACAGCAACATCATCCACCCCGAATTCCTGTTGCATCTCACACCCAGGATCACCACCCAACTGCGCCCTCAATCGTTGATGAAGGAAGAGTGACTTCAGTTCCTTACCCACCAGACCGGCCACCAATGATGATCTCGATTATCAAAGATCCGATAAAAACAAGAAAAGAACTAGCTTCCTCTTCCTCTCCCAGCTCGCTCGGCCCAGTCGTGCGCACAGAGGCTACTAGCCTGCACGCGCCCGCTGAGCATTTCCAACGAAACTGGGGTGCGAGGGCATGTCTGGGCTGTGATGTTTCTACCTGTATGAAATCAGGAGAAATTTTCCTAGGACTGCATCATCTACAACTGACAGGTTCACCATTTCAACATAGCCTCTACCCACAGCACAACTATTCCCGCAACAGAAGCCATGACAAGAGTAAGAAACTACATAAACATCATGAGGTGAACCCGGAGGATTTTCACAGAATTGGACGTCAACAAGCACTAGTAGCTAGACCGCAATCGAAAACCAGAGACGCAATTGAACAACTGAACACGCAATATAGAAAAGAATCGATCATGATCTAACAGTAGGATATACATCTACCAGTATTGTTAGCTTCTATAACGTCACGGAAGCAGAATGTAACCAGATGAGCAAAACATCATTGTACAAACTGATGTCACGCTAGAGTTAACCCTGTAGCTGAGAAGGCTAATGCAAACCTATACAAAATCTAATTAACCCTTTCGGGATGAATCCCCTTGCAGCATATACAAATAACAATTGCAACGGACTGTTAGAAGCAATCTGAAAGAATGAATCATCAGGTTGGCTTGTTGATCTGGTGCAGTATCTAAGGGGACACGAAAGAAATCATGGGGAAAGGGAATGCCTTCTCATGCTTGGCGGTGGCAGTGACTGCTGTCTCCTTCCTATTTAGATGGTGAATAAACAAGATGGATGAGTGTCAACTGAAAATAATATGATTGATTGCATGTGGTGGTATACTGGGGGGATAAACTGTGCTTTTGTGAATTTGGCAACTTGGTATCATATGAAATTACTATAGACCAACAAATAGGTTGATAAAAGAAAATCAGCATATCATGTTACAGGTTTGCAACGTGCAGTGCTGATCATTAGTGACTTGTTCTGTACACAAGAAGATGGGACAAGATTAGCACATGTTTCTTTGAAGGAGGGAGCGGGCTATGACAACCTAAATCAACATGCACTGTCAAATGCAACGTGATCTCAAATTCAGACATAGCAATAAAAGATTATCCATTTCAAATATTTGCCTTAAACCATCATATGAACGGATATATGTAAAGCAAAATTGAGACTCACCTTGAACATCAATATATAACAGGGCAACGGAATAACAGCAGCTTGTCATTGGAGATATCAAAATTATTGCATGCCCTTGAGCAACATGACTCCAAATTCTGGTAATGTGAAGCATGGGAAGGAAATGGTACCTAACTATTCCCTATGTCAGCCCTATCGGGAATGCTATAGCTTAACCTCAAGAGGTCAATTATTCTAATGCTTGGCTAGTCCAATCAGAATAATCCCAAAGGGAATCCTAAAGTATCCTTTCCCTTATTGTAGATCACTGCTGTGAGGCAATTTGAGTTGACAGCCAACAGAATTTTCAACCAGAGGAGCAGCAAACAATAAACTGTAGAGCTAAGGGTACTCATGCTGAGGGTGAAAGGTTACTTCCACTGTCCACAGTACACTATAAAGTCACCACCACCTGAAGGCCAATCTCATGCTCAGCAGGAACAGTCTTCTCAGAATCATCCTTGGATTGCAAAGCAAGAGATTCCTTGACTGAACCAGTTCCAGGTGTAACGGCCAATGCCTCTGTGCCAGATATCCTTATGTTGTTTAAGTGTTCAGCTAGAAAGTCACCTGAATCTTTCTGGCTTCTATTACTGTCCAGCCCTTTTGAAATGTTTTTATCATCACCCTCTTCTGGACAGTTATGATTATTAAGCTCTTCCAAATTGTTATTACTGTCAAGCTTCAGGCCATTAAAACCGTCAAGTTCCATAGGGCATTGTGTTTCTTCAGTAGCAAAGTTGCTACTTGCAGTACCATCAAGCTCCTCTTGACTTTTATGGTCATCAAGCCCTTTCCAATTGTAATGTTCATCTAGTTCGTTCAGACAAATATGATTCTTAACCTGTTTGTCAGTCCTGCAGCTGTCCAGATCTTTCAGATTGATGTGATTGTTGAGCTCTTTCTCAGAGCCAGGACAGCCAAGCATTTTCAATTCATTATGGGCATCTAGCTCTTTCAAACTTTTATTAGCATCCAGTTCTTTCTCGGTGCTATGTGTGTCAATCCCTTTCAGATTGCTATGATCATTCAGCTCTTCTTGACAATTATTATCACTGAGCTCTTTCTTGGTAATATGACCATTGGGCGTTTTCTCAATGTCAACCTCTTTCAGATTGCAATGATCATGAAGATCTTTCTGACTACCAAGAGCACCAAGATCATTTGGACAATTGGGGACCTCTTCCTCTACAAAATTGTCTATGCTATCTTCCTCGTCCTCTACAAACTTGATACCATGATCCTTATCTGACTGACCTTTCAGAATTGTTAGAGTCTGTGCATATGGACAGACAGGTAGACTTCTCAGGCGGCATCTATGGCACTTGAAACCAATGAGATTGTTCACATTCTCAATGGTAACAGAGTATATATCCCCATGAAACCAATCTGAAAGGAAAAGCAAATGCAGTAAGGATTATAGGATGGAAAAATGGAAAGCTTCCCAAGACACAAAGAGCGGCAAAGTAAAATTGTACAGATCCAACATATAAAATGCACAACAATTACTTGACCAAGTGGAAGTCACAAATTTCTACTACTCTACAAACAATACATTTTGCAGTTGGTTTAAATTAATCTGTAGGACATAAGAGCACTACAGTGCTCCCCTTGCTGAGTCATGAGGAAGGATGCTCCTTTGCATAGGCAACACAAACAAACAGAAATACTTAAAGTAGCTTAGAAGAACAGGAAATTAATACCTCCGTTCTTTTTTGTCGTTTAGCTATTAAAAAGTTTTCTCTACTTTTTGACATTATAGGGCTTTGAGGACGTGCATATACTCCATTTAAAGCTTGCTGCATTTTCCGATGATCAATTCAATTACTCATTGGTCATAACAGGTGGTTGCCGAAACAAGCTAACTCAATGAAGCACTCCCTGTGTTTCGCAATACTTGGCACTTTTGACCAATGCACGCATAATTAGGGAATCATTTTTTGAGTTGGGATGGACAATTACCCCTGTAACAGCTGCCCAAACTAACTACTGGTGCGAGCTGAAAAATGTTTTCCTCCGTTCTCAGCATAAGTGCAAGCATATGAGCTATCTCATTGGTGCAAATGTTATCACCAATTTTGCTTTTCCTCTAAAAAGACTGCAACAGTTTTCTTTTCAAGCTTTGCGACGCTATGAAGGAATATTTGATACGTAGCATGGGATGTTCTGGATACTTTGTAACAGCTGCCTAAACTAGCTGCTGGTGCCAGCTGAAAAAAATGTTCTCTTTCGTTCTCTAGATATGCACAAGAACACATGCCATCTCATCAGCGTCAATGTTACCGTGGCTTTTGTGTTTTCCCACTACAAAGATTGCAATGCTTTCCCTTTCAAGCTTTGGAATACTGCTGATTAGTGCAGTGGCACAACCACACCTCTTGATTTATCACAAGGGCAAAATTGAAAAATGATACATTGGGAAACATGCAGTACCAAAAATGAGGGAAGGAAAATGTGATAAAAGTGCCAAGTATTATAAAGCGGGGGGAATAGTAAGTGACACAACTTTAGTAGGGAGATAGGGACATGTAGAACTTTCCATAATATCCGTGCCCAAGGCTAAAATGACAAAAAAAAAATGAATGCATGTGGTAATAGCTAAATAGTTTCATAGAGGATGAACACCTAAATTGATAGGTACCTACCTACTATCCACACTACATGAAAACATTTAAACACATAATAAAGAAGATTGTTTTAGCTCTTAAAAGCTAACTGGCCATGAAGTTGTTCCAAGATCACGAAGATATGTCATTCAAGTAAAGCCTAGCTTACCTTCACATTGTTCACAAGCAATATAAATATCCTCTTCACTGTAGCATTTCTCACACAAACAGCATACTGGGCTGACTTCAGACATTTCAGCATCTTCCGATGGAAAAACTACTCTTTCTTTCCTAAAACTTTTTGCCCTTTCATCATGTTGATTTTGTGTCCATCGAAGGCCATTCAACCAGTATGAATACTGCAAAGCAGTCCGCTTCCTCTTGCGACAGCTGGCAGCATGCTCGGATACATTTGTGTTGCCTTTCATGTACTTGTCATACAATCGTTTTGATATACGTTTTGCTGGTTCATGTTTTAGCACATTTGATGGTTCACTCTCACATGTCTTTGGCAATTCATTCTTTGATGGAGCAAGTGGGTTCTTCCTTGGCCGACCACGCTTACCCTTTTTGCCAATTTTCTTGTATTTGAGAACTATCTGATTTCTCCTAGTCACAATCTTGCGTGATTGCTTCTTTTTAGGAGATGGCTTCTTTGGTGCAGCCTTTTTCTGAGGAGACTTCACCTTTAAGATCTTTTCAGCAAAGCACTTGTTGCAAACATAAACAGCATCTGCAGCACCCCTAGGAACCTTGAAATGTTTTCTATGGAAGAGAGCTGCATCGAATAACATAAAAGTAAATAAGTGACAGACATTGGAATAACTCTCAAGTCTCAACAAAACTTCAAGCATCAATAACCAAAGTAAAAGGAAAACTTAACAGTTGATTGTTTAGCTAGTGCAACATTAACAATTAATAGAAATTTTTCTTTATCCAATGGCAGACATAGGACACCTCAGAAAGTGCATATAAAAATATGAACTTAGAGGATAATAATTATGGTTGTGCAAAACAGCAAAGGATGTCTACGTGCAACAGGGCATACCTGCACAATACTGGCAGTTCACAGCTTCACTGTTGGAGAGAGAGAGAGAGAGAGAAAGAGTTAGATTAACAAGTCAAAAGAATTTACCACGATACAAAAGCAAATAACAAATATGTTGCCACACTTAGAACACAATGCCAGATTTTATTGGCCAAACAAATAGCTGCAAGAGTCAGAACTCCCATACATGGTTCATATATATACCATAACAGATCCGATGCGCCCCTGAAAATTCATGTGCCATGGTTCCGTTTGGAAGCAAAGCGTGTGTTATTTTGTCATCCTTCCTAGTTGTTAGTTGTTACTCTACTGCTGTCTTAGAACCTTTCTGTGTGGAGGTGCAGTGTTTTTGCTCATGCGTGTGTCGCTCAGTTACTTTGAACTCTAAACTCTGACTATTTTGGTCCTGTTGCAATGCATATGGGGTGGGTCCCCCCTAGAACTCTAGAAAAATATATACTATAACAAGTTTTCCAGAGTAATTAGCTCCCTAAATGACTTCTCAAGAAATAGCACCATTAGTTAGATTGGTAATTGTGCACCTAGATTGTTTAGAAAACAACATTGATATCTAACACAACACATCCAATCATGTAAGAATTTTATTAACATGCTGATAAACACTGCTACAAAGTATAAGTATAATGATTGTATCTGAAAGCAATAAATAACTGAAAATGTCCATAGCTGATCAGAGTATACAAGGCATAAGAATAAAATAGTTCAAAATGTCACTGTACTAGGGCCCTAATCTGCATATCAAAGTTATCTAACATGTACTACTCACATGCACTGTATCAAGTAGCAACAGATATAGGCACAAGAAAATCATGAATTGCAAAAAAATCACAATTTGGATGTAATGCACAAGCTTTAGTTAGTTTGTTTGAACTGAATTAAACATTTACAATTGCTACTAATAATTTGATGGGGTGAGTATAGTGTGGTTGAAAAACAAATAAAAGAAAATATTAAAAGGGAGAAGAAAAAATAAGCATCCTTGACATACCTTGCAGCCACTTCTTTGTTACAATGACCACAAAGCCCGTGGGATCTCTTTTCTGCTCTTTCAAAGAGGTAAGCAAACCCAGTCTTTTTTAGCATTTTGGGTTTGGAGTCACGCATCTTCTTAGTCTTAGGAAGTTCATCAGTTTCTTTCTTTTTCAGTAAGCGAGCGAACGCTTTGGCTTCATATGCCTTCAACAGATTCAGAGGGACATGGCCTTCATTTAACCAGTACCTGTTCCTCTCGCTAGAGGGCTCCTCAAATTTTATTCCATGTTTAGAAATAACAGGAGGAACATTCTCTCTCTTTCCAAAATCAAGTAGATATTCAACATTTGTTCCTTCTATGCGTTTTCTGCGAATTATAACTTTCTTAAAAAGCCTTGCTATTTTCTGTGTTTCCTTGGTCATGAGGCTAGAAGGGAGAGTGCCCAGTATCTCAGTCCACTTGATATTCCATTCAAGCTCTTTAATCTGCAGGCACACAGTAGAAAACAATTCAGCGACCATTTTACTGATTGCTTTTCAACAAGAAGCTATTACCTGCAAAATGAGCTGGGCCACATTTTCTGCCATTTCCACAGAAGCTCGCCAAGCTATGTATTTGAACCTCCGGGCAAATTGTGAACCATCGGTGTATAAAATCGTGGGAATTTTCCTACGTCCCGCTGAAGCATACCAGGTCAAAATGGTTTAGTGCAAATACAATAGTAGAAAAGGAATATCTGAAAATTGACGGAAGATTGTTCATAAACCTTGCCGAGCAGCTTTGTGGACCAGAGACTGAGGTAACCTCTTCCAATGAAACACTTGACGAGATAATTTTCCACCCCTCCACCAATAAACACCAACATCACGAGAGTCAACTTTAAGTTCACCATTAGACGATGGCTTTCTCCCAGGCTTTCTAGCAATTCCATGACTTAGAGATTTATTAGATGAACGGACCAGTATCTGAGCTGCAGAACCAACCACTTCAACAGAGTCTGCTGGTTTCTCCCATTCCACATAAATGGCAACACGTCGCAGACTGGACTCTAACTGCAAAGTACGAGCAGAAAAGCATGCATCATTATAAGGTATACAGATTTGGGGGAAAACACAAAAATAAAGCATCTGGCAAGTTGTACCATTAGAAGAGGCTGCTTAAGAGATGATACATCTGAAGCCTTGAGAACTGCCTTACGCCAATAAATGCTATATTGTGGATTTTGCCAAGGGCCAGTCAGCAGACCATTCAACCTTTCTTCAATTGACAAAATGCTGCGCATAGCAAGGATGATATGACTTTCCATATTTTTTACTGCTCCGAGGCCAAAAGTATGTGGCTTATGACTTTCCATACATTTAACATCAGTTACTCCAAAAATGCAGTCGACGCCGCCACTGATTTGGCAGGAGTTGCACCATCCACATTTTTCTTTAAGCAATTCGGCAGAAAGCTTTTGATCAGTTAGCGCAAAAATGTTAGCGTATTTTTTACAAATTGTTCTCAGATGGAAGGAGAGTGCATCCTGAACAGGTTTCTTCACTTCCTTGTTTTCAGACAGCTTATGTTTTAGCTCTTCAGCAGCTGAAGCTGCTATTTGACCAAAGCTGTAATAGTTTATGTATCTAACAAGATCTGAAAGGAGATGCCAATCACTTTGTTTTTTATTAGGTGGTGAATCTTTCTGATTCTCTAAAGATAAATCATTAGCATCTGAATAAACAATGTCTTCCTGGGAACTGCAGTTATCAGTCTTAGCACTTGAGGATCTATTTTGAGGTATTTGATTTGAATCACCTTCAGCAGCATTTCCACTTCGAGACATAAGTGCAGATCTAAATGTGATGCTCTTGAGTGACAAATCTTGATCCAATTGATCAGAATTTGAGGTACAAGCTTTTCCAGAGTCCAGTTGTTCAAAAGACTTGTCCTGTTCCACCATAAATTGGTCGTTTTCATTATGTTGCTTCAATCGTGATGAATATCTGCAGTTTGTCTCAGCATCAGATGTACTGCATTCCCTGCTACTCTGATACCGACCGTTAAGATTGGATGACTCAATTGCAGTACCGAAAAATGAAGATATTGCATTAACAATTGATCTGTATGAAAGATGACATGTGTTCAACACTGTAACAACGGAATGAAGATCGACCTGACCATAATAATGACATGGAGGGTCACCCTCACATGAGTCAATCCTGCAAGTTCAGAAGATGCTTTGTTTATTAATGCAGCAAGAAGTAACTACCCGATACATACAGGATTGATCAAAGCATAAGCATGTCTTGCTTACTAAATCAGGGTATCACAAATTTTCTTGTTTCATTCCAGAGAATCTTAATACAATACTTTCCTTCTTTTAGTAAAAAGTGCTAGTCTATAGCACACAAATCATACTTTTATTGTGGTATCATACAACATCACGGTATGCTCTACCTAGCATGCCGAAAGTCAAACCATTGCTAATTCCACAATGTATTACTAGGCTCACATGTCACCAGCAGCTAGTATAGAAAGAATCATATGATTGTTGCAGACTTGCAGCTTACGTGTTCTATGGACATGTGCCACCCAGAAGAAACAAGACAAATAGAACATCCTAGGTAAAGCTCAGACAAGAGAAAAATGCTAGAGCTTATATCATTGTTCCTAGATCCTAAAGTGACTTCATATCTGAAGAGCAGAGCACTAGAGCAATGTAATCGTCAAAATTATATTTTGAACGGTAGTACGGTACATGAGGGCAATATAGCAGAGGGATACATGTACCAGAGGAAGGGATCGATGACAACTTACACCAAAAGATAGCCGCAAGTGCCGAAGTATAGTCGGCCATGTGGATCGATTCCAAGAACCTCTGCTCCTCTCATAGGACTTGCCATATTTCTTGATCCATCATTCTTCTGTATTACACATTCAGGACAATACCAATCACCTTCAGGCAATAGATCCTCCACCACCCCCACACATTTTGAATGAAAGGCAGCTGGACAGCCATCGCAGCACAACAAATTACCATCCATGCCACAAAGATAACATTCATCACTGTTACCGTCATCCATTTCATCAGAGCCTTCTGGAGACTGGAAAGAATCCGCTGCACCCTTGGCAGAAGAGCCCCTCTTTTTTCTTCTTAAACCAGTGCTTCTGAAGCCCTCGTCATTTCCATCCAACTCTGACATCCTTGACCGTATAGCCCCAATCTCCAGAACATCATCAGAGAGTGAACGCAGGAGCTCGAGTTTCACCACTGCAGGCTGCCTATAGTACTCTGTACTCAACAGCTTTAAGTCAGTAAGCATCATACCATACCTCAATTCTGTACCCCTGGTTAGCAAGTACTCAGCAAGATAGATTGGCCAAGTTGCTAGGTCTAACAGCTCCCAGTTAAGATTCCTACGAAGACAATAGTGGGTAACTTGAGAAACATGTTTTTCGTCACGTAAAGCTCTCTAAGCTTAGGATACAGAGAATGGCATTTTACCTAATGCAGTGTACTGCCGACGGATCTCCTTCATTGGCGAAATCTTCCAGCTGGCTCTTGAGAGCTCGCAATAGAGCAAAATGCACCCAGTCAATCAAAGGATTGACATACGAGCAATGCAGCGCAGCCACAAATGTATCCAGTGGAAACGGGCTCAGGAACAGTTGCCTGCTAAATGACCTTAAGCAGGAGTACACTTGAAAGACATCGAGGACAGGGAGGCCGCCCAAATCCAAACCCTGCGATGACGGTGGCAGGTTCGGCTTCGGTGGCAGCACCGGCTTCGGTGGCGTAGCGGCTTCCTCCAAATCCCTGGAGACAGACCGATAGCGTCCACTTCCATTTCCACGAGGACGCTTCCTCCCAGACTGCTGCGGCGTGGAAGCAGCGGCCGCCTCGGCCTCGGCGACCTCTGCAGCGGCCGCCACAGCCGCCGCGGCCTCCATCTCGGCCGCCCGCTCGGCCGCCTTCGCCTGGCGTGCGCTCCGCCGCAGCGGCCGGGACGACGACACGGGCCCTGGACTGACCCTCCTCTTCTTCTCCGCCACCCCGCTCGCCTCCGCCGGCGTCGCGGGCTCGACTTCCCCATCCTCCGACGACCCGCCGCCAGCGGGGACCGCCAGCACGACGGTGCGCCCCGTGGCCGGGGACGGCGACTCCTCGTCCCCGCGCCGGCGCTTCTTCGGCCGCCTCCCCGCGGCGTCCCGCGGCGGCGTCCGCTGCAGCGCCTCCGGCATCGCGGGGCCGACGAGTATCTCGGCCATCTCGTCGGCGTCGACCTCCTCGGAGTCGCCGTCCTCGTAGAGCACGCGGAAGTAGCCCGCGTCGGCGTCGTACGACTCGACGACGCCGGCGTAGGTCCCGAACCCCGGGAACGCCTTCCTCACCGCCCTCCCCACCAGCGCCTCCATCCCGCCCGCCCGCCCGACCCCCGCGCGGAATTCCTAGGGTTTGGGGCGCGGGGAGGCCAGCGCGGCGGCGGATCGGGCGCGGCGGCTGGCGCAAGTGCGGATCGGCGGGCGATTAGGGCTCGTGGGGGCAGGGAATTTGGGCTCGCTGGCGTCCGTAGGGGTGGGGGGGAGGGGAAGAAGGGGAAGAGGAAGGGGAGGAGAGGCGTGTTATATTTCTCGCAGTCTCGGGCGCTCGGGTGCGCTGCGAGTCCTTTCAGTTAGTAGACTACTAGACTCTCTTCTGCGCGAGCAAGGTAGAAATGGGTTTGTTTGTGTAGAGTACGGCGCGCTTTGGGAGGGAAAATGTTTGGCTCCGCCGTGACACGGGAAGTGCCTTCGTTTGATTTGAAATGGAAAATATGGATGGAGCGCGAGTCCTCTGGGAAGTAGTCAGACAGAATTTTGCTATTTTGGCGCTGTGGGTAAAACTTTACTCCTCTACGCGCGCTTTGTTGCCTACAACGGTAGTATTACTGAGCACTTTGCCCTGGGTCAATAGCATTGCTAATAACAAACTTCTCCTCTTGTACCAACTCAAAAACACCGACGTTCACATACACACACTCACCCTGTATGAAAACACACAACTCTAATCCTATGAGCAACTTCGAGAGATTGAACCGACAGATTCTCGAGATTAAGGAAGTCATCACAGGTACCTTGCTATCAACAAACACGTCGCCTACCAGGCTATCGCTGAAAGAATAGCGCTGGTTAAATTCTCAAATAAATTTAGAAAAATGCGAGCACATGTGCCAAGTTGAGGATTCAGATATGGATGGGTGGGTTTCACCATAATCCATAAGAAACCTTACCAGCTGAGCTACGCTCATTTCGCCCTCTCCTATATTGTTCTTTCTTTTAGAAACATATGATTTATAGACATGGTCTTTACGCGGAGCAGGTTCTTGTTACCGGTAGGCTCGTCAATTTCTTGACGACACCATCATCTTCTATAGTGAAAGACCTTTTCAGTTGCGTCATTATGGAATTTTTAGCCTTATGTAAACCCAGGAAAGATTAACAAGAGCGTGGGTGGCAGCCTCGAGAGAACAAGGTTCGGATAAGGGTGTTAGAAACGGAGAAAAGTGTGTAACGGAAGAGATCAAGGTGGATCGAAGGAAAGTTGTTCATATGGGATGTTTAAATCTTTGAGTTAGGTTGAGTATGGAACGGCTCTGACAGTGTTTCCGTACTATCTCCTTCTAAGCTAAATAATTTGTGTTTATTTGATGATGGAACATTAGGCCGAAGTATTCGGTGCCTGCTACGCGAATAGGATCGACATAGACTCAAGATTACCACAGCACTGAATACGGTCCACTAGATTGATCTTTGTTACTTGTTAGGTACTGGTCTGTGTGGTAAGTTCAGTAGCCGTTGCAAATTCGAAAGAAGTAGGAGTAGGATCGATGGCGTTCTGTCCGCTCCCGCCACCTCTCCAGTTTCCCCGCCAAGGGCAAGCTCTGTTCAAACTTGCGCCGCCGCAAGTTGTTCGATTTTTTTTTAAGTTGTTCGAAAAAAAAAACTTGCAGCGCCGTGCCTGTGAGAACCGCCCAATTTGATACTATTTTAAATGAACCGCCGGTCATTATCACCCAGATGAGAGTTAACACGTGCTTGCCGTAGAGCGAGCCACGTGTTATCCCACATCTAGAGACACGAATAACCGACACGTCATTCATTCAAAATAATACCAAATCCGGTAGTCCCGGTATGTGCTCCAACATACGCCCAGGATCAGCATATGCACATACCGTATACAATCGAATACATAGCCAACAATCCACAAAGAGCAGTTATATAAAAACCAGAGTTCGAGACTTAATATTACAAGTTCAACATAGGTGGGTTTAAAGCTTCACTTTACAAGCCTTGGGCTCACGCGAGTCATATTAAACAGAGATTTAGAGCTTATTGAAAATACATGCTCTCCCGAAGCTCAGCTACGATAAAACCTACTTAAGATGATGATGCCTTGCTCAAGGACATCACCACAGCAGCAACAGCCTACTCTTCCCCCGCATTAGGATCAGCGGGGTAGAAATGGCCGAACACCACTTCTGGCTCACCTGCAACTAGGTTTAGAAAGCACCCTGAGTACAAAAGGTACTCCGCAAGACTTACGCGATTAAATAAACAAGGATCATGCAAAGGCTCAAAGAAAAGCTTTAAGTTAAGTAATTATTGCATAAGCATGAGCTCTTTACACTACCACCTAGCAGAATTAATTAATCTTGCCCAACCCCAAACAATTTTAGTTGATTAAGAGAGTAAAATACTAAACAATAGATCATTAACAAGACATGATTCCAAAACCAACAATACCGAAACTCTCTAAGAGGAATTCGGCGAACCAAGAGCTTGCTCATATCCGAGAGCGCGGCAATTCGAATTGATTTAACCTTGCAAGGGTGTACTACTTTACCCACACGACGCGAGGACCATGCGACTCACCCAACCGATCACGCCGGGCAAGGGGGTACTCACGTCAACCGTTCCCAACAAGGCTCGATCATTGAACCTCACACCTAGCTTACGAGTAGAGACTTAGTTCCACCAGGGACATCTCTAAACTTTCCTACACATAAGTCCACCTGGGGACACACTAAGCCTCTCTGCATAGCCTGTAGCCACGTAGCTAGGACTGCACATCAATGATCAAGTCAAAGAAGGTAATTGGCTCATCCGTTCCATTATATTGGATATGTGGTAGCACGGAAAGGTGCTCAAGGCCGATGGCATCCACTCGGTCCTTAATCGATCCAAGCGGACTATGCCCATGTGACTTCATTCTCTAGGCCCTACCATTCCGCTCGAACCTCGCTACTACACTCCACTTATCCCAGCTTCCCAAGTGCGATCAAGGATGGATGGTAAATGTGATACTCTAACCCAATCCTTTCTTGCAAGTTATACAAGTATTCAAAGCAAAACTAAGCATCTAGTCAAATTAAGTTATTAGCTGACTAACACGTGGCAAGGACATGGTTAAACAATTCAAGGATGGCTAGTGCATCAAAGTAGGTACAAGGATGCAATACATAGATAATATATAACCCAACAGTACCCGATGAGATAGCTAACTAAATCAGATTAAATAGGTGCAAGGAAAATGCTTAGCTGCTTGCCTGGGTTAACTTCAGACTCGACCACGAACGGGACTCCGGGTTCGGGCTCCACGGACTCGGCGGGTTCCACGGGTTCGTTCTCCGACGATCCGGTCACTAAAATGCATGAATGCGATGCAAGAATTAAGAAATGATCTTAACAACACGCATAAATCATGAAACAATTTGAACAAGTAGAGAACAAAGCAAAGAACTCAAGAAAATTGGTTTTGCAGCAAAAACATTTTCCTAGACTTAACCATAAATAAAACCGTTTTCAGCTACTCTAAGCAAAATAAAACAGAAAAGGAATGCAAACTAAACTAAACAAATCCAAGAAAATTATCTTGGAAACTAGGCATCAACACAAAGCTAACAAAACTGGTTTTGCTATTTTATCACTTTCCAGCAAAAAGTTCTATACTAAACCACCTTTTGGACAGCAAGCACGAAATCGAAATAAAACCCTAACCATCAGCAAGTAATCATGTGAACAACCTGCACCACTGGAAACTACACCTCACAAGGAGTCTAACAAAATTTGGTTTGACATTTTTCTAGCAGTACACAAATAACCAAGCAATAAACTCACTTTTGCAAGATAAAACTATAGATCAATATACAGCAAAGTAACATGCAAAACAATATTTTTCCTAAGTAGATCTCAGCTAGAGGAACTCAACAAAACAAGTTTCACAATTTTTGGAGCTATACATGAATTTCTATGAATTTTGGAAGATTGCAGAAATATGGAACCTAAGAAACCCTAGCTAAAACGCTAGGTACACCCGAGGTAGCCACCCCGGCCACCGACAGGTGGGCCCAGGGAGCCGGGCGGCACCACCAGGCCGGGTCAAGGCCGAAGCCTGCCTTGACCCCGCGCCTGGGCACGCCCACGCGCGCGCGTGCGCGGCGCGGTGGCGCCGGCGGACGGCGGCGCGGCGGGGCGAGGCTGGAGGAGCTCGGGGCGAGGGCGCATGGCGTGCCCTAGGTGACGGCGAAGCTCACCGGCGGCGATGCGGGCGAGGAGCGGCGGCGGACCGGTGGCGCGACGAGCAGAGGCGGCGGCGGGCGGAGGCGCTCGTCGCCGGCCCTGCAGGGGAGGGGAAGGGGCCGGGTTAGGGGTGGAACGGGTCGAGGGAAGCGAGGAGACGCTCCACCCGCGAAGAATCGACTAGGGACTCACTGTGAGCGGCGAATCGGCGGCGAGGAGGGAGCTCGGGGCGGCGGCGTCAATGGAGGAGGGGGCTAGGGTTTGGGTTGGAAGGGAACGGGGTCGACCGGGCGCGGATAAGGGCGTGGGGGAGGACGACCGTGGCACGGGACGCGAAGATGGCCGGCACGTGGCGCGGCTCACGAGGATGGCCGGCGGCGGCGACGCGTGCCGCGGCGCGCGGGAGAAAACAGAGAAGGAGAGGGAAGGGGCTGACAGGTGGGGCCCGGCGGAGGATTTTATTTTCTTTTTCCTTTTTTTTTTCCAGGGCTGTGACAACTCTCCCCCCCTTAAGAAAATCTCGTCCCGAGATTTAGGTAGACAAGAGGGGAAGGATAAAACTCGGACTAGGTTGAGGCCATATTTACCTAGACAAGATAAACATCTAAGAGATGATGCACAAAGGCAGGGATGATGTGATGTGAGACATTCCTAGGGTTTTCTTGATGGTGACTGTGTACACATATAACAATATCTG
Source organism: Panicum virgatum (assembly GCF_016808335.1). NCBI lineage: Eukaryota > Viridiplantae > Streptophyta > Magnoliopsida > Poales > Poaceae > Panicum > Panicum virgatum. The sequence goes on from NC_053146.1 coordinate 68,172,610, forward strand.
GGAAACTGAGCTTCATCAAGAAAGTGGGGGTGGTAGGGAGAAAACTTACTCATCGGAAAAGAATTCCGGGTATTCTTGACGTAATCGATCCTCACGCTCCCAAGTGGCTTCATCTTCGGAATGATTGCTCCATTGAACCTTTACAAACTTCACCATGCTACGCTTCACCTTTCTTTCATCTCGATCAAGAATGGCAATTGGATGTTCTTCGTAGGTAAGACCTGGTTGAAGATCAAGTGACTCAAGGTCGACGGCGTCAGCTGGAACACGATGGCACTGCTTCAACTGAGAGATATGAAAGACATTGTGCACTGCGGAGAGTGATTGAGGAAGTTCCAATTGATAAGCCACTGCTCCAACTTTCTTGATAATTCGAAAAGGTCCGACATAGCGTGGCGCTAATTTTCCTCTGACTTGGAAACGGCGAGTGCCCTTAAATGGAGAAACCTTGAGATAGACATAATCACCAATCTTGAGATGGAGTTCTCGGCGACGACGATCAGCATAAGTTTTCTGACGAGATTGAGCAATGCGAAGATTCTCACGGATAATTCTGACTTGATCCTCAGCATCTTTTACCAAGTCTGGACCATAGAAAGGCCTTTCTCCCGATTCGGACCAGTTGATCGGAGTTCTGCACCGTCTTCCATAAAGGGCTTCAAAAGGAGACATCTTGATACTTGCTTGATAACTATTGTTATAAGAAAACTCTGCGAATGGTAAGCATGTAACCCATTTCTTCTCATAGATTAGAGCACAGGCTCGAAGCATGTCTTCTAAGACTTGATTCACTCTCTCGGCTTGACCGTCGGTTTGAGGATGATAAGCAGTACTATAAGTGAGATCGGTTCCCATCGCTTCATGAAGACTTCTCCAAAAGTGAGCAACAAACTGAGGACCGCGGTCAGAGACAATTTTCTTAGGAACACCATGAAGACAGACAATGCGAGTGAGATATAACTCTGCATATTGCTTGGCATGATAAGTAGTCTTCACTGGAAGAAAATGAGCAGACTTTGTCAATCGATCCACAATTACCCATATAGAATCATATCCTTGAGAAGACCTAGGTAATCCAGTGATGAAATCCATTCCAATTTCTTCCCATTTCCATGATGGGATAGGTAAGGGCTGAAGAGTACCAGCTGGTTTAAGATGCTCGGCTTTAACTCTTTGACAAACATCACACTCAGAGACGTACCGAGCGATTTCTCGCTTCATGCGAGTCCACCAAAATCTTTGCTTGAGATCTTGATACATTTTTGTACTACCTGGGTGAATGGAAAATTGAGAACTGTGGGCTTCATCAAGGATAATTCGCCTGAGCTTATAATCCTTTGGCACCACAATTCGCTTCCCAAAGAATATAACTCCTTGATCATCAGTAGAGAAACACCGAGCTTTGCCCTCCCTCATTAATTCCTGAATTCGAGCCATACCTTTATTCTTCTTTTGGACTTCCTTAATTTGATCATAAAGATCAGATCGGACTGTAAGAGTAGCAAGATAACCTTCTTTGACCATAGAAATTCCGAGTTTCCGAAGATCATCACAGAGAGTATGCACAGGAGAAGCTATGGTCAAGCAGTTGCATTGAGCCTTCCGACTTAGTGCATCAGCGACGACATTTGCCTTACCAGGATGATAGTGCACTTCCATATCATAATCCTTGATCAGTTCAAGCCATCGACGTTGCCTCATGTTTAGATCAGATTGAGTGAAAATGTACTTGAGACTTTTGTGATCAGTATAGATGTTGCAATGATTACCAAGCAGATAATGACGCCATATCTTTAGAGCATGGACAACAGCCGCAAGCTCTAAATCATGGGTAGGATAATTTTCTTCATGCCGCTTGAGTTGACGAGAAGCATAGGCCACTACTCGGCCTTCTTGCATAAGAACACAACCAAGACCGATGCGAGAAGCATCGCAATAAACATCGAAACTCTTGGAAATATCTGGCTGAGCAAGAACTGGAGCAGTAGTGAGGCGATCCTTAAAGGTTTGAAAGGCTTCTTCACAGGCTGGGGACCACTCAAACTTGACCCCATTTTTCAATAACTCGGTCATAGGCTTCGCAATTTTAGAGAAGTTCTCTATGAACCGGCGGTAATATCCCGCAAGTCCCAGAAAACTCCGAACCTCATGGACATTCTGTGGCTGCTTCCAATCCAGAACATCTTGCACCTTACTAGGATCTACAGCAATACCATCCTTGGAGAGGACGTGACCAAGAAAAGATACTTCCTCAAGCCAAAACTCACATTTGCTAAACTTGGCATAAAGATGATGCTCTCTAAGCTTTTGGAGAACGATATGAATATGACGAGCATGATCTTCTTTGGTCTTAGAATAAATGAGTATATCATCAATGAAGATGATCACAAAGACATCAAGTTCCTCCATGAAGATGCTATTCATCAGATACATGAAATAAGCCGGTGCATTGGTGAGGCCGAAAGACATGACAGTGAATTCATAGAGACCATATCTAGTAGAGAAAGCCGTTTTCGGAATGTCTTCAATTCGAATTTTGATTTGATGATAACCCAACCTTAAATCAATCTTAGAAAAATAACGAGCTCCAAAGAGTTGATCAAACAAGATATCAATCCGTGGAAGAGGATATTTGTTCTTGACAGTGACTTCGTTTAACGGACGGTAATCAACACACAACCGTAAACTATCATCTTTCTTCTTCACAAAAAGAGCCGGGCATCCCCAAGGAGAGGAGCTCGGACGAATGAAACCCTTGTCCAATAAAGTCTTGAGTTGTTTCTTCAATTCTTTCAACTCATGGGGAGGCATTCGGTAAGGCTGTCTAGAGATAGGAGCAGTTCCGGGCTTGAGCTCTATGACGAACTCCACCTCACGATCAGGAGGCATACCCGGTAATTCTTCTGGGAAGACATCCGGATACTCACAAACCACGGGAATATCTTCCAACGTCGTGGTTTTGGTACCCGCCAAGGCATATAAACAAGATTCCACCTTGGCAAGGGACAGTACAACTCTACTCCCAGAAGGGTGCAAAAGATCAACGGCGCGGGGCCCACATTTAATAACTCCGTCATGCTTACTCAACCAATTCATCCCAAGAATCACATCTAACTCTAGCTTGTCTAGAATGAGAAAATTGGCTCGAAAGGTAACTCCCCCAATGAGAATTGGAACCTCACTAGCAAAGTGTTTGGCAATGATTTTCCCACCCGGTGATTCTATATGGTATGGCACTTGTAGGTTTTGCATCTCAAGCTTGTTATGCAGCATAAATTTCTTGCTGATGAAAGAAAAAGTTGCTCCAGAATCAAAAAGAACCATAGCAGGGTGGGAATTGGTTAGGAGCGTACCCATGAGTACTTCAGCATTCTCCGGAATTTCTTCAGCGGTGGTGTAGTTAAGACGGCCACGTTTAGGAGCTTGTTGTGGCTTAGCTTCTTGACGCTGTGCTTGAGGCAGAGGAGTATTGGGCCTAGGTGCATTGAAGGCACCACCACGCCTCGGAGAGGGGCAGTCCCTAGAGATGTGGCCTAAGCCACCACAATTGAAGCACGGACCCTTTGCGGTCACACCTGGGTTGTTCCAATAAGCACTGACCGGCCTAGGAGCTTGTCCTTGAGGAGGTTGAGGGTGACGCACAATCCACATAGGACGTGGAGCTTGAGCACCCGGCGCCCGAGGTGGAAAAGGAGAAGGCCCCAGACGTGGACGTGAGGAGCTACCGCCTGCTGAGGTAGGAGCAGGACGCTTGTTCTTTGCTTCCAGATTCTTCATCTTGTGCTCGGCTCTAATGGCAATATTCACCAAGTCATTGAAGTCTTCAAACTTGGTAGTAGAGAGCTTGTCTTGCAACTCTGCAGAGAGCCCATCATACAGGCGTTCTTGCTTCTTGGCATCGGTGGCCACTTCTTCAGGTGCATATTGGGAGAGAGTGTTGAAGGCATTGACATAGGCCATCACATCACGACCTCCTTGAGTAAGATTCAGAAACTCCTTCTTCTTGATGTCCATGATACCCTTGGGAATATGGAAGGAGCGAAAAGCTGTGCGGAACTCCTCCCATGTGAAGCGGTAGTTGGCAGGGTGAGATGCCTTGAAGTTCCGCCACCAAGCCCCAGGGGCATCATGAAGTTGATGAGCAGCAAAGAGAACCTTCTCATGGGGCTCACACTCAATAAGATCAAGCTTCTCTTCAATCACATTGAGCCAGAAATCGGCATCCAGAGGATCTTTGGAGCCACGGAAGATAGGCGGGTTGGTGCGGAAGAAATCTCCGAACCTGTTCACTTGAGGCTCAGCTCTTGGACCATTATTGCCGGGATTGCCCAACTGATTGACTAGGTGTGCCATGAGTTCAGTTTGTCGGGCCAGGACGTCCGCGAGGTTTGGGTGAACTGGAGGATTAGGAAGGGGATCCTCGTTGTTGCGGTGGTTATTACCACCCGAACCACTGGCACCATCCCTTTCATTTCCCGAACGCAACACCATCCTGCTAATAAACAAAACGGTTAGCGGTCAGGAATGAAAGATAGAGGATGATACACAAAGGCAGGGTGGAAAGACAATGTGTAGATAAAAATCTAACACATGATCAACACCGGAATAGCAACTCTAAGAAATAGAGCAGATTTGGTCCACTAAGATTAGCAAGAACGAGATCAGCGAAAACTAGACCACGACACACTAGATTAGTTAGATGCAGGTTTGAAAACCACAAGAAAATATGCATGCATGCGAGGTATGAATGCAACATGACGTCTCCTCACAGCGTGAGCACGCCTTAACGTTCTAACACTCACTTACGATCCGCAACAACCGCATTGTCCAACAGCGCTACAACCCACCTACTAGCGCTCAGGACAATGGGTGATTCCCACCTTCTCAACTCCGGTAAAAAGGCTCAAAAGGTTTCCAGCAGGTGAAAGGGTTTTCCTACGCTACCGCTACTCATGCAGACAAGAGAGGTTAAGCATATCTTAATTAAACAAGTGAAGCATTAAGGAAGAAATAGCTCTAAGACCAAGGAAGAAAGGTAGCAACCAGCCTTAAGTTCAAAGTTTTAGCAAAAGTAAACATTAGTGCAAGTGATCAAATTTTATTTAACTCTCAACCCACTAAGCAAATTTTAGGTTCACTTCATGGAAACTCAGCTCTGATACCCGTTGTGAGAACCGCCCAATTTGATACTATTTTAAATGAACCGCCGGTCATTATCACCCAGATGAGAGTTAACACGTGCTTGCCGTAGAGCGAGCCACGTGTTATCCCACATCTAGAGACACGAATAACCGACACGTCATTCATTCAAAATAATACCAAATCCGGTAGTCCCGGTATGTGCTCCAACATACGCCCAGGATCAGCATATGCACATACCGTATACAATCGAATACATAGCCAACAATCCACAAAGAGCAGTTATATAAAAACCAGAGTTCGAGACTTAATATTACAAGTTCAACATAGGTGGGTTTAAAGCTTCACTTTACAAGCCTTGGGCTCACGCGAGTCATATTAAACAGAGATTTAGAGCTTATTGAAAATACATGCTCTCCCGAAGCTCAGCTACGATAAAACCTACTTAAGATGATGATGCCTTGCTCAAGGACATCACCACAGCAGCAACAGCCTACTCTTCCCCCGCATTAGGATCAGCGGGGTAGAAATGGCCGAACACCACTTCTGGCTCACCTGCAACTAGGTTTAGAAAGCACCCTGAGTACAAAAGGTACTCCGCAAGACTTACGCGATTAAATAAACAAGGATCATGCAAAGGCTCAAAGAAAAGCTTTAAGTTAAGTAATTATTGCATAAGCATGAGCTCTTTACACTACCACCTAGCAGAATTAATTAATCTTGCCCAACCCCAAACAATTTTAGTTGATTAAGAGAGTAAAATACTAAACAATAGATCATTAACAAGACATGATTCCAAAACCAACAATACCGAAACTCTCTAAGAGGAATTCGGCGAACCAAGAGCTTGCTCATATCCGAGAGCGCGGCAATTCGAATTGATTTAACCTTGCAAGGGTGTACTACTTTACCCACACGACGCGAGGACCATGCGACTCACCCAACCGATCACGCCGGGCAAGGGGGTACTCACGTCAACCGTTCCCAACAAGGCTCGATCATTGAACCTCACACCTAGCTTACGAGTAGAGACTTAGTTCCACCAGGGACATCTCTAAACTTTCCTACACATAAGTCCACCTGGGGACACACTAAGCCTCTCTGCATAGCCTGTAGCCACGTAGCTAGGACTGCACATCAATGATCAAGTCAAAGAAGGTAATTGGCTCATCCGTTCCATTATATTGGATATGTGGTAGCACGGAAAGGTGCTCAAGGCCGATGGCATCCACTCGGTCCTTAATCGATCCAAGCGGACTATGCCCATGTGACTTCATTCTCTAGGCCCTACCATTCCGCTCGAACCTCGCTACTACACTCCACTTATCCCAGCTTCCCAAGTGCGATCAAGGATGGATGGTAAATGTGATACTCTAACCCAATCCTTTCTTGCAAGTTATACAAGTATTCAAAGCAAAACTAAGCATCTAGTCAAATTAAGTTATTAGCTGACTAACACGTGGCAAGGACATGGTTAAACAATTCAAGGATGGCTAGTGCATCAAAGTAGGTACAAGGATGCAATACATAGATAATATATAACCCAACAGTACCCGATGAGATAGCTAACTAAATCAGATTAAATAGGTGCAAGGAAAATGCTTAGCTGCTTGCCTGGGTTAACTTCAGACTCGACCACGAACGGGACTCCGGGTTCGGGCTCCACGGACTCGGCGGGTTCCACGGGTTCGTTCTCCGACGATCCGGTCACTAAAATGCATGAATGCGATGCAAGAATTAAGAAATGATCTTAACAACACGCATAAATCATGAAACAATTTGAACAAGTAGAGAACAAAGCAAAGAACTCAAGAAAATTGGTTTTGCAGCAAAAACATTTTCCTAGACTTAACCATAAATAAAACCGTTTTCAGCTACTCTAAGCAAAATAAAACAGAAAAGGAATGCAAACTAAACTAAACAAATCCAAGAAAATTATCTTGGAAACTAGGCATCAACACAAAGCTAACAAAACTGGTTTTGCTATTTTATCACTTTCCAGCAAAAAGTTCTATACTAAACCACCTTTTGGACAGCAAGCACGAAATCGAAATAAAACCCTAACCATCAGCAAGTAATCATGTGAACAACCTGCACCACTGGAAACTACACCTCACAAGGAGTCTAACAAAATTTGGTTTGACATTTTTCTAGCAGTACACAAATAACCAAGCAATAAACTCACTTTTGCAAGATAAAACTATAGATCAATATACAGCAAAGTAACATGCAAAACAATATTTTTCCTAAGTAGATCTCAGCTAGAGGAACTCAACAAAACAAGTTTCACAATTTTTGGAGCTATACATGAATTTCTATGAATTTTGGAAGATTGCAGAAATATGGAACCTAAGAAACCCTAGCTAAAACGCTAGGTACACCCGAGGTAGCCACCCCGGCCACCGACAGGTGGGCCCAGGGAGCCGGGCGGCACCACCAGGCCGGGTCAAGGCCGAAGCCTGCCTTGACCCCGCGCCTGGGCACGCCCACGCGCGCGCGTGCGCGGCGCGGTGGCGCCGGCGGACGGCGGCGCGGCGGGGCGAGGCTGGAGGAGCTCGGGGCGAGGGCGCATGGCGTGCCCTAGGTGACGGCGAAGCTCACCGGCGGCGATGCGGGCGAGGAGCGGCGGCGGACCGGTGGCGCGACGAGCAGAGGCGGCGGCGGGCGGAGGCGCTCGTCGCCGGCCCTGCAGGGGAGGGGAAGGGGCCGGGTTAGGGGTGGAACGGGTCGAGGGAAGCGAGGAGACGCTCCACCCGCGAAGAATCGACTAGGGACTCACTGTGAGCGGCGAATCGGCGGCGAGGAGGGAGCTCGGGGCGGCGGCGTCAATGGAGGAGGGGGCTAGGGTTTGGGTTGGAAGGGAACGGGGTCGACCGGGCGCGGATAAGGGCGTGGGGGAGGACGACCGTGGCACGGGACGCGAAGATGGCCGGCACGTGGCGCGGCTCACGAGGATGGCCGGCGGCGGCGACGCGTGCCGCGGCGCGCGGGAGAAAACAGAGAAGGAGAGGGAAGGGGCTGACAGGTGGGGCCCGGCGGAGGATTTTATTTTCTTTTTCCTTTTTTTTTTCCAGGGCTGTGACAGTGCCGACATGCTCTTATTTTGGAAGCTCCTGTGAAAAATTGAAAGGACATACCGCCTTGTTTGGAGAAAAGGATTCAACAATTCAAGTCAACAGAGTTGCACACATGAATGATTATAGCAGGACATTTGACCGTCCAAGCCTCGGAGTTCAGACCATAGTTTCTTCTGACTGGTATAACACCTTGTTTCCTCCAAGTTCAGAGTTCGACTACCACAAGCTGCGTTCGACCTGAATGTACCAGGTCCTGATCCCTGAGCAAATCGGTGCCGTTTCTCGAAGAAATAACCCATGAAGAATCTGACAGAAATGTATTTCAGGGGGTGTTTAGTTGGTGAAAAAATTTGGATTTGGCTACTATAGCACGTTTCGTTGTTATTTGACAACTAATATCCAATCATGAATTAATTAGTATTGTTAGATTCATCCCGTAGAAATTAGTTAGACTATGTAATTAGTTATTTTTTTCAACTACATTTAATGTTTCATACATGTGTCCGAAATTTCGATGTGACGGATACAGAGTATTTTTTTTAGAACTAAACGCAGCCTCAAGAGAAGAAGAATCTGACAGAAACTACTCTGAAGGGCGGCCCTGGACTGACCACTGAAACAGCACTATGCAATCGCAGGGTAATAACCACCACTTTTCCACAATTGACAGCTGCATACATCTATCCAATCATGAACAAGAAACACGCACCAGAACATCCACCAGATGAACGCCCATATGAATATCACCGTTTGCTTGCCATAACCATGATATCCCACTGACGTAGGGTCAGGTTGTCCTAAACCCCTATAACTCGCACGCCACACAGGATGATAGAACAAGTTCTACTTACATATGTACCTATATAAATTAGCCTCCTCAGCATCCAGCAAGCGGCTGCGAGCCTCTTAAAAAAGCACACAGCACTAGACGCCCAGGGCTCAGCACTAGACGAAGCACACCCATAAACAATTGGCTGATGAGCCCTGCGTCACTTCACATGGGAGTCGTAGGCATCGAAGACAGATTCTGGGATGACAGTGGGCAACTTGTCTATGTACATGAAGAGTCGTCTTAGGTTCTCTCTTCGGACCGTCGCCATGTCGACGATGTCCCTGTTATCCGTGTATATCCATAGATCAGCAGAGTTTACCCTCTTGAGGCTGTCGCGGCAGAACGGACAGGACTGGGATCTTGACCTCCTACAGCAATACCATAACAGGCTTAGACCAACACATATTATATAATCGAAGAAAGAAGAAATTCACTGAAAGAATCTGAAAGTTATAATTGTAGGCTAGATTGTGATGGGCAGATTGACACTAACAAACCACATACTAATTCTGCATTGACACATTACTAGGACACACAAAGAAGGGCAATTGTCCTTATTTAGCTTGATGTAACGTTACAGGCCTATTTGGTTACTAACTATATTTGTCACACCTAAATTTAGTGTAAAGAAATCAATGGGAGAATCAGAAAGATATCGAACTTTTTAGGCTAGATAGTGACCATCAGATTGACACTAATAAACCACATGCTAATTCTGCACTGAAATATTTTTTTTGGGCATTCTGCACTGAAATATTAGCACACACAAACACACAAAAGAATGACATTGCCCTTATTTGGCTTCATGGAACATTTCCAACAAAAGAACACTTTCAGCAGGCATAAAGATGAATGCTAATTCTTCAAGCATCAGGGAACAAAAATTTTTCTTTTCTGTCCAATTATTAATATTATAAGCCAATAGCCAGGTCCCTAGCCCCAGGTAAACTACGACTCATAAATTCACCAAAAAAGAGAAGGCCTTTTGCCCTTCATATAAATTTATTTAGGTTTTGTCTTGTTTCTAAATAACAAAAGCAGGATACGACATATTGACATGGTATGTTCTAACTTGCAAGAAAACAAGCTGAGTGAACGACTCACGGAAAACACTCTAGAATCACCAAATCATAAGAACAACATCAGGCAAATAGACTAGTTGCAAGAAATTTTGGTGTCAGTTCAGTCCTTTGTGTCCTTAAATCCAGAACTAACCAAGAGAAGTCCAACACACATGGGTCTGGGTCTCCTGTACACATCACCACACAATGTTGTTCCAAACTTGCTGCCTATCTGTTTTTTTTTTTAAGTAAAGGCTGCCCATCTAGTTACAGAAATAAATTGCTCTCTATCTACCTTTTGGCTGCCTTGCGCTTTGTCAATACTAGTATTGCCATTTTATTTCTTGTAATCTACACTAGCTGATTATTGTCCAAGTCTGCAGTATTCATTCCTGATTTCAGGTCTCATAGCAAAATGTATGCTGAAAAGAATTGGGGAAAAAAGTAGGGATGAAGTGAACAGTAAGGTTTCTAGTTCTTCCTCAAAACTCTACTTCTGATGCATAGACTGTAGGATTACGACCATTACAGGCTGAGTGACTAAACATCATCAAAGAGCAAGAATGGCAGCTGATATTAATTGGCTGTAAAAGAAATCTGTTGCAAGATTTTTCCACTACAGTTTGTTGCCCGGCTAATCTGATGTCAAGACAAAAACAGACAGCAGCTGGCTAAGCAAAGTTGCAGTTGGGGTCATGATTTAGAACTAAAAGTTCATAAGGGTCAATGATCCTGTAATGTAGCAGGGAGCTCAGGGCAAGCAAGAAATGACCATGAAGCTATCTACCAAGTAGCCAGATAAACAAAATGACACTTCTTTTCAGTTTGGTACTAATTCACATATTGATGACACATCCAGCTTATATACATATGTATCTAAGCACTATTGCAATACAAAAGCAATTATTTCACATACTGAAGGCATGACATTTCACTAAGCAGGCAAAAACACTTTATTGTCATAAGAACAGAATAACTAAAATATTCCAAAAGACTTCAGAAATGGGAGTGCAAATTTGTACCAGTCACGATAGCATTTAATGCACATAGCATGGCTACAAGTTGGAAGAACAACTTTGGTGTTTATCTCCATACATATGCCACATTCCTCCTCTATATTATCGTCAATCTCTGATGTCACCATTTTCGGATCCTCATCCCGTTTTTTATACCTCTCTATACATATTGCTTTCTGTTTCTTACCCTCTACTTCATTGATTCCTTCATGTAGTTGCATCAAAGAAGGAAATATGACAGCTGCCAAAACCAACAAGACCTAATGAACAAGCAATTAAAGATAATAATGGTGCAAAGCAAATGTTGTTCAAAAGAACCCGAAAGATATGCACTATACCATAAAATTCCCTGATGCTTGCTTTTCTTTCATGAGTAGACATGGTGGTTGTCCCATCAGCATAAACCTGCACAGTTAATATATTTTTTAATGTTAACCTAATAAGTACTAACTCACCATAAAAATGGACAGAAACTTGGTTCCAAGACAGAAGTGCTGGCCAACCTTATAAATTAGAATCCTCAACAGCCCAAGTGCACCAGCAAGGCTGCAATCTGTCCACTGGACAAGAAAAAGGAAAACATGGGCAGCAGGGCAATATGCCATTCTCATCTGAAGGGTGGCGCCATCATATTCCCTCCGAAATTCAGAAGCACTGCATTTTTACAAACAAAATTATTAGCAATGAATTGTCTGGAAGGTACCAAAGTCATGGCTAAACCTAAATCATGACTTGCCAGACCAACTAATATGCTCATACGGATAGGGTGGCAAACAAAGCATGAACCATAGTTCAATTCACGATTAAATATTTGCCCTCCTGGTATCTTGTGGACAACAAATTCCATCACAAATCCCAAAGGACTTCAAAAATAATGATGGTGATAGTGAAGAGCCACTGAGTTTCCCCAAGCAAATCGACAAGGAATTTCATGATGGCAATTCCCAATGCTATAAAAAAGGTCTTCAAGGCCTAAAGACAATTTGGCCAACCAGCAGAACCGCATCACACACCAGCAAGAGATATTCCATGATGGCAATTCAAAATGCTATAGCCATGCATCACTGATAAAGGAGATTTGGAGATAAAAATAGCAGATTTGCTGACATTTGTCAGCGTGAGAAGCTACCAACAGAAAACTCAAGCCGTTCACGCATTACTAATAATACCCCAACTATAACTAAAGTGGTATATGTACATAGCATGAAAGTCGAAACCAAAAGGGAATCTTATTCTAGGTGTCACAATCAAGAACGTAGCATATCTAATATACCTATTATGATAGGGACCAATGAACCAAGGTGACAAGCTGCATCCCACCACATGGTCTAACTGCTAATTTTGTTCTTAAAATAACTCATTCCACTCAAGACCTCAATTAACACAGATATTTTGTTCTTGAATTTTTTTAACGCAGCAATTTTGTTTTTTTTTCTAAAAAATAACACGGCAATTAGGGGTAAGATATACTAGTAGTACCTACCAACACGCTCAGCTGGAGCTGAAGAGCGATCCGTGAATAGCATACGATAAGAAAGATGAGCTCACTACTCACAGCGAGTTGGCGTGCTGGATGTCGGCCTCGAGCACCTTGAGCGAGTCCCTGAACGACCTGCCCATGAAGACCTCCTCCGGAAAGCACACCAACTCCACCGCCGCGCCGCCGCGACCATCCAAATCCCGACCTCCTCCCCTGCTCTCGCCGCTCAAAGCCTCCCCCAAACCCTAGCGCCTCCCGATCCGCGCGCAAAAAACCCCAATCGCTCCACGGGCTCGCGCGGCTGAAATGGCAGTGGTTAGCGGCGAGGCCATTTAAAGCTCACGCCCTCTCGCTTTCATCCCGTCGGGTGCCTTGCGTGCACGGGAGGGAGCGCGGGGGAGCTCAACAGTGACGGCACAGCCCCACTGACGCGTGGGGGATGGTCTCGCGGACCCACCCGTCGGTGAGATTCGGTAGTGTGGGGTGGGGTCACGGAAGGTTGCCACGTACGTTTCTGGAAGGTGCGGTGTGGTCTCTAGCCTTGTCCGTTTTGGTTTCGTCCCAACCCCGGCTGGAAAGTCCTCATACTACGAGCCAAGTACACGTAATCATGCTGTACGGGGATAATTTGTGTAAGATAATCAGGCGTTTATACTGTATACGAATGACTATAGACCACTATTACTGGAGTAACTGAGTGATAGTAGGAAGTACGATTTCCTCCTGCTTCTTTTGGTGTTCTTTGGAACGATAAAATTGACGCGATGGTTGCAGCCGGATCCTCCATGGACTGAGATTGTCATCAGTTGATAATTTGTGATTCAGACAAGACTTTATTTAAAACAGCTGCTGGATGGTTCGTACGCAACATGTCCGTTGACTGCTGAATGCATGACTAACAATGATCCGAGGATTAGTTTCTAGCTAGTGGAGTTGCACGAGTTCGTGTAAAGGAGATAATGTGAAAGACAAGTAAAGCGACATGCACGAAGCATGATGGAATCATGAGAGCTGTCTGCTTCTTTCAGTGAAAACCCTCTCTTTCTTTCTTTCAACCACCCGGCTCAATTGCCAGCTGAGCAGATTACCAAACGCCAGTACATGATAACAAATAATGGACAGTTAATTCAGATAACACATCATGGATTCCACGGACCACGGTTCGACGCCCAAAGCCTTGGCGAAATGGGGTCAGGGGAAAACAGCCGATCGTGTAGCGTCCTGATCGGTAGATCGATACAGTTTTGACCTATATATATCACAACAATAGTTTAAGCTCAACAACAAGATAGGATTCTTCAACATCAGGCTTTAAATCGGCCTCATCAGGCTGCTTCTATCTTGATTCCGCCTCTTTTATTGCACGGATAAGATGGGTGATGCGGTACTGGAGCTTCTCGTTCTCCATGATTAGCTTCTTGTTCTACAAGGTTCATGAGACGAGTTGTGGTTATACAGATGTCAACAGTTGTATGATGGCGACAGTTTGAAGCAAAAGGGATTGATTACCTTCTCTTTTTCGGTCAGGCATTCTGCACTAACTGTGTCTAGCTTTGACTGAAGATCTTTCATGGCAGAAGAACTTGTCTCCGATCCGTTGTTCAGGCCATCTAGTAAATCATGTAAAGAAGGAAATAAACACCTCCTCTGACCTCTCTCATGAACAGGAGCACGCATGGAACAGCAAACCATATCAATTTACCTTTGTTGTATAGCAAGGCTTCCAGCTTTGCTATGCGTATCTGCGGAACAAAAGGGGACAACCATAAATTTAGGAAAGATAACTTCAAGACAACCACCTGTACAAACTAAGCATTCGTGCAGCCATTCTGACCAAACATGATAAGGTTGCCACAGGCTTCCATGTGGCTGGTCAATACATCACATCGCAATGACTTTTGATAAAGAACCGTAAGAGACAGCAGCCCACAAAGTACACCGTAAACCAGTAGTTATCCACAGACCATGGCTAGCGAGGTAGCCGGGTAGGTGACATTGCAATTAAAGAACAAATGGTCCATGGTAGCCCCTAGCCTGGCAGGTAATACTGCAGTGCAAAAACATGCTAGGTTGCTAGTTACTAAGTTAGGCGCGCTTGTGTTGGCAGTATGGGTGGCTTGTGTGGCAGTATGGGCGGAAGGTCTTCAAAGCAGTACTACATGGAAAGGAACAAGATTTTTTTTAGAACAAAAACAAGCAAACAAAATCAAAGAGGTATGTGCCCAGGCCAGGAAAGGTCAAAACAATGTTATTTGATGGTCTCAAAAGAGCTTTGTTTCCCCCACTTAATCTTCTATCGCTCTTGAGGCCACGCCTACCGTGATCATAGATTTGTGTTGGAAATCCAGCGCTTTCTCTCTTTCCAAGCATTCCAAATCAGGAGGATAGCAAGGAAATGACCAAAGATCATTCACGTTTTTTGAGGGTTATCATTCCAAGTTCAAGTAACATTTGACTTTATCCACAGCTAGAAGCCTGGGGGTCACATTCACTGCTTGTAGGTTCAAGCAAATTAAGAGCAAACTTTATGTCTCGCAATATTGTGGTCTCTGCTTGCTCAGATAGCCCATGGTTCATGGAAACAAACGATACATCGACTACTATGCACTATGAATCTATGCAATGACATAGGAATGATAGTTGGGAGTTCTGAATCATTTATTTGGGTTCACATATATCTGGAAGCGCAATCTATGGTCTGAGGGATTAGATTCTGAATATAAATAGCACAAAAATACATCTAAAAAACCGCGTAGGTAATTTGCTGGCAATTCCCCAACAATCCGTTTTATTTGCTCCAGAGTGTACTCCAGCAGATAAACCCTTCCCGATGACTTTTCCCCTGTAAAATTCATGGATAAAAAATCTGGCACCCGGAACACAGAGACCGTTAGTTTCGAAACCAAACCCACAACTGCCTCGAACTTCAGAAGACCTACCGGATTGCTGTCGATTGAGGGTTGCCTAACAGAAACCGCCGAGAATCAGAGAGGAGCTAGGAGACAAGCGAGCGAACCTCAGCCTCGCAGGCTCTTTCCTGGAAGGGCTTGAGAGCCTCGTCCAGCGCCGCCGTCGCGCTGCCGTCGTCCGCCGCCATGCTCGCCGCCGGTCGCCTGAACCCCTCGCGTGCCCTCGGATTCGGATCAGTCTTCCAGGTTCCAGCTGGTCAAGTGATTTCAGTGGGTCGATTTTTTTATTCAGACGAAGGCCATGTTTGGTTTAGGTGTGTAAAAGTTTTGATGAGAGAGAAATGATGTTTTGACCACTAATTAGGGGTATTAAATAAAGTCTAATTATAAAATTACCTCCACAACTATGGTACTGTAGCAGTTGCTCTAGCTAATGAGGCTTTTGACCGCACGATTAGAAGATGATTGAGTGCAATTACTGTAGCATCACTGTAGCCAATTATGATGAAACTTGGCTCATTAGATTCGTCTCGAAAAGTTACATCCATTCCTAAAAAGGTTTTGCAAATAAACTTCGTTTAGTACTTCATGCATGCATTCATCCAAACATGGCCGAACTGGGGGAGCGGATGGACAGGCCAGTAGGCCACAGGCCTATTTGTGCTACTCCTACAAGCCCATCAGGCTTGCTCCAACGGAGGCCTGTAAAGCGCCCCCACCCCACGTATGGGGAGTTCTGGAGGAAAATCCGATTCAACGGTTCCCCCAAAGTTCTCTTTATATGGGGGGAGTTGAAACTCTCCCCACATATGGAGTGAGTTCCAACTCCCTCTATATTTCTAATTATACCGTTTCTTCGCGATATTAATTCTGTTTGAGCCCCATAACATGATGATAATATGTATTATGACAGTACAAATACTGTATGATTTTTTAAATTTAAAAACGTTAAATAAATAGTTAGTTAATGAATGATAGTATATAGGGGGAATAGATATGGGGGAATGGCTGGAGAGAAGGAGTTATAGGGGGAGGAATCTTTTAAAAAAAAGTAATAAAATATAGTAAATAGTATGTTTGGGGGAGTTGGACGGGGGAATGGTTGGAGATATCCTGAGGCCCACCTGATCGACCACCCAGCACATCATAGGCCCATTTTGGAAGGTTGATGGCGGGGAACCGGACACCGAGACACGCAACAATGGTGACGGCAAGGGGAAATCCGGACACGCGCGAACCGGAAACCCCATCGCAAATAGCAGAGCGGCCAAAGTAAACCTAGCCCCTCCGCCGCCGACGAAGCGCGCGGCGAGGAAGATGGCGTTGTACCTGCTCTTCGAGGCGGCGTCGGGGTACGCTCTCTTCCACGCGTACGGCATCGATGAGATTGGGCAGAGCGTGGACGGACGCCGTCCGCGCCTCCGTGCTGGACCTCCAGCGTTTCGGCAAGGCCGTCAAGCTCGCCAGCTTCTCACCCTTCTCCTCCGCCGCTGACGCGCTCAACCAATGTAACGCCATCTCCGAAGGTATCGTGCTCTCTCGCCCCCGCCTGCTCGAAACCCCTGCTCATAGCTTGTTTCCGATCCCATTACTCCCCGACCCGACTGAATTTTGAGCGGTGTGTGGACTGTGCAGGGATCATGACCGACGAGCCGAGGAACTTCCTCGAGCTCAACCTGCCCTAGGTAAAAGAGGGGAAGAAAGCGAAGTACAGTCTCGGTGTCATGGAGCCCAAGATTGGGTCTCACATCTCAGAGGCCACGGGTATCCCCTGCCAGAGCAACGAGTTCGTCCAGGAGCTGCTCCGAGGAGTGCGGCTGCACTTCAATCAATTCATTGACCAACTCAAGGTGATGAATTTGCTTCTAAGCTTGACATCGGTTTTGTAACCCATCCAAATATGGAGTCTCGACTCTAGAGTCTAGAGTCTAGAGTCCAGACTATCGTCAAGGGAGAACTAAATGCTGCAAGCGCTTTGTAGAGTGCTTTGCTGTACATTGGCGGGTTATTGGAGAATTTTGATTTTCTCGTTAAATTATACTTGTCTAGCTGAAAAGTATGATTTTGCACGGCTTGCGAATTATATACTACAGAGGTTACGAGCATCACTTCAGATTTAACTACTTGCTGCTTGTGCTACAAATTTTTGTTCTGGGTGTAAGTTCTGCAAGGCAGCTTGACGTAACAAATGATATCATTTTTGTTCTTGTTTGTTTACTGTCTCCGTTGGTGGTTGTTTACAGGAATCTGACCTAGGCTCAGCTAGGCCTGGGGCATAGTTATAGCAGGGCTAAGGTCAAATTCAATGTGAACCGTGTGGATAATATGGTGATTCAAGCGAACTTTCTGTTGGACACACTCTATAAGGATATCAATTCCTTCTCCATGAGAGTGAGGTAGGTCTTCCATTTCTAATCAAACTATTTACAGGTCAATATTTCTTAGATGCTGTGACAAGTTGTTCACCTCAACTTTATTTTGACACTGATAATTCTAAATATATTTGAATGACCTTAGTTCTGTTGTTTTGGTTCCGTGTGCTGCTAATGATATTCTGACCTGCAGTCATGTCATTCTGGTCTACACTGTCATGCTTCCTCATTTTAATACATGCAAGTGTCAGCGTGAAAGGGTTTCTAATATCTGCTGCTCTTTACAGAAAGCCAACTTAAGTTTTGATGCAATTAATATTAACATCTGTCATGACTTCGTCTGGAATTCTTAACTCTGGGTACTGTTGAATACAGTTTGGAGGTATCTTACAAATGTTGCCAATACATGTGCCAAAGATTGCTAAACTCATCATATGTGCATATATACTCTGTTATGTTCGTAATTGGCATTGCTACAAATCTTTTCCATTGATGATTATACAGCTATATTTTGAATATCCTGTATGATGGTGATGTTGATTTGGATGTATTGCTAACTGTAATGCAGGGAGTGGTACTCATGGCATTTCCCAGAGCTAGTTAAAATCGTTAATGACAACTACCTTTATGCTAAGGTTGCGAAGTTTGTGGTGAACAAATCTGATTTATCAGAAAATGACATTCCGGCTTTAGCAGATCTAGTTGGAGATGAGGACAAGGCGAAAGAAATTGTTGAAGCAGCAAAGGCATCTATGGGTAACATTACATCTTCAAGACTTCAACTAGTTTTGCAATAGCTGTATCTCCGTGGTAACTTTTTGCTTTTCTTTCTCTGTTATTTGAGGCCAGGATCTTTCACCAGTTGATTTGATCAATGTCCAACAGTTTGCCCAGCGGGTCATGAATCTATCTGAATACCGTAAAAAGCTCTATGAGTATTTGGTAACGAAAATGAATGATATTGCACCCAACCTAACATCTTTGATTGGTGAAGTTGTTGGAGCTCGACTAATCTCTCATGCTGGCAGTCTGTCCAATCTTGCAAAGTGCCCTGCCTCCACTCTTCAGATACTTGGTGCTGAAAAGGCGCTTTTCAGGTACCTAGAGCTGTTTATGTGTTTTTTAGCCTCTTGTTGATAGTTTGCTGCTTGAATGCTGGTATTGTGGCAAGTGTTCAAACTTTGCCCTTTACACCGCTGAATTCTTTTTTTTGGTTGCTCTCTATTTAATTGCAGAGCTCTGAAAACTCGTGGAAATACACGAAAGTATGGCCTCGTATTCCACTCATCTTTCATTGGTCGTGCATCAGCTAGGAACTAGGGCCGAATGGCTCGGTACATGGCAAACAAGTGTTCCTTTGCTTCACGCATTGATTGTTATTCAGGTCAGTTGCAGAACTTTGTTTGCAAACGTTCATATGTTGGCACCCCTTTCTGAGTTTCCTGAATGTTAAACTTTGGATACCAGAGTTGAATACATCCATTTTCGGAGAGAAACTGCATGAACAAGTTGAGTAGAGACTGGACTTCTATGACAAGGGTGTTGCACCTCGGAAGAACCTTGATGTAATGAAAGCTGCCATTGAGGGTATTACAAATGCAGTTTCAGAGGATGGTGATGGTAAGGACATACACCCTCCTTGGTCGAAACACTCAAATTCAACTCATGCTTCGTTTCAGCGTAAAAATTGTATTGAACACATTTTTGCAAATTCCTTTTACAGGAAATGATAAGAATGATGTGTCTGCTAAGAAAAGCAAGAAAAAGAAGTCTAAAGCTGAGGCTGAAGGTGAAGCAATGGACGTTGATAAGCCTGCTGCTGGAGAGGATGAACCTCAGACTGAGAAGAAGAAAAAGAAGAAGAAGAAGCACAAGCTCGAGGAGACCCAGGATGAAGAGATGGCCACCGGGGCGGCCAATGAGGATGTCAAACAAGATGAGACTCCGAAGAAGAAAAAGAAAAATAAGAACCATGCGGCATCAGAGGATGTTGAGCCTAAGACAGCCACCGAAGGGAAGAAGAAAAAGAAAAAAAATCCAAAACCGATGACAATGACATATAATTATTTGATGGCTATTTCTTGTGGCTGTTGGATAATGAAGATAATTGTCTAGGATCTTGTTCATGGCTCTACAGATTCTAATCAGGCTTAACAATTTAAGCTTCACCTGTGGTGAGGAATCACATTTTGTACCCTTGTTGAGGTTTATAACGTAGGGAGGCAATGGTGCATGGATTGAAATGGAAGAGCTACTTCGCAACCTTAATTCCTTTGGTTGATGATTGTGAGGTGCTGAATCTTGGAAATTTGGCGTTCTTTAAGGTAGCATTGCCAGTTACGATAAAAAAAACTGAATGTGTATATATGTATTATCTTATTTCTTTGCTGCAGTGAAGTTTTGCAACCACATTTTTGCAATATTATAGCTGAATTTACTCCACATAGGTAGCTTGTTATGAGGCGCTTCATGGGTAATTGATTCCAGGCAACTTTATCAGTGGTTAAAAAAAAAACTAGCACAAGTTCTCCTAAGACTTCGACACTCCTATTCCACTGGTACTGCAACTATTTGCTTAGTTTTCATGTCTTCTGAGGCCCTTCAGAACCTGTTCGACTTCATGAACTACCCCAAGCCTTCTGAACCACCCAGCAAGCAACTGAGAAGGCTCTTCACCAATTACAACACCATTTTCTTCAAGCTCTGTCAAAAATTCCAGTGCTGTTTCCAACATGTTCGCCTTCTCATAAGCACCCAGGACCAAGGCAATGCATTTGTTACAAGGTGTCAATCCTGCTGTTCTCATATTTCGGATCACACAAACAGCTTCATTGATTCGATTGGAGAGACAGTAAGCATTCACCAAGAGGGCACAGAGCTTTGTGTTAGGCACTACCCCTGCAAATTGTATGACATTGAAAATCCGTTGTGCCCCATCTGAATCGCCTTTGTATGAATAGGCTCTCAGTAATGCCTTGTAAACTTCCTTTCCTGCAAATATCTGCTGATCCTCCATTGCTTTGATTATATCTTCTGCTTTGTCCAACATGGCAGCCCTGATATAAGCCATGATCATTGAGCCGTATGCGCGCTTATCCAGCGGGAGGCCAAGCAAGATAATTTCTTTGAAAATCTCCTTTGCTCGAGTGAGATCTCCAGCCTTACTGTACATGTCCATCAGTGCAGTCAACATGACCTGATCACAAGGGAAGCCTCTGCCTTTCATGGCATGAAATGCATCCTCAGCTTTCTGCAGCAGCTTCTGCTTGCCATAGATGTGGATCAACTTGGTGTAGTCACGAACATTTGCTTCAAAAGAATCCTCCAGCAACGCATACTCCAATACCTAGCAATCATGCATGACTAACGTTAGATTACATGACTATTAAGGTCAATGCCAACAGAGTAACAGTGAAACCGAACAAGGAACAAACCAAAAGTCTAATAAAGGTGATGAGAGTAAATTAGAGCATGTCGCTTGCCAAGAACAAATTTCACAATTTTAGGCTACGTGATAGTGGAGTCAATTTCTATCATTTCAAATTTTCATCCAAGCACAACAGTGACCAGAGAACATTTGATCCAGGTACAACACTGAAAGAGCCCATCTTTGAGCAATATAGAACCAACTGATCATATCAACCACTATGTACTTCAAAAACCTCAAAATGAAGCGTTTCCTAGTTATTACAGTGATCCAAGCAGCTCAAACAACATAACGACTTGAAAAGTTCAGTCTTTGAAAAAAAAAATGCTTCAGAAGTTCAGAGTTATAACAGTCAGGTAGCGAAATGCTCACTGTTGTCAGTGTCACTAACCTCAGCAAGCAGCAGGCTCTGCATTGCCTTCAGCTCCTTGAGGACCAGCAACCAGTCCGCCCTCTTGGGCTTCATTGCCTTCACCCAGTACGCGAGCAAGGTACCAAGGTTCTCATCCCCGGGAGACAGGCACACCACGCGCGTCATCAGGGCCTTGCAGCGATCGGGCAGCTTCGGAGACAGGCCCCGAATCGATCGCTCCTGTGACTCGGATAGATCGGACCCGAACGCATCCCACCTGATCCTTGGCGCCTCGCTCACCGCCATCTGCTCAGCCTCGGCGGCCAGAACCTGCAGCTCCGCTCCATGGCCACCAGACACGCAAGCGCATTGGCTAGCGGGCTTCCAGGGCTTTGTGATCGTGGCGCCAGTGACCTTGCTGCCTACCGAGTGCAAGGCCGTGATGGCGAGCGACGCCATGGGAATGGAGCAAGACGGGACGGCGCCGGAGAAGATGAGGAGAAGGTGGGGCGTGCCATTGCAGCTGAGGAAGACGAAGGCGCTATCCAAAGAGGCGGGGAGAATCTGAGCCGTCCGTTGATCGAAGATCCGATCCGACGGCCCATATTGTCCCCATTCCACCGCGGAATATCCGCGCCATAGATGCCTGATCGCACGGGTGTCCGGCTCGTTGGGGAGTCTGTCACGCGGGCCCCACTCGCACCCGCGCCGCCAGATATAAATAAGCGGGGCGCGCGGCCCGGCTTGCTCCTCTTCATCTCTAGGGTTTGAGATTTTAGCCGCCGCCGCCGCTCCTCACGTTCTTGAGAAGTCGCAGCCGACGTAGTCCTCAACGGATCCGATGGCCGTGACTTTCTCGGACCTCCACACCGCCGACGGCCTCAAGGCCCTCGAGGCGCACCTCGCCGGCAAGACCTACGTCTCCGGGTGAGCCCGATCGATTGCTCTTGCTTACTCTTGCGCTAGCTCTTATTAGATCTGTTGATTGAATAGATTTGTGCTTAGTTGCTTGGATCCTCGCTGAGTCGCGGTGTCCAGATTATACACTGTGATAAGAGATCTTGATGTTTTAGCTTCGAATTTAGCAAATCTCTCAAGTGATTTAGGGCGAGCTGTGTTTGCTTATGGTGATTGTTTTTTCTTCTGCAGGGATGCGATCAGCAAGGACGACATTAAGGTGTTTGCGGCGGTGCCGTCGAAGCCTGGTGGTGAGTTCCCCAATGCTGCCAGATGGTACGAGACCGTCGCCGCGGCTCTTGCTGCCAGGTGTGAATTCCAGTGTTGCAGCTCGTTATCCATGCTTGTGATGTGGTTGGCTAATGTGTAGTTGGCTAATGTGTTTCATTTGCTGCAGATTCCCTGGCAAGGGTGTCGGTGTGAATCTGCCTGGAGCGGGATCGGCTCCTGCAGCAGCTGCTCCTGCGGCTGAGGTTGCTAAGGTTTGTTGTTCCCATCCTCCTTTCATATTGCCCCTTGTTTCTATCAACTTGTGATGGTTGAGCAATTGAGTATCGCTGCTTTATTTGATTTATTACTGTATGCTTTATTGAATAATTCATTGTGGGTACTCTAGATGCATTATTCATTGACTGACATGGTAACTGTAAATTGGATTGATCTAGCTATCTCATAAATTATATAGTTGTGTACATGATGTGGATGTCTTAGATCAATGCATTTGTCATGCCACAATCAAAAGCCAGCTAACTGAAAACAGTAGTTCCACTAGCAGTAAAATCAAGTGTACCCTACTACCCTAGAATCAATGATAGGCATGAATCTCCTGATTTCATAGTATATGATGAAGCTCCTCAGTTCGTATATGATGCTACTAAGTTGATTTGTTTTAATAATATATTGTGTTTGATATACTGTAGGATGATGATGATGACGACTTGGATCTTTTCGGTGATGAAACCGAGGAGGATAAGAAGGCTGCTGATGAGCGTGCGGCTGCCAAGGCCTCTGCCAAGAAGAAAGAAAGTATGCATAATTTTCAGTTTGGAGTGGTAGCCTAGTTGTTTACTCAAATCAGTGGGCAATCTTGCCACTGCTACATCCAGATTTTGTCAGTTGTGCATAGTTTGTGTGCTTATACATATATATACAGGTGGCAAGTCCTCTGTCCTGATGGACGTGAAGCCGTGGGATGATGAAACTGACATGAAGAAGCTTGAGGAGGCTGTTCGCAGTGTCCAGATGGAGGGTCTCACTTGGGGAGCTTGTAAGGAACTTCTATCTGTCTCTATCATAGCTAGCTAATAGATTTGCCTGTGACTAACACACTTTAATGTTGCAGCAAAGCTTGTGCCCGTTGGTTATGGTATCAAGAAGATGACAATCATGTTGACCATTGTGGATGACCTCGTGTCCATTGATAGTCTGATTGAGGACCACCTCATGGAGGCACCCATCAATGAGTATGTCCAGAGCTGTGACATTGTTGCCTTCAACAAGATCTAGAATCCCAATTATCGGGCACTAAATCTGCTGCTGGGGTCTTGGTCTCTTGGAACTGGATTGGTTATGATGGCAAGCGCTCAAGTTTCTCGTGGGATGCGAGCTCTTACCCCTTTTAGTTACTCTGCTATAGAAATTGTCGGGTCTGAGTCTATTGTTCAGTGCTGCCAGGTTTTTGAATATCTGTTTATCTTGAATAGTTGAACTGCTGGGCGGTGAAACATGTGCTGTGTCTAATGTACACCAGTTTTCTGTGCAACGCTAGTTTTGAACGAGGATGAGAAACGTGTTTCTGATACTGCTTTTCTGTCTGCAATAGCATATAGTTGCGGGAATGATGATATGGTGTTCTGTGGTAACTGATGCGGATGATGTTTTCCTCTATATGATCGTTTGATTGTGTTCATTTAATGCACTGATGCACAAGATATCACCAAGGTCGGGTTTGAGTCTTGGCTGTGCAAAAAAAAAAAAAAACTCACTAATCAGTCAATCATGCTCACAACATTACTGATTAATAGCTCCTGATGTGCCGAGGAGCCTAGGTTCCCCACTCGATTAATGAGCAAGAGGCATGCCCCTGCTGGCCGTAGTAGCCCAGGGATCGGATGTGGCCTACTGCAACGGCTGAAGTAATTGAAAATCACATACTGCAGTGGTTTGAAATGTATAAACAGGGACAAACTGTTAATAGGAATGCAGTAGATGAGTGTCGACCAAAGGTGCAAGATCAAAGTAGATGATGACGATGACGACACAAGGATCAACACATGATATGTGCTTTCCGAAGGTGCCAAGATCTGAATGTACACACCATGCTAAGGCCCCGTTTGGGAGGGCTTCACCGGCGGCTTCAGGTGAAGCCCTCCCAAACGTTTGTTTCACACGTGAAGCCGGTTCTGAAGCCGTCGGCGGCTTACACAGCCAAGGTGAAGCCATGAAATCGTGGCTTCACGCGGCTTACACATCAATCTAACAAGTGAACTGTTTTGCCAAATATTTTCTAAAACGGCTCCAACTCCACCAGAAAAGCCGCTCCATCTGAAGAGCCAGAGCCGGAGCTGTTTTTGGAAGAGCCGAAGCCCTACCAAACGGGCCCTAACTGCAATTACTGACCCTGAAAAAGAAAGCAAATTACCAGGGCAAGTTCCTGAACCTGTGAGAAAATCGATGCTTTCCCTTAGCCAGTGCACCAGCGCAGTATCCTCAACATTCAGAAAATGTCTTTACCCATCAGAATGATCAGCAGTTTACCAACTGCTCCTTTCTACCTACGAGGCTACCACACCGCGCACACAGCACTCCTCTTTCTCTCTATATATATAGCAGCAACAAGCTCATCTACGATCGGCCGACCCATCTCATTTCACTTGGGATCCATAGTGTTCCAGTTTCACCTGGAGCAGCGCGGTCCAGGTGGCCGCGGCGGCGCTGGCGCTGGCGCCGCCGCTCGGGCGCCGGGGAGAAGCGCGGCGGGCCCTCTCCGTCCTGGCGGTCCTGGCGAGCTTCACCTCGAGCCTGGCGCTCTTCGCCATCCTCCTCGTCTACATCAACTACATGCTGGGCACCTGGCGGAGCTGCGACGCCTTGAGCAGAGCTAGCTCCGTGGCCTGGCAGCTCGTCGGCCTCGTCCTGCAGCTGATCGCTCTCGCCTTGCTCTGGTAAACCCCCCATCGGTTCCTGATCAGCGTGGGAACTTAGTGAGTCTGTGTGGTAATATCAGTCACATCTGATCTGGGAGCTCAGTCTTTCTTAATTAGTGCAAGCCGGCAGGCACTTTAATGATCAATGAACTAGCAGCTTGATGATACGAGTGTGTCGTAGTTGAGGGTTAGGCTGTTATTCATGTATCTGCAGCTGGCCTTGTGATGATGATTCAACTGCTGTTACATATATAAGTTCTTTTATCGAGAGTAAGTAAATCAGTAGCATGCATTGTGGATTCTTGTTGAGATTAATTAAGCAGCTGGGCGTTTGCGGTGACGTGTCGGCTCCACGTTCGTTATTACTAGCGATTGCTGATGTTAAATTCAGTTTACATGAAACATGAGCAACAGTTCTACGGCTTCCCCTTTCCTCCCCGCCGCCCGGCTCCTACCCCGACTTCCAGCGCCTCCTCCCGAGCGTGAACTGCGCTCGCCCATCCCGCCGCCTTCTCTCCCGAGCGTGAACTCCGCCTGGGCCATCACGACGATGGCGCGGCCGCGCTCGCCCATCCCGCCGCCTTCGTCATCGACCCTGGTGAGTTCACAAGGAATGCGCGTTAGATCCACCCATCATTGCTGATGAGCCGAATGAAACAATCGACGCAAGAGAGGGGAGGATGGGATCGGAGGGCCGCGTACCTGGCGGCGACTTCACGGAGGAGGCCGGCACCAGCGGCGGGTCCCGCACACGCCGCCCCTCTCTCCCACTCTCGGACTCTCCCCGTCAGTGCCCATGGAATCACACCCACTGATCCACCCATCTTCGTCGGCGGCGCCGACCCTGGCACCGGCACCGCGCCGCAGTCCGCCGACCCTGGCCGCCGTGGGCGAGGGCCTCTCCGGCTCTGGCGCCGCCACTGAGGACCCCGTCCTCATCCGCGTCCTCCCCGGAGCCGTCGGCCGTGGCGTCTCCTCTATCCCGCCCCACCCATGTCCTCCGCCTCCTTCCTCTCTCCCCTCTCTCTACGGCCCCCATTCGGCTTCGGGCCTCGGAGTTGGAGAGCAGCTCCAGCCAAGGTACGACGCTCCAACCACTCGATTCTACCTTGGCGCGTGTATTGGGCGCAGCTAAACCTTCATTATAGCAGTACCTTGCCCTCTTACGTTGTTGGATTTGTTTAATTTTGCATTTTGCTGGTTGAATCTGGGTTCCAGTCTCCCATGTTTGTTGTGTTTGCTGACTGTCGATTTGTGAGCTCCTATACTATAGTGGTTAATATGTCCAGTTCGTTCTCACTTCTCAGAACTGCAGTTTTGCTCATCGCCTGATGAATGTTATCTACCTAGCCAATCTATTCCTCATTGGGCATTTTTTATTCTTGGAATAATTCGGGCCTATTCTTTCTCTTTTTTCTTTGAACGTTTAGGAATGGAGATTGCGGCACTGTCTCGTGCTTCAGAAATGATCCGGATGTTCCAACGACATCTGACTACGATGGCGGCTTCAAGTATATTGCCCAATCAGAGAGCTCCAGTGCTGTGGCGGCAAAAGAGGAGGAGGTGGGAAGTTCAAATGGGGAGCAGGAGTGAAATTTCAAGGACATGGGTTGGTTCCTGCAAGTGCAGAAGGCAAGTATGTCTTCTTTACTGCATCCTAACCTGCTTGTATTTTTCTTAGAATTTACTTGATGTAGATGTAGAAAATATCTCTAAGCAATTCCATTTCCTCCTCTCCTCTACATTTCTAGCTTGGCATTTCACTTGCATTCCATTATGTTTAATTGCTGGAGCATAGTACTTACTTTGTTAAACAATATTATTCTGCTTCATGCTACTGTGGAAATTTGCTTGGCATTTCACATGTGTTGTATGTAACATGTCCGCTTTTACTACAATAAATGTACAGATCTTAGCAACCACTAACATGAGTTTCAGTCTCAGTTTTCGCATAGACTAAAGAGGTAGTCTTTTTGAATAATTTTACAACATGATCTATGTTTGAGTGATTTAAACATTCTTTTTTACAATTTATAAACTTATTTTCTGTGATCAGTATTGGTCACATATTAGTTCTGGTCACACTACTGTGGCAGCAATCATTCCCATTGAAACTGAAGTTTTACATTCAGGTCAGTCTTCTTTTTTACTTCCCACCTTTCTGTCTAATAACTCATTCATAATGAATGAGTTGGTTCACACATTAAGTGTATTGAGTATTAGAAAAGAAATTTCAGTCAAACTATGATTTGAGTGAAAATAATTTTTTAGCTCCCTTTCGCAATTTTGTGTGTACCAAGAGATAATTCACACATTAGTGGTTTGGGCACTCTGATTACTTTTGAAGAAAGTGGTGCTAGGTCATGTCTCAAGAAAAGAAACTGTACTCAAGTCAAGTGTATTGAGTGTTAGAAAAGAAATTTCAAGTCATCAGGGAGCAATGCCTGGCTCATCTGTCAACATGATAGTGACATAGATCATTATTATTGAAGTCATCAAGGAGGAAATGCTTCACTGATCTATTGAATAGGAGTCTGCTAGAAGGTGGATTTTTATGCAGATGCACATAAGTCTGGTAATACTTTTTAGTGGCTTCTTCACTGTACTTTAGTTAGAATAAGAAAATGGTTGTTTTCGAATGACTTCTTGTTTTGGTTCTAAAAAGCAGATTACTCCAGAGTTAATGTTTTTTTTCCTAACTAATAAGATCTCCTTGTGGTTACTCATGGATTTTTGTTCTGTTTAGATGAAGATGACTTGGTCCATTGCTTGGAGCAAGGGATACATGCTATCAGGAGGCATGCATACATGTTTATCAAGCCTGTGAGAAATCATTGTTTGCACACTTCAGTCAAACACATTTACTGCATTCCCTACTTTCACTGCATTGACAATGCTTGATCTCTGTGAAATATTGTGCATTGATAATGCTTGATCTCTGTGAAATATTGTTTGCAAACTTCAGGTTTCTAATAAATTTGTAGAATCAAATGATGTTTCATGTCTTCCTCTCCTGTGATCATAATTCATTTTGTACTCAGGTTATTTATTAGTTCTCAAAAAGCTCAATAATCTGCTTTGGCCAACTGACCTATTTTTTTATTCTCCATATGTGTTGTTTGCTTCTGTTGAAAACAAAACCATCTCAGCATAGTGTTCGTGGTTTTAGGGGACTTGGGCTCACCCCGAATATTTTTAGCAGCACCTCTGGTAGACTGTAAGCTGCCTACCCCAACTTGCTTGGGAAAAAAGGCTATGTTGTTGTTGTTGTTGTTGTTGTTGTTGTTGTTGTCTGGTAGACTGTAAGCTGATTGCAAGTCTGCTAAATTGTGAGTGGCATATAGACCCTCATGCTTAACTCGTGTCCTTTTCGAATAAATTTTCTTATAGTTTAACTTTTATCATCTCCCTCACTGATTTTTTTCACCTTTTTAGGTATGGCAATGTCAAATATGTTGATGGGAGGCATTGGCATAGCTATGAGGTCTATTTTTTTTAAAGCTTGTACAAATGTGCCTTTAAATGTACGAGTCTGCTTTCTGTTACGATGGTGTTCCTACCTCTTGCCTGGTCTTTATACTGAAGTATTGTTGTCATCACAGGTAAACCCTGACCAGCACCAGTAATGACCCTAAACCCTAAAGAAAATATGGTTAAATGTGATATGTATACTTTAAGACATGGAATATATTCTACATTTCATCTCAGCTTAAAGCCTTCTTGTCTGATCACAATATATTCTACTGTTCATTTTCTTAATAAAAATGATCAAACAGTATTTTTCCTATTACTTGATTCTACTTTAACATATATGTGCTATTTTACACGACCATGGTGTACATATTCAGGAAAATAAAAAATGAACAGAGGAATTCTCATGATGGCCGTGGCAGCGACGGAGGCGGGGCCGAGCGAGTGCAGCGGCAGGGCGGTGCTGGTCACGGGCAGACGGGCGGGGCGGGCCACACCGTGCTGCAGCTTAGCTCGTCACCGCGGTATTCCGCGTTATCGTCGTCGACAGCCTCGCCAACTCCTTCGAGATTGCGCTGCGCCGGGTGTGCGTTCTCGCGGGGAACATGCCAAAAACCTTGCCTTCCACAAGGTAATCAATACTGCGTACGTTCTCTCTCCCTCACTCAATGTTGGAATGTTAATTTGCTTCCTGCTATGCAAATGTGTGTTATTGCAATATAATATTTGATTGTCAAATACAAAGTGATGTTCTTTCCTTGTTGCATTGAGCCATTGCCTTTGTTGAGTTGCTGAGCAATTCACCTGTAGATCAAGATATGTTAGGATGTCCAAACCAAGTTATGTTATGTTGTCCAAATCAAAATATGTTATAATGTCCAGTAATAGTGTGGTGCTTTGTAAATGACAGATGGTGTTATATGTCATTTTTTTGCTGTTATCTATAATTCTGTAGCATAGTTTCCTGGACTGATAGCTTGGCATTTTTTTAATGCACCCTTGGAAAATTTATCATGTTTTATCAAGATAAAATAACAACTTAACTTTAATAGTGCTATTTGTAGTGTTTGTTTCAACTTTGTGACTAGCCTATTTTCATGTAGACTCTTTTTGGATTTGTAAACTTCAAGCCCTCCCATTCAATTAATGTAAATTATCGCCCAATTCTGGATCCTTGCTTGGAAGCTTTAGCAGCTGGTATATATATGCACTGATGCTTATTATTATTAACTGCAATTATATGTCGTTTAATGAAGTGGTTGTCCAAAATCTTTGTTGGAAAGGGGTAACCATGATACAGTGCATATGAAGTGGTTGTCCAAAATCCAAATCTAGAGGTGCAGTGCTGGTTGGTTTTGAAGCAACTGCAACACATTGAAATGGCACTACACATTCTGATACTGCTTGCCTTTTTATTAATGTACTTTCCATGCCTTTGGTGGAAGGATTGATCCTGAAAAGTTTAGATACAAAGAACCTAAGTATTTTCCTCATATCTTCACAACGGAATATCTGAAATCTCAATTGTGAAGTTTTGCTGATAAATAACCATTATACCTCCTTTGGCTTACTGTTTTAGATATAGATGGTTTATGTTTCTCCTTTTTATTTTAAATTTCATCACAATTTGTTTGCATAGTAGAATCTATATATATATACTATAAGGAACCAAAACAATGGGAAAAATCCATGTTGATGGGGAGCTGCATTAGCGTGGGGCTCTCCTCGACACCACTCTGCAGGAGACCGATGCCAGGCTATGATGTGTTTGAGGGATGAGGACAACGTTGGTGGCGCATTGTGTCTATTGTTCGTTTGGGTGATCCAATCCTATATTCTGTTTCATTTGGCATTCACAACTTGGTGTTTGCGTATTGGATTAACTACAAATGAAGCTCAGCAAGGAGCGGAGCACTGATGCAGCCATCCAACAAGTTAGCAGGAGACCTGCACATGGTGTCCTCTCTAAGATCCTTCTGTTCTGGCTATTCTTTGTAGAAATTGATCAGCTCAGTGCAGCTCCCTATAGAATACTACAGCTTTTGAACCTTTTCTATAGGAAGATAAGAGTATTTAGGTGAAGTAAGGGAAACGGTCTATTTGAGATCTTTATCACTGATCATAAGATATATTGGCTTGTGATTTCTTCATTATCTGGTATGTCATAGCTTGGTCAATTTCTTGCAAATAGTAACTTAGCACTTTTTTGTGTTGAAACTTTTAGCTGGTTATTGTTTAGAAATTGAAAGATACTCATGGGTTTACGTATTAGTTTTAATATGAAAATAATGCTGGTCTAACCACATGACAATGGCAGGCTTCTTCGCTTCCGTTGCAAGGGAAGAAAATTAAGAGAAGGATATAGATCAATATCAGTTTTGTTGCCATGGTCTCGCCTGCCACCCTGCAGGCCTGCACCCAATTTTCAGTTTTGAGCAATTTTGAAGTTTATAGCATTCATGCCAAATTATAATCACTTTATGTGATCTCTCGATCAGTGTTATCAAGTTTCAATTTTATGGACCAGTGTTATCAAAAGTTTTCTTTTGTCAGTGGTAATGGACATTTAATTCTCCCGATGTGGATGTTATTGTCCAGTTTAGCAATTTCACATGCTAATATCAATCAAATTTTAATTTTGGGTTACTGAGACGTTCAATTTTTTATTTGCAAATAAGATGAACAATTCATTTTCTGACAAAAACAATATGAAATATGGGTATAAAATCAATCGGCAGAACTAATCTCCGGGGTGTATTTCATGAAATTTGGGTGACCACATCTCTTTTTACTACAATCGATATACTTTAAAGAGATGTCAGCTAAATTTTATACTCCCTCCTTTTCTACATGAATATTGTTTAGCTTAGTTATCAATTTATTTTTATAATTGAGGAAGATGGGCCTTAACTCAAAATTACTATCCAAGGTTTACTTTAAAACAAATACCACATGATCTGATTACCTAAGGTTACCCTGAATTTGAGCAGCAGCCCTGCCCTCGTGAAGGAAGTGTAAGCTGTGTTGGCCCTGGCCGCCCGGTGAAGGAGCTTGGTCACCACCGGAGACGAGGACTACAAGTGGGGCATTGACTAAAGTGATCAGCCTGCGAATGGAATTTGTGATTTTTGTGCTTCGCCTGAGGAATAGCAGTGAAAATGTGAAATCGATAGAGGAAGAAGGTGATTTGCATAATAGGAGAGGATGTTCATAGGAAAGAAATACCTCATTTCATTTTGCTCTTTTAACGATTTCACATGTCATTTAATCAATCCACACTATTTTTGTTTTGGAGCTGGCCAGTGATAAATGCATACTGTTTTCATGGCAACATTTCTAGCCCGCTGTCTATATTATGAAGCTGGTTTTCCTGTTGCTTGATTGCGTTGTGAACATCTTTAGGGGATATCGAATCTCTGCCATTTATCAAAGATTTCATGTCAATTGTCCTATACTATCATGTGAGAAGCTTCATACATTCTGATGCATACAATATCCATCTTCAATGAGTATTCATGAGTGGTGATCTCACTTCTATATTATTTGGTTTGACATTTAACAGGTAGTGGGAACTTCATATTCTTGTGACAATGCTTCTCAAGTTAGCACCTGAAATTGATGAACCTTTTTTCCTTGTGGTAACTTATTTACTTTGTTCTCCCATTTTCCTGTGCAGAATTTTAGAGAGTAAAAGAACTGAGCCATGACAGTAGGAGTCCCAGCAATACTGTCTCAACATACCAACAAGCTAAAGTTAATTTCCTGATATTGTGACTGAGTAGAGATGTCTGGGAAATTGGTACTCAATAGTCAATGCT
Organism: Panicum virgatum; assembly: GCF_016808335.1. NCBI lineage: Eukaryota > Viridiplantae > Streptophyta > Magnoliopsida > Poales > Poaceae > Panicum > Panicum virgatum. The sequence continues at coordinate 68,205,667 of NC_053146.1, forward strand.
CTTTTTAACATCCAGAGTGATTGGTAGTAATATTTGAGAAACTTGGAGCCACTGACACTTATAACATGTCTTTGGATAAAGCTGGGATGGGAATAATAATAGCATTACTTGAAACTAGAAGTAGTAATAGCATAACTTGAAACTAGGAGTAGTACCAGCATAACTTGAAGTTCTTTCAGCAAGAGTGGCAGGTCCAAATTTGTCCTATCTCGTGTGATTAGTGTAGTCTAAAAATTTTTGCCAAGCATTTAAACTAAAGGTTGGCACGCAGGCAATAATATAAACAAAAAACTAAGTTATATGGATTTAAGGGACAGTTTTGAAATTAGGAAGTAAATGGGAATTAGTAATTAAATATTGTGCAAGAGTGATGTCATCAAGATATAATTAAGAAATAATTAAATAAATAAGTAAAACAGGTAATGTAGGCAAGAATTATATTTTATATTATAGTTGAAATAAAAGATGATAGATTTTACCGATCAAAGACAGATAGTGCAGCTCACAAGATTTCTAAAATTTGAATATAATTGAATACATCGAACATCAAAATTGTTTTGCTAAAAGAAAAATTCATGTCTACTCCATAGGCATGACATTAATGGGTATTGAACTTGTATGCAGTACGGAGGCATTGCGCCTGGCAGATTTGCAGAAGAAATGACAATGGCTTTATTTGGTCATGTGCATATAACACATGCACATGGCCATGGTTTATTACACTTCTATCGTTGCACGCGATGGCTCGGTGTCAGTGGCTTATGACTATTCACGATGGCAATTGAGCAGCATGCATCGATAATGAAAGTGTTCGACAATACAGGAAGCATGCGGTGATGCATATATGAGGTGAGCAGTGGTGCGGACGGGGAGGCATGGCCATCGAGCGGTGGGAAAGCATGCGGCAAGCTAGATGTTGCCTGTCGAGGCCCTAGGGAAGAATGCAACTTGGCCTCCTACTCGGCGAGGGCTATTGGAGTGTTATCCCGTAAGTTTGCAGCGAATAGAATGCAATGCATTATTAGAAAAGCAACCGTATTCGTAGCGGTATCATGTTTTGAATATATTTTTATAATTATATACTTATACATACTATTATACATTATCTTATACATACCAATTACCTATTTTTATAATTATATTTTTTTCATGTTTCAAATATTTTGTCTGTTTTCACCACAATTGAGACCTCGTTGCTTGTTTTCATCATATATATAGTTTCTCAAAAATATTTGTTGCAATTAAAATTTAGCGTGGCTACTTTTCATGACATTGTTCTTCAGACACGTGCGATGCCGCACGTTTGAATTAACACAGCTCCGAATTGAGTCGCGCAGGGCGCGAGCCCCCAGATCCACCTGCAGGAACCTTCTTACAACAACATCTACCCTCACTACATTTCTTTCCGACCATGTAGAGAGTCCACAATAATGTAACCACCTTGATCAACGCCGCCGAGGCACCCTGACAAATTTGACACGTGTTATCCTCCCATTTTATAATATGCCAACAGATTTCTTGCTGTCCTTGATTTTGGAGAAGAGGTGATTGTACCATCCTCAGCAACCTGCAGCAAAAGTGGACATAGTGTAGTCTTCAGATCAATTCCTCGAGCCTCTCTTGTTGAGGAGATTTGATTTCGTATTTATGATTTCGTATTTTTGGTCATTGCAGGTACCCCAATTTTACCTTCGCCCGTAACTTTCCCTTCCAGTGGTCGATTTTTTCAACGGTGCTCTCACGTGGCGGAGTCCGCCACCCACTACCCACCTCTTTATTGCTGTTGTCCATCTGGATCCCGCAGCGCCCCCACGCCCCTTTCTCCTTCCAACCGCAGCCCCCATGCCCTTTCTCCTTCCTCCGTTCCCCCTCATATCCATCCCCGTGCCCCTTCTCCTTCCTCTTGCATCCTCGGCGTGGCGGCGGCGGCCGCGGGGAGCTCCACCTGCGACGCGGGCGCTCGCCCCCGGCGGCGGTGGCGAGCCCCCGGGTGTGGCATTATTTTTTTTCTTTTTTATTTTGTGGATGCAAAGTTGTGTAAAAAAATTCCCAAATAAAAAAATTACCAAAGTTCTTTTATTTTTTGGATGCAATTTTATTTACCTTGAGTTTTTTTTGTTTTGGAAGCAAAAATATTTTACCTAAAACTTTTTTCTGGACGCAAAATTTCCCTCTTCAATTGTTCTCAATTTGCTTCTTAAATTTTTCTCGTCAAAATTTTGTGTCTCTTTTTTTTCAAACTTTTTTCCTTGAATTTTTTTTCTGAAAATCAGAAAACGACAAAAAATTTATTAAAATAAAAAAATAAACGGTCGGAAAATCCACGGTAGGAACTTCTGGGGGTCGACCGTAAGACTGCCCCAGGCTTGTAAAACCTCAGAGCCGAACTACCTTTTAGCCCATCCCAGACCCGATAAGCAACAGAACCAATTTTCACCGGAGATCTCTTCTCTGGGGGCCCACGAAGCCCAACTAGTTATTTCCGTCTTTCTCCTCTAGCCACCGCCCACCGAACCCCATCGCCGCCACTCCACACCGCCGTTCCCACCGCGCCCCTCTGCCACCCGCGGCCCGCCGTGCAGGTCGCTTCGCCCCCGCACCTAGGGCGACCGCCGCCACAGGCGCACGCACACACGCTCTCTACCTGTCGCCGGAGCCAGTTAGCCATGGCGGAACCCACCGAGAGGGACCAGTTCACGGACGAGGAGGAAGGTGACTTCCTAGACGAGGAGCAGGACGACCAAGGACTTGGAAGCGAAGACGAGGAAGGAGGAGCAGGAGCAGGAGCAGGGGGCAAGAGGAAGCGGCTGGGGAAGAGCCTGGGCGGGTTCGGCAAGCGCGGGGTGTGCTACCTCAGCCGCGTCCCGCCGCACATGAACCCGTCGCACATCCGCCAGATGCTCTCCAAGTACGGCGAGGTGCTCAGGATTTACCTCGTGCCCGAAGGTAAGCAATCCGCGGAATCGACGCTCGCGTACATAATAGCTGCAAATTTTGGTGGGATCACTGCACAGCGTAGTGCCTATTTCAGGAGCTTAATGTGTCCCGTAGATAAACTCTTGTGGCATGGATGGTTTCCATCGACTGATTCAGTTAGATATAGTCACACAATGCATGATTTGTTTTTTAGTTTGCTGCGGCAAAGCATGGTTCCTCTTTTATTGAAGAGGCTTGTGCTACTTGCGTTTCTGCTGCTTTTATGATTTTAGCTATGATTTCCATGCTAATTGAAGTACATGTTGCTGGACCAATAAGCTGCTCTTATATATACTAATGTCTGCCATGTCCATCCTTCAGGTCAAGGTCATCGTAAGCATACTACTGTTAAAGCAAAGGCTTACTCGGAAGGGTATGTTTTGGACAGGACACCAAAAAAGGGAGAGATGCACTGCTTTGGAGAACTTTGGATTCTGTATCTGAAATGTTACTCTAGATAGCAGTGAAACATGTGCAAATATTCATATCAACACCACCTTTATTACATTTGTGGACAGTTTCACCAAAGCCTCAAATTATTTACTAGTGTTCTCTTCATTTTTTTTTTGCATGTACTCATTCTTCTTTTAGGTGGATTGAATTTGCAAAGAAAAGCGTTGCCAAGAGAGTGGCTAATCTTCTTAATGGTGAACAAATAGGTGTGTTCTCATTGACATTTTATTCTTTTTTGCTATTATCTGTTGGTAGTGTATATATGGTTAGCTGTTTGAAGAGGTATTAGATGTATAGTTCTTGCATGAAAATCGTAGTCTGTTTGTTCTAGAGCTTTTGTTTTCGTTGGCAATCACCAGGCAATAATCTTTGCTAATGATTTACTTTCTTAGGTGGAAAGAAGAGGTCCACATTTTATTATGACATTTGGAACATTAAATACCTCAGGAAGTTCAAATGGGATGACCTGGTTGGTGAAATGGGTACGTGAAAATTCTAAACTACAATAATTTATGATTATATAGCCTACCCCAACTCGCTTGGGACAAAAGGCTTTGTTGTTGTTGTAATAATTTATGATTATATAAAATTCTATTGAAGTGCTTGATAATTAGAAGATTTTTCTAGGTTGCCTTATCCTTTGAATATAATGCAGCTGAGAAAACTCATATCAGAGAGCAGAAATTAACCTTGGAGATAGCAGCAGCAAAGAAACAACGTGATCATTACCTGTCGAAACTTGAAAAATCTCGTGCAGTGAAACATATTCAAGAGCGTAGGAAAAAGGTTGGTCATGTTCTGCATACTGCATGATATCAAATTTTTTTTGCATTACTGTTTATATGTTGGAACTAGGCATTGTGGCCTGCATGTTTGTGGTTCCTACTCTATACTCCTATTGGAGCATTTGCTCATTGGTTCCGTACTATTTAATCCACAAAGGGAAAATAGTCAATGGTGCTTAAAATACCTGACCTCATTCTTGCATGGATTATGGACGAATTGATTGTTGTATTGTTAAATGCTGTTTAGGACTGAGTTTAGCAATGAAATTCTAAAAATTATTGTGGTTGAATCATGCCCCCCTATACTAGAGGACGTCGCAAAGGACTACTACTGCAGCGGTTATTTGGTTATTTAATACAAGCGCTTGTGACTTGCCCACAACTCTTATCTTAGAAACATTTTTATTTGACTGGATTGTCTTATAAACTTCTTGTCCTTGAAACAGAAGCAGAAGACAGAAGGAGCAGAAGCCGGTAATGTTGTTGAAACAAAAACTGCCCGTCCAATTCCTCAGAAGAAACCAGTTGGGGAGACTGAAGCCAAAACTAAATCAAAGCTTTCAAATGACATTTTAGCCGGTGTAAGTTGAAGCTCTTATGGAAATCCACCTTGAAAATTTCTTGTCTTCACCAGTGTTCTGACACACATCATGGTACTGCAGGTATTTGGTGGTTCATCATGACCGCTTTTTATCTCTCAGCGTGGTTGGTGCATGCTGAACTGATACTGCACAAGATCATGAGTTCATAGTGCTTCCAATTTTGTTTGTAGATTAAGTCATGTTATTATCATTATTATTTGCTAAGTAGAGGAACTTAGAGAAACCTCTTGTACTGCTGATATGCCCTGGAAGGTTTTCTGGCACCTAGCAGTGAATGTAAGAGGATTGCTAGCTGTTGCCGGCGCTGAATGTAAAACTGAAACTCCTGCTATTTTCTACTAGTTGAAACATGTACCATGAGTGTTGTCTTTGGCTTTTTATCTCGGCTGAGATTTCAGTACTTCAGCTATTTTGCGGGCTAGCAGTATCTTGAACTGAATCTAATTCAAGAATATATGAATTACAAGCTACTACTAAAAGTTGGAACCCAAGTCGAGAGCATCTCACAGGGGAAATACATGGTTGTGTTGCTGATCCGGGTATCCCAGGTGCACCTCACGATCTTCATGGACCGCAGATCCAGCCATAAGAAGTGGTCAAGCGCCCGGATGAGCACGACGCCGCTCCTCTCGGCGAACCATTCTAGGCCAACTCTGCCCATCGGCCACTGCCACGGGTCCCGGCCCGCCACTTCCTCCCCGCCCAGGGACCGTAAGATCGCCTCGTACTCGACGACCACCTGCGGCTGCTCCTTCCACCTCGCCGTGTGCTTCGACTGTGTCCAGGCGGATATATTGGAATTCTCCCCGTCCGCCACCAGCACGGCCGGGCTCCCGCCGGCTTCCATCGTCGCCATGAGACGCCGTAGGTTCCACCTGCTTTCGTAGGGGAAGCTCTCCGGGAGCTTCGTCACGGTCAGCCGCGGCGGCGCCGCCGCCCTGACGCGAAGCTTGAGGACGAAGCCCGCTTCGTCGGTGAAGCACAGCCAGTGCACGGCGCCGCCGACGACCAAGGGCCGGGCTAGCAGTGGATTGTCGTGGTATGGTTCCACGTATTTGAGGGGTCCGGATTTCGGTGCACGGGCCCCACGTGCCCAGCTCCGACGATAACGTCTGGACCTGGAGGAGCCGGCGGTCGTGCTTTGGTTCCAACACAAGGCGCGCCTTGACCACTAGGAAAGGCCGGGCTTGATGGCCAACGCCGCCGTCGCCGACGAGCAGAACGTGGTGGCCGCCGGTGACCTCAGGTCCGGGAGGGATGATCTGACTGTGGCCGGTGGCCAGGTTGCACACGCGCAGCTCGTGAGCCTTGTGGACGAGGACCAAGCCGTCGCGCGCAGACAGGGGACTGCTAAGCGCCAGGGGTTTGCCGTCCGGCCCTGGGGGGAAGCACTCGTCGGCGCGGAGCACTCCGACGGCGTCGCCCGCCGCGGTGGCGTCCACCAGGTACATGCGCTCGCCCCTGTACTAGTTCGTCTTGTCCTCGATCAGGTGGCCGCGCAGGAGGGTGGGGACGAAGCGGTCGGCGTGCCGGAGGCGGAGGCGCCGGCGGAAGGCCAGGTCCGCGACGCGGCCGCGCAGGTCGCCGCACGTCGCGGCGAAGCGCACGAGGGTGACCGGGTCGGAGCGCGCCGCGATGTCCGCCATGACGTCGAGCGGGAGAGACGCCGCCTGGTGCCTCCGCCGCCGCCCTCCTCCATGGTCGGAACGGATCGAGGTGGCCTGGCGCACTGGCCTGGGTCGTCGTCGTCGTCGTGGAAGATCGACAAGGAAAAGGCACAGGGCTGTATATATATCTCAGATCGAACTGAAATCCAAAACGAACCGCGACGGGCAAGGAATTGCATCTTCATCCGGACTGGATTGACAGTCAGACACGGATCGTGCTTCGTTCTAATAATTAAGTTACTAGAATTTGGGTCACAGCGACAAAGTTTCCATCCTTGGCCGTGCCTCCTAGCTAGTACGTATCGTATTCGTATCCAGGAAGGATGACAACTTGCCAGTTCTACAAGATACTAGTTTTAAATCAAACACATCAAATACTAGTCGAATTCGAAGCAAATTAAACTAATGAATCACAATTCACAAGCTACTAGTAAAAGTTGGATTGGAACCCATTATATAGATAGACTCAACAAGGATACATTATACAGCTCTCTATTTGACAATAAATATCTCCTGCGAATCTCATTGGAACGGTTACACTCAACGTCGATGCTCGATGAAACTGCAAACTGCACTTGATTGTTTTTGACTATATACTTGCTACCTGTTGGCACTACTGTACAAAAAATCTGAAAGTTCGGAACTTAAGTATGTATCCTTTCACTTACACTGATTGTCAGAGTAGTCCTTGTAATTGCATTACATCCTTGATTACCTCTGAAACAATAACAAGCAATGCACCTCCCAGAACAACCGAGAGAGTAAGTTTTCCTCCTGGGACGATAGGGGGTACTGGGGCTTCCGACTCATCTGAATATCTCTCTGACCAAGACATAGCTGCAGGAAAAACTCCAAAGAGTACTAGAACTGAAAATAATGCATGCAAGGTATCAGTTCATTCTACTCAAGTATGAAGTGTCATATATATGCAGTCACTTATCAGATGAATGCTCTATACTTCAATTTATAATATCTTACTGCAATTAGATTATAGATGATCCCATGTCATATAGATGTCTGGCACTTCTATTTATCTGCTATTACTTTGTGATTTCAAATCCACAAGGAGTGCTTTTCATTTGGGTCAACATAAACAATTCTTATGATGCGGTGTTTAGTTTCGAGATATCAAATCAGAAGGAAAACTGAGTAATATACTGTTGGTATCGTCCCATTTTACCACATGTTTGCGAGGATAATAGATTATGAAATAACACAGTTTAATATACAGTAAAAAGATCCTTGCCTCCATAAGTTCCTGCAAAGTCCAATGCTTTGAAAAATATCTCCGGATCAAGCAGGGACAGAAAAAGTGGAGGGAGCAGAGTTAATAAATATGGCAGAGGTTTGTTCTGGCCACTTGGTAGTTTAAGCACTGCAAAGTTTTACAGAAGCGACAAGAAAGAATTATTGCTGCCTTGGTATCTCTCCCATAAAAAGGTGGAGAGGTTCTCCCTCTGGGTTAGCTGAGAAATCTGATTGCTATGGACCAAAGATACTTACAGTCTGCTAGGAAGTCTGAGAGTCCTAGAACAAATCCAATGTATGATGTGCCTATTGCGAGAAATGAGAACGCCTCAACAATAGGCTGCAAACCCGAAGGCATGTCGAAGTTAGTTATAGTTTTCTAGAGAACTGTATAAACAACCTGAAAAATACTTACCCCCACTATCCCATTACTTGATCTAAGTAGTTCTAAAGGATCAGAAACAGTGCTGCTCCCTGCAATGCCAGGAAGTGTTCCCAGGATTACACCATCCCATACTAGGAACAGAGCCAGGGGTATGGCAGTACCCGCTATGATAGCTGTTCTGCAAAACCCCAAAAGGACATGTTTTCACTTTTACGATTTGCTGATATATGATCATTTGATAGAGTAAAGTCAATTTAGGAGAGATTCATGACGTTTCTTTAGTTGAAAAACTGTTGTCGTGTTGTATAAATAGCTCTGTTGTTGCAAGGCTGACAGTATAGATAACTCCTTTAACTGGCACAAATAACAACTTCTGTACTTAATTTAGTTTCATCATTTATGTACAAAGTTGTTCTCAGAAGTCTCACCGTACTTTTGACAGGTCTCCCTCCAAATTTGTACAGAGAACAGGAACTACATTCTGATAGAGCAAATACTCAGTTTAGTGCCAGGGAGATAATTTATTCAAGTAAATACGGATGATAACAGGATTACCTGGTATACAAATGAAAGAGCAATTATTGGTATACTTTGTGGAGCAGCAGCAAAATTTGCTTCAAGAAGAGAACTCCACTGTAGGTTTGCACTTGCAACCACCTGTTTGCACCAGAACCAGTAAGTTGTCTGTGCCACACCCACAAGGGCAGACTTTGCCTATAGGTATTCCCAAGTTGTCTGATGGTCTAAATTTTGTCACAAGTAATGTTATTTGGCCCATGGGCTAAGAGCTCATTGTCTATGTATATGTGAAGTCTGTATATGTATCAGACAGAGAGAAAGCTATCAAAAGTTCTAGACACTCCTTCAAATTTGTCATGTTATGGGCCAAACAGCATATAAATTGGAGTTTATGCAATGTTTTACTCATCCCGTTCTTACCTGTGTTTACTTGAACAACAATGATTCTCTCTGATAATATTTTGGAAAATAACATTAGTATTGACTCGGACTTGTGTTGTTCTTAGGGATTTTGATCCCTATTACTTTTTTCATCTGACACGTTCTTTAATAAGAGATTTTTGAAATAATTAATTACTATAAAAAAAGTCTCGAATGTAAAACTCCATAAGGCAACTTTGATGCATACATATCTGAAAGCATTTAGCACTTACAACAAGAGAAGTGAAGGACATTAGGATGCCAACTACCAGAAATCCATTTACTGCACCGATCAGTCGCTGGCTGCAGTCATCAACACAATTTGTCAAGTGCTTATAATCTCTTGGGAAAGTAGTCAATAATAGATCGTTTTATTAAGGTTATCAAGTAAGAATTTAAGTACCCCGTCCCCCAGACTGAATTACTTGTACAATCATTTTTTAAAGCTAGAAAAACACTCATAATAGTCATAAAGTAATGATATCAACGTCTCAAGGACTTAATCACTAGCTGTCACAGAATATATCTTGGATATAGCATGTGATAAACTTCAAGTCTAACCAAAATGCTACAAAACTCAGAAAAAGAGCCATTTCCTTGTATATTTACAATTCACGTGTTTAGGATGTCTGATACATTAACAATTGACGATTACCTTCCAAAGTAACAAATCCCCCCAAAAGCCAGTGAAAACAGGGTAGCACTCTCCCATCTGTAATAGCACACCACCAATGGCTTAGGAAGGCATGACTGAATAATTGAATGCTAAAGCTAACTCAATTGCAGTGTAGTGATTTATGAGATGACACAGGATGAAGCATACACATAATGTTTGAGTCCTATCAAACGACACACTAATCAAATGGATACAATGTTTTTTTAACGAAAAAGTGCTGGACAAATAGCTAGGCAGTCAACTAAAAGCAAAAGAAAATAGAAAAATAGGTCTTACAATGGAATACCCAATAAGTCTGTTATGATATCTGAAGAGCGTGCCACATATGCGACAAGAAGCGTATAATGTATAAATAAATAGGATAAGCTGCAGGCACAAGGAAAGCAAAGTCAGAAAATATTCATAGGAGATATGAAATGTTATTTTTGTCAAAAAACAGTACTACTGAAATGGTCAGCTCAATTTGTGTGACAATATGAAGTTCCTTCTTCTTTTAGAAATGTCAGTTTATCAATATTTCAGGCTTTCTATGAATTAATAACTTCTAGCATGTGATTTAATCATACCAGGTTGTTCTTACTCCAAATGTCCCAAGAGTGCGCATAGCCATTGAGACCTGGAATATATGTTGCTTCAGATGGCTACTTTGAGATTGTGCAAGATACAAAATATACAGGGAGCAAAGTCCATAGCGTGCAACTTTTTAGCTGAATTTACTATTGCATAAACATTTTGATGGACCCTAAATAGTACTTCTGGTTCAGGAAACCATCACAGGAGGATATGTTATCTACCAGGGAGACACCTCCAGATCCTAGCTCACACATTGTATTGACGTTTACTTCAGCAACTAGCAACCCTGTCACAACCTGGAAATGTGATGCCAATCATAAGCTGTCTTACTGTAAACAATGGAATGGAGTAGACATTGGGTCAATTATCAAACCGTCCTGTATCAAGGTGACACGAGAAACAAATATTTAACTTAAAGTTAAAGGCAATAATTTATCCAGTGATGCAGAATGCAAAAGGGTTTACCTTTCATAGGCTTCTCTGACTGCATGTCACCTTGAACAAGCCGGGTTTGATAATTTACCCAGTCAATGACGTTCTATTACCATGTATAACCAGCAGGAAATGCATGTAACTGCAGAGGCCAAGAACCCAGCTTCTTGTGTGACTGCAGGGATTGCGAGGATACCTGCCCCAACCTATTTGCAGAGAAAAAGAAGAGTAAGTGAAGTGTTATGAGGGATGCCAATTAGAGGAATAGAGGGCCGATTTGTATGGAAGTTATTTAAGCTCATATATAATGTGCTTTTTCATTTCTCATGAATTTGGTTTGCAAGTTTTAATCCGTGAGGTAACGTGTTAGAATCCATCAGCAATTCCTACTTGAGCATTTCAACTCCTACAGCACAAGGAAGAACAAGGGAAGAAAACAGTAGAGTACCATTGTGCCAGCCACTAGGAAGATGGCACTGGTGAGGCTCCCTGAAATGAAAGGGAAACAGAACTCATTGGTACGAGCAAATCACCGGAAAGACTCTGAGAGTTCAGGAAAGCAGTGGCTGTGCATTACCAGGCTCGTGCTCCATGGTCGCCTGGTTGAGGTTCGAGAAGAGGCGCTCCAGCTGCGGCGGCGAGTCCGGCGGCTGCCGTTCGTCGGCGTACTGGGAGCAGAGGCATCTCCGCAGCGGCCTCCTCGTTCCTCTTCTGATTACTCGCCTGGGCACCGGTGTCCTCGCGGAGACCGAAGAAGGTCGCAGTAGAGGGTAGCAGTGAGCAGAGATCAACGCCATTGCTGAGGCTGTTCCTTGTCCACAGCGTTGTACTTGTACCAGCAGACGCTTGTTTGGCCTCGCGTCGCGTCGCGTGTGTTATCCTCTTGCTGTTGATGCTGGCCATTTGTTTGGGGGTGTCGAGCTCTAGCAGGCTGAAAAAGTGCTGGTGCTTTCTCCGCTTCCGTTCCGTCCAGCCACTTGTCCAAACCTTTCGTTGCATTATCCAGTAATAAATCGTTTGTTTTCTTTTGCTGCATAATGCATGTTCACTGTTGAAGTTATTGAATAAAAAATCTATCTTTTATCTCAGTATCTTCTGTACTCTTGCAGATTTATTCAGTCAAGGTTGCAGCAGGAGCAAGCCAGCGGCCGCTCCATGTGTTTGGTCTGGTTGCTGTACGCGACTCCATGTGTCAAGGGCTCAAGGCGAAGAAGTCAGGCAGAAGCTTCGGTGTAGGATCGGGGTCGTGTAGTTTCGAAGTTCTGGTCGCCTGGTCGCGCATTCAGAATGAAGCTTCGGTGTAGGATCGGGGTCGTGTAGTTTCGAAGTTCTGGTCGCCTGGTCGCGCATTCAGAATGAAGATTCAGAGCATCTCTAAGATTTTGCCATATTTTACTTGGCATATCTTATGTTTTGTCAATTTTTAAAAAGATATACCAAGTAAAAAAAGAGTTTATCTCCAATAGTTTCACATAATTCGCTTGCCAAATCCAGATCTAACTTACATCAGGAACCCTGAGAGATAAACAAAATTATATTTATGCCCTTCCACCTCTTGAAAATTTAAATCAGGAACCCTTCTCTATTATTTATTTCTTTTTTCACCCTCCCACCTGACTAGAAATCACGATGCCAACCGCGCGCTGCGCCCGTATATTTACGCGCTGGAGGCTGGTTTTTTTCAAATTGCCAAAAATTGCCAAGTCTTTTGCCAAACTGTTGGAGGAGTATTTTTAACATTTTTACCAAAAATCAAAGATGACAGCTCGATTTGCCAAACTACTGGAGATGCTCTTATAGTACTAGGGTACTCGTGAACTCGTTATCTGTCCCCTGATATAGTTTTTGAGATTTGCGATTGGGTACAGTTGTGTCAGGTATACCTGACTCATTTCTAAACGAGCGTATACATACGGTCTTACGTGTCCTCCACTTCTGTACTATGTGTTTGGGTTCCGTTTAATTAGAGAAATGCTAACACGCGGCATACATATTCAAAATTCAAAACCAGGTACCACAAAGCAAGGTAAGTAGGAAGAGGCGTTCCGACGGCATTTCAAAATCATTTGAACCATTTGCTTTCTCTCTCATCCTCTCACAGTCCGGAATACGGAGAGAAAAAAATTGTAAATACATGAATACACTCATATGGGACAAAATGACATCCATCTTGAAACAGAATTTGTGGCTAGGATAACATCCTCACGGGTGGCCGGACCTAAAACAGAGTTTTCGGCGCACTCGCCACATGTGTGACGAGCTGGTGCCTGATTCTGAAAGGCGCCTCTGCCATTTCTGCGATGAGTTTGTGCTAATCAGTGTCTCAGAATTAGTATTACGTAGCGGTACAGAATTATAGTACCGTGGTATTATGTACTTATGTTCTGTTGACATTTTTTCTGGGTCAATACACGATCGCACTAGCACGTGCAACGCGAGGAGGGGCTTGTTGTAGCATATCTTACGCATGGCGGTCAGACTGGTTATCTGGACCGGTCAGATCGGTCGCCGAGATGAACCAGCAAAGATCCGACGAACGCTCGTCCGAAAGAGACCCCGTCAGAACAAGCACACGCATGATTGTTATACGGGGTTTGAACATCGTTGAGACATAGGAAGAACAGTAAGTACGGGGTTGAAAGACTTAGGGTTTAGTAAAGACAAAAGGTAATGAAAAATAGTAGATTGGTTATTGATTGGATGCTCTCTCAATCGGCCGTGATCCTTTATATTTATAGGGTGGGAATGCCTTGCCTCGAATATGATCGAAACTCTAACAAATTCCGTGCTAAAATACAACTTCTATACAGATTTTACAGACCACAACTAGTCTGACCGCCTCTGTGAATCGGTATGATCGGTCTGCCCGGGGTGCCGATCTTTCTGAAGTAATGTCTCTCTCGTCATCCGTAAATAGATAAACCGAGCATTACGGGAATATTTATTAGAACATCTCTTGGAGATGCTTTTTAAACGCTGGCTCAAACGAAACGAATTGAAGCCGGCTATCCCGGCGCCATTTTAATTAGGGCAGCGCCGTCGAATTTTCCTCTCGCCCGATCGACGCTATATTTCTTTCTTTCGCAAAATTATTGAGCCTGGATCTGGATCTCCCGAAGCAATCCATCCAAAATTATTTGGCTCAGTTTGGTTGTTTAGCACGATTAGCGTGCACAATTCTCGAGAAAAGAATTTTACATGCATGAAGTACTAAACGAAGTTTATTTGCAAAACATTTTTACGGATGAGTGTAACTTTTCACGACGAATCTAATGACAGTAATTAATCGATGATTGGCTACAGTGATGCTACAGTACCATCCTCTAAACGTGCGGACAAAGACCTCATTAGATTCGTCTCGCGAAGTAGTGCAAAATTGTGGAGTTAGTTTTACAAATTGTCTTTATTTAATACCCCTAATTATTAATCAAAATTTTTGTGCTACTACTACTAACAGGGCCTCTGGCCTCGCGTCCTCCTCCTCCCCCTCCTCTGCCACGTCCAGTACCCCATCCGCCGCGGCGCCGCCGGGCGACCACCCCTGCCTGCCTCATGGCGGCACGCGTCGGATGCTACGAGTAGCGACGGCGATCATCGGAAGGACGGCAGGGCGCCCAAACCCGGCGCCGCCACGGAGCGGCGGCATTTGTACCTGGTCTTGCGAGACACCAAGGACGGGGTCGCGTTCCACAAGGTTGACATGGACGACGACCTGGACTACGGCGGCGGGGCGGCGGCGGAGTCTGGGGCTCTCGAGCGCCGCCTCCCCGAGCCTCCTGTTCTGCGCATTGAGAACCAGAACACGTATGACTACGCCGCCCTGGGCAAAAATATCATCGGCATGGGATGGGGCACCAGGAGGTGCGGGTACGATGACCGCGGCGACGGTGACACCCTGACCTTCGACACCAGGACGGCGACGCTGGCCATTATGCCCGATCTCCCCGACGGTGTGCGCGAGCACGGTGTCGAGGTCGCCGTGCCCGTCGGCAACTTGCTGTGCGTGATCGAGAGCGGCTCGCCGTTGGTGCCCTGGGAAGACGGGGACAAGTTCTGCACGGGAGGCCTGCACTGCCTCAAGCTAGACGAACAGGACGACGATGCCGGCAACAAGACGAGCAGATCGAGGCTGAGCGAGGATCGGTGGTATTGGTGGGACCTGTTCGCCAATCGCTACCCTTCGACGCGGTGGCTCTGGAGCTGCGACCCTGAGAGGCTCCCGTTGTCCGCGACAGGGATCAGGGCTCACGCGCTCCACCCGGGGGGCCGCGCCTTCTTCGTGTCCGTCCACTGCTGCTGCGTCCCCGGCCACCGCGGCCAGGGCACCTTCTCCTACGACACGGTGAGCGGCGGGTGGACGCGCCACGGCGACTGGGAGCTGCCGTTCGTGGGCCAGGCGCACTACGACGGCGGGCTGCAAGCGTGGGTCGGCCTCCACGAGGACGCCGGAGGACGGAGGCCGGACGGTTACCTCTGCTCCTGCGACGTCCCACGTCTCGGCGCCGGCGCCGCGCCGGGCTGGAAGCTCGTCAAGGAGAAGCTGTTCCGCAAGGACCCGGCGGAGCGGCACGTGGACGCCAAGCTCGTGGACATGGGCGGCGATGGCACCTTCTGCCTCGTCGAGATCGTGATGCTAGACGGCGCCGCCGCCGCCGCGTGGTTCAATGACGACGGCGAGAAGTGCGTGATCCGCCTGACCACGTTTCGCGTCAAGTACGGTGACGACGACGGGGAGCTGACGACCACTGCTCGCCGACCTACTCGCTCGTACGTCGTGCCCAAGTATGGGCGCTACTTTAATTGGCAAGCATTCTGGCTGTAAGCACCCATTGCATTGCAGGTGTCTCGTGTGTGGACGACTAGACGACTATTACATATTCTTCCTCTGTTAATCATTTTTTTCCTTAATTAGAAGAATGATACTGGATCAGTCAACGGACAGCCATAGGGGGCTCAAGTCCTCTTATTCTCTCACCTCCTTTCTTTTCTTCTCATTCTTCCTCGGTTCCTCCTTTACTTTGTCCTCTTTTAGCTCTTTTCGTTCTAACCCCTCGTTTAGTTGTCTTCAAAATTCTAAAACTTATTTTCCATCACATCGAATCTTTGAACGCATGCATGAAGTATTAAATGTAGCTAAACAAAATAACTAATTACACAGTTTGTCTATAATTTGCGAGACGAATCTTTGGAGCCTAGTTAATCCATAATGAGATAATAATTATCAAATACAAACGAAAGTGCTACAGTACTTTACAGCTTCACTTTTACGCATCTAAACAAGGGCTAATGTTTCTTTTCTTCTCATTCTTCCTCAGTTCCTCCTTTACTTTTTCCTCCTTTAGCTCCTTTCGTTCTAACGGAGGTGGCAGCCAGCACGAGGGGACTCGAGCCTCTAGCCCCCAAGATCCGCCACTGACAGTGCCCCAAAGGAACAAAATATGCAATTTTCCTGCATTTAGCATTACTAAAAGAAATACTAATAAACAAGCGTCAAAATTCACAAACATGTTAGATTAAATTGTAAGTTCCACGTTATACACATGGTCATCATTTGTTGCTATATATGTGAAGGTCACCATAGGACAATGAAAATGAAACTTTTATTTATTTTTTCCCCTATCCGAACCAACCTATGACGTGGGCCCGTTTTGGGCCTCCATTAAGCTAATGAAAGTGGTAAAAAAAAAATCCTTGCACCTCGCGTCTTCTTCCATCGGCTTGATCATTAGGATTCGGCTCCGGTTCAGTTGGCTATTTAGATACATTATTATTAAGAGGACACAATATAGAACAAGACGGTGAGCTTGAGCTGTAGTGGTTCGCCCTTCGCCGAGAGGAGCGGGGCGGTGCTCATCCGGAGTAGTGACTGCGGTTTCCTTTGGCTGGATCTCCAGTCCAAGGCCATCGTATACGTAAGGTGCTGTTCGGATCCTCGAATCAACAAGGAAAAAGCATATTGCCCCGTAGGTCGTCTTGGGTTCCAACCTTTATATTTTTGGAAGCACTCTACTCCACCAAAAACAGATCCACTTCAAGAAAAAATGTCCAAACATACCAATGTGCTCCACTTCACTCCAGCAAAAACAGCTCCACTCCATTTTTTTTAGCGCCTCAAGAGGTGCTCCACCAATTCATGGAGCTGGTAAAGCTGGGTAAAATTACCCACCATAACACTAGTTACACATATAACAGTTCGATCTTTCTTCTTTTTCCTCCGACGACGCTCCCTTGGCTCCTGTTGATCGCTACCACCGCCACTTCGGCGAGCCGCCGCCGCAGGCTGTAGCCGCATGCCACCGCCGCGGGCCGTCGTCGCAAGCCGCTGCATGCCGGCGGCGGCGGCACAGGCCGCCTCTGTCGCCAGCACAGGCCGCCGCTGCTCCCACAAGCCGCTCCCGCGGGCTGCCGCCGCCGCCGCCGCTCCCGCCGGATGCCGCCGCACCTGCGGGCCGCCGCCGCTCCTCCCACTGGCCGTCGTTGTTGGCCGCCGGTCGCCGCCGCAGGCCATTGCCACCGCTCCTGCTGGCCGCCGCCGTTGCCGCAGGACGCTCCAGCACGACGACGAGGAAGGGGATGAGGAGACCGACACCGCCAGTGTCACCGAGGTAGAGGAGTCCTCTGACCGGGGGGGGGGGGGGGGATGGAAGTGCCATGATGAAAGATGGGCTGAGTTGGGCTATTATCTTGCATTTTGGGCCTGCGGTGTGGAGGAACTGGGCCGTTGGCTTGTGCATTGGGCTGGCCTGCTACAGCTGGTGGAGTGGAGCTATATAATAGCCAAACATCTTTAGTAGATTGGAGCTAGCAAATGGAGTGGATCAAGTTTGTTTTTTTGGAGTGGAGTGTTTCCAAACAGGCATTATGATTATTTTGTCGTTTTCAACTTGGTGAACCTCTCATCTACGTGGCAGGTGTGTATGCATGCATGTTTATGATGATCTGCAATTCTGCATGTGCTTAACAGTAATCAGAATCAAACAGAGATCGACAGTATTCAAGTCTGCAGAATGTATTTTCCGCGTTTGGTTACCCCTCAAAAAAATTTCGCGAAAAGGGAATCTTGCCTACATGAAGTACTAAATGAAGTCTATTTGCGAAATCTTTACACACATGGATGCAACTTAGCGTGACGAATCTAATGAGTTTAATTAGTCCATGGTTTGCTACAGTAATACTACAGTAGCCATGC
Source organism: Panicum virgatum (assembly GCF_016808335.1). Classification (NCBI taxonomy): domain Eukaryota; kingdom Viridiplantae; phylum Streptophyta; class Magnoliopsida; order Poales; family Poaceae; genus Panicum; species Panicum virgatum. The sequence continues at coordinate 68,223,592 of NC_053146.1, forward strand.
TCTAATCATGCGGTCAAATGCCTCATTATCCTGGTTTGCGCTGACGACTACAGTGAGAATCTTGCAGCTTTATTTCAGGCAAATGTCCGTGTCAAAGAATGTCCACCATTGCAATCTCTCCTTCACATATCGGAAACTGATCGAAGATCTGGAAGCCGCGGCCATGGGTTGTGATCGAGAAGGAGGCCATCTTGAGGTTTGATGACAAGGTTGGCGAGCAGCTTGAGAGGAGTGCGAAGACGGCCCAGGTTGAACTGGAGAGCTTCGCCGAGAGAAGCGCGCGGCGCGGTGCTCATCCGGATTTCGGAGCGCGGCTTCTTTTGGCTGGATCTCCAGTCCATGAAGATCCTACACCGCTTTCCGAATCCTCGGAGCGAGCTCACAAAAGTGCTTTGCTCATTACGAGATGTGTGTTTGTCGTCTTGGGTTCCTACATTTAGCAGTGGAACATTGTGATTTCTGATTTGATCACCCATTTGCTGTTTTCATTATTATAGTTCATACACACACGCACGGTTCTACATTATTAATCGTTTTGGCTTTTGAAATTCATAATTTTACCGTGCATGTACATATATATATATTATTTTAAGTGCCTAGCAAAGTCTATATGCAACTAATATATAAATCTAGAAAAACCAAAACGACTAATAATCTGGAATGGAGCAATAACTCCCAACTTTCATTTGTGTCCATTAACCAATTAGTAGCATGCAAACGACATGGATCAATATTTACATGCTGTCCTACAAAGTTCTAACAAATACAATGGCTCATTACAAATAATTACTAAGGTTTTAAATTGCTAGCTTATATAGCGGTAGGGTTTGGCGTTACAGTGTTTAGCTAGCTATAGCTAGTTTTAGCGGGCTAAATACCATAGCAGCCGTCCATCCTAACAGCTATAGCCGTCTATAGCGGCAGCCATAGCTGGCCATTTAATTAAAATCCAAATGGAAGACTATGATTCAAATGAACATAAGCCTCCAAGAAAATGCTATTCTGCGCTAAGCAATATGCATGGTCGCATGAAACTAGGATTCACTTATATACGGAACTCTAGAATTAAAGCAAATTATCAGTGAATCATCAAATCGTACTAGTAAATGTTGGAACCCAAGATGACAAATCCATCTCATATGGCAAATTTCTTGCTCCATATGGAGCTGGAGCACCTGGGAACCACCTCACAAGCTCCATGGACCGGAGATCCAGCCAGAATGTTCCGTATCCAGTGCAGCTCAAGAGCACCAAGCCGCTCCTCTCGGCGAACCAGTGTAGCTTGACATCCCAAGCCCGCAACAACGGCGTGTTCCTGAACCGCGCCATCGCCTCGTTTTCCACCACCACCTGCGGTTGCTGCTTCCACTTGGCCATCGGCTTCGTCGTCTGCTGCACCCAGGCAGATATGTTCATGTTCTTGTTCCTGCTGTCCGCAACAAGCACCATGTGTTAGAATCTTTTAGGAATCATTTGTTTTCCATGGCCTTAACCCGTGGAATTTTTGTGACTTCCTCAAATGAGGTGAACAACCTCCATTTGATTTTTTTTACTTTGTATAGGGCTGATGTTGCTCCTTTTGCCAAATGGCAATGGATTGACAAAGTCCTGCATAACATGATCCTTCTTTATATTATTCATTTTCTTTGACAGTTAACAATAGGTGTCGTATGCAACATTAGTAGGCACGAGAAACTTTTATTCTTGAATCATTGAAGTGGACACGCATTCCTACTTCTCTTCAAGTCTTAGGTCTCTACATATCATACTCCCCCAGATTTTGCCATCTTTTGTAAATATGGCATATCAGTAAATCTCTTTATTTGGGTTCCATCTGTTAAAAAATTTATATGTGCTCCGTAAGCACCATCTTACTATTTTTGAGGGTCGTCCAGCATAAATACTGGAATTTAGCCATTTCTTTACATAGGGGTATCATTATAGTGACCGTTGTACTCCCCTGATGGTCACATTCATTCTTTATTAGATTATCTACATTACAGGGGGTATCTTTCTAATTGTCTCACATTTCTCCCCATCGAAATGTGGCATGAACTTTTCTACCACAATTTCGAAAACTATTCACAACTTTCGTGAATGAGGAAACTTTTATTACTTACTTCATCCACATAATTACGACATGCAGAATCAAGTAATTTGTTACCTCGTATGGGAGTACCTTTTATTCATTTTACTTTGAGAACTCAATAGAGTCCTTTATTCGATATGACAGTACTTTTTTTCTCATTTCACTTCACGAACTCAACAGTACTTTAGCAAGTCACGCTCGCATATCTTTCTTATCTTGAGGTTCGTATGTAACTTTCCATTCTTCTTAAACTCATTGAGTGCTTAATCACTGTGACACAATAGAAGTGCCCGATCAATTCTAGAATAGTAAAGCTACTCCAAACTTTTCTCCCAGTTTGGGATAAACCAGCACATGAGTCATCACAACTTTCTCACGCCATGCAGGATTAGCACTATGCCAACTTTACCCCGTCATTCGGGTATTATTTCATACTTTTTCAGACATAAATGTCAAGATTGGCTCATATCAAATTCAGAAATAAATCTAAATATTCCATGACACACATGCTTAATCCGACGTTGGTCAAATTAAACATGTATGACTTATCACAACTTTGAATGAATTCAGAATGAATTCTACTTGATAGAGAGTACATAAGAGACATTCCTCAAAACAATCTCTTATTGCTCTATCTTTTTTTTCCTTAGATCAATATCCATAAGTACTCTTCTTTTGAAGACATTCTTTAAAGAGAATACACTTTCTCATGTGATGACCTTCTTTTTTTATGAGTCGCAAGTACTCAATTCATTTTATTTTGTCCCTTCAAGAAGGACTACATGCAAATCTTTGTCTGAAAAGAAAATAATTAAAACTTTAATTTCTATTCTATATTACCGTTGGGCAGAAATAGAATAAAATATCTTTCTTTTACATTAACTCCACATCACTGTTGGGCAGAAAACGGAATTAACGTATGGAAAACTCAATTAACTTTGAAACTATATATCTACTCCTCAAAATTAAATTCTCCCGTTGGGTCGAATTCAATTTGAGGATAATTAACTTTACTACAGCGGAAACTAGAAAATACATTTCTCTAGTTTAAGAGCAGTGCTGTCACAGAACCGCCTAAATTAAACCGGTTTAAGTGCGCTAACTATCATATTAAGCGTTAATCAAGTAAACATGCACTTAAAACGGTGTAATCCGACAGCCTGTTGGGTTAAGGATCGAAAACACCGGAAGTCTCACCCGAAGGCGGGCGCAGATGATTACAAGCAGACATAAGTTTCTCAAATTTAAATTACAAAACATAACTTCACAAAACAAGTTTAAAGTAATTGTCAGAGTTAATATGCAACGGAATTTAGATAAAAGCTTAGTTTGAAAACAACGTTATCTACGAAGTTGTGAGAACGTCACATCGAGCCCACCGATGTGAATCCTGGTTAGCTTCAACCAGCAGCAGCTACATGAAAATAGGGTAACAACAAACCCTAAGTATACTAATACTCAGCAAATCTTACCCGACTATGGTATATACTTAACCGACTCCTAGACATGCAAAGCTATTTGGCTCTGGAGTTATTTTGCTGAAAAGCTACTAATAGTGGATCCTTACTTTCAGTATTTTAGCTCAAGTTTATCATACATATACCGACTAGATTTGCCTGAACATCTAGAGCACGCATGGTTGATCACATTATCCTTTCAGAGTACCGCAGCCTTAACTCATATTCTCAACTTTCCATTCACAATTCCATCATTTACTATGATGTGACAGAGAGATCAAGGTTCTCATATCCGCGAGTCACGGCGAATCAATTCGATTCAACCTTGCAAGGTAGACCTAACCAACACGACACATGTAAACCCCGTCGGGCCACACACATCAACTGTTTCCATCATTACCACGACATCTGAATCGCGCCTGCTAAAACCCAGGTGTGGGGCCCCTCACGGGGAACTCCCAGAGAACCCGAAGGTGGCATCCATCCAACACCCGCCAACTCCCACGCCCAGCGTAGCAGGTAGGGATTCAAAGTATCATTGTAAAGCGGTACACAGCTTACCAGTTTCGACTACCTCCTACTTCCGACATGTGGTTAGTACTGTTCAATCCTCGATCAGTAGTGCCAACAACGGTACAGTCCTCAATCGACACAGGCGGAGACTCACTTTCCATACCTTCCATATCCAAAACCAAATTCATCTCTGCCCGGTCTCCATTTTTCCTTTCTTTCCCAATGATTCATTCTCTAGTAACCCTTTCATAAGTAACAAGGACCTATATCTCGCGAATGACAGGAATCACTCGACTTCTATCGGGTTCCTACTTAGCACAACATTTCTAACGATACTTGTATACTAGTAGACTCATAGGTACCTAGGGAGAGACATGCATACTAGGGTTTCATTCAACTCCTAGAAAACTTAATGCACAATACTTAAATAATAACATTGAATACTGAAAGCAGGGGTTATGCTCCGGGGCTTGCCTGGGTTTGACACAAAGTCAGTGTTAGTTAGATGATACTCGCTTGGCAAGCATCTGCCTTCGGTCATGCACATCGGGATCCATCCATCCATCTTCTGGATATGTCAACCAAACATCATCTTCGGGTTCGGCTCCGACTTTATCCTTTAGTTCCACGCGTCGTGCATCTAGCGTACCTATATGATATGCAACGATGCAAATGCATGAACATAAAGAAAACAACACACGATGCATTTAAAAGGCATACAAGATAAACCGAGTCACACCACATAGATTTAAGCACCAAAAGGTGTTTAATTAGATACTACTCAAATCTTCCATAGAAAGATAGCAAGGAACATCAAGTATGGTAGGCAAAGCACGAGAGAGCAACTAAAGACTTTATTTAGCTAACAAGCCAACATAAGCAAGTTTTATAAAAACCACCAACATACTAGTTCTAAATGATTTCACAAGGTTAGCATGTGAACAAAACAAGTTGCCGCAATTATCTATGCAGGAAGACATTTCTTAGCAATAACAAAAGAAAAACTATATATCTAGGAACCATATAAATGTAAAAACTTGACATGTAGCAAGAATCTGATAGCACAAATTAAATAGCATGCTAAGATACTGATAGGGAGTGTAAAAAACAATTTGCCAACATTTGTTGATAAAATAAAGTATTTATTTTGGTCTTAGCAATACAAGCTGAATAAAAATAGATTTACAAACATGCACATAGCTTTTGGATCTGAAATTTTTACAGAGAACTAGGCATGCAAGGATTAAGCTACTGCATAAATTTCATAATTTTTAAACATCCAGAACTGCATATATTAAATAAATAAAGTAAAACAATCATTAACCATGATTAAACCAATACATCACAGAAATATTAAATAACCAGCAGGTTAAATATTTTTCCTAAGTTCTACATGCCAAAAAAAACTAACCCAACTGGTTTTATATTTTTACCATTTTTATACTATTTACTATGCATTTTCAAAGCTTGCAACCACTTAAACTAACATTTAAAATAGGGCAAAAAATATTTATAAACTGAAGGTAAACCTGTAAGGAAAGTTATATATCTTAGAACAAGGAATCCAACAAATTTTATATATCTTAGAGCTCTTCGCAGCACTATTCATATGAGTCTATAGCTGTGCAGAAAACCCCCTGGACTTGTGTCAATTGTTGCCCGAGGTCCCTGCTCGCGATTTGGAACAGAGGAGCGCACGGGGAGCTCGATTCCGGCGACGATGCTCACCGGCGGCGAGGGGAAAGAGGGGGAGGAGCAAGAGGAGGTCGAGCTCTACCCGTTGGTGGGTTCGGACGGGGTTGGGGGCGGCCGGAGAGGGGCTCTCTGCTACGAGGTGGGGGCGGTGGTGATGGTGCTCCGCGGCGGCAGCGCTTCGGCGGCTCTGAGCGGCGGCGAGCGGGCCGGGAAGCTTCAGTGCGCCGTGGGGAAGCTAGCTTCAGGGTCGATTGGGGCCGAGGATGATGGGGGGGGGGTGCTCCACGGTGAAGCTTGGGAAAACGGCGACCATGGCCGAGGACGGCGCGCAGGGCGCGCGGGCGGGTGGCGGGTGCCGCAGCGCGATGCACATGCGTGGGCAGCGCGCGGCGGTGAGGGCAGGGCGGCCTCACGGCCATCAAGGCCGGCGGAGCTAGGGCTCGCGACCCGTGCGGCCGGCAGGGCCGACGCGGCGCGTGGTGGCGTGGGCGACGCAGGCGTGCGGCGACGGCGTTCGCGCGCGAGTATGAGAGGCATGGCGTGGTCTGAGCGGCAGCGGCACGGCACGGCTCGGCTCGTGGCCGCGACGACCATGGTGGCGCACGCGCGAGAGAGAAGCGAGGAAGTGAGCGAGGATGAGACGACACCGTGGACGACTTGAACACAGGAACGTGCTGGCCGGTTCGGGAGACTTCGAAAACAAATATCTGGACCCGTAAATAGTACCCGATTAGCACTAATGATCAAGTTAAGCTCCCACTTAATCCTAATTAAGGTAATTAACATACGGGGTGTTACAAGTGCTTTATCTATTCTCTGAAAATGGTCACTTTATGCAACATTTACTAGAGACTTTAATCTTTAAGCTATGACTCATAAAAAAATTATAATATTGTTATCACCAATGTTGGTCAGAAAATAACAATATCATAATTAATTTTAAATTTCTTCTCCTTTGAGAATTATCTTTATAATTCCAGTGATGCTCAACTTTGAGACTTCAAATGGCAGAATAATGCCAAAATTCAATTTTGACTTTAAATAGCATAAGCTTTTCTATCTTAAACTTTAAATGTGTCTTTTACCCACAGGGAAAAACTCATTTAAGCTTTTAAACTATTCTTCCAATTAAATCTTCTCATTGGTTCCGACTTAATTGAAAGATTAAATCTTTTCTTTGCAGCGGAAAACATTTCTTTCTTTAAGCCAGCGGAAAACTTTTCCTTTCTTTATGGCAATGGAAACCTTTTCTTTCTTTTTAGAAGTAATTATACTTCTAAACATTTATGTACACTGATTTCTCCTCTAAACAATTTATCCAGTTGGTTCAAGATTGAGTAAAGATCTAAATATTGACAAAATTGCCAAAACTCTGTCTTAAAATTAATACTCCTTCAAAAGCATTCTTTTGACTTTACTTTTCTCTAATTAATTTTGCCGTTGGTTCCAAAAGATTAGAGATAAAAGACTATACAATATTCATCAAATAAATGCTTCTGAAAATATGAAAACTGTAACCAAAATTTTCCTTTTCAGCTCTATGTATTCAACCCATTGCCCGGAATTACTTTGGCCCATTAACAGGCGGACAGCAGCGCCGAGCGCGGCGCATCGGCGTGCAGCACGCGCACGTGGCCTGCAAGCCATGTGGCTCGGTCCGATTTGGCGCAGTGCCCCCGCCTGGGCCTTTGGCTCGCACCGGCTCGGCAGCTCAAGCGCTCCTCTACCGGCCAGCTCAGCTCGGCCTGGCGCACTGGCTCCACGCGCGGCCCACCGGCCAGCACACGGCCCGCTCAGCGCGCGCACGCGGCCCATCTGTGCGCGCGTGCCGCCCCGCGTCCCAGGCCACAACCTGGGCCTGGGCCGGGAATTCAGCCTCCGCGCGATCCCCTCTTGGGCCGAAACCAGCCCGTATGGCCGCCCGTTCGCCCTTGGCCGTCGGATGAGATCCGACGGCTGCCCGCGTGTTTCGGCATTGCAAAATCGGCGACGGTGCTCGCCCAAACCCTAGCACCATTTCCACTCCTCCTTTCTGAGCGCCGCACTAGCGGAGCGGCGGTGCCGCCGCAGGCTCCTGGCCGGCGCGCCTCCAGGTCCGGCCACCGGCTCCATAGCCGGCTGTCACAGAACAGTCCAAATAATACCGATAAAGTGCACTAATCAACCATTTAACTTAATCCTCCAATATTGTACTCCACCAGTACACCCAGACTGACTGCTATAACCAGGATCGATTAAACGGGAACTCTCGCCAAAAGACGAACACAGGTGATTACAAGCAACAAAAGTTTTCAAACTTAACTTACAACCAGAGTTAAACAAAAGTCTCCAAATTAATTTACAATAAAGTTTTATAAGCCAGGTTACCTTTCGTATACAGAGTTCAAACGCAACGGAAAATACAACCAGTTTGAAATAAGCTTCAAAATACCGTACGATAGATAACGTCGATGACAAAAAAAAGCTTCACATCTTGCCCACTGATGTGAGACTCACCTGCCTGCTCTTCACGAAGAAGACGGGACCCACTCGACCGTCCAACCTGGAGGAAGAGCCTGACCAATCCAGGACGCACAGATTTCCTCGAAGTCTTCCGGAATACAGCCTGCTCAGAAGGGTTACAACCAAACCCTGAGTACTCTAATACTCAGCAAGGCTTACCCGACTATTGGTATATACTTAGCCGACTCCTAAATATGCAAGGCTTTTGGCTCTGGAGTTCTTTTGCTGAAGAGCCACTAGTACTGGATCCTTACTTTCAATATTTTAGATCCAATTAGTTTGATAAATAACACTAGATTTGCCTGAACAGCTAATACACACATGGTTGTTCATATTATCTTTTCCAGAACATAACCATACATCCACCTTTCATCTTTCTGTCCTTTCAATTCTTACTACGATGCGACGCATTGATCAAGGCTCTCATATCCGCGAATCACGGCGAATCGATCCGATTTAACCTTACAAGGTGGACCTAACTCACACGCCCAGTGCGACCCCGTCGAGTCACACCACGCAACTGTTCCCATGATTACCCCGAAGTCTGAATCAAGCCCGCAAACACCCGGATGATGAGCCCCGCACGTGCGAACACCCGGTGAACCCGTGGACGACTTCACCATTCGTCATCCCTACCCAGCACCGCAGGTCGAGACTCAGATTCCGACGCAATTTAGGTAATTAGCTTACCGGTTTCGACTACCTCCTACTTCTGTCATGTGGTTAATACTGTTCAATCCTCAGTCAAAGGGCCAACAACAGAACGGTCCTCAATCGACACAGGCAGAGACTCAACTTTTCTTTAATCCATAATCATGTCCAACTTTCCTCCGCCCGGTCTCTATTTTCTTTCCTCATTAATTCATTCTCTAGTAACATTTCCATAAGTAACAAGACCTATATCTCGCGAGTGACAAAATCACTCGACTTTTACCGAGTTCCTACTTAGCAAAGCATTTCTAACGACACCTTCATACTAGTAAAAACTCATAGGTACCTAGGGAGAAACATGCATACTAGGGTTCCATACAACTCCTAACAACGTAAATGCACAATACTTGATAATAATATTGAATACTGAAATTAAGGGTTATGCTCCGGGGCTTGCCTTGCAAGTCAGCAGGGTTAGTGGCTTCTTCGGGAGCTTGATCAACGACTTCTCCTGGCTGCGGTTCTCCTATGGAAGGCTCCTGGACCGGCTCGGCAATCAGCTCGTAGGCGACTTCGATTTCAGCGTCTATACGAATAAAATAGGTCATGCATGAGACTCATGAAATGATGCAATACACTACACACAATGAAGGGTATGGACCAAACTCCAAAAGCGTCTACGGAGCAACTTCACCACTAGGGTTACGACGGAAATGATTTAGAACTGATGTACAGGCTTTGATTCTAATGCCTTTTAGCTTGAAGTGTTTCCTATCAAGCAAAAGTTACTAAACTCGCTTCGAAGGATTAAATACAACCCTATAACAACATAGATCAAATTAACCAGGGCTTGTTTTGTTGCAAAAACACATGCATGAAAGAATTAATTACAACAATTACGAAAGAAAAGAGCCTAGCTAGGAACAAATTAAAAGCAAGTACCTAAGTTGCAGATATGATCTAGCAACAAGAATTTATCAGAACAACATGATTTTGATAAAGCATGCCACATAAATTTTCCAACATTTATTGTCGATCGAAAGTATTTATTTTAACCCTAGAAAAGAAATCAAACAATAACAGCTCCACAAACATGAACATAGGCTATGCACCTGAAAAATTTTCAGTGAACTACACATGCAAAGAGTAGACTACTCCATAAATTTCATAATTTTTAGAGTAGCAGAACAATCGGTATTAAATAAATTAGCTTAAACACAACCTAAAATTTTAGCAGGGCAAAAGTGACATTTCACAAGCGTGAGTATTTTTCCTCTAAAGATCTCGATCTAAGCAACTCAACAAAATTTAGTTTGCATTTTTCGCATTTTTCTGCAATTTATTAGGCATTTACAAAACTTCAACCAAAACCAACAAAAAGAAATAAAAACCACCCTTAACCTCCCCCCCCACTGACCAACGGGTCCCACCCGACATGGAGAGAGAGAGGGGGTGCTCCCCTGCTCTGCTTGCCTGCCCCGGGCCTCCTTTCTCTGTCTGGCTGCGCCTTCCTTTTTCCTTGAACCAAGCGGCGGAGCTCGCCGGAAATGGAGAAGGTGGCGCCGCCTCGGGGCCCCTCGCCGGCGTGTGTGCTTGTCTTGGCGTGAGGGCGCTGCCGTCGAGTGGCCTTGCGGCCGCGCTCGAGCCCGCGTGCAAGCGAAACCCGCGGCATTGGTCTCCCGGCGCGAGACCACCGTTAGGCCGGTGCTTTCAGCAGCGGCGGAGCGGAAGCCCTTGCCTGCCGCTGTCCCTGATGGCGGTGGGGAAATTCCAGGTAGCTCCCTACCCCAATCCGCCCTTTCTTTGCCTGTTCTAGGGTTAGGGTTAGAGATCGGGTTCGATTTCATCTTTCCTTTGTTTCTTTCGATTTGCATCGAAACATTCTTTCCCAATCTCGATCTACACACTAGATCTGCTCTGGTATCATTATTAGAATCTTTAGAACATCTAGGTGTAGATCGAGCGGGTAAATTAGACTTCTTTTCATAGATGAATACCTTTCGGTGACCACCGTTGTCGCCTGCCATGGCGCCACTGTAGAAGGGTGACGAAGTCGCGGCGCATGGGCTGATGTAGCAGTGGCGACGGCGTGGTCGACGGCGAGATGCGCAGGGGTGGCGTGACGCAGAGGCGACGGCGAGCCGGTGGTGCTTCCTGTCGCTCTCAGCCCTCCCTATCGATCGATCTAGGGTTTGAGGTGGGAGCAATGGCGGCAGCGGTGAACCTCGTTACCTGTGCCGCTGGTCCTCACCTCTTTTTTATGGGGCTACGCGACAGAGGCCCACCAGCCTTCCATGGGCTGGGCGCCCCCGATCTAGGCGCGAGTCAAGGTTCATTTGGTCTGTTGGGCCCAAATGGTGGAGATCAATACTAACACCATGAGCTCCCGGCCCGCCGTTGCTGTCGCAAGGTAATCCGTCCCCCACCCGGAGGCAGAGGAACAGGGAAAGCTCACCGGGAGGGCCATCACGGTCACTTGGGACGTCCTTATGTGGAGCTTCAGGACGTAGCCCCCGCTCGTGGTGAGGCACAGCCAGTGCACGGCGCCGCCGGCGACCAGGGGCCTTCCTCCTCCATTTTACAGAACGCTGCGACGGAAATGAGGGGCCCGGATCTCGGTGTACTCACCCCACGCGCCCTTCTCCGATGAGAAGGTCTGGGTCTCCAGGTACCGGCGGTGGTATGACATCACTAGGTTCGCCTTGAGCACTTGGAAGGGATGACGGATGCCGCTGGCGCCGCCGGCCTCGCCGTCGCCGTCGAGCAAAACGTACGGCTCCCAGAAATTTTGTGCGGCACCAGCGAAGGTCGGCTCGGGAGGGAGGGTCTGGCTGCGGCCGGTGGCCAGGTCGCACACGCGGAGCTCTTCACGAGGCGGCTGGCAGCCCCAGTCGGTGGTGCGGACCAGGAGTAGGCCGTCGCGTGACGCCAAGGGGTCGTGCCACCGCTGACGCAGCTTCTTGCCGTCGGGGGGAGGAGGGAACCCATCGGCGGCGGTGAGCACCCTGGCCGTCGTGTCGGGCCCGGTGATGTCCACCAAGTAGTGCAGCGTCGCATTGTAGTAGTTGATGTCGTACCGGGGCTCCACGTGGCCGCGCAGGAGGGAGGGGACGAAGCGGTCGGCGTGCCGGAGGCGCAAGGCCTTGCCGCCGCCCTCGACGCGGCGGCGCACGTCGCTGCACATCGCGGCGCCGCGGACGAGGGTGGCCGGGTCGGAGCGCGCCGCGATCTCCTGCACGATGTCGAGCGGGTGCGAGGGCGTCTGGTGTTGTTTGCGCCGCCATCCTCTTGCTGCTGCCTGTGCCGGCGGCCTGGGAGCGCCGCCGCCGCCGCCGCCGCCCGACATGGTGTTGATCCACCACGATCGAGATCTGCTGGGTCCGTGGAAAATCAGCGAGTATATACAGCCGGACTAGTAGGTGTTTGAGATCGCTCTGGTGAATTGTAGGCGGACTCGAAGCGATCAATGCCGGGACGCGCAAGGAATTACTGCAACTAAGTCGACCATGAAAAACACGGTCGCGACCAGCAGCTGCCTAGATAGTTTAGCCAGTTCACGTGTCTCGGGCCGCCCAGCGCCTGGTTCGGCTGGGCTACGCTACCTGCAGGCCGCAATGGAATTCGGCCCAAACTTACCAAGGGCGCATCGGGCTCAGTGCATGAAGCCATGGGTCATGGCCTGCCGATGACGGCACGGTGGCACCTGGCACAAGACGCCAGGCAAGCAAACGCGGGCGGACCCATCTGATCTCATCCCGCCCGTGCAAAGCAAAACAAACAGGTGACGGAAGGCTGCCGTCTTCTTCCTCTCGCAACTGCTCATCAAAGGTGTAGGCATGGCATGGCCAGGGAGATTCCAGATGACCCTAGGCTCGCTCTACTGCCCATCACTGCTTGATACTGTATCTACAAATCGCATGGGCAAGACGAGACAAGATTTAAACATACTGCTGCTTGTACTATTACCATATTTCAGAAAGGGCCTCCCCCTAGTTAGCTTCTTGTGTTGTACTAGTTAGCTTCTTGTGTTGTATCTACAATGTATACGTAGCAGCTCATTGTTCTTTTAGGAAAAATAGTAAAGCTAATAAGCTCATTGCATCCAAAGGAGGAAATAAAGATCCACAGTAAGGGTGCGTTTAGATCACTTTGCATTTTGTATTTTTGAAAATGAATCTTTAATATTTGAAGTATTAAATGTAGACTAATCACAAAATTAATTACAGATCTCTGTAAACTACGAGATGAATCTAATGAGCCTAACTAATCCATCATTAGACTGTGTTTACTGTGGCATTACTGTAGCAATTTAGTGCCTAATCTCGTACTAATTAGGCTCATTATATTCATCTCGCGATTTACAGTTCATTTATGTAATGCGATTTATTTTTTGACTACATTTAGTACACTATGCAAGTGATTTACAAAATTTTTACATTTTGCGTTTTGAGATCTAAACGAGACCTAACATTGACACAGCACTCCCTGTCAGATCAGATCTCGGAAAGTGTTTTTTAAAGATGGATCTCGATGGGGGATTCACTTGTGTGCTGGAGAAGTTGTCAGCATGTACCTGTACAGCTCCGACAGCATTCTTCAGTACTAAATTAACTAACTAATCCTTTCCGGAATCTGCATGCTCCATCTTTCATTTTTGCCGTTTGCGGCAATAACTAAGCACCTGATCTTCTGCATCTAAGCCTGCAAATCCAGGCAGAGCTGTCCTTAACTTTAATACTCCTCAGCTCAGCCAGTGGCAGATCCACATTTGATGCATACTTGTACCCCAGATCTTCGGGATGCCATCCCATCACTTTCCCTGAGCTACAAACCAAACAGATCGAGATATTAATCGAGGGACATGGACCCCGAGGAAAAAAAAATATCTCCTCTCTCTCTCTGTCTATCTCCATAGGCCATGGCGAGATCTGCAAGTTGCAGAGCGCGCTCGTGCCGCATCTAGGCGTCGTCACTTGTCAGGCGGCAACATTGGCTCGGTAGAGCTCGGAGAGGCTGCCGAGCACTGTGACGGGCGCGGCTTCGTCTTCACGTGTCGCGGTGCCACCGCATGGCCGGCCGCTCCCAGCCACACAACCAAGCAGTGAAGCAGAGCAAATTGCTATTCTTCACCGTCTCAAAATTAGGAATCGGGAAGCGTTCCGCCCCGAATCCACGGAGGGAGGAAAAAGGCTCCCTTTTTTATGCTTTCACTGCAGTTTCAGGCGACGCTTTCCCAGGCTCGCCACGCCCTGCGCTCCCCCGTCGTAGACGTCGCCTTCGCCTCCACCCCCCTTTTTTATGCTTTCACTGCAGTTTCAGGCGACGCTTTCCCAGGCTCGCCACGCCCTGCGCTCCCCCGTCGTAGACGTCGCCTTCGCCTCCACCCCCCCTCGCGTCGCCTTCTATCTTTGGGGGGGAAAGCCTTTGCCGCTCCCTCACTCTCTGTGTCACGTATCTCCTCGGTTGCTGATTCCCCGCTCGTTTGTCGCCATTGCCGCACCTCGTGCCCTGTGAAGGTAACCTCTGCGCCGTTCTCTGCTCTCTGATTGGTTTCTTCTTCCCGCTGTTCTTGATCTGCTGCCGTGTGCTGCACGGGGTTACTCCTGGTAGCTGGTTCTGGGCGGCCTTGGCCATGGCAGTAGTTGGATAGGAAAGCCTAGCTATAGGAATGTGGGGAATTTCTTGGCTGGACGAATCTGGGCAGGCCTTTTTCAACGGATTCTGATTCCTGAATCTTGCGATTTGCGAACCTTGTTTATTACTGGAGAAATGGAAAGGAGCAGGCAGGGAGGGAGCCAGGAAGAAGAATATATATGCGGGATCTTGTATGGTGAAATCACTCATCCTGTGGATTCTCGGTTGATCTTTTGGGCGAATATTCATGGGAGCGGGGAGCCTATAGTAGATTCTACTTGAAGCTATCAGCTACGGGATTCGTTCTTCAATCTTGCGAATCTTACTTCTTTTGTATGCATAATACATCAATACATTCAGCCTCCTGATTTCTCTCAATTCTTTTTCCTGTTAAAAGGCATGGCGAGCTCGGGGCCAACGTCTGGGAAGAAATCTCTAAATACAGTGACTTTGCTTTTCAAATTACCATATTACACACAATGGGGGCAGAGCCTTCTGATCACCGGCTCGGAACCGGCACTGGGTTCGTGGAATGTCAAGCAAGGACTGTCTCTGAGTCCAGTTCATCAGGATAATGAGCTAATCTGGTGTGGAAAAGTGTCTGTTGCTGCTGCCTTCACCTGTGAGTACAAATACTATGTAGTGGATGACAACAAGAACGTTTTGAGATGGGAGGCTGGGGAGAATAGGAAACTAGTCCTGCCAAGTGGCGTTCAAGAAGGAGACATAATTGAAATCCGTGACTGGTGGCAGGTACCGATCATTTTTATCACTAGTGTTAACATTGTATATTTCTGTGCTCTACAATAAGCAGTAGAAATAGCAGCAATTATCGTTGTTGTATTTGCTATATTAGAAGGCTGATTATGGCATTGAGTTTCTCAAGTTCATGTCGTACAAGTTTCTTGTGTTTTTTTGTTCATGTTGGACAAAAAGAAGCCTTTTGTTCTGTATTGTGTTTAGATTTATTTATTTATTTTGGATTCAGGATGCTTCTGAAGCCCTTTTCCTTAGAAGCGCATTCAAGAATGTTGTTTTCAATGCTACAGAAGGTGTTAAAAAGGAATCCCAGTCGGCATCCCTCAATAAAAGTTTGGATCCTGAAGGTATCATCCTTATCATCATTTATATTAAAAGCAGTTGAGCGAGCAGGAGTGTTCAATCTACAGATATCTGATATTTCGTGATAAAAATATTGCTGAAAAATAATTGATATAGCGCCATGTCTTCAGATGTTAAGTACACCAAATGCAACAAGCTGATAATTTTTTTTAAGAAAAATCTTCCAACTTCTCAAGATGTATAGAGCTCGCTGAGATGATGCCTTTTGCTTGTTCTTATGTATTTTAAAGGAAGTTCCCAGTTATGTTTATCCTTGGGGGCTGGGCTTCTGAAACAAAAGAAAATTTCTTTTGAAAACCTTGCAGGGACCATCTATTTCTATTACAAATGGAAATAGAAAAAGAAAGAATTTATATTTTAGGAGCACCTCATGAAGTTATCATTTTTAATTCTTATACAATATTTTCGCTGAGCAGATATCGTTGTCCAGTTCGTAATTAGCTGTCCTCGACTCGAATCTGGCTCTACTGTAAGTACGCTTCAAGGATATCTTACTTCTACATGCTATCCTTAATTATCTTAATCAATATCATAGTTACTTAGTTAATTAATTAATTTGTATCTTATTCCTGGTGTGGGCATGTCTGCTGATAACTTTAGGTTGTCGTCACTGGAAGTAATCCTCAGTTAGGAAGATGGCAAGCTCAAGATGGTCTCAAGCTGACCTATGTTGGAGATTCCTTGTGGAAAGCAATCTGTGTTTTGCGGAAGTCTGAGTTCCCTGTAAAATATCCTTTTGCCCTTATTTTTTATTGGATGTGCCATACTGTATGAATATTCTTTTGCCAGTATTCTTCAATGCATCATCTTTTTAGCTGTTGGCTAATATGCTACCTTTTTCTTTAAATTGAGGGTGGTTGTCCTTAACATCTTTTCCACATACAAATACTGTCAAATCAGTCAAGCAGGAAACTCTTCATTGGAGCTAGGTCCAAACAGAGAGGTTGATATCGATTTATCATCACCAAAGCAATCCAGATATGTCGTGTTATCTGATGGTGCCCTCCGGGTAATATATCCAATCCGGTTTATTGCTATAAGATCTCTCTAGGAATTTCTTGACCATTTTTAACTAGAAATCATCAACATGCTCTGATGCATTGTATGCAATTAGTAGCATTCAGTATACATGAACATATGCTTAAAGAATCTGCTAGAAATCTATGCACTATACACAACCAATAATGTAATGCTTCTTCTGCATTTACCAGGATGAACCATGGAGGGGTGCAGGTGTTGCTGTACCTGTGTTTTCAATAAGATCAGATGAGGACCTTGGTGTTGGAGAATTTCTAGATCTTAAACTTCTTGTTGACTGGGCAGTCAATTCAGGTTTCCATCTTGTTCAGCTCCTTCCAATCAACGATACTTCAGTTAACGGGATGTGGTGGGATTCTTATCCATACAGGTACGGCTATATTCAATACCAAAGATTCCTGTTCATAATGGTGATTTTCTTGGAGTACATAAGGACCATATCTAAACCTAGGAATGCCCCTCGTGTTTATTGGCAGCTCACTCTCTGTATTTGCGTTGCACCCCTTGTACCTGAGAGTACAAGCACTTTCAGATGCGATTCCAGCAGATGTCAAGGTATACATTCGTTTTGCTTCCATATTTATTCATTGTATGTCCTGGCTGTGTTGTGTTTTCATTTCATTAATGATTGAATAGGTTATTCCTCACCTCATTTAGCACTCAATTTGAAATCTATCACAGGAAGAGATTCAGCAGGCAAAGAAGCAATTGGATAAAAAGGTAAGTGTGTTTGCGTGTTAACATTGATTCTGCTGCTGTTTTAGTAAATGTCTAATATTTGGCTATTTCTCTAACTTGAAAATGACCTGGAGATTAGGATGTTGACTATGAGGCAACATTGTCCTCAAAATTATCGATTGCTAGGAAAATATTCAATTTAGAAAAGGACAAAGTGCTAAACTCCAGTTCTTTCAAGCAGTTTTTATCTGAAAATGAGGTACATCCACTGCCACTTTGTTTATTATGTGTAATCATGGTACTTGATTGCCTAGTCCAAACTGCATGTAATAAGCTTTTATACTGTGTTCTAATAGGAATGGTTGAAACCATATGCGGCATTTTGCTTTTTGCGGGACTTTTTCGAGACATCTGATCACAGCCAATGGGGTCGGTTTTCTCAGTTTTCCAAGGAAAAGGTATTGAAACCATTATTCTGCATTGGTTCTTGGATCTTTTTAGGCACTATAGCTTGCTAATAACAGATCATTTGATATATATTCTTTCATTTGGTCTAATTCTTTGTGAGTGCGCATGTGTAACATGAGCACTAAGATGATTTCCTTCTGTAATGTGTTTCAGCTTGAGAAGCTTATTTCTGAAGGTACTTTGCACCATGACGTTATCCATTTTCATTACTATGTTCAGTACCATCTATATATGCAAGTAAGTATTGTCTGTTGATGTTGTCATCTGAACTGCTTATAGAATCACGCTCATGTATATATCTTTTGACATCATTTTTATTCGCTTTTTTAGTTATCTGATGCAGCTGCATATGCAAGAAAGAAAAAGGTTATCCTGAAAGGTGATTTACCTATTGGCGTTGACAGGAATAGTGTGGATACTTGGGTATACCCAACTTTATTTCGCATGAATACTGCTACCGGAGCACCTCCTGATTATTTTGACAAGAATGGTCAAAATTGGGGTTTTCCAACATATAACTGGGAGGAGATGTCAAAGGATAATTATGGGTGGTGGCGAGCTCGTCTGACACAGGTTATTTAACATGTTAGTTTCTGTATGTCTGATGGTCATACTTTCCTTCTATTGTTCATATCCTTTTAGCACATTGCAGATGGCAAAGTACTTCACAGCATACCGGATAGACCACATTTTGGGTTTCTTTAGAATATGGGAGCTTCCAGATCATGCTGCAACAGGTTTATTAGGGAAATTTAGACCTTCAATTCCTCTTAGTCAGGTAAGTTTCTGTATCTGCTGAGCAAATCAAAATGGGCCAGAGAAAACATTCGGACCAGTTTATCTAACTTGTCCTTGACTTTCAGGAGGAGTTTCTAAGTGAAGGACTATGGGATTTCAATAGAATGAGTCGGCCATACATTCGTCAAGAAATTCTGGAGGTTGCTGTGTTTAAAATGATGTTCATGTTTCCGAATCCTTCTTCAGTAAAATTTCAGGGCATAATCATGAAATTTCTTTTTTTTCCCAGGAGAAGTTTGGATCCTTTTGGACAGTCATTGCGGCCAACTTTCTAAATGAGTATCAGAAACAGTGTTATGAGGCAATGCAATGAGTCATATTCTTTATGTAGAACATATCAGCTATTTAATAGTGCACTACAAATCTCACTATAAACATCTCTATTTTTTGTTCCGAGTTGTGTTACTTTAGTGCAATTTCGTTTCTAAAATACTACCGACTTTGATCTCACATGTTTTCTATTCTTTGCTTCACTTGTATAGTTTAAAGAAGATTGCAACACAGAGAAAAAGATTATTGCAAAGATTAAAACAAGTCCTGAAAAATCACTGTGGCTAGAGAAAGAAGACAGTATCCGCCGTGGTCTTTTTGATTTATTACAGGTGATTTGGCCTTCTATTGTGATATACTTGCTTTGTTGTAGGCACACTTTATTATCCAAGTTATGACTTCTCCTAATATGTCCAGCTCCTTTTCAATTTGGATTAAGTACTGTTTGTTCTGCAGAATGTTGTTCTTATCAGGGATCCAGAGGACCCCACAAAATTTTATCCCCGTTTCAACCTGGAAGATACTTCAAGTTTTAGGGACCTTGATGAACACAGGTAATGTTAATGGTTCTCAACTATAGTTTTTCTATTCTCCATGTTCAAGTTGAGGGGATTTGATCCAGTTGTGATTTAGTCTGTAAATTTGCTTCAGTCTACTAAATGTTTATAAAATATAGTGTGGAAGTGTAAGGGTGTTTTGTTATTTTACTTTGTTATCTCCAGCTCTTTAGATACCCTGTTGCCAAGAAAAAAGAAATTAGTATATTAGTGTCCTTACAATAGGCATTTTCATGAAAACAAAATCAGCTCACACCACCTTTTCAGCTTTGCTATTTTTGCTCTTGATTTATGTAATATTTTGTAACCGAATCTGTGTTTGTGGCTTATGTCATCCTCTCATCGAACAATGTTTTACAGCAAAAATGTTCTCAGAAGATTGTATTATGACTATTATTTTGCTCGCCAAGAAAATCTCTGGCGTCAAAATGCACTGAAGACTCTGCCTGTCCTGTTGAACTCGTCAGATATGTTGGCATGTGGAGAAGACCTTGGTCTTATCCCTGCTTGTGTTCACCCTGTATGACCCCTTCTCTGGACATGCTAAGTTGCTAAATAATGTACTGATTTTTACTCACTGTTAATAAGTAACAATAAAAACTTCTTTACAGGTTATGCAAGAACTTGGGTTGATTGGACTGCGTATCCAAAGAATGCCTAGTGAACCAAACACGGAATTCGGTATTCCTTCTCAATACAGCTATATGACGGTGTGTTTCTGTCCTCTACAATATTACACTCAGATACAGCTGGAAATATATTGAAAAGTATATTCTGACTAAAAATAATACAGAGATTCAGAGGGTCCAAGTTGGATCGATGAACATTTTTTTTAAGCGATGAACAATTTTTCGCTGGAATGTTTCAGGTTTGTGCTCCCTCATGTCATGATTGCTCTACATTACGTGCTTGGTGGGAAGAAGACGAAGGAAGAAGAAGTCGTTTCTACAAGACTGTAGTTGGCAGTGATGAAGAGCCCCCATCTCGCTGCACCCCAGAAGTAGTTCACTTCATTGTTCAGCAGCATTTTGATGCTCCATCAATGTGGGCAATCTTTCCACTTCAGGTAAAGAATTTGATTGACATCATAGATCAATTTCTCACCTGACATAAGCTGACGAGCACACTTCGCGTTTGGCATTTATCAGGACCTTCTCGCACTGAAAGACAAGTACACCTCAAGACCAGCACCAGAGGAAACAATCAATGACCCCACTAACCCAAGGCACTATTGGAGATTCCGTAAGTCAATTTCCATTATTTTTTCTCCTCTTCATCAAATATGCACTATCGACTTTTTTTGAAAGATAATTGAAGCATCTGTGGTAGAAAAAAAGGCATTTCATTTTTTTTTTTGAAAATATTAAGGCTATTCTTGAATGATGCTTTATTTTTCTTTTTGAAAACAATGACGCTTTCTTTTGAGGTAATGGCTCCCATTCAATTTGTTGACATGATGACGATAGGCATGTTTTTGGTGTTGTACGGTTCAGTAGTCTTGATGTTAGATGAATTGCATGATGTATCTGCTGCCCGGAACATAAACAGTTCAGCATATGTGTTTATGCTACTACCTGCTTAACCATTTGATCTGGACTCATCAAGTGAGGCAGCACAGCAGGCGAATTTAATATTTGGAGTCACGATACAATTCTAGCCTGTCAACATTGAATTATCGAATAAACAATAGCTATGAGGGCAAATTTTTAGGATACCATCGTTTTCATATGGGCCATTGACACAGCTTTCTAAGCTAAAGCGACTTGTCTCAAGTTCCACATGCGATTCACACTCCTGTTGTAATTTAATCTGAAAAAGGCAATTCTCTTCCTTAGATCTAACTTCTCCCTAAAATTTTCAGGTGTCCATGTGACGTTGGAGTCCCTGCTGGATGACAAGGACATCCAGGCAACCATCAAGGGCCTTGTCACAAGTAGCGGGAGATCCTTCCCTGGAAAGAAGGTGGAAGGTGCCGACGAAAGCGGAGAGAAGCTATCTAAGGTGCAGTTGAATGGTAAAGCTTAGGAAAGGATCGCAATAGCAGAATGCGACCACGATTACAAGTAAATAGAATAAGGGGACACATTGCGTTACCATGTTGGTTGGTTTGTCCGCTTATGTTGTTTAAGCTAGAAATGTCCCGTGAAATTCTTTCGACACATGAAATAAGGAGTGTGACCTGTCAAGTCAGAAAGTGAAATAATTCATTCCATTCATAAAATTGTTCCTCTCATGATCCAACTATTTCTTATTGGTGCATTTCTGCTTCAGTCTGATTCAAGCCATTGAAATGGCCTCTTTTTGCATTATATAAGCTGGCCAAATCAAGCGGTATCGGTGCGTCTGTGGTGCATCACATACGAATAATGCTGTTTTTTTTTCTTTTCTGAGAATAAATTCTGCTCTAGATTTGTGTTCTGCTCTGCTAGAACTCTAGGGGGAGACAGTTCCATATCTCTTGTCGGTGAGCATAAGAAAAAGGTCATGGCTATGGATGGTTCTCCTGCTGCTGCTGCTTTCCATCATGGCCTCTACTTTTTTAGAGCTTGCCTATACCAAATGCCATTTTACAAAAATATTAGAAGCTGCATTGCTTGCTATTGAAGTGGTCCAAAGTTTTGGTTACACCAAATGCCAATTGATAATCACATTATCAGCAGCTGCCCTTGATCGATGTTGTGGTCCTGGTTGTGAAGCTTTCTTCCTTGATTTCTTTTTGAATAAATTTCTTCCTTGATTTCAGAACTGGTTGGGCACAGTCATCTAAAAGGACAGGTTGGGCACTCGTTTTTGTCTCTGCAAGTAGGATACATGTCCCTTTGTACTATCACTGAAAAGGTAGCGAAACTGAAGAAATGGACATGGGCACATGGCCATCTCCCTAGCTCAGATCACTCTGCATCTGGAGTCTAAAAGCGGGTACCCTATTTTCTTTTGGCTATGGGAAAGTCTAAAAGTTTTTATTTCGGTCAGAAGTCTAAAGAGATCTTTGAACTGTACCCTATTTTCTGAAATTGAAGGGGAGAGAAATGGACGTGTCATCTGCAGTCAGTAGTACAATCTGGGACATTGCGTGCATCATATGCTGTCTTATCTGAAAGGCTCCGAAAGGGCCTGGGCAGCTGATTAACCAGCTGAAAATCAGTAACGCACAAGATTGAAATTTGAACAGGCGCTGGAAAAATTTAGTTTATTATTAGTAAACCACCCCCTATCGTGCAAGAGCCATCGCTTTGTTGCCTCCTTTACGTCGCTTTACAACACCAAACCCATTCCATAATCAGTGGTTAACTGGTTAGAATTTCCATCTCCATTTATTTTCTTTTCCTTTCATTTTATCTTTTAGAGCAGTCCCAGGAGTGATCTGACAGTTACCGACTGTCGGCAACAGTAACTGAACTTGGACCACAAAGATGAATACTACTACTATTTGGTCGTTGTTACCGCTGTAACTGAAGACGAAGATTATTCAGTCAGCTCAAAAGGCACTGCTTGTTTGCTTTCAGGCCCTGTTTTTTTGGGTGCCGAAATTCGGTGGCAACACCACCACGGAATTTGGAGTTGGACGAAGAAAGCGAGTTCCCTTGCTTTGCCACCTCTTTCTGGCCCTGTTTGGTTCGTGTTAGAATTGTAGCGCGCTAGGAATAGTAACACTTTGACCACTAATTACGGTGTCAAACAAAGTCAGTTTACAAAACCAACTTCAGAACCCCGCGCTAGTGACCCTGAAGAATTTAACGAGGCTTTTGACCGCACGATTAGAGGATGATACTATAGCATCACTGTAGCTAATTATCGATTAATTACCGTCATTAAATTCGTCGCGAAAAGTTACACTCATTCCTAAAAAAATTTACAAATAGACTTCATTTAGTATACCATGCATGCGAGATTCTCTTCTCGGGAAATGTGCGCGCTAGGATTCTTGCACTTCCAAACAAGGCCATCTCTCTGCACTTTATTTGGGGTTGGGCAGTTGATGTTGGCACCCACTGCTTTTCTTTTCTCAAAGATGGTTAACCTTTTCTTCCATTCACTCATTCATCCAGCACATCATAATGTTCTTTCTAGAATGAATGCTGTGATAATTCTCAGGGCGGCCGGGTTTAGGTTGAAGGTTGAATTAACAGCAAAGTAAGTATCCTACCTCACCAACTACTAACCCGATTTCTTCCCAAGATCAGATCGTGCTTTCTTGGTCAACATACACCAACCCAAAAATTGCTAAAAAAAATTGTGAAATGTCTGTACAGAGAAAAAAAAACATACAGTGTGTGTGTGCTGGGCTGCTGCTGGCACGGCGATTTGGGCTTCGCCGTCGTCGTGTTGCGAGCTGCGCTCGTGACGAGCGCAATACGCCGATCGATGTCGACTGAGTTCATGGATACCCGGAGGCGAGGCAGTCCTCCCAGAACTTGCGGTCCTCCTCCTGCCGCTCCGCCGCGCGCTTCGGGTCCTCCGCGGCGGCCTCCTCCTGCGCCAGCGCCGCCGCTTGCAGAGGGAACGTCCCGCCGCCGCCGACCGCCATGTTCTGCCACCAGACGCCGCTCCCCGCCTTGTTTCTTTCCTCCTCCTCGTCGTCGTCGGCGGCGTGCTGCTGGTAGCTGCTGCACTCGTCTCCCTCGACGCAGCTGCTGCACCCGTCGTCGTCGTCCATCCCCTCGTAGTCGTGGCAGCACGCGGTGCCGCCGCAGGAGGAGGAGGAGGAGGAGGAGGAGGAGGCGGCGGAGGAGTCCTCGGCCGCCGCGGCGCGTCGCGGGTCCGGGTGCGGGCACGACTCCGCGACGCTCTCGGTGTCGCTGTCGTACTCCATCTCGATGCCGGCGCGGGAACGCGGGACAAGCGCGAACGGCGGCGGGTGCACGGCGGCCATGGCGGCCTAGCCGGGACCGGGAGGGGTGGCGCGGACGGCGGAGCGGTGGCGAGAGCGACATGGGCAGACACCGCAGCTATTTATTTATAGCTGACCACGCGCCCAACTTGCCAAGCGGGCCACTAGCTGTCCAGTCCAACAATCCTGCTGCAGCCCACAAGCAGAAGAAGAAAATAGTATTTTCAAAATACTCCTGGTCCTGGAATATAGGAGTATTTGGCAAGAACTTTACCAATAAATATCTTAAGATTTTTCACAAGCCAGAATAAATTAAAACACTAACTGCCTAGCTAACCCAACGTAACAATTTTCAAGCGCATCATATATACGACCGCTGAAAATGCAGGTTCAGAAATCAGAAGGATTCAACCTGTTCTAGAAACGCTGGTTTGACTTGCTAGGTCGAGGAAAAAGGCCACCCGCGCGGCATGTTCGGTGAAAGTGCCATGAGTGTATTCCTTCAAAAAAAAAAAGTGCCATGAGTGTCACACTACTTGAAAGCGTCCAAAAACTGAGAGGGGAGAAATTATGACGCTACACGTTTTTGGTTCCGAGAATGTGCTGCACGCATTTCAGTAAGTAGTAGATGTCATTAGTACAAGTTTATATATTTTCCCAAAAATGTGCAAGCATTATTCTGAACAGAAACTTTTCAACAAAAAAAATTCTGAACAGAAACCTTTCAACAAATTTTTTTTTGAACGGAAACGTGTTATATATTGATGCGATCGAACAAATATATGGTAAGCACATATATATAGTGGCATTTTGTCTCAATTTTTTTGGTCTATAAACTTTCAATTTTTTTAAAAGTAGAAAAAATGCATTCTTTTAAGAAATATCTATCCGTTGCAAACCGAGTAAAATAAAATAAAAAGGAACACACATACTGAAATAAAAAAGAGACAAGAAAACGGTCATTATATTCTAGTCTGGTTTAGTTTCAGTTTTATCTCTGTGCCGTGGTTCGGTGATATCGAGATGAAGGCTCGTTTGTGGGTTTGGATTTGGAATAGTCTTTAGATGGACAGACAGGCAGTCGGCAGCGGAGTTCTAAAAATCATCAAGCAGGCCAGGCTATCAGTAAGCTAAGCACCGGCAGCACGCAGCAGGGGGAAAAGACGCGGCGTGGGGGTGGACCCGCTGCCGCGCAGGCTTTTGCTTGCAGCCCCCCGCGTTCTAGAAGCGCTGACCCCCGCCGCTTCTAGAACAAGGCCAAGCGCACCATTGATCTCGTCCCGCTCCCCTCAGCTGGTAGCCGTCGATCCGTCCGTGCGTCGTCTGTCCCTTTCGATCGATCCGTAGTGATGGTGATTCTCTTTTAATTTTTTTTTGAAAGAAAGATTCTCTTTTAATTTGTCCTGTGAATCTATGATCAACCCGCTAGATATCCCAAACTTAATTTAAACAGTTGCTGGACGTGACACTTGTATCGAAATGTTATAAAAGTATTGTGAGCATTAAATGTCACACTACATTAGCAAATTTGCTGACATGTATGGTAGAGTTATTTATAAGACTAGGATGAAAGATGAATATCCTAGTGATGATACTCCTCCAACGCAATTATCAAATTTTACCGTTACAATTACATAGTCTTGATAACTATACAATGAAACCTCCCGGAAGACTGACCTTAGCTTCTGCGATTCCCCAGCCGTCACCTCACGAGATACGGTACCTCTTCATCTGTATTTGACTTGTATTACTGATCATATTGATTGTGGAGCTTAATTTATTTAGAGCAGATATTATAAAGCCCTATCAGCAGGCTGTAATGTTTTTTTTTTGCAGGTAAAGGTTGTAATGTGTTCCACGTCATCAAAATCCGAGGTGGCGGAGCGAGAAAAAAAGAGAGGGAATGGAGAGGGCGCTTCGTTGGTCGCCCGACTGAACCGCGTGCATAGAGAGGGAGGCCTTGTTTGGTTTCTTAGAATTCTAGAAATAGTTATATTTTGACCGCTAATTACTATATTAAATAAATACAGTTTACAAAACCAACTTCAGAACTCTGTGCTTGGAACCCTGACGAATCTAATGAGGTCTTTGACCGCGTAATTAGAGGATGGTTACTGTAGCATCACTATAGCTAATTATAAATTAATTACCGTCATTAGATTCGTCGCGAAAAATTATATCCATCCCTGAAGATATTTTGCAAATAGACTTCATTTAGCCCTCTATGCGGATCCTAGAAGACGTATTGGAAGATTCCTAGAATGGAACCATACAAGGCCGAAAACGCTCGCTTCCAGCCCGACGCGACCAGATCCTATGTGGCCCAGTGTCTCTGAACTCCAAATGAAAGCAAGCATGCGATTGTGCCATGAACGGCAGGGTTCGTCAGTAGTGGAGCAACAAGCTGGGGCCACAAAGATGCACATCATAATAGATGGCATGCACGTATACAGAATAGATACTTGCATTTCTTTCCAAAAAAAGAATAGATACTTGCATTTTTGTTATATTCCTTCTCTTAGCCAACCGAATAGGACATTGGTCTCCATTATTGACTCTTCATGATATGGTGGGCACTTGTATTTAGCCAGCAAGCTAAATAAATAACTAGCCTTGCTCTTGCCAGCCCAGCCCGGCCTGCTCTGCTTGGCTACTGCATGCTCGTCAAAGACGGTAGCTGTCTATTTTCCAAAGTCGAACTCACGCACGGAGACCCGGGGATGTCTATTCCTAGCGCGCGAGGGCCAGCTCTGCTATCGCATAGCAGAAGGATTGCAGCAGGCTCCCCACCAGCCACGGAGCCATCCTGGCACCCTGCTGCATGCACAGCACTTTCTTCTTACGTACTAGAAATTGTTCAATTGGAGTAACTTGATGGTGAAACTTGAAGAAAATTGGTGTTCCACCCTAAAAAATATAAATTATTCTAGAACAAATAAAAATATTCATAAAAAGTAAAAATTGTTCTGAGAAGAAAACAAAATGTTCCAAAACAGAACAAGTTGTTCTAGAACAAATAAAAATATTTTAGAAAAAATATCATCTAAACATAGTCAAGTGTGGTCTAGTTTTGAAAATTTTATCGAAAAAAACGTAACGGTACAATCAGAACTTAATTTGAATAATTAATTTGCGATGTAGAGCATTTTTTATTTGAGTATTTGTATTGTACGGAATCCAAGGCACATCAGCTGCGCGGCAAAGTCCTTTCTGCGATGGATCGGCGCCCGCTCGCATATGCGACGAATAGAAATTTCCGGAGAACCCCCGCCGGTGAACCAAAACAGAGTAAGCAAGGCCACCCACGCCATGGACTAAATTACACGGATGTATGTATGACTACAGATGATTGTCAAAGTCATTTGCCCGATCCTCCTGCTGTGCCCTGCCGACTGCCGTAGACTACCCCGTCTCTCTCTCTCATTTGCTCCACGAAAGATCCTTCACAATACTTAATTTATGCAATATATTTAATTATGCGCCTGCTTTAATTTATTTTGTGGCACGCCAAAAAGGAAAAACAATAAAAAAAGGACTCCAAATATTCGCGCGCATCAATGCAAGCTCAACCGAGCCTTGCCTAGCTAATTGAAAGCAAGATTATTCCAGTCCATCCATCCATTAACCCTTTTCTGCGCTGATTGATTGGTAACAACATGGATAGATCTTCAACTGTACAGTACGTCGTCGTCTGCCTAGTGCCACCACATCATATTCATGCAAAGGTCTTCCCAGCAAAATAATTAAGTTTTCCCAATAATTATGATGTGTCCCTCCGTCTCTCTCTTCTTTCAGTTGTACCTAGAGCACCGTACCTGGCTAGAATAGCAGATTGCCCAAGTGCCCACTATTCACAGGGCAGCCACCTGAGCACATGCTGCCGTTGCCTTCCTTCCAGTATATTAATAAAGTCCTAATTGCAGTATCAGCATCAATAGGGCATTTGGTCTAGTGGTATGATTCTTGCTTTGGGTGCAAGAGGTCCCGAGTTCGATTCTCGGAATGCCCCTTTTATCATTTTTTTTCGCCTATAATGTGCTTTGACGCTAAGCAAATGACGGGGATGGCTTTCGCGTCCTGATCCTGAACATCTGCTCGTGGCTGAAGAATAGTCGCAGGCGTCTCAGACAGCAGCAAAATTGCACAGGGAGGGAAATACAACAGCCTAAATGACACACCTGCACTCAGTTCGGTCCAAAATGCCGGGCACAAAGCCAGTCGGGTGGAATTATTCTAGAATAACCGTGTGTTTAAATGATCCTCGCTAGGTTTGTTTCCACGTACGGTATAACGAATTAATGGAAACGATGATCCTTCTTTAGCAATAAATAAATGATAATTCGTGATTCATGTTGCAAAGTTGGGCATCTACCCTATGTAACATCAGGTTTTGTTAGCAAACGGATGTCTAGCCGAATTGGTTAGATAGCCTCAGTAGCACTCTCAGTAGCACTACAGATTTCAAACCGAGGTTAAGCCCGCACGAACACGGGTAACGGTGGAGCAAGGGTTTAAGGGTTTTCTCGATCTATATGAGGTTTTCTCTTATTCAATGCTCGGAGATTTCTTCCCTCCGCAGGCCGAGTTTTTTTTTTTTTGTTAAGCAGAATGCAAATGGAAGACTAGAAGTTGGATAGGAAGAAGATGTTCAGCATCTCACATTAAAAAAAAAGTGATCAGGACTAGGAAGTGTATCTGATGGAAGTAACATGTGTGGCCTCTAGCTTAGTAGTTAGTACTGCTAATAATAATATAACAGGAGCATAAGAACTTGCTAATAAGAACGTTTGCATAAACTATGGCAGAATAATACTTTGGTTCGTTAGTGGAAAATTTAAGAGCACAGTGTGTCGCAAAGAAAACCTCCCAGGATGAACGAACCTGCCGGCAGCCCAGCACGAACGGAGTTCACCGTGGAACAAAGTTTCTGAAGCAAATGGGACCTCTTCGTCGCAGTATATTTGAGCAAAGGGTGAAAAGGAGTGTTCCGAGGATGTGTTTGTGTTTGAAGGACGAAAAAGCAGCAGGACTAAAGAGGAGGTCAACGACTCAACAGCTAGCCTGCACGCGCAAAGGACCGATTTGCAAGGAGACAAAAGACCGAAGCACCGATTTGCAAGGAGGCAAAAAGGCCGAAGCGCTCTGGAAGAATTAGCAGGGACCTATGTGCAAGGCAAAAGTTGGACGCCCAAGGTCCACAGGGACATATGTGTAAGACAAAATTTGGACCAGGGTCCGGTGCGTAAAATCTCAAAAACATTTGGACCATTTCTCGAATTGTGCGTATATCAGACGTCTCCAAAGAGAGGACCCAGCTCGCACAAGATAGTATATAAGCTGGTTGCTGCGACGTTGCTCTAGCAAGGTGGAACTAAACTCTGTTCCTCCGCTCGTCTGTCGTCACCGCGCGTCCTCGCATTCCGCAGGGGGACCGAGCGCGTCCGCCGCACCGCAGCCAGTGCCTGGGCTGGTTCGTTTACCAGCGGCCCAGTTAAGAGAGGTACATGGGCCTTGTCCCGCTGCCATGCCCAGTGTTTGAGTTTCCTTTTTTTACTTTTTTTTTTGGGGGGATCATGCCCGTGCCCGTCCATGCCCTACACACAGCTTGTGTGGACGAATGGTCAGTGCGCGTAGCAACTGCAAGC
The DNA here is from genome assembly GCF_016808335.1 of Panicum virgatum. NCBI lineage: Eukaryota > Viridiplantae > Streptophyta > Magnoliopsida > Poales > Poaceae > Panicum > Panicum virgatum. Next base: position 68,253,540 of record NC_053146.1, read on the forward strand.
GCAAGAAGAGTGCCATGCCGGTCTGGTTGCACAAAAACGTGGCGCATCTACAAACAAATCCTTGTTTTTGTCTCGAGTATACATACTGATGTAGTACACGCATGTACAGCCGTCGGATCATAAACATGCAGATAGAGCACCGACCAGCAGATCCAACGGAAACCTTTTGCAAGTTCTCGACGGCCAACCAAGCCCAGCTCGCCGGTGAGAATCTGATCGAGGTGATGTAACACCCGGTGATTAGCACATGGATCAAGCGCTAATTGCTGGTCAAAACACCATTAGCCATGGCCCACTCGTCATCCACCTTTCCATCCTTGCCATCCCATTTCCCTGTTCGGCACAGGGCAAGGCATGGCCATCGGCCAGCTGCCTCCCCTCTCGAAGCTGCTGTGCTGTGCTGGCCGGCGACGTCTTCAAGTCGTCCACGACGTCTTCCCGAGCTCGCCACCTGGCTTCACTCTCGCTCGCACTCCCGTTCCTCTTCCTCCAGCTCGAGCGTGAGCGAGCAGAGCCGAGCCATGGCTGCCCCTCGACGCCCCACGCCGAGCCGCCGTTTGAGCTCGCCCCGAGCTCCACCAAACCCCCAGGCCATTCACCACCTCCCTAGTTCCCTTCCCTGCCCTTCAGATCGAGCTCCGGCCGTCGCACGGCTGGGAATCGAGGATTTCCCGACCATCAGACCACCATGGACAGCACCTCCGCCCTCACCGTCGAAGTCCTACCTCCGGTCCTTCTCCATCCAACCTAGGTATAGAAATCGACTCCCCTCGACTCACTGATGCTTGTGCTCTCCTCGTTCTTACACGTTCCCGTTGTTTCCGCGCTCGTTCCCGAGCCATGCCGCCGTCGACAAGCTGCTGCTCGCCGCGAGCCGCGCTCACGCGCCTCTGGGCCGTGTCGCCGAGCGCCTCCACTCCGCCCGGCCCTGCTGAACCTTCCCAGCCCGGCCGCCCTTTCCACACCTCGCCGGAGCCCCGCCGCCGCGGCTCAGTTCGCCGCCGGCCCGCCGCTCGCCGTGGCGCCACCCCTACAGACCACCCCGAGCCCCCAAACCACCACCCACAGGTGCGCACGAGCCCCCTCAACCTTTTCCCCAACTCCCCCCTCGCCGCCGGGGCCGAACCTCGCCGGAAAACGGCCGCCCGAACCTCCCCTGTACTGCCCCGTCCGCCAAGGACCCATGCTGAGAAGAAATAGAAGTTCAGGGGCCTAGATGCAAAAGTTCGTTTCCTTTTTCTTTTGTTTTCAAAAACAGCAAACTTGTAAATTCAATATAAAATCGTAGAAAAATCAGAAAAATGCAAACTAAAATGTTTTGGAATACTTGCAACAATATCTACAACTTTCATTACATGCACATATTTATTTTATGTCTGTATTTTAATCTAGGAAAAAGATTAGATTACATAGGTTGTAATTATTCAAGGAGTTCTACTCACTATCTAGGGGTTATTTTTGGTGGGTAGCTACTTCATGCTATGCTTAGATTTGTGTAAAAATTTGAGCACTAGTTAATACTTTTAACTAGATGAAACCCTAGTTTTTGCTAGATCTAGTAGAATAATATATTCTTTTATTTCTGGATGTTATGATTTAGATATATGTATGAAACTTTTTCTGTGTATTTCCAATACTAAATTAACACCACTGTCCAAATTTCGTTAATTATAGATTTGTGTAGCTATTTATTTTATTTAATCCTTATTTAGAAGACTTTAATTATGAGAAATAATTTATGTTGTTTTAAATCATGAAAATATTTCTGAGTGTTCTTTTTGAATAGATTAGCTTTTCCATGAAGTTTGAGCACCAGTTCATGACTAGAACAGAAGTTAAAAATAAATCTTGTTAGATTGATGTTTGTTTTGTTTATTTTGTCAGAATTAATTCTGTATAGATAAAATCATGAAAAATTCACAGTAGCTAACTCATCCCAGTGTCGACCTCCTGTTAAATTTTCAACTTCTGTTTTGCTCTGGTTTGACCTGTATAATTCAATCTTGTTTTAAGAGTTGTCTGAATGAATGAATTGTTCGGATTAAATGGATGCATGAAAAGACAAGATTTTTACAGAGAAGATTGCTCTCTGTACCTTCTGTTTAGAATAATTTTTGCTGAAATTTTTGTTGTTTATGTACTGAATTATTTAATTATTAGCAAGCCATGACCTGCATGTTATAGGAATCAACTATTGCTTGTTTGTGCAGTTAGTGAACTTCTTTTGTGCCGTTGATCATGATGCCCTGGGTAGTTAGAAATGTAGTTAACTACGCTATAAATGATTGCCCATGTGATATGATTGTTTGCTACTTGTTAGACTACAACTTTATCGTGAAGGAAAAATAATAGCATCTATATTGTTGAGCAACTCAGAACTGTGCATTCATACATATGCATTGCTGCATTTCATTTAGGTACGATAGATGAACCACGTGAGGGATGTGACATTGAAGCCAAGCCAGAAGACGGTGAATGGTGGACACATCTAGAAGATGGATGGATGGATGGATGGATGGATCCCGATGTACATGACCGAAGGCAGATGCTTGCCAAGCGAGTATCATCTAACTAACACTGACTCAGTGTTAATCTCAGGCAAGCCCCGGTGCACATCCGTTTATTTCAAACTATGACACCTATATTATGTTTCTATTACTTGCGCATTAGGTTCAGGAATTATTTTAAACCCTAGTTGCATGATCCCTAGGTCTCCTCGAGTTATACCAGTGTGTAGAGGACGATAGAAATGCTATGCTTAATAGAACCCGGTAGAAGACGAGTGATTTCGGGTCACTCGCGAGATATAGGATATCTCGTTATTTTGAGTATATGGAATACTGGAATAGGTTGGATAAGGAAAAGAAAGTGGAGACCGGGCGGGGAAAGGTTAGCCCCGCCTGTGTCGGTTAAGGACCGTTCGTTGCCTGGCCCTGTGATCGAGTTTGAATTGTACTAACCGCATGCCGGGAGTAGGAGGTAGTCGAAACCGGTAAGCCGAGTACTGCCTTGTTTCGAAAGTATAGAACTTCATCACCACCCCTTAGGGCGAGTCGGGTAGTCGCGGAGAATTGGGATGCATATGTTTACTTTTGGTGGTCTCTCGTTGAGCCCGGCTGACTATATGTAGGTGGGGCGGTTCTGTAGTTCGAGGCGGGGAGGGGAATGGTTGGTATGTATAGTCCGACGGGGCAAATACGTGCCGTGTTGGTTAGGTCCACCTTGCAAGGTTAAATCGGATCGATCCGCCGTACGTCGCATCTCGGATATGAGCACCTTGATCACAGCACCACATCGTAGTGATGCTATATGGAATTTAAATGGTGGTTAGAAATTAATTATCTTGATTTAATATTTCAATGGTTGCTATGGTTGCTTAGAATTTTCAAATACTAGCTCATGGTTTAAGCATATGGAAATTTGGAGCTAAAATATTGAATTTAAGGATATACCCTTAGATGCTTTTCTGCAAATAAATCCACCAGCCAGAAAGCTTTGCATGTCTAGATATGTGGGCTAAGTTATACCCACTGGTCGGGTAAGTCTTGCTGAGTATTAGTATACTCAGGGTTTGTTATTTACCCTGTTTCAGGTATAGAAGCTAACCAGGATTCGCATCAGTGGGCTCGATGTGACGTCCTCACGTGTTCATAGTTATCATTTTATTTTATTGGTTCTCAATCAAATTTCCTTCTCTCAGGTCATATTCTCTTCCGCTGCTGTCATTTATTTTATGTAAATTCTAAATTTAAAGCTGTTTTATAAATATTTATGTTATTATCTATTTTTGGGAAATTATAATATGCTGGTACCGTCTGTGCTCGCCGTCGCGCGAGACTTCTGGTGTGTTTCGATCGGCCTGTGGGTTGGAAACAGGCTGTCAGGTTACACTTAATTAAGCTAATGCGCCTGATGCGTTCAGATGATGGCCATTACGCTTAATTAAGCCGTTTAACTTGGCGGTTCTGTCACAGCTGGTATCAGAGCTGAAATGCACCAGGGAGGGTACTAGCATGATTATTTTTAGTGTTTTCAAAATTAAAAAAATGAGTTTTAGAAAGATACGCTTCTTTGCGCTTAAGGGATTAGGGAAGATTAGTACGTAAGCCCTATATAGTGTAAGTTGTATCAGGTGGCTCTATATAATATCAACTAACTTCCAGCACATTACATTTATGTCAAAAGTTAATTTCTTGTACAACCTTTATTTAATATTGTATCGACGCACCTACGCTAAGGTAAGCAAGGTAAACATTCTTGGTAGTCCCTTAGAATAGTACACGTGTTTCATACGTGCGCGGGTCCCGTATGATGAGCATACGAGGATGTGATAAGGCTCCATTCAAATGAGCCTGTCGCTATCTGCCGCCTGATATTGAACGCGGACTTCCCGCCGTGTGATTGCAATCACGGCCATCTCGTAAGGCAATGTTACGAGATGTAAATCTGTCATGCGATTGGCCATGACCGTGTACCTTGGGGCACGTTTACCCTTGGGTGTCCCGTAAGGCGATTTGTACGGGAAGTGAATACGTTGCCTTGGTAATGTATGAAGCGCTGTCCATGCAGCGTTGAACGCATGGGCGCCATCTCTATAGTGGATGGTGATGTATGTGTGAATATGTGGGCAACTGCATATGCGTTACCCATGTGGCGTAGGACACATGAGGGCCGTTCGTGTGTGCTGGCACGAAGGGTCCAGTCGTGGATATATATATATGTATATCATGTGATTTTCTGCAGGTACACTAACAAACGATTGCGTGAGCTAGAACGAGTACAAAACGACTAGATATATAATAGGGAGAGTACGTATGTATGCCACCGAATGTCTACGTATATTGCCATATAGTTATGTTGGCAAAATTCTGGCGAGAATGTACAGGTCGTGCATGCATGCATTATATCGTGCATACTATTATGTTTTGACTGTTTGTTAGTATTTCCGTATGAATTTCTTTGTACCATGTACATCTCACTTTCGGTAATTTCAGACCTTATGTCGTTAGGGAAGTAGAAAAATAAATGCGTATGTTTGAACAAAACCTATCTACTGGTTCAAGCAATAGACGTGCGAAGTGAGCATAGTAGTATGGTCGGTGTTTCTCGTTTCTAAGGTTAGAATCTTTTGACCGATTTTGTCCTCCTTGATAGTTAAAGTAGGAATGTTAACATTAAATGAAGTCCTCGGGTGGTTTTCGTCGTATACCTTTTATCTCGTAATCAGCCAATCTTATCCTATCCGTGACTCAATGACCATTCCGGTTAATCCAAATATTGATGCTTTCTACTATGGATCAATGTTCAGTTCAAAATCATATATCCTCATCTCTAGGCCATTCGTTCCGATGCCCAACGATAATCCATTCCAGCCCTCCTTGACGACTAGAGACATTCTATTGTTCTTCGAGTATTGATATCCTTTATTCTTAATCATTTTGATTCCTACCCTTAATATGGATTCACTTGCATTCTTGTTCGAATCAATGTGAATAAGATAAAGATTTTAATCACATGCATTATAGTCATCTTGCATGAATAGGAATGCAATATTGTTGCATTGCATAATCATACGTTGTTTAGGTATGGGTCTGACAAGGTGAAACCCGGATGACAGGCTAACTAACGTTGTGTGTCCCGTATGTCTTCGTAGAACTTTTGATGTTTTTGAAATCTAAAAAAAAACTCTCTGAATTTGTGCTGATTGGATTGCTTTCTATGATTTTTCTTTCGTAGCGGTGATTGTCTTTCGATCTATAGTGCCGCGACGAAACCTAGTGCCTCGTATGGACGCATACGATTGTGCCGCTGGGTGCGCGCTGGCGCTTAAGTACGGAGGGACATGGACTGTTATGACTGTCTTTTTATGCAACCCATAAAATATTTTTTTTCTACTTCGTCATCTTTAAGGGGGTAGGCCCTAGACGAATAACAGTGCGGACGGGTTGTTTAGGTTTGAGTTTCTGGGTATTGTCCACTAACTGGCATGGCATCATGTGCATCCTGCATCATGCAAGTTAATTAACAAACAATATCGAGCAAGAATATTCTTGAGAAAAACTTGTCTTGATGTCCTTTCTTTCCAGTTTCCCAGAGTTCCTTAAAACTCACTTTGATGTCTTTTCTATCTAAGATTCCCCACCAAATTGAGAATTTGAGTCTTCCCAAAAACCTCCTTGATTCATGATTGTTGAGAAGCTTAGAACTTCTCTTCTTCGTAAAATCATACTGTGTGCTAGAATCAAAATAGTCAACTGGCCCTTTTCAACCGACTTTGATGGTGATTGTATCCACATATATTATCCACAGTCACTTGCTGCAAAAGCTAAAGCCCTGGAGTTTTTTTAGTGTGGAAAAACAATTGATTAGTGCACACAGCGGCACGGTTAATCTCCAGCTAGGTAATGATAGTATGATTGCTATGAAACTTACATCTTCTAGCACCAGGTTGAGTAAGAAATTAGCAAATCAGCTGTCAGTGTTTATACCACTAAATCCAGCTACGTTAGTTAATCTAGAGACGAGCACCTATTTCGGCCGATCCTTGTCCTTGAGTTCATCGATTTTTCTCCTTTACTTTTTCCCCATTTAAATCTCGGGACGAGATTTCTTTAAGGGGGTAGGATTGTAACACCCGGTGATTAGCACATGGATCAAGCGCTAATTGCTGGTCAAAACACCATTAGCCATGGCCCACTCGTCATCCACCTTTCCATCCTTGCCATCCCATTTCCCTGTTCGGCACAGGGCAAGGCATGGCCATCGGCCAGCTGCCTCCCCTCTCGAAGCTGCTGTGCTGTGCTAGCCGGCGACGTCTTCAAGTCGTCCACGACGTCTTCCCGAGCTCGCCACCTGGCTTCACTCTCGCTCGCACTCCCGTTCCTCTTCCTCCAGCTCGAGCGTGAGCGAGCAGAGCCGAGCCATGGCTGCCCCTCGACGCCCCACGCCGAGCCGCCGTTTGAGCTCGCCCCGAGCTCCACCAAACCCCCAGGCCATTCACCACCTCCCTAGTTCCCTTGCCCGCCCTTCAGATCGAGCTCCGGCCGTCGCACGACTGGGAATCGAGGATTTCCCGACCATCAGACCACCATGGACAGCACCTCCGCCCTCACCGTCGAAGTCCTACCTCCGGTCCTTCTCCATCCAACCTAGGTATAGAAATCGACTCCCCTCGACTCACTGATGCTTGTGCTCTCCTCGTTCTTACACGTTCCCGTTGTTTCCGCGCTCGTTCCCGAGCCATGCCGCCGTCGACAAGCTGCTACTCGCCGCGAGCCGCGCTCACGCGCCTCTGGGCCGTGTCGCCGAGCGCCTCCACTCCGCCCGGCCCTGCTGAACCTTCCCAGCCCGGCCGCCCTTTCCACACCTCGCCGGAGCCCCGCCGCCGCGGCTCAGTTCGCCGCCGGCCCGCCGCTCGCCGTGGCGCCACCCCTACAGACCACCCCGAGCCCCCAAACCACCACCCACAGGTGCGCACGAGCCCCCTCAACCTTTTCCCCAACTCCCCCCTCGCCGCCGGGGCCGAACCTCGCCGGAAAACGGCCGCCCGAACCTCCCCTGTACTGCCCCGTCCGCCAAGGACCCATGCTGAGAAGAAATAGAAGTTCAGGGGCCTAGATGCAAAAGTTCGTTTCCTTTTTCTTTTGTTTTCAAAAACAGCAAACTTGTAAATTCAATATAAAATCGTAGAAAAATCAGAAAAATGCAAACTAAAATGTTTTGGAATCCTTGCAACAATATCTACAACTTTCATTACATGCACATATTTATTTTATGTCTGTATTTTAATCTAGGAAAAAGATTAGATTACATAGGTTGTAATTATTCTAGGAGTTCTACTCACTATCTAGGGGTTATTTTTGGTGGGTAGCTACTTCATGCTATGCTTAGATTTGTGTAAAAATTTGAGCACTAGTTAATACTTTTAACTAGATGAAACCCTAGTTTTTGCTAGATCTAGTAGAATAATATATTCTTTTATTTCTGGATGTTCTGATTTAGATATATGTATGAAACTTTTTCTGTGTATTTCCAATACTAAATGAACACCACTGTCCAAACTTGTTCGGATTAAATGGATGCATGAAAAGACAAGATTTTTACAGAGAAGATTGCTCTCTGTACCTTCTGTTTAGAATAATTTTTGCTGAAATTTTTGTTGTTTATGTACTGAATTATTTAATTATTAGCAAGCCATGACCTGCATGTTATAGGAATCAACTATTGCTTGTTTGTGCAGTTAGTGAACTTCTTTTGTGCCGTTGATCATGATGCCCTGGGTAGTTAGAAATGTAGTTAACTACGCTATAAATGATTGCCCATGTGATATGATTGTTTGCTACTTGTTAGACTACAACTTTATCGTGAAGGAAAAATAATAGCATCTATATTGTTGAGCAACTCAGAACTGTGCATTCATACATATGCATTGCTGCATTTCATTTAGGTACGATAGATGAACCACGTGAGGGATGTGACATTGAAGCCAAGCCAGAAGACGGTGAATTGTGGACACATCTAGAAGATGGATGGATGGATGGATCCTGATGTGCATGACCGAAGGCAGATGCTTGCCAAGCGAGTATCATCTAACTAACACTGACTCAGTGTTAATCTCAGGCAAGCCCCGGTGCACATCCGTTTATTTCAAACTATGACACCTATATTATGTTTCTATTACTTGCGCATTAGGTTCAGGAATTATTTTAAACCCTAGTTGCATGATCCCTAGGTCTCCTCGAGTTATACTAGTGTGTAGAGGACGATAGAAATGCTATGCTTAATAGAACCCGGTAGAAGACGAGTGATTTCGGGTCACTCGCGAGATATAGGATATCTCGTTATTTTGAGTATATGGAATACTGGAATAGGTTGGATAAGGAAAAGAAAGTGGAGACCGGGCGGGGAAAGGTTAGCCCCGCCTGTGTCGGTTAAGGACCGTTCGTTGCCTGGCCCTGTGATCGAGTTTGAATTGTACTAACCGCATGCCGGGAGTAGGAGGTAGTCGAAACCGGTAAGCCGAGTACTGCCTTGTTTCGAAAGTACAGAACTTCATCACCACCCCTTAGGGCGAGTCGGGTAGTCGCGGAGAATTGGGATGCATATGTTTACTTTTGGTGGTCTCTCGTTGAGCCCGGCTGACTATATGTAGGTGGGGCGGTTCTGTAGTTCGAGGCGGGGAGGGGAATGGTTGATATGTATAGTCCGACGGGGCAAATACATGCCGTGTTGGTTAGGTCCACCTTGCAAGGTTAAATCGGATCGATCCGCCGTACGTCGCATCTCGGATATGAGCACCTTGATCACAGCACCACATCGTAGTGATGCTATATGGAATTTAAATGGTGGTTAAAAATTAATTATCTTGATTTAATATTTCAATGGTTGCTATGGTTGCTTATAATTTTCAAATACTAGCTCATGGTTTAAGCATATGGAAATTTGGAGCTAAAATATTGAATTTAAGGATATACCCTTAGATGCTTTTCTGCAAATAAATCCACCAGCCAGAAAGCTTTGCATGTCTAGATATGTGGGCTAAGTTATACCCACTGGTCGGGTAAGTCTTGCTGAGTATTAGTATACTCAGGGTTTGTTATTTACCCTGTTTCAGGTATAGAAGCTAACCAGGATTCGCATCAGTGGGCTCGATGTGACGTCCTCACGTGTTCATAGTTATCATTTCATTTTATTGGTTCTCAATCAAATTTCCTTCTCTCAGGTCATATTCTCTTCCGCTGCTGTCATTTATTTTATGTAAATTCTAAATTTAAAGCTGTTTTATAAATATTTATGTTATTATCTATTTTTGGGAAATTATATTATGCTGGTACCGTCTGTGCTCGCCGTCGCGCGAGACTTCTGGTGTGTTTCGATCGGCCTGTGGGTTGGAAACAGGCTGTCAGGTTACACTTAAGCTAATGCGCCTGATGCGTTTAGATGATGGCCATTACGCTTAATTAAGCCGTTTAATTTGGCGGTTCTGTCACAGGTGATAAGCTTTTTTTAATCCACGGCTTCTCTCATCTCATATTTTAATAATTAATTAATATATATATGCTCCCACGCGCGCCGCGCGCAGGATGGGCGGCGAGAAAGACCTGAAAATTTTCATAAAAAAGATGGAGTCACATCTCCAAGATCGATCAGAGCAGCAGTGTTCAGTTCAGTTCAGTCCAGTCCAGTTCAGTTCAGGGTAGTCATTGCAGAGAGAGAGAGAGACGCAGCGGCAGCAGCAGGGTAGGGTACTTATTCAAAGATGTTCTTCAAGGCGGCGCAGCAGGTCCTCAGGTATACATGAATATTTTTTCGATCCGAGGCAACCCCCATTTCCATTTCATCAACGGAAATACCGAACAAAGAGTAACAGTAGCAAGTTGTCCAGGCAAGAAACTAACGGGGAATGAGAGGGGGGATAGTGAGGTATACATGAATATGATCCGATGACTGGATTGTTAACCAAGAACAACCGCAAATGCTTCTGTTTATGTTCCTTGGTGTTCAAAATGAGTTAGTTGTGGACTTGTGGTTCTTCGTGTGTTGATTGAAGCAGGCAGGGGAAGAGCCGAGCTGGGCCGCCAGCCTTGCCCGGCGTCGCCAGACACTTCTCCGCTGCCGCAGACTCACAAAGGTGCAGTGGTGGCCGTCATTATCCTTCGTGCCCGTCAACTCATGGTCTCATATCATACATATACATACGTGGTCGTGGCTGATCCATTCGATCCAACTGCAGGCTGGCCGGGAAGGTGGCCGTCATCACCGGCGCCGCCAGCGGCATCGGCCAGGGAGTTCGTCCGGAACGGCGCCAAGGTCGTCCTCGCCGTCATGTTCAACAACGCCGGGGTCGTGGGGTCCCTGGCGCGCCCGGCGCTGGGTGCGCTGGACCTCGGCGACTTCGACCGCGTCAGGGCAGTGAACGCCCGGGGCGTGGTGGCCGGGGTGAAGCACGCGGCGCGGGTCATGGTGCCCCGGCGCCGCGGGAGCATCATCTGCACGGCGAGCGTCGCGGGGGTGCTCGGCATGCTGACGCCGCACCCGTACAGCGTCTCCAAGGCCGCCGTGGTGGGGCTGGTGCGCGCCGTGGCCGGGGAGCTGGCGCGCTCGGGCGTGCGCGTCAACGCCGTCTCGCCCACCTACATCGCGACGCCGCGGGTGATGCGCATCCTGGAGGAGTGGTACCCGGGGATGAGCGCCGAGGAGCACAGGCTCATCGTGGAGAGGGACCTGAACGAGATGGAAGGGGTGGTGCTCGAGCCGGAGGACGTTGCCAGGGCGGCGCTGTACCTGGCGTCCGACGAGTCCAAGTACGTCAACGGACACAACCTCGTCGTCGACGGCGGCTACACGGTGGGGAAGGCGCCCAACATGCCGGCACCGACACAGTGAGCAGCAGCAAAAATGCAGGCATCGTGCGCGGGCGGCTTTCTGTTGTTCTTCTGTACTGTTTGGGAAAACTCCGAATAAGCTCTGTTTATGTTTTGTACTCACAATCCCTGTTGGTTCTTCAGTACTGTGCATGCCATTTATTTGCAGTATCTTCCATTGGACTGTGCATTTTGGTGTCATCCGTTTTCCATTACAGCTGTTTCTCGCCCTAGAATTTCCTTTCCAAATAGAGCGACCAGTTACCAGCATGGCGGATTGGTGCGCGCCATAGCCCAACGGTGGCTCGTTTGAACGCGACAACCGACAAGCAACGGTGCGCGAGCGGCGAGATCCTCGGACAGCCGAAACCGAAGTGTAGTGACGCAAGATCCAAAACAACTTATGAAAAGGTCTTGTGTCCCTCGCAGTCGCGGAGCCACGCATGCAGGGGCCAGGGCAGCTTCCACTGGATTTAACAAATTCCATCAGGCTCGATTTAACAAATTCCATCAGGCTACAACACCCCGATTCGCCCCTGAGCCTATGGTTGGGCAGAATATCCAAAATCCGAAACAAAATTAGGAATATCCGAACTCGAATCTAAAAAAATCCAAACTCAAATTCAGGTTTCAACTCACAGTACCCGAAATTATTATGGGTAATTTGGGTATCAGACTATAGTATCCGAACTACCAAACAACCTGAGAAATAGTCCAGCCCAAAATATTGTCATTCATTCTAGCCCAGCCGGCCACCCCAGTACCCCTAGCCACCAGCCGATCAACCCCCACTGCCCCTACCCAGGTGCCCGCCGCCAACCCGCCACCACACCACTACCTACCACCACCGGCAGCGTGACTGTAGGCCGAGGCGGCGAGGCCCCTCTTCTCTCTGGTGTCGCTTTCCACCTCACCTTACCCCCCCCCCCCCCCTCCCCGGGGTCCCAGCTTCCTCGAGACCTTGAGTGCAGGCCAGCAGGGCGCCGAACCCACCACCGCCAGTGCCTCAACCCTCGTCTTCTCTGGCCCAGCGCTGCAATTAGACCATCAGGGGCAAGGGGTTTATTACTTTGCATGCGGTGCTGTTTTGCATAAATTAGGTTATTCGGGTAAACCCTAACCCGAAATATCGGGTATTGTTTTTTCAGGGCAAATTTCGCGTATCATTTTTGTAAACCCGAATTTTTGAAAATCCAAAATATCCGATCCGAATTTTCTAGGTTACCCGAACGCCCATCCATACCTAAGGCAGACATAGCTTCCCGACCAATCTTAAATCTTTAATTCTTATTTTACGGAAGCTAATAGAACTAAAGACTAAACTGTAGATGACTAAACATTAGGTAAGTAAACTTCTGTTTGTTTGGATCCATAGACTAAATTTTATGTACAAGACCATTTAAAATATATAGACTAAACTTTAGTCTGAATTAGGTGGGTTCTGTGGACTAAGGTCAATTTCAGTGGCGGTTTCATGGCATTAAATTATATGCCACATCATCGACTTTGCTGATATGGCGAGTAGAGAGGAGAGAGTTTCATAGGATGAGAGATGAGTTTTATCCCTATAAAACTTAGTTGGCACAGTTATTTAGTTCTCTAGTAACTATAATATGAAACTGTGCGGGCCTAAAATTTAGTCCATGGATCCAAACATAATCTAATTCTACCATGCCTGAGGGTGCTAAGTACATTGTCAATTTAGACTATTATTAGTCATATAATTTTAATTTTTTTGTTGCATAAATGCATTAGTCGAGCGATAGTATCCGGCACCTATATAACTACTAGACAAGCATGTACATTACTCCCTCTGTTCCAAATTATAGATCATTTGATTTTTTCAACCCCAAGTTTGACCACTCGTCTTATTCAAAAATTTGTGTAAAACATCACTTCTCTTGTTGTGACTTGCTTTATTAATACAAGTTCTTGAAGAATGGTTTAAATTTGACTATTGTCGGTACCCCAGAATTGGGGTACCCCCTCTTGCAGTGTCTAGACAAGAGCCTTGTGGTTATCCTTAACTACACCCAAAACAGCCGGGCCCCTGCGATCCGGAGCCCTGTTCACTTGACAACGGTCCCGGATCCGTCCCCCGGCTGGAGAAGGTCCGGGAGCACCACGTGTTTCGGAAGAAGCAGGCGCTCAGCCCGAACAGCCGGGGGCTCCGGACCTCCCGTGGAGGTCCGGATCCCCGCGGTATCCCGGACCCCCCCTTTTTGGGGTCTCGGACCCCCGGTATAGTAACCGGACCCCTCGCCAAGGGAAGGAATCGACACTTCGCCTCGGGGTGGTGCGGAGCCGCACCGTGTCTGCAAGCACAGACACGTATATAAAGCCGCTTGATCTCCATATTAAGGTTCACCTACCGCCGTATTCATTGCGGTAGAAGGACGTCCGCATTGATGTAGCAGAAGCCGAGGCGACTCTTTGACCAGGGGGCACTATTGATCGCGTATTACCAAGATGCATAGTGGGGCTACTGGCGCCGCCCACGCCGCGCCTGTCAGTCTGCCATAACAGATGGATACGACGGCTCGGCTTCACCCATTATGACGCCTACATAATAGCCTCAACAGGTCACGCCGCAAGCTACGCTCCCCCAACGGGCTCCTTGCTGACGGGACAAGAGAAGACCTCCCTTCGTCAGAGGGTCAGTAGGGGATGGAATCATATCGGAGGAAAGATTCGTAACACTGTAGCCATTTGAGTACTCTGCGCAGTATGCTGCACAGTCACGTTGGGCCCACTTGTCGGGGCCCCAACGTCCTATGTATCCGCACCCCTTGGTCTATAAAAGGGGGCGCCCGCTAGAAGAAAAACTTAGGCTGGGTGAAAGCCAAGACCCGGCAGAGGATAGATTCATACACAACCAAGATCAAAACCTCTTCCAGTGGACGTAGGGTATTACGCTCCGGCGGCCCGAACCACTCTAGATCGTGTGTTCTTGTGTGCTTGTCTCAGAGCTAGATTAGCCCAATAGCCTAGTACCTTCCCGAGCACTCCCTCTCTGGGAATAGGCGGGTGCGTTCCGCCACCCGGCTGTGGGTACCCTAGAAATCCCGCGACATTTGGCGTCGTCCGTGGGGAGGTCAGGCGCTGGCTGGATCTTCAGGCTTCTGGGGCTGTGTTCATCCTCTGCAACGGCGAACGAGAAGATGAAGGAAGGCAAGACGTCACCCACGCCACATGCCGTGGCACTGGGGCGCCAACGCCCACGGTGCTGCGGCGCACGGCAGCGGCGTTTGTTGTGCGTCGCCACTGCGACACCTCAGAGCCAGCGCGGCAACGCACAGCGGAGGCGCCGCTGGGCGCTGCCGCCCCTACGTCGGCTCAAGGTTTTCTCTCAAGCAGCAGCCGTGCTTCCTCTGCGGTCGTATGGCGTCGGCTCAAGGCTTTCTCTCAACATGGAGCCTGGAGCCAACGGCCATCCCGGAGGAAGTTAGCCGTGTCATCGCGTCGTCGCCAGCACCACCCGAGGTGCTTGGTGCAGCAGACAGGGCCCCGCCACTAGGCGCGGGGGCCCCTGACACTAGCACCAAGGACAAGCCGGCGAACGACCGCACCTCTCCGCGCTTCGCACCGGTCCTTCTGCTGCGCAAGGGCGTCGAACTGGCTTTGGCTCACTATGAGCGGCCATCAGGTTGGCTTCCATCGGCAGACGGCGACGGCAGGGGACCACTCCCATTCAAAACCAAAGAATTTGTCTCATGCTACCTAAGCATGTGACAGCTCTTAGGCAAGGAGTGGTCCCCCGAGCTCCCGAGGTGATGCTGGATGATGCTGTACAAGCACGTCCAGGGCGCCATCGCCCCAACGACTCAGAAGAGCCCCCAAGATGGCAGCTCCACTACGACCAGCAACGTGCACGCCTTACGGGGCGACGGCTGTAGGTTATCACTAAGATAGGATTGAGTGTGTTTCTCCTTTGTAATAATTTGGTGCCTATGTGTGGTCCAGAGCGGTAAAGGTCCGCCCTTGTAAACCCGGCCTCTGGCATCATCGCACAAACAGGCGACACCAGCAAGTGGTCCAAAGCGGTAGAGGTCCGCCCTCGTAATCCCGACCTCTGATGTACACCACGAGTCAAGCAATAAAGGAGATTTGCTTCCTCAGTCCTGTCTTTATTTTAACCTAAAAGCACTTCTCCGTTCGGCGTTGCATGTTTTCTTTCTTCCGTGTGGAGTCCTTTCTTTTTTGCTAAACAATCCAAATTGAGCTGCTAACTTGTGGTCAGGTGGGGACACCCCTTCTAGCTGGAAGGCAGTTCGGACCCCTAGGGACCTCCTCAGGAGAAGTGGTGCCGTATCCTGGGGTAGGGAAGCTCCGCATAGCTTAAGCCTGGTAATGTACCCTAAGCCTATGTACTTCTCTGCCCTGTTACGAGTTCCCTAGTATCCGAGGCTGCTGCCCCTAGAGGTCCCGGGCTCCTTTCTAGTATAAGGCCTGGTTTCCCATACCTTGCTGCGAGGTCCGGTGGCGTAATCCATGGGATTGTCAGCAACGCTCCAAGTCCACTCCGGTGGCCCGCTCCGGCGGAGACCGCTCGCCACGGTCGACTCAAGTCCACTCCGGTGGCCCGCTCCGACGGAGACCGCTCGCCACGGTCGACTCAAGTCCACTCCGGTGGCCCGCTCCGGCGGAGACTGCTCGTCGCGGTCGCCAAGAGCCGGGTCCGGGAAATGGTGCTTGCTCCCTGAGCGATCCGAAGTCTGTGTAGCTGCTTAGCTTGGTTCCGCACTCTAAGCCTACACCTTCGTCACCCTGTGGAGAGCACTCTAGTACCTGGACCAGGCAACTAGTGTACCGGCCTCAGGGGTCTGGAGCGCCCGCTCTCTGCATGAGCTCACCGACGCAATCAAGTTTGTGTAGGAACACATCACGATAGTAGGCCCCACCTGCGGGTTCGTACCTCTCCCGAGGTGGGCCCGGAGGCCACTGTCGGTACCCCAGAACTGGGGTACCCCTTTTGCAGTGTCTAGACAAGAGCCTTGTGGTTATCCTTAACTACACCTAAAGCAGCCGGACCCCTGCGATCCGGAGCCCTGTTCACTTGACAACGGTCCCGGACCCGTCCCCCGGCTGGGGAAGGTCCGGGAGCACCACGTGTTCCGGAAGAAGCAGGCGCTCAGCCCGAACAGCCGGGGGCTCCGGACCTCCCGTGGAGGTCCGGATCCCCGCGGTATCCCGGACCCCCCCTTTTTGGGGTCTCGGACCCCCCGGTATAGTAACCGGACCCCTCGCCAAGGGAAGGAATCGACATTACGCCTCGGGGTGGTCCGGAGCCGCAATGTGTCTGCAAACACAGGCACGTATATAAAGCCACTTGGTCTCCATATTAAGGTTCACCTACCGCCGTATTCATTGCGGTAGAAGGACGTCCGCATTGATGTAGCAGAAGCTGAGGCGACTCTTTGACCAGGGGGCACTATTGATCGTGTATTACCAAGATGCATAGTGGGGCTACTGGCGCCGCCCACGCCGCGCCTGTCAGTCTGCCATAACAGATGGATAAGACGGCTCGGCTTCACCCATTATGACGCCTACATAATAGCCTCAACAGGTCACGCCGCAAGCTACGCTCCCCCAACGGGCTCCTTGCTGACGGGACAAGAGAAGACCTCCCTTCGTCAGAGGGTCAGCAGGGGATGGAATCATATCGGAGGAAAGATTCGTAACCACTGTAGCCATTTGAGTACTCTGCGTAGTATGCTGCACAGTCACATTGGGCCCACTTGTCGGGGCCCCAACGTCCTATGTCGGGGTGAGCGGGTAACCAACAAGGGTGCGAAAAGACGGGACCTGAACCGTCGCCCCTGCGCGCGCGGAGCGAGGCGGAAGCTGAGCTGACGTGCGCGTATTAAGCGCTGGCGTGGCCGAGCGTTTCGGGAACTGCGCCGGTGGTAAATGATCCGTTTACTCCGGCCGCAACAATGCCGAGCGTCGCGCGCGTGACTAGGTGAGCCACTGTGCGTGGGGGCCATGAGTCAATAAGCCGTTGCGGTGTGATGAGGCAGCAAACAACCCGATGGATGGTCAAAGCCGGTCAAGGCCCCTGCAATAAGAAGCTTCAAGCTATGCAGAGCCAAATCGCAGTAGTGGCCCCACCTGCGGGTTTGTACCTCCCCCAAGGTGGGCCCGGGGGCCACTGTCGGTACCCTGTAGCAGGGATACCCACTCTTACTGCGGCAAGGCAGGACCTGCGTAGTTATCCGTAACTACGCGCAAAGGACGAAGTAGCCAGGCCCCACGGGTCAGGCTCTTTCCTCACCAAGCCAACAGCCCCGGACCCGTTCCCCGCCTGGGGATGGGTCCGGAGACGCCACGTGTCTCTAAGGAAGGGAAGCTCCGAGCTGACAGCCGAGGCCTCGGACCCCGCATAGGGGTCCGGGGCCTCCTGCGTTCATCCGGACCCCCCTTACCGCGTGGGGGTCCGGAGCCGCCACATGTCCCGGAGGCACGGGCGCGGGCTCGTGCGCGAGTCCTCCGCTAGGAGACTCGCCCACCCACCACATTTAATGCGGATGGTTGAGGCGTGCTCTATCACCGCGGCACGCGGGACAGCCTTTGTCAGGCCTCACTGTGCACTGCGTATTACCAAGGTACACAGTGCAGCCGCCTGTGCCGCACCCGCGCAGAGCCCGTCTGCAGCATTAAATGGATACGACGGCACGACACTTTTCCATCATGCCGCCTACGCCGCAAGCTACATAGCCCGTTCAGCTACGTGGCAGGCGACGCCACTAGCTACGTCTGGCATCGTCCCGACAAGACAGCGCCTGGACATGATGAACGAGGGACTCCAGGAGCAGGCAAGGGATTCCAGAAGAGAGATCTCCTTTGCCTGCGATGCCATGATGTATGAACAGTATGTTATTTTATACTACATCGTTGGGCCCACCTGTCGGGGACCCAACAGCTATGTACGCGTCTCCCTTGAGATATAAAAGGGAGGCGCTCGCTGCGCACTACAAACTCTCCGGACACACAAGCTCTCGCGAACTCTCTCACTCTCGTGGGAGGGCAATACAACACACAGTGGAACACACAGTGGACGTAGGGTATTACGCTCCGGCGGCCCGAACCACTCTAATCCCGCTGTGTTTATCGTGTTCTTGAGTGAGATCTAACTGGGACTAGCTAACCCCCGAGTACACACCCTCTGGGCTAGGGCGGGTGCCTTCCGCCACCCGGCTGTGGTTTGCAGCACCACGACAACTATGTTTTCATAAATTTTTTGAACAAGACGAGTGGTCAAACTTGGTATCAAAAAAGGCAAACGACCTATAATTTGGAACGGAGGGAGTACAATTTTTGATATATGGATTAGGGAGGGTAGTGTTCCTGCGGTGAACTATTATTGTTGGGTTCAGCATACATTATTGTTGGGAAAAGCTAAACATTGCTCGGGTATTTTAATCGGATCTGGCACCAGAATTTGTAACCGTCCGATTTATGAGTTGACCCCAGCGTAAGCGTCTGATCTGGTCTATAGGATGTGCGGTGGGTAAAGGATTTGTCTGATGGGGCCCACTTGTCATTGGTCTGTGGTTCAATTTTTCGGGGGGGGGGGGGGGGGGGGGGGGGGGGGGGGGGGGGGGGGGGGCGCGCTCCTTTATTTCTTGATTCCCGCGCAACGGTGAGTTCATTTTCACTTTCCCCATCTTCTAGCTGAGGAACGCTTCCCAGGTGAGGCGATTTTTACTTCACCTCCGCTCCCTGTGTAGGTGATTGCGCTTTTGGATTTTTTTTGCTGGCGGGTCTTTCTGATCTGGTGCTCTGTATTGCCGGTAGCTGTAACTATTTGTGCTCCTGTATTTGGATCTGTTTTTATTTTCTATTTTGGCCTCGTTTCCTCCGTTAAATTTGAAGTAATCTCATGGTGACCATGATTGTTTTTCTCTTCATTTTTGAGTGCTGCCCATGTTGTTTCCTGGTTCGAATTAGGCTCGTCCTGTTAGATTTTCAGTAATCACGTCGTGATTTTGGCTTTTGTTTGTTCGATTTGGACCTGTCTCCCTGTTGTTTCCTGTTTTGATTTTGGTTGCGCCGTTTGTTTTGCTGGGCAGGTCCAACGCCATGGACGGGACGGCCCAGGCGGCGTCAACGGCGTGGCTCGAGGAGTTCGTGATGGCGTCCAAGGATGACGAAGCCGGCGATCACCGAGTCAGCTAACTATCTTCCAAGCACCACCTATAGTATGGTGCTGTTGTCTTCCCCATCGCGGGGCACCCCTGCCCCGCCGCCACCCCTCCCTGCGCCGGCGACCATCCCGGAGCTGGCGGCCACCCCCTTGAGGAGCGCCCCCCCATCCCAGCTGCCGCCTTCGCCTGCGCCGGTGGTCTCTTCGGCCCCGGCGGCCACCTCCGCGTCGGTAGTCACTCCGACTCCGACGGCCACCCCACATGCCTCCGATCTGATCTCGCCGCGCTGTACCCCCGCTCCTACCGGCCCCTCGGCCGACCTCACTCCACGGCGGTCGTCCACCCCACTCTCCGCGTCTGCCTCACCGTTCTCCCCAGGCGCGTCCTCTACCGGCCGGAACAAGGAGATGCGCTGGGCGGACTCCCCCCTTTCCTTCGGCGGGAGCTTGGAGGCTTCACCAGCGTCCTACCGCGACGTCGTCTGCCGTTCCAACCCTTCCTCGCCCACGGCCGCCGGCCCCTCGCAGGTGCGCTCCTCTCTGGCGCAGGTTGACGTGCGGGAGGCCCCCCGGGAGCGTCCAGGGAACTCACGTCGCAACCCGTCTCGTCGCCCGCATTCTCGTCGTCAGGGCCGCCAGACGGAGCTCGTCATCGGCCTCCCACACCGGGGTCGCGACGACAACCGCAGGCCTTCCTCCCGACGAGTCCCGGCCCGGGACGTGCGGGTGCCGCCGGCGCGCCGCGTTCCGGTACACCAGCGCCTCGGCCCCCGTGTGGTTCCTCCCCCACCCCCGCAGCCTCGTCATCGCCGTTTCTCCCCGCCGGACGCGGAGGGTTGGTGCGAGGTTCTGCGGAGGGAGGCGTCGAGGCAGAGCGGCCACGCTCAGGGCGCGCCGTCACGGCCTTCCAGGATCCCGGCGGAGATGGAGGGGCGGTGCCTCAACTGCCTCTCCTACAACCACCGCGTGGCCACCTGCAAGCTTCCGACGCGGTGTCTGCGTTGCCACGGGTTCCGGCATCTCGCTCGCGACTGCAAGCGCCCGAGATCCTCGCCGACCGGCAACACTGTTGCCGGGGTTGTTCGTGTTCGACGGACTGTGCGTCCTCGCCACCGTTCTCGGACTCCTGACACCATCCGAGGATCCGCGGCTGAGGGCACCACCCCCTCGCTGCCTCCTAGCCGCCCGGCGAGCCCGGTGCAGCCGGAAGCTTTGGAGATCCAGCCTCCTGCCGTGCGCCGGCGTGGCGAGGGCTGTTTCATCGACTACTCCCCCGACATCGCGACTGAGGATAGTCGTCTCCACCTTGCGCTCGTTGCGCACGCCGGCGCCGCCGGCAAAAGGATCTCCGTGGAGGCCTTCACCGCTTCCGTCGACGCTGCCTTGGGCGGGTCGGCAGCGACCGAGGTGACCATCCGGCCCTTCTACCCCGAGAACTTCATCGTCCTCTGCAACAGCCAGACGGCTCGCGACCGGCTCTTCTCCGCCGGTGGTGTCCATGTGGCGGGGACCATGCTCCGCTTCCGGCAATGGACACGGTTGGCGCACGCCGATTCTACCACGCTGTTCCAGCGCGTGAAGATCGAGCTTGAGGGCATCCCCCCTCACGTTTGGTCCGTGGACACGGCGAGCAAGCTGCTTGCCCCGTCCTGTTGGATCGAGTCGATCAACTCGCCCACATCGAACAAGACCGACATGACTGCGTTCAAGCTCACCGCTTGGACCAATGACATGTACTCCATCCCGACGTCGCGGCCACTCCATGTTGCTGAGCTGGAGCCGACGTTCGAGCAGGTCGTATTTGGGAACCTGCCTCCCTACTTGCGCCGCAGGAGAATCCTCACCTACGAGGTTCTGGTGCATGTGAGGAGCATGGCGGATTTTGGTCCCAGGTCGCCGTCTACGTCTCCATCCATCCCCTCCGATGATGGCGACAATGGCCATGATGGGAACCCCGTGCGGGATCTCACGTCTCTTGGTCAAGGCCCCATCATGCATGGTTTCCGCATCCACTCTGGGATCGCTGATGGGGATACTTCAACGCCGAGGGACGCGGCACAAGTTGACATGGCAACCTTGCACGCCGCGGTTGTGCCGGTCTCCACTGCGATCCTGCCGGCCAGCGCGGAGCTCCCACCTATCACGGTTTTCTCCGCGGTAGGGCCTCCCGTGGCCTCCTTGCCGAGTTCGCCATTTCCGGCACCTCCAGCGGCCACCGTGGCTGACTCGCCGGCGATCATGGAGGGCTCTTCGGCGGCGGCCATGGCGGGCTCGCCGGCGATCATGGCGGCTGCACCGGCATTCGTGGCGGGGAACTCGACGAGCGATGGCGTCGGGGAGAACCCCACCACTGACGGGGTCACGGGGGCCTGCAACGGCACCCCAGCCTTTTCGGAAAGCGCTACTCCTGTGCACTTCCCTGAAAAAGAGACGGTCGCTGGCGCGACTGAGGAGATTCCCCTCCCACCCTCTGCGGCAGCGACACGCGGGCCTGTTCAAACCGAAGGCGTGCAACTGTCTCCCCTCCCTCCCGTTGTGGCGGCGACGCGTGGGTCTGTCCAAGCTGTAGCCTGTAGGCGTGCAGCTGTCTCATCCTGTCCTGGCGGTCAAAGTGATCCTGCGGTTGTCTGTTTCCGCATGCCTGACATCCGGGGAGCAGACAGCACAGCGGACCCGATGCGGCTGGAAGGCGCCCGCGCTTCGGCGGATTCCCAGCTCGCATCTGTCGGTACGCTCGACCGGCAGCTGTCGGGTACTGATGTCGAAGCTGCGGTGAAGGTGCCGTTGGGCTCTTCTGTGGCAACGTGCGCGAGGGCTGGCGTCTCTCAGGCCAATGGGCCTCCATCAGCACAGTCGGAGGATTTGGGCTACATTGCTGATCCGGCGGCTACCGCTGACTTGCTGGGCCGTGGCTCTGCCGCGCCTGATGGGCTGGGGTCTGAGATTGTGGGCCGGGTGGTCGCCGCCCACCACTCGGAGGTTGACCAGTTCTCTAAATCTATTCAGAAACCCACCTCTACACCAATGGCGCCAAAAATCAGTCGTGCGCGCCCTGCTCCCCTGCCTTCCTCCGACAAATCTACGACAAGACGTTGCAGCACACGCCTCGCCAACAACAAGCTCTCTCGTGTTCCTGTTGCTCGGCGGGGGGAGGTCCTTCTCATGCGACGTTTAGACATCCTGGACGACTCTGCTCCGGTGTCGGAGGCGGCTAGGCGCAACCTCTCCACTGTCTTCCATGATGGTCTTTTACGTGGGCATGTTGATGCTATCAACGGGGCGTTCCCACCACGGAAGGCTGCTGCGGGTGAACATGCCCAGCATCTAGCAAACGCCACCCCTGCTTGAATAGCAGAAGACAAGGTTGTCATGTTCCATGGATAATCTGAACATTTTATCTTGGAATGTGCGTGGGCTAAACTCGAGAGCCCGTCGTGATGCAGTTAGATTGGTGGTGGAAGAATCTGGTGCATCCATCGTCTGTTTCCAGGAAACAAAGCTGGATGTTGTAACTGACTTCCTCATGATGAGCATGCTTGGTGTCCAGTTTATGGACTATGCGTATCTCCCTGCGTCTGATACACGTGGTGGCATTCTCATTGCCGCTCGTCAGGGAGCTGCCACGCTCTCTGAGGTTCAGTTGGGGTGCTTTTCCCTCACTGTTCGGGTGCAACCTAGCGATGCCGAGCAGCAGGCTTGGTGGCTTACTTCGGTGTACGGCCCGCAGCCCGACGCGGAGAAAGAGCTGTTCTTGGAGGAGCTTGAAGCTATCAGGGATGCCTGTCACGGCCCTTGGGCAGTAGCGGGCGATTTTAATCTGATTCTGGAGGAATCAGATAAAAACAATGCCCGCATCAACCGACGTAACATGTGTCGCTTCCGGCAGGTGGTTGATCATTTGGAGCTCCAGGATATTCACTTGTTCGGACGCACCTATACTTGGAGCAATGAGCGCAGGCGACCGACACTGGTAAAACTCGATCGTGTTCTTGTTTCCTTGGATTGGGAGGAGCGCTTTCACTCCTGCCTGTTGCATGCTCTCTCTTCCGATGCTTCCGATCACTGCCCGCTGCTCCTACAGACGAATGCATCTTTCTCCTCGAAGCCAAGATTTCATTTCGAGATCTTTTGGCCAAAATTTGATGGGTACCTTGATGCTGTCTCCCGAGGATGGCACTGTCCGGATTCGGTACATGATCCATTCCGGCGTCTTGATCAGTTCTTCCGGAATGTTGGTAGGGAATTGCAGAGCTGGTCTGCAAAGCATATTGGCAACGTCAAGGCTCAGTTGTTGCTAGCTCGGGAAGTCATTCTGCGGCTCGATCAGGAGCAGGACAAAAGGCAACTTTCTGAGCTCGAATCTGAGCTGCGTCGAGGGCTCAAGCAACGGTGCCTAGGATTGTCGTCGCTCGAGCGTACCATCGCGCGGCAAAGATCCCGAGTGCGCGAGCTCCGGGAGGGTGATGCAAACACCCGGTACTTTCACCTCAAGGCTCGCAGTCTGCGGCGTCGAAAGCAGATCATTAGCCTGAGGGATGGAGACCGTGTTGCAACGACACATGATGAAAAGGCAGAGGTGTTGTATTCCTACTTCACTGATCTTCTGGGCCGGGAAACCCCAAGAGAGACAACTATTGATCTCTCAGTGCTTGATATTCCTCTTACTGATCTCTCGGCGCTGGATGTACCGTTCTCCGAAGAGGAAGTCTGGGCTGGCATTAAGGAGCTACCTACTGACCGGGCTCCGGGGCCAGATGGCTTCACTGGAGCGTTCTATCAGACTGCCTGGCCGGTCATCAGAAATGATGTCATGTGGGCGTTGAACTCATTCTGGTCCTCTGGTCGCTGCAGCTTCCGCAGTCTGAACAATTCGCTCATCGTGCTCTTGCCGAAGGTGCCGACTCCTCTGGAAGCCAAGGATTTCAGGCCTATCTCGTTGGTGCATAGTTTTGGCAAGTTGATATCCAAGCTGCTGGCTAATAGGCTTAGGCCATTCATGTCAGAGCTGATCGGGTTAAATCAGAGCGCATTTATCAAGGGAAGATCAATATTGGACAATTACAAATATGTTCAGAGAGCTGCGGCACTCCTCAGGAAACGTAAAGTGCCCAAATTGCTGCTCAAATTGGATATCTCCAAAGCTTTTGACTCCCTAGCTTGGCCTTTTTTGCTTGAGGTGCTTCGGACAAGAGGTTTCGGCAACAAGTGGTGTGGCTGGATTGCTACTCTTTTATCCACTGCCTCCTCTCGTATTATTCTCAATAGCATTCCAGGGCAGCCCATACAGCATTGTCGCGGGGTTCGACAGGGGGACCCTCTTTCCCCTTTGCTGTTCATAATTGCCATGGATGTTCTAGACAGGATTTTCAAGAGAGCTGCTGAGCATGGTATTCTGGAAAGCTCGGGCAGACAGGAGGTGCAACATCAGTGCAGTTTCTATGCGGATGATGTGATTCTGTTCGCTGCACCAACTGAGAGAGAAGGCCATGCTGTTGCCAAGCTGCTCAGCATTTTTGGTCAGGCTTCAGGCCTATGTACAAATTTGCAGAAGTGCTCTGTCACGGCCATCTTTGATCCTGGGAACATGATGGCGGACTTTCAGCGTGAATTTCCCTGCCCGGTTGTGGAATTTCCAGTTAAATACTTGGGATTGCCACTGTCCTTAAAGAAAATCCCCAAGTCCCACATTCGGCCGGTGATAGAGAAGGAGGCCGCCAAGCTGCCTCCGTGGCATGGCTCTCTGATGAACAAAAGTGGCCGGCTTGTGGTGGTGAAGTCTGTAGCTACTGCAGTTCCTATTTATATGCTTATGGCTAACAATTTGCCACCTTGGGCCATTCAAGAGATTGATGCGATTTGCCGCAAGTTCCTCTGGGCTGGTGGTGATCAGGACGTGAGGGGGAAATGTGCTGTTGCCTGGCCTTCAGCCTGTCGCCCGACTGAGCTTGGGGGACTAGGAATTTTGGACCTGAAGCTGGCAGGGATTGCACTTCAGTCCAGGTGGTTGTGGTTGCAGCTTACTGATCGGGACAGGGCTTGGTCAGCACTTGAAATTTGTGTGGATCCAGATGTTGAGGCCTTCTTTCGTGCTTCTGTTCTCGCAGTTCTTGGTGATGGTTCCTCGATTCTGTTCTGGAAGGACAGCTGGCTGGAAGGGAAATCAATCGAGTGCATTGCCCCCAAGCTGTTAGCACTTGTGCCTCCAAGATTTAAGAAGGTGCGCACTGTGGCTCAAGCTCTTGCAGAGGATCGGTGGACGAGAGATATCACTGGTGTACCTGGTGCTACAGCGCTTGAAGAATTGAACCGGCTTGGGGATCGACTAGCCAACATTCAGCTACAACCAGGTATAAGTGATCGCTTCACTTGGCGATGGTCGGCTGATGGAAGATACTCTGCACAATCAGCCTATCGTGCCCTGCATCTTGGGTCGACTGCCTTGCATGGAGCTCAGCTTATATGGCGCTGCTGGGCTCCTCTGAAAGTCAAGTTCTTCCTTTGGCTTGCATTTCATCGTAGGCTATGGACTGCTGATAGAAGGTTGCGACATGGGCTGCAAGCTGATGCTACCTGCAAGCTCTGCGATCAAGCTGATGAGACGAGTGAACACATGCTGTTTCAGTGTTCCTTCTCTTTGCAAGTTTGGTGGGAAATTCTGCAGCACCTAGGATTCACTGTCCTTGCGCCAGAGCAAGACATGTCCCTTGCAGACTGGTGGTGGCATCTGCGGCAACAACTTCCAGGCTACAAGAGGAAGGGGTTCGACACCCTTTTCTCGCTAATTACCTGGCATCTTTGGAAGGAGCGGAATGCCCGGGTGTTCAGAGGCGCTGCAGTTGGTGTTAACCTGGTCATCCATATGATCAGACAGGAAGGCTTATGGTGGATCGATGCTGGTGCACGTAAGTTAGGTTGTTTGTTTGTTACGTAAATTACGCCTCAGCGCTGGTTCTTTTTTGTTGTTTCAGGCGTGTAATATAAGCGCTTGTGTGAGTGGTTGCGTGGCGAGTCAGGCGATTCAGCTCGCGTTGTTTGTAAAACTCTATTCTTCTTCTTAATACAAAGATACGCAGCTCTCCTGCGTATTCGATAAAAAAAAAAAAGGATGACGAGGTCGTGGACGCGTGAGCAGGGGAAGGCGTTGGAGCAAGGGGATGCGCTCGGGGTGGAGCGATTTCCGTGGGGATTTCTCCGTTTCCGAACTCTGCTGCCTCGTTCAATTTAGATTTGTCACGCTAGTGTCGTGTTCATAGCACTGCCATGCCATCGTGTGCTCTGTCTCGTGGGGGCACCACTCTGTATAGAGAATAAACTTCGCTAGGTTTCCTGTGTCCTGAATGTTGATGCCAGTATGCCAGTTCACTTCTCAATTTTGATGTCTGGGAAGTACTTCGCTGTCTCTTTTCTGGATCTCGCCTTTTCTTATGGGTTTCCTGTGTCCTGATTAGTATGTATCCTTCTGCTATTGCAGTTGATTCTCTTATGTATCTTTCTCACTTAATTTGCTTGTGTAATCACGCATCATTTTCGTTATTTAGTTCATATTCTTTTGGTATTAATGTTATTCTAGAAATGCTTGCTTACAGATAGTCTCATGTGTGATTGATGTGTTGGTTCTTTTAGTGTTGCAGTTTTTGTCTTATTATTCTAATGTTATGTAGTGTTCAGGCCCTTTTTTGTGATAGCTTCTACCGTCATAGTAGTATAATATTTGTGTTAGGTTCAGGTTCATGTTTTGTTATCTGCCTATGAATCACTATTATGTAAACTAATGCAATGTCTTAAACTAAACATATCATCATGAAATGTGGAGGCATTATTTTTTACAATGTTTTACCTGATATTCCAAGTCTGTGTTCAGAAGGTCCATGAATGATTTTGCTTGGTCCTGCCAACACACATGCACAAATCACAATAGTTACAGCTGTCGATTCAGTGTAATTTTGTAGAATTTGAAATATAACTTTAGCTTACTATAGTTGTTAGTTTTTACCAGATAGATTTTTGAATTGGTGTCCTGTTTTTGTGAATTCCTGATTTGTTCCCATAGTAGATCTGTATAAAATCCCTGCATAAATATCATTGTTTGTTATTATCCACTTCCTTCTTGAAGTGAAACTGCTTTTTCATAAGAATCTTATAGTGTCTTTTAACTGTTTTTATAGGTGCATGATCCCTGTAATTTCTGTTATGTATATGTGTAACAGGCATGGGGACTATGCAGATTTGTACTAAGTTTGTCTATCTGTTATAGGCTCATGCAGAAACATGAAAGAGTACATATATGTGATCAGGCAAGTAACTGAATTTTTTACAGTGTACACTAGAAGTGAAACTTCTTTACAAGAATCTTACAGTGTCTTTAAACTGTTTTTACAGCTGCATGTTTCCTGTGTTGTCTGTTATGTACATGTGTAACAAGCATGAGGATTATGCATATATATACTAATTTGTCTATCTATTACATGCTCATGCAGAAATATGGAAGAGTATATCTATGGGATCAAGCAAGTAACTGATTTTTCTTACATGAGTTTTTTCTGGGTCGATATTTTGATTGTAGATCTCGTGGTCATCTTTGCTTGTGTTCTTCATCGTCCTCTTTTCCTGAGTTCTTTTTGGGTCGACATTTTGATTGTAGATGTCGGTGATCATCTTTGCCTGTGTTCTTGATCGCCCTCCTCGCCCCTCATGCAATGTTGCCGAGCAGTAGCCCTATCCCCGTGGATCTGTTTTTTGGATCAACTTGGGTCTCAAGTTTCGTTCCTTTATTTTGTTACTCAATCTTTGGTTTTGTAGGATTTCTTATTTGCATATGACAGGGTTTCTCAGGCCCCGGAAATAATTTGCATCTTACTGACTGTAGATAAAATCTATGTTTCATTTGAAATATTTGCATTTGACTGGGTTCCTCATGCCCCAAAAATCATTTGCATCTTACTGACTGTAGATAACATCTGTGTTTCATTTGTATTATTCCTTATTTGCATTTGACAGGGTTCCTCAAGCCGCAGAAATTATTTGCATCTTACTGACTATAGATAAAATTTGTATTTGATTGTTGTTAGGTCTTAACTCTTTATTTGTTTATTGATTTTGTTTGCCCTTTTGCATATTTTGCTTTATGTTTAATCTTTAACTCGTAGTGGTACTCAGGCCCATATATTATTTGCATTTTAAAGACTATACATAGGTCTTTGTATTTGGTTTTGGTTTTGCTCATCTAATATGTTTGATGCAGAAGATATTTAGTTTTCCTGCTGAATTCATTGTGTGTCGACTACTATTTATGTCTGATGCACTTGCGTGTTCATCATCTTTGCTTAGGGCATTATACTTCCTATTAGTTGGCACCTTAAACATTTTCATTCATATATCAATTAAATTGTTCATATTATGTTAAAAGTTTCATTATATTAATTTGACAGTTCAAGTATACTGTATTTACAGCATAATGTACATTGTCAATTTTATATCTTAATCCTGTAATTTACAGTGTTAATATACTAGTTTGGCAGTTTTAGTATACTTTTTGTTGACAACATAGTCAGTGCTGTTATTTTAAAAAAAAATTCACACATTATCTCAAGCCCATATATTTTTTTGGCAATATGCATTTGTTATCTGATATTTGCATTCTCTCTAATTCGCACAGGACTGGGTTTATCCTTCTGAAGACTTGATCAATCTTTTTCTTCGACTTAGTCAAAAGTGTTAAAAAGATGCTTTTCGCTGATGACATCAACCAACACCCAAGAGTCAGCATATGGATTTGAGATCAGTGTGACTGATATCTTCTTCTAATTACACCTTCTTGATGGATTCTGCCATATGATCAAGTTTTTTATGCTACTATCCTGCTTTTATTTTTCTTGGTTTCTTAAGCTTTTTTCAACATGAAGTAGTTGTGAATGTGTACTGAATCCTATTTTATATGATCTTGTCAAAGTTCAGTACTTGCGTGTGCTGTTTGTAAATGGCATGCTTTGCACTATATTATCCATTTGTTTGTGGGCTGTCGGATCAAAATCTGATGCATAAAAATTCGTGTGCTGCATCTTCTCCCAGCACTCGATTTTGTCTACGCATTTCATCCGAGTGTTTTGTCAAAAACAAACACACGGGTGCTCAGATGCAAAAAAAAAAAAAAGCTACTCGGAAGTCGAAATCCTGGTTCCGCCCCACCAGCCGGCACCCGGCAGCTTGGACTGTTGAAGTAAATCTGTAGCAGCCGGCAAGCTGCCTTCCTTAAGCATGGGGCATGGCTGACCTTTCCTGCCCAAGGAGAAGGCTGAGGAGAAGCTAGCTTCACAAGTACGGCAGCGCGAGGCCGCACGATGTTCCGAGCCGCCCGGAGTGTTCTCCTTCTCGGGGGCAAGAACCAGGCCGAGCAGGCCATGTCCGCCGCCGTCAGCCGCTTCTCCGCGGCGGCCGCCTCGCAGAGGTTCCCCATCTCGTTTTTCTCCCGCTAGCTCCGCTGAATCCTTTGTTTCGCTCGCTCACGTCTCACCTTTGGTTTCTTTCTTGATCATGGCCTGGCAATTACCTGGTTTGCAGGCTGGCTGGAAAGGTGGCGGTGATCGCCGGCGGCGCGAGCGGCATCGGCAAGGCGACGGCCGCCGAGTTCGTCAGGAACGGCGCGAGGGTCGTCCTCGCCGACGTCCAGGACGACCTCGGCCACGCCGCCGCCGCGGAGCTCGGCGCGGACGCGGCGGTCTACACCCGCTGCGACGTCACCGACGAGGCGCAGGTCGCTGCCGCCGTAGACCTCGCCGTCGCGCGCCACGGGCGCCTCGACGTCGTCTTCAACAACGCCGGGATCAGCGGCAACGTGATGCCCGTCCCCGTGGGCGCCCTGGACATGGACGACTTCGACCGCGTCACGGCGGTCAACGCCCGCGCGGTGGTGGCCGGCGTCAAGCACGCCGCGCGCGTCATGGTGCCCCGCCGCGCCGGCAGCATCATCTGCACGGCCAGCACCGCGGGCGTGGTGGGCGGGGTGGCGCTGGCGCCGTACAGCGTGTCCAAGGCCGCCGTGGTCGGGCTGGTGCGCGCCGTGGGCCGGGGAGCTGGCGCGGTCCGGCGTGCGGGTCAACGCCGTCTCGCCCAACTACATCCCGACGCCGCTGGTGATGGGCGCCATGGCCGAGTGGTACCCCGGGATTAGTGTCGAGGAGCGCAGGCGGGTCGTGGAGAGGGACATGAGCGAGATGGAAGGGGTGGTGCTCGAGGCTGAGGACGTTGCCAGGGCGGCGCTGTACCTGGCGTCCGACGAGTCCAAGTACGTCAACGGCCACAACCTCGTCGTCGACGGTGGGTTCACGGTGGGGAAGGTGCCCAACATGCCGAAACCTGCACGGTGAACTCGTTGCCCCAAGAGCTAGGTGGCATCATCTTTGTTCCGCGTCCTTTACCTCGGCCGCCTGGCTGACTCTAGTGACTCGATCGTCTTCTTCTGCCACCGGATCCCTTAGCGCCGTCCGCCATTGTTGTAACCACTCGCTCCGGCAATCTAGCCAGCGAGATTGTCCACTTTTTTTTTTCCAACGCGGGGGTATGCCCCTGATTTCATTACTGGTAGTAACGAAATTACAGCAGTTCACAAACCAAGGTTCGACACGAAAGAAACGAGGATTTAAAGGCTAAAAGTCTACGGATTAACAGCCTCCAGCAAACCCAGCAACACCACAAGAGCCACAAAGAGTAGCAAAATGATAGCTAGTTAAACTTTATCAAATCTCCAAAGCGGTTGGACATATGTCGAAGCTTCAGTCTTTCAGCTCCCCTTCCCTGGAGCAGAACCACACCGGCATCTCCTGGTGGGGCTTCATGTGGATGTATACTCAGCGCCACTGCGCCACTGCTCTGAGGATATCCGCACCCCCCCTCTAGCAGCAGCTTGTCCTCTTCCGACTGTAATTCTGCCCAAAAGGAGATAAACAATGAGGCGAGACAAATCACCTCTGTGGGAGATCTTACCTTTTTCTCTTCAAAGCACACATTATTTCTAGTTCTCCAAAGTGCCCAGCAAATCCCGGCCAATCCCACCATATGGAACTTTTCAGCGCGGGGCATAAAAATTTTAACCCAGTACCAAAATTGGTCAAATGATGAGGGCCTACAATCACCCCCAACAACCATTGCTACCATGCTCCAAACATACTTGGCCATGGAGCATTCAAAAAACAGATGAATAATGGATTCATCCTCCCTGCAAAACATACACTTACTATCCCCATTCCAGCCCCTCTTCAAGAGATTATCTTTGGCCAGGATCGAATTTTGTTGTATCAACCACATGAAAATTTTAATCTTTAGTGGTAGTTTAGTTTTCCAAATCTTCTTGTTAGGCTCATTAGCTTCTTCACTGAAGAAGTGCTTGTACATTGATTTAACTGAGAACCTTCCAGTTTTTCCCCAAATCCATCTAGGACAGTCACGCTCCCTTCCTAAGGCAAAAGAGGTAGTTATGTCCTGTAGCCTCCTCAGCTGATTTTGTTTTTCCTCATCCAGCCATCTTCTGAATGTTAGCCTCCATCCTCTCTGTGCCATACTCGCAACAGAGCAGAACTTTTCATTACAGATAATATACAGGTCAAGAAACTTGTCTTTTAAGGCTGCTGCCCCACACCAGGGGTCCAGCCAGAAATCTGTTATCTTTCCATTCCCTACTACCATCACTCTTCCTTTTAAATAATATTCTCTTACTTTCAGTAGATCGTTCCAAACTGGTGAGTTGGTAGCTTTGTACTTCAGGTGGGAGATACAATTTTGTTTAACATATTTTTTCCTCACTATTTCTTGCCATAATCCTTCTCCCTTTTCTACTTTCCACCACCATTTACATAACAGGCTTAAGTTCATCTTTCTCAAATCATGAATTCCCAGGCCACCTTTCTGTTTTGGTTTGGCTATTTTGCACCACTTAACCAAGTGATATTTTTTCTTCATACCCCCTCCCTGCCAAAAAAATCTTTTCCTAGTGCAGTCCATCTTTTTATGAATGGTCTTTGGGATAAGATACATAGACATACAGTAAATGGGAATGCTGCTTAGACAAGTTTTAATAAGAGTGGTTCTCCCTCCAATGGATAGGGCACTTCCCTTCCACCCATCAAGTCTTTTTAGGAGTTTTTCGTCAAGAATCAGCCAGTCCTTGACATGCAGCCTAGATCCAGACACTGGTACACCTAAGTATTTAATGGGCCAAACTCCCATAGCACAGTTGAACATCTCAGAATATATCAGTGTTTTCCCTTCATCTTCACCAACCATCGCTACCTCGCTTTTGTTGAAATTTATTTTGAGACCTGACATATTCTCAAATAAATACAGCAATAGTTTCATATTTCTCGCCCCCTCAATCGATCGCCTCTATCTGCTGCCTCTGTTAGTAATCTTGTGCATGTTTGATAGGACTGCATGCATGTTTGTATTTCGCTCGTCCACGAACCTGGGCATGCAAGCATGGCTGGCGTTGCGGAGCGTGGGGATGGACGCGCTGATTTCCCGCAACGCGCACGCTGTGATCGTGCTGCTCTTCTGTACTCTCCAATAAAAGAGAAAGCTAAGAACAGAAAACGCTGCCGTTTCATCACCACCGTCGCGCTCGTGAGCTCGCCGGCGGCGTTAACCGCCGTCCGGTGACTAACAGCCTCGCCTCCGATTCTGTTTCGTCGTAGACCTACACTCGTCCTACCAGATTCATCATTTCCAAGCTTGTTCGATCACTTGGGCTTTAATTATTTGGCTACCTATTTCAATTGAAATGTGTAAGAGGTGAGAGAACAGAATGGATCGTAACAACCTCGCTGTATTGATCAACGGGTTATTGTGTATATATACACGTACAAAGCTAAACTAGTCAGCAACTGACCACGACTCTATCTATTCGAGCTACAAACAAGGAGAGCCGGTGGACGTGATATCTAGAGGCAACACAACGCTAACACCCCCCTGCAGTGTGAGCGTCGGACACCATGGAGACGCACAGACTGTTCCGGAATTCCTCAAAGCTTTATGTCGGGAGACCCTTGGTCATCACGTCGGCGGACTGCTGAGTTGTAGGCACATGCAGAACCCGACATTGGCCGAGAGCAACCTTCTCCTGGACAAAGTGTACGTCGAGTTCAATATGCTTAGTTCTTCGATGATGAGCAGGATGGCTGCTCATGTAGCACGCAGACACATTGTCGCAGAAAACAACAGTGGCCTGCTCTGGAGCACAACCCAATTCATCGAGCAGCTGACGGAGCCATGTGCACTCGGCAACCGCATTGGCAACCCCTCGGTACTCAGCCTCTGCACTTGATCGTGAGACAGTTGTTTGTCTTTTGGATGACCATGAGATCAGAGCATCGCCAAGAAAAACACAGAAGCCGGAGGTGGAACGCCTCGTGTCCGGGCATCCTGCCCAATCCGCATCCGAATAGGCCACAATGTTTGTGATGTTGGAGATCCGGAGATGAAGATCGAGATTAGCAGTGCCGCGGACATAACGAAGAATGCGTTTCACCAGAGCTTCATGATTAGTCGTTGGTTCATGCATATGGAGGCAAGCTTGTTGGATTGAGTACTGAAGATCAGGCCTGGTCATTGTCAAATACTGGAGGGCGCCGACTATGCTGCGATATGAGGATGAAGCAGCAGCGTCCAGCTTGGTGCCTGAGTTCCCAGAAATCTTGCCGTTGGTGTCAATTGGTATTGAACAGGGACGGCATTCTTGCATACCAGCTCGCTCAAGAAGATCAAGTGCATATTGATGCTGATTGAGGAAGAAGCCATCACTGGACCGTTGTACCTGAATGCCGAGGAAGTAGTGCAGAGCCCCCATGTCCTTGAGCTTGAACTCAGCGTTGATGCTTGAAATAACAGAACGTAGCTGCTCGGATGAAGAGGCGGTGATCACAATGTCATCAACATAGAGCAAGAGATACACCATGTCGTTGCCGTGACGGAGAACGAAGAGGGAGCTATCGGACTTGGTCGGGGTGAAGCCGAGGTCGCCGAGGAAGCTTGCAAACCGTGTGTACCAAGCTCGTGGAGCCTGCTTGAGGCCATACAAGCTCTTGTTGAGTTTGCAAACGTGGTCGCTCTAATTTGTGTTGACGAAGCCAGCAGGCTGCCGAGCGAAGATGTTCTCATCGATGAAGCCGTGGAGGAAGGCGTTGTTCACGTCAAGTTGATGCACCGGCCAGCCACGAGAGGCTGCACGAGTGAGGACGGTTCTGACCGTGGCTGACTTGACGACAGGGCAATACGTCTCACCGTAGTCGATGCCGGCGCGCTGAGTGAATCCACGGACGACCCAGCAAGCTTTGTAGCGGTCGAGTGTACCATCGTCCTTGTACTTGATGCGGAAGATCCACTTGCCACTGACAACATGAGCACTGCGCGGCCGGGGAACGAGTTCCCATGTATGATTGTCGAGGAGGGCATCATACTCAGCTTGCATGGCGGCGCGCCAGTTGGGGTCACAGAGCGCGGCGTGAACTGACTTCGGGATTGGAGAGATCACGCACGTGGTCGTGGTGGCGGCGCCGTCGTAGCGGGGGTTGGGCTTGTAGATGCCAGCCCGAGAATGCGTGGTCATCGGGTGGACGTCGGACGCGCGATCGACCACGGGAAGGTGCTGGTGCAGCGTGGACGGCGATGGCGACGCGGACGCTGAGCGTGGTGAGGTCGTGGCCGCCGTGGATGATGTTGGCGAGCCCGTGCGATGCGTTGGCGTAGGAGTCGGGTGGCCGCTGGCAGCAGTTGCCGAAGTAGACGTACGGGGCATCATTGGACCCGGAATCGAGGCCGTTGGCGACGATGGAGCCGCAGATGACGTCTAATCTGGTGTGGCCGAGCCGGGCGCCGCTGGACCCGGAACTGAGGCTGTTGGAGATCCCACGTCGAGTGAGCCAGGGGCCCAGGCGGTGGGCGTGCATGGCGCAGGCGTGACAACAGGTGACCACGCACTGGTGTTGGCTGACCCGGGCTCCGCGTTGAGCACCCGAAATGGGAACACGTTCTCGTCGAAGTAGACGTGCCTGGAGATGATGACGCGGCGGGTAGCCGGATCGTAGCAGCGGTACCCTCGATGATCCTGTGAAAGGCCAAGCACAACGCATGCTACTGAGCGCGGCGCAAGTTTGTGCGCACTGGTGGCAGCAATGTTAGGGTAGCATAAACAACCGAAAACCCGAAGCATGGAGTAATCTGGTGCTCGATTGTAGAGAAGATGGTGAGGGGTGTCAAGCTGTTTTGGTTTGCACGGTTGGCGATTCAAAAGGAACGTGGATGTGTGAAGAGGTTCGACCCAGAAGATGGGTGGCAGGTTGGCGTGCAGCAGTAGAACACGAATGCCATCGTTGAGTGTGCGAAGGATGCGCTCAACTTTGCCATTTTGAGGAGATGTATACGGGCATGTGAGCCGGAGAGTGATGCCATTGGTGGAGTAGAAAGAACGAAGAGAGGCATTGTCAAATTCACGGCCGTTGTCCGATTGGAAGGCAAGGATAGGGCGTGCAAATTGAGTGTGAACATAAGCATGGAAGTGCTGAATGGTGCTGGCAACGTCGGATTTCTGGCGTAGGGGAAAGGTCCAGACAAAGTGAGTGTAATCATCAAGTAAAGCTAAGTAATACTTGTATCCAGTGAAGCTCACAACCGGAGAGGTCCACACATCACAATATATAAGTTCAAAAGGAGCATTTGTTTTGGAACTGGAAGGACGAAAAGGTAGGCGAACATGTTTGCCGACACGACATGCATGACAAGTGTGAGACAAATCTTTATTACAGCTGAAATTTGAGGAACGAAGCATCTGGTGAAAGGAGTCCCTCCCAGGATGACCGAGTCGCTGATGCCAGAGATCGGCTGTGATAGCAGTGAGGCAGTGAGTGTTGGACGAGGTCGACGCCTGGAGAGGGTAGAGGTCGCCGGCACTGTCACTGCGGAGTATCACTGTCTTCGTGTAGAGATCCTTGACAGAGAAGCCAAATTTGTCAAACTCAATTGTAATGGGATTATCTCTTGTTAAAGCACGGACAGATATCAAGTTCATGATGAGCGATGGCGAAATCAAAATGTTATCAAGAACAAGAGGGGAAGCAGTGGTGGGAATTTGAGTAGTACCATAATGCGTGACAGGTAAAGAAGATCCATCACCCACAATGATATGAGTAGAAGAAGAATTTGGGCGAAGAGAACACATGTTACCAGGGCCAGACGCCATGTGAGTAGAAGCACCGGTGTCGACGAACCAATCGCCGCCCGTGGAGGACTGCTGCAGCGAGAGGTTGGTTAGCGCAACAAGAAGTTGAGGATCGAGCTGCGATGTCGGCACGGTCGGTGGTGTACTGCTGGCGACATGTGCCTGAGGAGCCGACGTCGCTGGTCGTGCTCCAAGAAGACCAGTCGTGGGGCGTGGCCCAGTAGGAAATGGCCAAGCCTGGACGACACCTGTCCATGGGTTGATGTTGGGGGAGAAGCCCGGTGGCGCCGAGGATGAAGAACCGCGAGACTGCGTGGAGGAGGGGCCACTGGAGTTGGTATGCTTCTTGCGTTTCTTCTTGGAAGGAGACGGCGTCGTGGACGAGCGGGTGTTGGTGCCAGGAGAGGAGCCGCTCGTCGCGCCGTGGACAGGAGGTGGAGGTGGAGCACCACGTTGTGCCTGGGCGATGAGAGCTGAGGCGGCCTGCAGTTTGGCCGATTCAGCCAGGCGATGTTCCTCCATCTGGAGCATAGAGCGAGCCTTGTGGAAGGAAGGCAAGCGCTTGCGAAGCGTCAGATGGGGAACG
The DNA here is from genome assembly GCF_016808335.1 of Panicum virgatum. NCBI lineage: Eukaryota > Viridiplantae > Streptophyta > Magnoliopsida > Poales > Poaceae > Panicum > Panicum virgatum. Next base: position 68,290,835 of record NC_053146.1, read on the forward strand.
TAGTGGTGGAGCCGAGGGTTGAGGCCGCGGATGATGTTCTGCACCAGATCGGCGTTGGTGATGGGAGAGCCGAGGTCACCAAGCCGACCGGCCATTGCCTTCATGCGAGTGCAGTAGGCAAGGACGGACAGATCGCCCTGGAGGAAGGTTCTGAACTCGGCGTTGAGGTAGACAGCCCGAGCCGATCTGTTGTTGCGGAAGATCTAGCGGACGCTGCGCCAGAGAGAGTAGGCCGTGTCGTCGTCGGTGGAGACGGCGGTGAGGAGGTCGGGGGCGAGCCGATTGTAGATCCACCACACGATGGCACAGTCGTTTTGGACCCAATCGGAGTCGCCTTGCGGCGGGGCGGTGCCGTCGATGTGGTCGCCGAGGCCATACTGGCCGAAGACGGCAGCAAACACGCGCACCCAGGCGGTGTAGTTGGCCTCGTTGAGATCCAGCATGATGGGGAAGCGAGACTGAATGTTGATCCCATGGACGACGGTAGGAGCAGCGGGGGCAGTGGCAACACGCAGCGTGTTGGGGACGGTGGAGCCGGCGTCGTCGGAGTCCGAGGAGGAGGAGGAGGAAGAGGAGGACATGGCGACGGCGGCGGCGGCGAGTTGAAGGAGCAGCAGCGGAAGATTAGGATTGTAGATCGCCAGATACCATGTAAGAGGTGAGAGAACAGGATCGTAACAACTTCGCTGTATTGATCAATGGGTTAGTGTGTATATATACACGTACAAAGCTGAACTAGTCAGCAACTGACCACGACTCTATCTATTCTAGCTACAAACAAGGAGAGCAGGTGGACGTGATATCTAGAGGCAACACAACGCTAACAAAATGGACAGGACGGCCTTATAGCTAGCTTGCTCGGTCGTCCAAGCTTGGAAGATGCAAGTAAAAAAAAGCTTGGAAGATGCATGCGACGTCGCGAAATGAACAGGGCGTAACAATCATGTTGTTGTTGTTAGATCTTATAGGATCATTAGCACGAAATAGAACCACAAACAGGGAGCTCAATTAGGTTTAGTATCTTTGCTCTTGAGCTTGTGTATGTGTATGTGTGCATGTCGGTGGTGCTTCTCTGGTAATGGCAACGTGAGCATGATCGAGTGCTTGAACGGGTACAACCCCTTCTTTTATATCGCTGCTCACCGGGGAAACCGACATCCCTAGGTCGGTTTCCGTCCCCGATCAAGACGGGTACGGATAGAAACATCCCGTTCTCTTATCTTCATTTATTTTTTCATTAATTGTTTTATTGTACATTCACGGTTAAACTTACTGTTTAAGCTTTACAGTTCATCATCTAACAGTTGTAGCTCGAAATTAAAGACTCAGCTACTGCTACCGGCCGGCGGCTATGAAAACGACGTCATGTACGTAAGCTTTATTATTTCAAATAATATTGGCCTTTTCATCATTAAGGTTCGTTTTATTCCTAAGCAGCCAAGTGTGAGAAGCCCGAACGAATGACGTTCATTATCATTAAGAAAACATTTCAATGGGTGCGTGTTTTTTTTTTTGAACTCCGCATGCAGGAATTCCGCCCAGCCAGCTTGTACTGGTAGAGAAGAGGATATGCTTAATAATCATAGTAGCAGATATAAGCAAATTAGTTATCTGTTTGTTTGCATCAGCCAGCCAGCGATACTTTCCGGGGGCGTCTTATCCTTAACGCGCGCGATTTTCTCGGATCTTATCGCACCCCTCGTCCTCCGCCCCAGGTCCTCTCGCCGCCGGGCCGCGCCGCCCGCCCACCACCGACCCCTCGCCGGCGACTCCTCACCAACCACCCCTCGCCGCGCCGCCCGCCCACCACCCACCCCTCGCAGGCCATCCCTCCCCAACCACCTTTGGCCGGCCACCCACGCTGCGCCGCCCGTCCACCCACGCTGCGCCGCCCGTCCACCGGCCACCCCTTCTCCCCTAGCACGCCGGCAGCCGCCGCTCCACCACCTTCTCTCCCTTCTCCCCTAGCACGCCGGCAGCCGCGCTCCTTCTGCGACACTTCAGCTCCCACCCGCGCGCGCGATATATAGACGTCCCCCCGCCGCCCCTTCCACCAGCGCCGCCGCCGCCTGCTGGCGAAAACCTCTAATCCCTCATCGCTGACCCTTGCCGTCCGTGGCGACGGCTCCGTCCCCCCTCCCACCTGTGGCTAGCTACTAGGTCACTAGCCGAATCCGCTTACTAGGTCATCGTCATCATCAGCCGCCTGCCCACAGTGTCCGTCTTGCCGCTACTTGACGTTTGCGACCTAGTCCGCCGTCGCTGTCCTCGGGAATAGAAGAAAAGGAGAGGGAAAAAAGGAAGAAGAGGAAAAAGGGGAAAAGGAGGGATTTCGCGGAGTTCATCTGATCATTACAAATTCACATTCTTCGCTGCAGGGGTAACTGTTTTTTTACTCTCTAGATGATTGAATATAGGATTATGATATTGCTGTGGCCTTTGCAATCGATGTTTTAACCAACGCTTACCAAGTTTAATTTTAATTCTGATACTGGTCGGTGTTGAAGCTCAGGGTATCCCAAAACGGAAGCTGTAGATGTTGATTTCATTCCAATAAGCGATGTAGACGTCATTGTGAAATTAGTGCCAAAATGTACAATAATTTGTTTGGTTTCTTTATGGCTGATATACTCAATCATGTTTACTAGTATCTAAGTATCTTAATGAGTTTTAGGTCAGCAGCTTGTATTTCTGTCAATTATTATGTGGTACTGTCACCCTTGATATTGACATCTGGCTGCTGCATTTCGTTCGTCACATAAGGGTCTTCTTGAGCGGATATATCAGCAGCAGCATTGCCAATGGCACTCTTAAGACATTTTCTTGGATTAGTTCCATCCAACTAAAAAAATCCTTTTGAGTGACTGGCTGCAGTATGCACCTGCCATTTCATCAAACAGAAGCATCTTAAGACAATGGAACCTATCCGGCCAAAATTCACATTTTCGCTGATGTTTGTCAAGTGCTTGCGTGGTTGTTATCAATGTCCTGAGAGGTCAGTGGTGCTACGTTCTGCTCCTTGGTTCTGTAGTGACTGCAGTGACATATCTAGCATCTGCAGCAGGAGTGGAAGCCTTTGAATACATAGTACTCTATGTTTCTCCAACCCAGAAGTCAGAGGATCCTATCCTAATTTCTGAAATTAGTTGCCATGCGTTATCTGTAGGCATTATCAACTGCAATGGCAGAGTAACCTTAGTGTACTCTGATCAATTAGAACAGCTAACATTTACTCTGTACAGGTATATACAATTTAGACTGCTGATATATATGTTCACTACAATTTTTGTGTAGGCTGTTCTAATATGGGCCTCTGGAGAATGCTTCAGCTGCTTGTGCGGTTTGCCAATCCACGGTAAATCTACATCAGTTTCTTGCCCCATATAATTCTGGATGTTTTACAGACATCTTCATCTCAGTGGCATTTTATGTTCTCTTCATTTACATTTACTCAAACTATCTTTTTTGTGCAGTCAGCGATAGTCAGAATTTTGAACTGATATCCTGTTCTGTCCTTCACCACTAATTACAACAACTGATATCTAATCGCCATCACCTCAAATAATTTTGAATATGTGCTTTGCATGTACACTTATTAGAAATGCTATTTTGTTATAAAGTGCAAATTAGTTGTCTTTGGAAAATAAAAGAGAATCAAAGAAGTGAACAGTTTTTTCGTCCCTTATGGTTTAGGGTCTTTCTTTTAAGTAGTAGTGGACTCAGGTTTTCTTTTGAGAGTAAGGAGTATTCAACTTCTTCTCCTCCTCCTCCTCCTCCTCTCTCTCTCTCTCTCTCTCTCTCTCTCTCTCTCTCTCTCTCTCTCTGAAAACACCACATCCATAGTTATGAGCATAGCCAGAACTTTTCAGTTTGGCCTGTGTGCTGCATGTGGGTTCAACTCAAAAGGACTGCCATTCCATTGCAACCGTTTTGTACAGAACAATATGGACCAGCTCCTCCATCTTGCTTCTGTTGCTATGTTGCCCATCTCGTGGTACAACCCAGATCATGGCCTCATGGGTGACTTATAATTTGGGACAGACAGATAATGATCAGCATCGCAACACTGCATGGAATTGGTTTAGGCTAACATGGTCAGATCATTGAATCAGGACTTTACAATCTCTTCTCTAGAATCTCTACATTTGATTGGATAAATCACATCATATAAAAAGTATTCAGTATGGATTTAGCTTGAAATCATGCTGTTACTGTTACTTAGCTGAAACAGGGGATTAGAGCCCCTAGCACGGTAGTATCAGAGACTGCAAAAATAGCTGCCAATTGTATATGATCACGTATTGGTGATTATTTGATTAACGAACACACTAGTGAATCCTCCACCACAATATCCATAGTCCATCTCAACGTTGCTTACTTCGTTCTTTTGTTTGCTGATGAGGTAAATCTGATTTTTTTTTCACTGTGCAGATAGACATGGGGCTTGTGTCGATATGAAGGAATAAGTGATCGTCTTAAGACAATTTGGAACAACAGAGGGCATGGTAAACCTGCTACCTGAAGATGTACTCACCAACATCATTCGCCTTCTTGCACCACGCTATGTTGCTATATCCCGTAGCGTCTGCAAGACCTGGTGTGCCATCATTGATGCCCGCAACCTTCTGCGTGCGGACCTCCTCCCACGCTCGGTGCGTGGAATATTCATTAACTTCAATGAGTTAAGCATGTCAGAATTCTTCTCCCGCCCCTCAAAAGGCCGAACGGTATCTGGCAACTTTAACTATTTGCCTCTCGGGTCCCGCATCATAGGCCACTGCAATGGGCTTCTCTTGTTTTGCAACTATGTGGTTAACCCAGTCACACGGCAGTCAGCTCCGCTGCCCCCATGCACAAGCCCAAATATTGTCATAGAGCACTTTGTTTGCAGGGAGTACCTTGTATTTGACCCCCAATTGTCACCACATTATGAGGTATTCATGATCCCTCGTGTCCGATGCTATGGGAGGTATGAAATGTTAAATTCTGATGGTGAATTAGACCCTGCAATGGAGGGATTAGAATGGCCACCATCGCCTTGGATCCTGAACGTGTTCTCATCAAGGACAAAGGTGTGGGAGGAGAGGTCATTTGTTCGAGAAGGGGAGGCTGCAGGGAATGTTGCTGACAGGCGGTTGGATTCTTCATGTGTTCAGGACAATTCTGTCTATTGGCGGGGAGTACTTTATGTAAATTGCCAAACCAAGTTTGTTATGAGGTAGATACTCACTTCATTGGCATTGCCCTTCATCTTTGTACCTCTTGATCAAATGAAAATTCAGTTATCATTTATTAATATTTCTTAATTATTCGACTCTTGTAGAATATCATTGTCAAATGGATCATACCAAGTAATCAAGCCACCTGTATATTTTGAAAGGATGGAATGCACAGATCTTTATCTGGGAAAATCAGTGAAAGGAGTGCACTGTGCTTTGTATGGCTTTCCATCCAGTTTTTGGATTTATATTCTTGATGAATCGAGTGGAAGAACGGAGTGGGTATTCAAGCATTCCTGTGATATTCAGCCATATCAAAGAATCGATGGGTGTGGACCCTGGACTTTACAAGATATTAACAGTCAGGACTGGTCCAATAAATTTGAAGATGGTAACGAAGAGGCAATAGTACAGGAGAAGTTCGAATGGGACTCAGACAATGATAATGTTATTGACACCATAAGCAGGGGCAATCATCTCTCTCGTCGTGATATTACTTTTCTTGGATTTCACCCGTACAAGGAGGTTGTCTTCTTGAGTGACACATTGAGACGAGGATTGGCGTACCACTTAAATAGCTCAAAGATTCAAGACCTGGGCAATATCCATCCAACACATTATGGAACAGAGATGGGCATTCAGCCATTTATACAAGCATCTTTTCCATACACACCCTGGACGGGAGTGTTTCCGGAAGACAATTAATTTTTCCTTGAAGATTATGATATACCACTGCGTACAAGGCATTAGTGCCCAGGACAAGCTGTCAGGTGCTAGTTTGTATAGTGAGGTTTGCAAGTTCTTCATTGTATCCAACGAGTAAAGAGTTTGTTACCGTTGCATCAGCTCTTGCTGTGTTCTACCGAATGCCAGCTATAACGGAAGTTTAGCTATTTCAAATTTATAGGCATGCAACAACCACCACCATGAAAAATGTATTGATAGTGCAAATATTATAAATATTATTACTGTATTTTTTATAAATTTGTCAAAATTAGAGAGATTTTAATTAGGACAAACTAAAATGATCTAGAATTTGGAACGAACGGAGCAATGTTGTCCCCATGGGGTGCTTGTTTGGATGTCTATGTATTTGCTTCCATCCACGTGTAGAAATGGGTTGGAGTGTATTTAAACTAAGTTTTACCCCAATCCACTTCAACCCATGTGGTTTGAATTAAGTATTTAAATATATGTGCATCCAAACAAGGCTGGGATTGGGAACTACGGTGCTTAACACAGGTTGCTGTAGGCAACCCATCCAGTAACGGTGCTTAACTCAGGGAGATTTAGAGCTTAGACTTGCAGGATGCAGACATCAACGGCCCAGCTGCCCTGTGCCCAATTCATTGTTCTTTTGGAGCATTGTTCACTCCAGCAAGCAGGTACTTCACAGGTACAGTTCAGGCAAATGGTCGAACAAATCGTTATGCTACGAAATGCAAGAATCAAAACGATCAAAATCTTGCACGTCTTGTGACCTTTTTAGCAAATGAGTGGGCAACAAAAACAGTAACGACCTGTTTGAGTTGAATCATAATGTGTTGCTGAGTTTTGAAAAGAACAGTATATTTTTAAAATAGCTATGTCCGGCATGCCAGCCATAGCATTGTGCTTGTGGGAAGGATGTGATGAAGACGAAGTCTAAAAGGTTCATGAGTTCCAGAATGAGGATTTTATCTTTCAGTACAAAAACTGCAATAAATGCCAACAAAGTCCAAAAAGATTATACAGAACTTTCACGAAAAATGCTTGGCTCTGCTTATTGAGAATCATTCAGCTTCTCGGCATGCTGTATGCCTGTATCTTTGATAGTATATTTGTTCGTTTGATTCTGTTACCTCATTGGGAACTGACAAAGTGCATAAATGCCAGTTTTGGTTTTAGTTACCTAATAATTGAGAACCGACAAACCAAATGTTTCCATGCCAAATTGACAGTCTGCATTAGTTATGATTTAAACAGAAAAAGGACCTGTGATATGTATCGGATGGAAAATGTTATAGAGAAATCAAAATTTTAACCTTTAGTGCACTGTACACATGCACATTATCTGTCCTGGCTATCTATTTGTTTTCCCCAAATTGTGAAGAAAATAAGTCAACCCATAGTTAACCATATTGATTTTGTTACTGCCATTAATTTGAAATGCAGACTAGGACTGTTAAGTGTCATATTGTTGATCATCACTCAGGATTACAAAGAATGTATGATCTCAGACTTTCAGTAAAGAAGAGAGATAAATCCTCCTTGCATCACATTTATTTACAGAGCATAATGTTAAGGCTGTGTTTGGCAGGTGCAGCCACCCCTTTCAGGCCTTGTTTGGCTACAAGACTTTTTTCAGAAGTCCCTATCACATCAAAAAGAATCTTACTATTTTATAGTATTAAATAAAATCTGTTTATAAATGTTTTTTGACAGCTGAGTGCTTTTTCGCGAGACGAATCTAATGAGCCTAATTAATTCATAATTTGCTACAGTGATGCTACAGTACCATTCGCTGATCATGGATTAAGATACCTCATTAGATTCGTCTCACAGTTTAGCCCCAGGGTTCTGCAGTTAGTTTTATAATTAACATTTATTTAATACTTCTAAATACTAAAAAGTTCCAGGGACTTAAAAAAAGTCCCTGGAACCAAACAACCCCTCAGTCTTTCACCTAGTTGTGCCGTCTTACTTTCATCATGCTTTAGATGTCTTAACAAGGATTTGCTTTGTGATTAGACGAAGAAACATTTCTTTGATCCTAGTTACATCGCAACGTCTGCCGACGCTTTGTGTTCTGATGATATCAGACTGTCTATGATGCATTTCCCCCAGATTCAGATTACAGACCCAATGCCAAGATACTACATCATGAAGCATACTACATCATGAAGCATGGGCAGGTCGTGAAGATCATCCGAACCAGTGAGACTGCTGGAAGATACTCCCTCCGTATTGGTAAAAGAAGTCGTTTTGGATATGTTTTGGGTCAAACATTGGGAATATAAATCATCAATAACTTTTAAATTGTCGAGTTTGTAAATGTAAAAATTATATGAATAGATTTGTCTTGAAAAATACTATTATAAAAGTATACATATCTTATTTTTCTATGAATATTTTTATAATGACAAGGGGTCAAAGTTATGTTTTGGAGACCGTATCGTTGTCCTAAACGACTTCTTTTACCAGCACAGAGGGAGTACGACACCTACCGCTAGTTGCCACGCTAACATCACCAAGCTAAAATTCTCCCCTATCCCTAGTTGCTAATCTCGCAGTGTACTAAACATTGTTGCCGCTGAGAATCATAAGTACTTTCGAAATGCCCTGCAGAGAGAATGAATGTTTCTGCTTCAAAGTTCTGAATTTTCTTATTCTCAGTACTTGACCACAGAGGCACATCAGTGCTCCTCAGAGTGTGCCTTAAGTAGTCCAAAGGCAAGGGCAAAGCTAGAAATTTTGACCCTCACTATTTGAATGAGAAAAAACAGTAAACTACGTGACCGAAGAGGATGACACGTCGGCAATATGAGTTTTTTCTTTCTTTTTTTTTGAAGCAAATCCGGGGGGGGGGGGGGGGGAGTTCCCCACCTACTTCATTGATGAATAAACGATTGTATGTTTACATGATAAATAAAACTATTGTATGTTCCCCACCTACTTCGCTAGTTTTTTCCTTCTTCGAAAACACAACGTTTGATATGTACTACTGTATTTCAACATCTACGAAGTTTTTATAATAGTTTGCCAGATCACTGCCACATCATCCGTCAAAGTGGCAACACTGCCTCGACAGGTTTGCCTTCCTCTGGTATAACATGTTCCAAGCGAGCTCTGCTGCTCAGAAAGTAAACATTACCGGATGGTTAACCTATCCCCGAATTACGGTTACTGAGTTGCATGCACCAACCAATTCAACCCAAAAATAAATAATGTAGAGGTACTTCCTCTCATGTGTAGAGAGTCGGTTGCAATTTTTTTATTTAATCGTGCCCGCTAGGATTCGAACTCGAAACCTCTGACCCTAATACCATATTGAGTTGCATTCACAGACTAATTTAACCAAAAATCTAGCGGAGAGGTGGGCAATTTACTTATACTTCAATAATAGTACATCAGACAACCCATAAAAAAATCCACAAAACATTTTCCAAAACAGCCACTTCGCACTAAAGCCAAATGATAGTTGTGCAATGTTCATACACTGGAATGATGGGAATAGTGCTCTGACCATTGATCAGGCGATTATTAAGTGTAGCCAATTAAGTATCCAATATAAGGGAAATGAAGCAGCAAGACCGGAGGTGCTCAGATGTGAATGTTTGCCAACGAAGACAGCATTTAGCCCTGGAGCCCAATGATACCTGACAAGATGAGGAAAATGAGGACCACAACTCCACAAGGACTCGAGAGTAGCATAAATATGTGTGGCTCTAACAGATCCACTAATAAGTATCAGCTTCTCTCTTCTTCACAAAAACAAAAATGAAAAAAAAAGAAAGAAAGCTCCACCAAGTGTCATAAAAAAAAGATAGATTCGGCAAGATTGTATAATGTGTTCAACTCCACAAAGTTAAACCAAGATACAGGAACCTTACCACAGGCAACACGGCCACCAGCATTTCCCGTGCTCTTGCTAAGCTCATGTCCACCTGATACACGACAGAGAAGGTATGGTTATATGTAAACCTTTTAGTCTTGGAGCACTATGTATTAACAATAGCACACCTATAAGAAGCTATTAGGAATTTGCTCAAAAACAGAATAAAAGCACAGACTAAAAGAGGCTAACAGATAAACACTAGTTTGCTAAAAAATTCTCTTTGTGAACAATTCAGCATCCATGGAAGAATGACAACCAGATTTGTAAGATACACATTCAGAAAGTGGATAAAATCAAGAATTCCTAGTTAACGTAAATTAAATGATAAGCATCAGTTTCATCCAATAGCATGTGAAAATAGTTTGTGAACTGACAGAAATGCAGTTAAGGCGATTTCCATTTTGTCTCTAATATTATGTTTATTATCTACTGTATGAAGGATAGTGAGAACATGCAGACAGCATAACACAAACTACTCCATCAACACTGCACTAGAGAGGCCATACAGATCTGATAAACTGCATTCAAGTGTTTATGGAGCATTACCCTTGCCAAGGTCATCAGGATCGGCATGGACAACTACAGCTCGGCCAATGATTGAGTGTGGCCCAGTGAGGGGAATCTGACATTCAAATGTGTGTTCCATGTCAAATGAACAAATTCAAACCAAAATGGTAAGAAAAGGTACAGCGAGAAAGTGAGTATCAGTATCCCCAACCTGGCAGTCAGTAATATCGACATTAGCAACACCTGCCAAGCAATAAATTGTCAGTGGGATTATGCGCTGCAATCTAATGCAACAAATTACTTTTGAAAACAAAGAAACTAATCTTTTCAGTCAACTATGTTAAAGGTTTCTCCAATACAAATGAACCAGACAGCAGTAAAAGACAGTGAGACAAATCACAAATGTACCATCTTCACCAGTTGTCACATTCCCAAGATCACCGGCATGGCGATTCTCATCTTCTGGTGCACCATGCTCCTTACCAGCAGGATTGAAGTGTGGCCCTGCAGCACAAAATAATTTACCCCGTAAGCACAGCATATCCACTTGCCCTGATACATAACAGGGGAAAGAGATGTAGGTACCAGTGGACATGCAGCCATTGGTGGTGTCACCAAGCGCATGCACATGGAACCCATGGAGCCCCGGCTTGAGCCCAGAGATACTTCCGGTCACGGTGGTTGGACCTAAGCATAAACCAGAATTAGCAACCAAACCAACCAATTGTGTTTGACGAATGCAATAGTATAGAACACAGATGTTCTCATAAGTCAAGACATGTGGGGAGAATTACCATCTCCCTCTTGGGAAAAGAAGATGGTGCCCTTGACATCACTGCCAGCGAGGACAGCGACAGCCTTCACCATTGTCTATGTGATCTGCAGTCAAAGCCCGAAAGGAACGAGTTCATTTAAGTAGGCTAACATGACAGGGCATGTTGAAGTGCTGAAGAACAAAACTTTTGCAGTATATGTATTCACTAATCAGTATACTGAAACTGTAGGTTTAACAGCATAAATCAACACAGCTTAAAGTTCAAACAGTTAGTAGACTGCAGTCGTAGGTTGTAGCTACACGCATCGATGCATCTATTACACAATCATCCGCGTGGGCAAACACTAGTGCACAGGCAGCAAACCAAATCATACGGGTAGGCAAATACTACTGCACAGGCAGCAAACCAGTCGCCCAGATCTTCTATCTAGTAATTCGAACACAAATTCGGCAGGGCCAACGAATATCAAAGACTCAAGCGAACAGAACAACCACAGATCCGGCGAACCCGGCTGAATCAGCGATAGGGGGGGCCTAGGTGGATGAATTCAGGCAAAGAGAAACGATTAGAACCCTAATTACGATTTGGGGGTTTAGAACTTGAGGACGGGAGCACTTGCAAACGATGAGAAGCGACTAGAAACCTAGGATCTGGGGGTTTAGGGTGATTGATATACCTCAGGCGACCCCTGCGTGCGACGCGAGTGGAGAAGTCGGAAGAGAAGGCGAGCAGCGAGAGCGAGTCTGTGGAAGACTCGAGAACCGAGGGCTAAGGGGCCGTTTAGTTCCCAAAAATTTCCACCAAAAAATTTTCATCTCCTCTTTAAACACATGTATGAAGCACTAAATATAATTAAATAACAAAACTAATTACACAGTTTGGATGTACACGACGAGACGAATTTTTTGAGCCTAATTAGTGTATGATCAGCCATAAGTGCTACAGTAACCCACATGTGCTAATGGTACGGTCAAAGGCCTCAAAAGATTCGTCTCGCGGTTTCCAAGCGGGTTCTGAAATTAGTGTTCGAAAAATCCTCTCGACATCTGGTCAAACATTAATGTGACACGCAAAAAATTTCGCGTTGGGGAACTAAATGCCCCCTAAATGGATGGATCGGAGGGCAGTTGTCCAGGTGCAACTGGAAGCACCTTAAGAGGCTGTCGGAGGAGACTTGTCCAGGTGCAACTGGAAGCACCCTAAGAGGGTGTACACGACGAGACATATATATGGACATATATAGAGCACTAAATGTACTTAAACAACAAAATTAATTGTACAGTTTGGATGTACACGACGAGATGAATCTTTTGAGTCTAATTAGTGCATGATTAGTCATAAGTGCTACAGTAACCCACATGTGCTAATGATACAGTCAAAGACTACAAAAAATCGTCTCACGGTTTCCAAGTGAGTTTTGAAATTAGTTTTTTAATTAGTATCCGAAAAGCACTCCCGATATCTGATCAAACTATTGATGTGACACCCAAAAAATTTTAGTTTGGAAACTAAACGGCCCCTTAGTTCCAAAAATTTTCACGCGCTGCAGTACTTGCAACGTTTGACTACTAATTTAAAGTATTAAATGTAGATAACTGACAAAATCTATTCCATAACCCCGGGTGAAATCGCGAGACGAATCAATTATGCAATGATTAGACATGTTATGCTACAGTAATTAACCTCTAATGATAGATTAATTAGCCTTAGTAGATTCGTCTCGCGATTTCCCATCCATTCGTGTAATTAGTTTATAATTAATCTATTTTTAATACTATTAATTAGTAGTCAAACGGTCCCAAAAAATTTTGGAACTAAACGCCCCCTAAATTGCCACCGTTGACTAGATGAATTGCCACCCACCCCTCCTTTATTTTTTTATTTTTTGTCTTTTTGTATCTGGTACCTACTCCCCTGTAAGGATTACCGGGGTGTCCGACCCTAGAGGGGGAGGGGGTGAATAGGGTCGCTAATCGCTTTTCTATCCTAGGGCTCAATCTAATTGCATAAGATAATCCTAACACGTCCTACACATGTTAGTTATGACTAAGGTTTATCTATGCAACTCTCTACTTACCCCTAAAAACTTGCAACCTATAGCCAATCCTAATCAAACTAACTAGAAAAGTAAAGGCACACAAGAAAGAGTAAATGCGGAAACGTAATAAGGTAAGTAAAGAGGTAAGTGCAAGAGGAATGCAAACTCCCGAGTAGACACGGTCATGTAAAGTGGTTCGGCACAAACGCCTACGTCCACGGGACACCGAGGCTCTTCCGATCACCGTCTTGCACTACGCCACCAAGGCGATGCCGGCAAGCAAAGGCAAGTGCACACAAGACACCGAGTCTAGTGCACCGCCACCGTCTCTCTCGGTCACCCGGCCGAAAATCCACTACGGAGCTTCTCCACCAAGGAGGGGGCCTCCTCTTCCCCCGCACAAAGTGTCGTTGCCACTCCACACCAAGACGGAGGGTCACACGACGGATCACAAGTTGCTTGCCACAGCAAGACTTCTCTCAAGGGAGCTCTCGCAAGAACTAATCCCTAAACAAGCACTAAGCACTCTCACAAGTGTGCTTAAGCCTATATGATGTACAATGAAGCTCTATGGTGGTTGGAGATGTTCTTGGGTGTGTTTGGGATGTTCAGCAACTCCAGCACACTTCAAATGGCCGGGGTGAGGCATATATATAGGCCACCAAGTCTTGTAGCCGTTGCTCCAACGGTCAGCTGAAAATCTGCTACCACCGGAAGAACCGATGCCTCTTGGCAGGGTAGCGTCGGTTCATCCGGTCACTCACAACATGAAGTAGCCGTTGAAGTCCTGACAGCTGACGCAGAGACCACCGGTTGAACCGATGCAATGCACCGATGCCTCACCGGTTCAACCGGTGCTGAAAGAATCTTCTCCTGGATGCTGACGTCATTACACCGGTGGTATGCACCGATGCACCGTCGGTTGAACCGGTGCTGAAGAAACTTCTTCTGGGCACTTGACATCGTCTCTGGTACAAAGGACGGCCATTGCACCGATGCCCTATTTTAGACCGTCGGTTCAACCGGTGCCGATAGGCTGACTTGGCTTCGATTCTCTTCTGCACCAAAGTATCAAGGCGTCGGTTCTTCCGACTACCATCGGATGCTCCGATGCCCTGGCGTCGGTTCTTCCGGTGCTCCTGAATCGAAGAGCTTTCAGGGCGCTGCCCTGAGACCCCCGTAGGGGCAGTCCATCGGGCCTTGCTACGCCTATCTTCTCTTTCTCTTTGTCATCACTTGAACCTAAAAGCCTGAGAATGATCATCTTAACAATCATATTAGTCCAAGTGTTGTGTTGTCATTCGATCACCAAAATCACTCGAAATGGCATTAATGGTGCCATATTCGTTACATCCCCTCCCAGCAATCCAATATCAGGGTGTGTTTAGTTGGTGAAAAAATGTAGACTTTGGTACTGTAGCAAATTTCGTTATTATTTGATAAATAATGTCTAATTATGGACTAATTAGACTTAAAAGATTCATCTCTTGCTAATCAGTTAGACTGTATAATTAATTATTTTTTCAATTGCATTTAATACTTCATACATGTGTCCGAAAATTCGATGTGACGTGTATTTTGCAAACTATACGGGGCCTCGCTTCTTATCGTAGTAGCTTGTCAAACTGTTAATTCCGTTCAGTTTAACCACAACAAAATCCAGGGGTTACTAAAGTGCACCTGACCCGAGAACCAATTTCATTTCATCATGCTCTCACTGATTGCCTGAACTTCGAACGAAAGGCTTCAGCTTGGCAGCATTTCAAGATGGTTCAGACCTTCAGACTGGACGGTAAATACTCTAGTACTACTACTATGACAGAACCGCCAACCGCCAAGTTAAACAGTTTAATTAACCATAATGATTATCATTTGAAAATATCATACGCATTAGTTTAATTAAGTGTAACCTGACAGTCTGTTTCCAACCCACAGGCCGATCGAAAGATCACCAGTAGTCTTACACGACGGCGAGCGCAGACGGTACTAGCATGATATAATTTCACAAATATAGATAAATTTCACAAATATAGAAGCAGACTACTGGTGATGTTTCGATCGGTCTGTGAGTTGGAAACAGACTGTCAGGTTACACTTAATTAAACTAATGCACCTAATATATTCAAATAATAGTCATTATACTTAATTAAGCTATTTAACTTGGCGATTCGGTCACAACCACCACCACCAAGAATCACACAACACGAGGAGTAACTTACGAGAATATTTAGCTATAGTTAACGCCATTGTATGGGTGAACAAACAACTGTACTTAACTACCACCACAGATGTAAATACAGGTGCCGAAGCACTGGTTAAAACGAATCCTCTCTAGTTGCTAAACCTGAACATGAACAGAAACGGACAGGCTAGTACACCATCCTCAATATGCACATGATCTACAACAAATGTATCATCAGATTCATGCTGTTTTCTCTTTCCTTCATCCTGCTGCGCCGGACTCTCTTCAGAGCGCGACGATGGGGCCCGTCGGCTTGCAGTGCGCGGTGAATAGCCTCGCAGAGAAGAGATCCTTGGCCACCTTCTTGAGATCAAACGCACGGGTGGACGCGGACGAATGCTTCGATCCCCTGATGTGCTCACGCAGCGTGAGGTTCTCATCCCTCATCATGTCCAGGGACGACGCGAGCTGCCTGATGACCTCCCTCTTCTCCTCGTCCTTCCCCGCGAGCTCCGCCTTCAGCGCCGCGTTCTCCTCCTCCGCCTTCTGCAGCGCCGCATTCTGCTCCTTCAGCTTCTCGATCTCCGCGCGCATTAGCTCGACCTGCTCTTTCTGCCGCTGCTGTTCCTGCGAGGCCGACTCCATCTTGATGGCCTCCGCACGCATCAGCTCTACCTGCGCTCCCTCGTGTTCTTCTTCTTCTTGCTCGGGGTCATCGACCTCAGACTCCGAGTCATAGATGGAGACAGAGCAAGAGGAGCGAGGCGTCGTCTTGCCGTTCGTGGACGACGCCTGAGACCGGCTCTGCGTGCAGGAAGAAAGGCCAAACACTGTTTGGCGTGTGCCGCTGCCATGTTTCAGCAGGTCATACTGCTCTGCCAGCGAGCGGTGCGTGCGGTACAGGTCGCCGAGCATGTCCACTAGCACGGGCCGCTTCTTGTAGTACATTTCAGCGCGCTGTGCAAACGAGTCCGCGTCTTGGTCGATTAGCTTCAGCATTTGCATGGTCTTGTCATCCAGCTCTGAAACCAACGGGAAGGGACAACAAAACAATTTTGTTACTGAGCGTGAACAAGAGGTAATCTACCAAGACGAAGTTCTACATTTCTACTTATGAAGCCTTACAACAACAACAACAATATAATATTTTTTTCCCAAGCAAGTTGGGGTAGGCTAGAGATAAAACCCGAAAGAAATAAATTCAAGATTCAGGAACATTGATAGCTAGTCTCCAAGCGCTCCTATCCAAAGCTATCTCTTTAGAGATATTTCAATCCTTAAGGTCTCTCTTAACCGACTCATCCCACGTCAGTTTAGGTCTACCTCTACCCCTTTTTACATTATCGACCCGGTTAAAAACCCCATTACACACCAGCGCCTCAGGAGGCCTTCGTTGGACATGTCCAAACCATCTCAGCCGATGCTGGGTAAGTTTCTTCTCAATTGGTGCCACCCCGACCCTATCCCGAATAACTTCGTTCCGGACTCTATCCCCTCTTGTGTGCCCGCAAAACCACCGCAACATCCGCATATCTTCTACACTCAGTTGTTGGACATGTCGCCTTTTTGTAGGCCAACATTCAGCACCGTATAACATCGCCGGACGAATTGCTGTCCTACTTATGAAGCCTTCTTCCAAAAAAAATTATGAAGCAATGGCAACTTCGTCAGAACGCAAAGGTCAAAATCACAACAGAACAGAATAATCAGGTTATAAATTCCCATGTAAAGTCAAGTGCAATAGCTAGAGTTTGCTATAAGGATTTTGTATCACATTGAGTTGAAGGATTGGCAAGACAGAATGATCATGAGAGAAATTTTCTGATAAATTCAAATGGAAATGCTATAGTTGAGTCCGTTGGAGAATGCCAAGGGGATGAGGCCATACCTGAAAGTGTGTTGTTCAGCCATGGAGATGGCCTTGCTAGGTTGCGGCTGCCAAACCACCATACCTGTGGCAACTCCTTGTGCATCATCTTGTCTTCTGACTTACCTGCAGCAATCATACAGACCAACAAGAATAAGCAAATGGAAAATTTCAAACAAAAGCCACTAAATCTTCTTTTTTGAAACTTTATCACACATGATCACCAAGATTTCAGGCCTCTACCATGGATGGATTCTTTTAGTTTGCCGTAAAATGTTTTGGACAAAACTTGACATTGCATCCAAATCAACACGTAAGCAGAAGTAATATACTTCTCAGTGGGCATGAATTGAAGAGTGAACGAACAAGCGACCAAAGATTTTATTCACGAACATGCACAAGACTATTGGTTGAATTTAGGAACTGTGACTACATGAAATCTTCAGACCACGTGGGACTACATACAGATTCTTTGCAAAAGAGAGTGATCCAGGAGCGCATTACAGAGGGCAGGAACAGAGTGGGAAAGGATGTGGATCTCCTCTTTCACAAGTCAGAAACAAGAACATTGGTTGGAGATGACTGTAACCTGAAAAGTTCAGTTTTCATGTCCAAGAGAAAAGGGGGAAAAGAAAACAGACCATTTTTAGTCCAACTTATGTAGTTCATGCAACTGAACAAATCACTAAAAGGGCGAACAGGTGCAATCAACACATCTTCACTCGAGGAGTGAAAAGGTTCACAGGGCTATGCCGTGCCAAAAGTCAGAGTAAACAACAGCAAGCCGAATCAGAACGAAATAAAAATAAAAACTTGTCAGAGGATTTAGCTTTGAATCGCCTAAGCTGATTGAAAAGTAAAATGTAACGCACCGTCTTAACGAAAAGAAGCACACCTCCAAGACCTTGCAGTTATCAAAGGCGTACTAACTGAAGAGCTAGCAAAACCGTAGGTGGCCTGAACTAGCTAGGAACTGAACCCGTCTCGCAATCGATCTCGCTGTTGTACCGGAACAATCAAATCAAGTACCGTACTATCCATAGCAGCAAGACATCCCATGCTAACATGATATTGCCAGACGCAACACAGGCGCAGAAAATCGAATCAAAAGGAAGGGAAGAGCCAAGAAACCGAACTGGAAGTACTGAGGTTGCAGTTACAGATTCATCCGCACATTCCCATCGGACGGAACCTCCTCGACGCAGCAAGAAACACCAGACCGCGCCACTCACGCACACAACAGAACCGGTACTACCTCGCACGTCGGCCCCCGTGAACCACGCCGCGGCGGGATGGAAGAATCATCAACCAAATCGAGAAGTTTCTGGGAGAGAGAGGGGGGGTTTGGAACCGCACGGCACCTGCGTCGCGTTCGTGTGGCCGCGGCCGCTCCGCCCCGAGGCGAAGAGAAGGTTTCCCGTTGCGGCTGGGCTCTCTCTGTGTCTCTCGCTCGCTCTCTCCGCGGCTTTTAGGACGGCGAAGCTGAGGAAGCGGACAAGCGGCGGGCGCCTCGCGAGATTTTCAAATCCGGGCGCTCCACGAGTCCGCGACGGCGATGGCGCCTGGCTGGACGCGACGCGAGGGGAAGGGGGACTCTTGCGGGGGAGCCCTCGGAAGAATCTCCTATTTATCTTCCGGGTCGGACTGGCACGCGCCGCGGCCGTGGTGGGATCGGCTTTGGTTTTCTATGCCTCGGAGGGGCCGGAAGGCGAACGTGAGAGAGTTCAGAGTGCGCCCAGCCCGTGGGGCGGCTGGCACGTGGGCCCACAGTTGGCGGGGCGCTCCAAGTCAGCAGCAGCCTTGAGTTGAGAGAGAGCGTGTCCATCTCGGTAAGCGCTAGGGAGCAGTAATTAAAAGTCGATGTAAATGGACAGCAGCGCGGGTGCCAAGGCATCATGCATTGGCGATGGCGAGCTATAAAAATCTGCCAAATTTGGAACGAAAACGCATCGAATTTGCTCTTGTAGATGAATCTTTCCATTCCGGAGAGAGTGGGGAAAAAACAAGCGCTTGGCGATTGGGCAATGGGCATGGTGGAGGGTAAAGGGCCCCTCCGTCGCTTTCTGAAAGCGCGCTGCTCGGGCTGTACTTGTTGGGCCCTGCTAGTTTACGCGCGGATGCTTCCTTTTTTTTTAACTAGCCGTTGCAGACTCCCAGCCGCATCCCACTCGTGACTATGACTAGTAAAAAAAAGGAAGAAAATTAAGAAGTAAAATTGTGGCCAAATGATACAGATAGTAGGGGTGTAAGTGGGTGACCCTTAGGTGCACCTACAATTCTTTTTAATTCAAAATTTTATACTAATTTTGTAAATTAAAATATAATTTTGGAGAATTAATACAAAATTTTAAACTAGAGAGGATTGAAGGGGCACCTAATAGTTATCAATTGGCACCCTAGCGAATATGGAGACGAGGCTAACGCCAGGTGCTTAAACAGGATCTCCCTAATCGGAGGAAGTGAGATGGGCGGTGGGGTGGCCCCACCACGCAGCGCGCGCGCCTGCTAGCCGGGCGTTGCCCTTGCCGGCCTACTGCGACCGGGACATTCTTGAGGTTCTCGAGTGCCTTTCTTTGGTCGCGAGATGGATGATGGATGCATCGTCGGCTCGGCGACGAGGAGACACGGACACGCCTCGACGGAGTTACCGGCGCCTGGTCGGTGGTGCAAACATCACCGTTGATTCTCTTCTCTTCTCCCCTGCACAATTCCGAGACCACCACCCACTGTTTTTTGGTGGATCGAATGAAAGGCCCATCTCAGCTCTGGCCCGCACCATTAAAGGCCCATCTCAGACGGGGCTTGTCGGGCTGCGACCAACAACCAGTCAGGCCCAATGAATGAGAGGCCTGCTCGGCTGTTTGATCTATGGGCCGGCCTAAGACTGACTTCAACAAGCGAATGCAAAATGAGAGATGCATTCTTGGGTTTGCCTCGCACACAGGTTTGCATCGTCGTTGCAAAAAAACACACTCATATGTAAGCTCTTATGCTCGAAGAAAAAGGAGGCACGAGAGTTGCCCTGCGGTTTTAACCTATTAGCGGATGCCGCGTGTCCAAGCCCACCCTTTCTTTGCCATCTTGATGTTTGCGTTCTGCTATTGTTATGAGCTGGCTCCCTTTGTGTTGGCCCATGGGCCGGTTGAAATTGAACCGTGTTGGTTCATCATCGGTCGTCGATGTCTCACCACTATTTTGGACCACGGCTGTCAAGATAGTAGAAGGCCTGTGGTAGGCTCTGACACAGTAGTGAAAGGTCACCGTGTTAATTTTTCTATTGACATTATGTACTAAAATAATTTGTTCAGTGTCCCTACGATGCTTGCCATTATTTTTCACATGCGATGGTCCTTTCAGATAGGGGAGAAATCGTTCCTACCATGCTGTTTCCACGGTGCATGGAGTTCAACAGGATGCAGATTGACACTAAAATGCGAGGCCCGGATTCCAAAATAGTAGCTTTCAGTTATGCCAGTAACAACAAATAGAGGAACCTCCCTATTTTTTCTTCTGCTAAGAAGCATATATAAACTATATATGACACTGGTAACAAAGGTCCAAGACAGTACGTCAGTACCTTATCAAGGGATCATCAGACATAGAAAAATAGTACAATTATTTTTTGCGTGAAACAAATCATGTATATACTCTATAGCCTTAGCTGAATTCATGTGTATGCTTCATAGCGTTAGCTTGTGCTAGGGTTCCATATACATCTCAGGTTAGGCCAGTCATATCCCATTCTTCACCGCACATGCTAAATTCATCCGTGTAAGTCTTTCTTTCTTCAAAATATATTACAGATGTAGATACTCACATAAACGTGAGGACACTTGCTTCTATGAATACAATAACGTAACCCTACTCTTACGAATAACTTTATGAGATTGAGCCCGCATATTTCGAGATTAAGAGCATCTCCAACAGATTACCAAAACCCCATATCCTAAAACCATTCGTAGGGCACTCCCCTATTATTGGTAATGCAGTTTTTTGCCATCTCCTCCAACAGATTACCAAAACCTCACCCTATATTTCCTTTTCTTCCATCTCTCTTCCTCTTACGAATATATAGTCTCTTTTGGTTACTTTCTCATCTCAATAGTTCAATCTTTTCTAATGGATTACATATACCTAAACAATATTTCACATTCGTAATTTTGAAACTTGAATTTTGAATTCAAATCACATCGCCTTGCCCATCAGTGGCAAATGGAATTGAGCAAAAGAAGCTAAAATAGAGAACAAATATAAGAACGTATTGTCCTGACAAAATCTGGTAGCAGTATATTCTTAAAGAAAAGAGATACCAAATCTGGTATTGTCCTATCATATCCACAATTATTTGCCATCTTTCTTGGCATATAGCTTACAAGTTCATGCAAATGGAAGTATCAATAGTAAAGGAACTATCAAAAGTAAATCAACCATCCTTCCATGGCACAATTCATCAAAGACCATTACTTCCATTCGAAGTCCCACCTTCAAAACCACCCATCTCTGCTGCCAAGATACGTGCACGCATTGTACTTACATATGCTTTTTGCTGATCATCAAGACAACTTGTGTCCATGAACATGATTTTCTGCTCTCGCTCCAAATTTTTGTTCACCACCTTGTTGCCCATGATCCTCAGCTTTTCCTCCTCAATTGCCACCTTTCGCTCCTTGAAGGCCGCCTTCCGCTCCTCCATTGCCTTGACCTCTATCCACCTTGCTTCCTTGCGAGCCTCCATCTCTTCTCTTTTAGTAAGCATTTCTTGGAACACTTCCTTGTACGCGCCACCTCCTGCTCCCCTCTTCAACTTCTCTTTCTCAGCCTTTCTTCCTGGAGGTCGTGTCCTTGTGGGTGCCTCAGAGCTTGCAGTTGGACTACTGCCTCTCCTATCCTCATCTAGTATTCCATCATCAACAACATCTTGAAAACCCTCGAACTGAAGAGAGGAGTTTCTTGACTTCTGCCTTTTAGGTGGAGCCTCATCTTTCCTTGTAAGCCACTTCTGATTGTGTTGGAGCAAGACCCAACAGTGCAACATGACAAATGGCTTGCCCAGCCTTGGCTTCTTTCCTTTGTATAGCTCCTGCACAAGGTTGATCTACCAAATTGAGCAAGTATTAGTAAACAAGATGTCATAGAAAACTGAGATAGAAATGATTAAAAGTGATCAAGCACTCACATGCTCTTGGTATGGCACACCACTTGGACTTTGGCGCTCAACTTAGCAAATGTAGAATCCTACATATTAGTCCAGGCCAGTGCTAACACAAGAAGAAGAGTAGAAGCTACTCTTGTTCCCAATGACACTGAAACAAGTCTTCTCGTTGTATGAACCAAGAACTACCTTAATATAAAGAATAAACTAAGCACTAAAACTAAGTACTGAATGCTCTAGTCCAAGGACTCAGAGTCGCATCCACAAATCAGATCTGGTGCAAAAGCATTTTTTAGTAGTGTTGCTTTGATTAATCAATAGCTGGCAGGTGCAGATCCAAAATTATTGAGTGGGAGTAGTGCATTGCACTGGCTCGTGACAAATTCATGGAACTATGAACCAGGCAGGTGATAGAGCGAGCCCTAAGGATTGGGATAGATAGATACCTTCGGCCTATTCTTGTCTAGTGTCCCCTGCTATTGACGCTACTCACAGGTCCCCTGATGTGATGCAGCGCTGCAGGAGCCTTGCGCACGCCGCACGCGTAGGAGTCGAGCTTGGGGAGCGCGAGCGAGGCGAGCTCGTCGCCCAGCCACTGCAGCGACAGCGTGAGCGCGCGTAATTAGTAGGCGGTGGCAGGAGGTGGTGGTTCTAGTAGGCGGCGGCGGGAGTGTGCGGAGGCTGGGCGGCGACGCGTCGGCGGCGGGATCGCGCGGAGCCTGGGCGGCGGCGTGACGCGGGACAAGCACCACCGCAACTTAATTTGGTCTGGAAAAAGATCGATTCAGGTAACCATGCTCTTGATCTGGAGTGGCGGGGCAAGATCGGGGCGGAGAGAAGTGACGGCGTCGCTGGGGCGGAGAGATGCGTCGCCGCTGTGCAGGGGGGGCGGAGCGAGATGGCGTGAGGCGCGGGAGGGGAAAATTTCTTCGCGCTAGAAATAGCAGTGGATAGGGGATAGACTGGCCTCCCCTCTATTTAGGCGAGGGAGGGGTGTATTTTGGTGATTACTAAAAAATTTTTGGTAATAGAGATTTAATTGGTAATTTGTTGGAGCACTTTAATTACCAATAATACAATTTTTAGGTATTGGGGAGAAGAATATATAATCTGTTGGAGATGTTCTAACATGCATGTCTCCTTATTGACAGACATAACATCTACCATTGAAAAATTGTGCCGGTTAAATTGTGGTATATATTCAAAAAAAAATGCAAACACCTATTTCAAGTCGAGAACTCAAACCCGAATAAGTAGATTTCACCAAGTTATCTTACCAATTGAGCTACATTCTACTTATCAAACTAGCGTAAGTCTAATCACACTTGATACGTATGTGACGCCACGGTCACGGACACGGCAAAAAAGCGCAACTCATCCTAGTCTCCAACAGCGCACGTAAAAAATCTCCCATGACGTGGCCCCTGCGCGCGCGACGCGGCAGCGACGGCGGACAGCGGCGCCGGCAGAGCAGAGCAGGCGGGGTCGAGCTAGTGTGCGCATGGCGGAGAGGAAGAGGCGGCGAGCCTCACCGACGGCAGCGCGGCAGAGAGAGGCGGCGGAAGGGGTGGCGCTGCGAGGACAGGCGGCACCGGTGTGGAGCTCCGCCGGGGAGGACCCGCGGAAGGGGAATCAGCCGAGTGTGGACCGGAATTGGTCGAGGATGATGAGGGGGCGCCGTAGGTGCGAGCAATCGAGAAAGGGCTCACCGGACCGGGCAAAATCAACGACGATCGGC
The DNA here is from genome assembly GCF_016808335.1 of Panicum virgatum. Classification (NCBI taxonomy): domain Eukaryota; kingdom Viridiplantae; phylum Streptophyta; class Magnoliopsida; order Poales; family Poaceae; genus Panicum; species Panicum virgatum. Next base: position 68,314,911 of record NC_053146.1, read on the forward strand.
GGCGGCAATGGAGGTGGCGGCGGCTGCAATGGGGAACAAGGGAGTGAGGGCGAGGTGGAGGTGGAGGAGCGCGTTGCCGGCAAGGTGGAGGAGCGCGGCGTCGCGGGTAGCCACGGACAGCCAAGACCGTGCCTCGCCGAGCGCCGGCGGGCCTCCACCGCCGCACTGGTGCTGGGCGGCGCCGCCGCGTGGCCCCGGTCCACGCCGCTGCTGGGCAAGCGAGCGGGGCGAGGGCAAGGCGTCCAGTGGAACGCGGCCAGGTGGCGTGTGGCACGGTAGAGTGCAAGACGGCGTGATGGCCGGCGGCACGAGACGTGGCGGGGCGGAGCAGCATGCGACGCGCCGGGGCAGAGCAGATGCATTTGAGGAGAGAGGGAATGCAATTTTGCATCGCCTCTCTCCTCCGACGCAAAATGCATCTCGAGTATGGCTCGGCTGTTGGAGGGTTTGCCTCGTGTGAACAGTAGACCGTGGAAAGGCAAAATGCATTTGACTGCTTCTGTTGAAGTCAGTCTAACTGTGCAGAGGGCTCAAGATGCGCAAAATGAAAGCCGCAAACAAGTTTCTGAAAAGGGCCCAACCCACGATGAAAAGATCGCGCACGGGGCGTCCAGCATGGGTTTCTATGACTTTGATCCCCTGCGTTTGAGTTGGGAGACCCGTACATGCATCAGTGACAGTGAGACGCGTACATGAATCAGACCCGTTACATGCAAAGGCTCATCCGTCGGTCCCAGCATCGCTCGAAGCAACACGAAGGCAGACACAGGTAACGAGTTTTCCTTCCAGCGTCGAGAGGCCTTGTCGCACCGCCGCTTGTGTCGTCTGCGTCACCGCCCGTGTGCCTTTATAGTATCAAGGAGGGCGAGTCCAGACTATAGTCTTGTTCGGCTGGGAGATTCAACCAGTCACAACAATATTTTTCTCTCACGTCAAATCAGACAGCCAGCCAGCCAACCAACCAGCAATATTTTTCTCTCACGTCAAATCAGCCAGCCATCCATCTAGCCAGCCAGCCGAACAAGGCATAGGCTATGGTCCTGCGTTCGAGGAGGGCCGCCCGGGGACAGGGACAGCAACGTAAAAAAGCTGGCCTGCCGCGGCGCCGATGGAGGGATCTCCAGGTGATCCCCTTTGGCCTTTTGCCGGCCGGCGGCACGATGAGGAGGTGGCCATCATTCTGTCCGCCCCCCGGAGCCGCTGGCGGTGGGCGTGGAGCGAGCGACCACTCACTCACTCGAGTTGTCGCCCATGGCGCTCTGTCCACGGTAGCTTTATTTTGTGCATGCATGGGTGGTGATGACACGAGATTGACTTGACAAAAGCCGGCCACGGCCGTTGAGAGGCTTGCTTTTGCTGCCTGCTTAACGGATTTAATTAATGTTTGCACCGGCTACCCGTGCGATCGCTTCATCCACCGCCGGACCGCCCTAGCTAGTTCGCCGTGCATGCCAATTGCCAAGGGCGTGCTTCATTTCTAGCAGGTTCGTTCCGTCATCCACCGGTACACGAAGAAGAAGAAGCAGCAGCTAGCCAGCTACTGCTACAGTGAGTTGTCGATTGGATGGATATACTCATTCAGAGATGAGATGATGGTCGCCGTCACCGACCTCACCTGCACGAGCTAGCTGTGCTGCCTGCACGCAGCAAGCAGAACCGCACACCGTTCCCGAAAGGCCCAAAGGGTCCAAGTCCACATGCATGTGCCACGTACGCCAGCTGCTGCCGCTGGATCCGGTCCGAGACAGCAGGCGCCCGCCCGCGGCCGAGGACAGACGGGACAGCTCACCACGCGCGGCTTGCCCCGTCAGCCGCCTCCGTCCGTTCCGTTGATTCCCCCTACCCGCTCCAGCTGGACGACGCCGCCGTCGCTGCGTGTACGTGTTCGACTTGGCCCCGGCCGGCCGCCCGTACGGCGCGCGCCTGTCGTCGTCCGCCGCCAGGCCGGCAAGCGAGGCAACAAAGATGAAAGAGCGTGCATGTGCCTTGTTTGGATTGTAGCGCGCTAGGAATAGTAATAACTTTGACCATTAATTACAGTGTCAAACAAAGTCAGTTTACAAAACTAACTTTTGAACCCCCGCGCTAGTGACCCTGAAGAATCTAATGAGATCTTTGACTGCGCGATTAGAGGATAGCTACTGTAGCTAATCATCGATTAATTGTCATCATTAGATTCGTCGCGAAAAGTTACACCCATTCCTAAAAAAATTTTACAAATAGACTTCATTTAGTACTTCATGTATGCGAGATTTTCTTCTCGGAAAACATACACGCTAGTTTTGTTGACAAACCAAATAGGTTCGTGATGCCAGCGGAGTGATAAGGCGATAAGCCACGGCGCCATCGTGCCAGCAGCCTGCTGCCGGGCGGTCGAGAGAAGAGATGATGCAAGATCTCATCTGATAAGGCATGCCGCGCTATCAATGATGCCCCACTTGTTGTCTGTATTGGCAATTTGGCATGTTGTAGGTAAAGGGCCTGGTACGGTGGTGCGTGTGGCCGCCGGCGGGGCTGACAGCTCGGCCGTACTCCGTGTCCTACGTGTACTGAAGCTTACCGGCCCTGGGACTGGCCGACTGGGAGTAGGCGGCATCTTGGATCGGTCGATTCAGCTCGTCGGAGCTAGCCAGCATGGGTGCAAACGGCCAACGACGATCGACGACAACTGGAAGGCATGTGGCTGCGTGCGTCGGACCGGTCTTCTCGCGCGTACTTGCAGTGGTTCAGCACTAGCAGCCGCCTCGCTCCAGATTTCCAAGCAAGCACCACCAGGGAACGGGGGACGCTACTCGACGCTCGTACTGTTCTTCTTCTTTCTCCCTCTTCTTTTCTTCTTCCGTCTCTATTATTCCTGATGCCCCCGCCGCCGACCGGCTCCGACGGCCTCCGCCGCCGCCCTCCACCACCGCCGCACTAACCGAGCACGCCACTGTGCCGTCGTCGCGCCGTCCCGTCGCCCCCGCCGCCGGCCACCGCCCAACGGTTATCCGGCACCGCCGGCCGACGGCACTCCCACGCCGCCGCGCCCTCCGCCGGACAACCCGCTCCCGGCCCCTTCCTCTATGGCCGGTGGCCATGGGAGCCGGCGAGCCGCCCCCACCCCAACAACCCGAATCATGAAGGTCGCCGCCTCCCGCCGCCACCCCGGCCGCCGGCGACCTCGCCGGCGGCCACTCCGCCCACCTCCCACCCTCCCTGGCCGCCCCCTCCCCCTCCCCCAAACCCTAAGTCGTTCTTGGGCGGCGGCGGCTGCGACAGGCGCCTGCGCCGCTACCGTGCGCCCACGCGCGCCAACTAAGAAATCTGCCAGGGAACGGACGACTGAAGCTTCGTTCCCAGCACGCGTCACGCTCCTAGTCGTACTACTGCGTCTCATTCATATATACCGAACCATGGACAAAAAAAAAAGGAGGACCTCACCTGCTGTCCACGTTGGCGATGTCACGGAGCGGAGCCGCTAATAAGGTAATAAAGAAGAAAAACACAAACAAATAAAAACGTAAGGTTATTAGGCAAGCAGCAATAGCACCATAGGAGTAGAACAAGAGCTTGGATATGATGGTTTGCAACGCGGAATATTCATCATCATGACGTCATCATGGGATTAAGCATGAATAGTGACTAGCTAGCTCTTCCGTCACTACTACTGATTCCATGCATATCCCAGCCCCCATGTCTGCCGGGCAGTGTCCGTCAAAGGCGGCGCACGCAGAAAGCTTGCCGTGTTTAGATGACAAAATTTTTTGGCAAAAAACATCACATCACATGTTTGGGCATAGGCATAAAGTACTAAATGAAGTTTATTTAATTTTTTTTACACGAATGGGTTGTGAATCGCAAGACGAATCTAATGAGCCTATTTAATCCATGATTTGTAACAGTGATGCTACGGTAACCATTCGCTAATTATAAATTAATCATGAATTAAGTATGTTCATTAGATTAGATTTGTCTCGCGATTTACCATCCATATGCATAAAAAGTTTTATAAATATACTCCATTTAGTAGTGCGAAATAATAAGAATAGCTCTGCGCGTGCACGCAACTACGTACGTACCCTCGGCGGCACGGGCGACGACCGGCAGATCGAAGAGAAGCGCGTGCTGGCTCGCTCGGGGACAACTACTCGGACCCACGCATCTCTCGCTTCTTCGCCACCACCCAAATACCCTGGGTGTCATGCATGCCAAGTCGGCAGGCAACGACGACGTACCTACACATGATGCCCGCAGCATTTGGCCGGCATCCCCTGTCCCCTTTAATTTCCCAGCGGACCAGTAATAAGGGTCAGGGAACGAAGAAGCTTCCTAACTATATACACACATCCACACGTATGCATGCATGGTAACTTACTATACATATACCGCCAAATTTGAAGATGGATTATTAGAGGGGTTGTAAGTAGTACTCCCTCCGTTTCAAAATATTAGTTGTTTTGATTTTTTTCTAGATGCATAGATTTTACTATGCAGCTAGATATATATTATATCTACAGATGAATAGTAAAATCTATACATCTAGAAAAATAAAAATAACCAATAATTTAGGAAATTAAAATGACTAATAATTTGGGACGAAGAAGGTACTAGTAGGTATGCAAACGAAATGAGCGAATAATGCACGTGGACGTAATTGCTGGCTCGATCGATCAAGCTGCTGTGCCAGCATGTTCGATCTCTGGGCTAGCTATTAGTATTAGCTATAGGTTGCATGGACCGTTCCAGCGTTGTTGCCCGCCGCATGCAGCCGATCCATCCAGCGTCATGCACTCATGCTAGCTCTTGCTGGCTTCGATCTAGCTTCTTCTTTTTACAGTAGGGTCGGATCGATGGATCTACCCGCCTCGGCAGGCCACAACCAGCTGGCATGCCATTTGAGAATGAACCAGCTAGTAGTAGCTCGAGTGGCATCCAACGATGTACTCCCTCCGTTCAAAATCTAGGTATACGCTCCGTCTAAATGACTACGAGCCTGTTCGGTTAATCGGTTCTCGGCTTGTCTCGACTTGTTTCGATTTATTTTTTCTCATATAATACTATTTATTTTACCAGCCGAATACTATTTATCAGATCAGCCGAATAGCCTCTACATAGCAACACCTATCTAAATTTGTCAAAACAATCTGCAATTTTAAATGGAGGGAGTACGTAGTGGTAGGAAAAGATAGCTGCCCCTCACTTTACTAGCCAAAGCAGCCGGATGTACTACAATACTACATACTCCCTCCGTATTGATAAAAGAAGTCGTTTTGGACATGTTTTCGGCCAAATATTGAGAATATAAATCATCAATAACTTTTATATTGTTGAGTTTGTAATTGTGAAAATTATATGAATAGATTTGTCTTGAAAAATACTTTCATAAAAGTATACATATCTCACTTTTCTATAAATATTTTTATAATAATAAGAGGTCAAAGTTATGTTTTGGAGCCGTGTCATTGTCATAAATGACTTCTTTTACCAGCACAGAGGGAGTACTCTGTTCGGCAGGCAGCTCCAGCTCCAGCCCAACAGTATTTTTCTCTCACACCACTCCAGCCACCAGCTCCAGCTCCAACCAGCCCAATAATATTTTTCTCTCACACCATTCCAGCTCCAGCCTACAGCTCCAGCCTGCCGAATGCAGTGTCAGTCTACTGATCTGCAACCGCAGCAAGCTGCTAGTAGTCAACTTATCACGCTGCGAGAGTCGAATGTCAGATAAGAGATCAAAGTAACTAAATTCGGACTAGTCCACGACAAGATATATGATCGATCCCCGATCATCACATCATATCATTGATCCGGAAACGACGAAACGAGGCATGTGATGATCATCAAGCGGCACAGCCTTTCTTCGATCCGATCCCACAAGAGAGAGAGAGAGAGAGAGAGAGAGAGAGAGAGAGAGAGAGAGAGAGAGAGAGAGAGAGAGAGAGAGAGAGAGAGAGAGAGAACAAGTTGTGCTACACAAGCAGCAGGGCATATAATCAATTAATAAATGGGAAACAAATGAAGTTTTCGTACCCGGGACGTAATTGAGGATAGAGCTCTAGCTGAGTAGCAATCGAACAAGAACTTTCTTGTGAGTTCTTACGCACGCAGCGGCTCTTATCAACCTTTGATGCAGCTAGCCCCATATGCATCATTTCATTGGACCACCAACTGATCACGGGTGGCCTGGGCAAATTAAATAAAGACAGAAAGGAAGGCTCTCTCTATATATAATCACAGTCCAAAATCAAACACGGCCGGGAATGAACGAACCAACTGATGAATGGAGATCGAGGCAGGGGCGGAGCGAGGATCTGATCATGGAGGGGGGGGGGGGGCAAGCGGTGATTGGGGGGCCAACAGTTTTGCCGCAGGTTACCGCTCCCCCGTCTCCGCCCTGGATCGAGGTGTAGAGGGTTAGAGATAGCGTTCCCGATGCAGTAGGAAGGAACTTTGCAGTACGTGTAACGCTTCTAAAAACGACTCTTCGTCGTTCAGAGAGGTCAGATTAAGGATGTCCAAACTAGCTTTAGCTGTTTAGCTAAATCAATGATTGGAGCACATATGCAGATGCAGGCGGAATGCTAGCTACATGCATGCATGCATGCATCATGTGAACTAGTTTGTTCCCTTCCTTGTAGGGTATCTTTAATTTCTCCAAAACCAAAAAAAAGGGGGGGAACACTCCTCAGGCTCTGCCAATATCATTACCCGTTAATACAAAGATGCATGTGCAGCTCTCCTTCGTATTCGATAAGAAAAATATCATTACCTGTTTCATGATATTTGTCCAAGCAAAGTTACCACACACAGAGAGGAAGAGGAAAAATTTAATAAAAAGATGATGAATAGAAAATTTGATTATACTCCCATTATATTCTTTAACTATACTCTAACATTTCGGGTTCATACCATCAATTAAACATTTTTTTTTGTAAAACTAACTTTTAACAAGGACCTATCTAATACCAGAAATGATGGTAGAGGGACGTTAGAACTAACCTTTCTGAAAAAGAAAAGAAAATAGGGGAGTGAGCACATTCTGACATTCACGCGCGAAAAATACAAAGTGGTTAGGCTTTATACACGTGTAGAATAGAGAGAGAAAGCACAGCCATATACCATGGAACACCATCTTGCAAGTTGTACCCTGTAAAGAGCATAATTGCGCGCTGAATATTCAGCACAAAACTCTGCTTAAAAAAGGGTACTTCCGGGAGAGAAAAAAAGGAGAGAGAGCGCATAAACTCGAGCAGAATCCACCCCGTTCCAAGCTGCAAAGACGGGTGGCCGCAGTGGATCCACCTAGGCGATCCAGATCGTCGCAGCCGCACAGGGTTGTCGGACAGATCAGAGATCACGGCCTTGGTTGTGCAAAAAAAACTAGCGCGTATGTTTTGTGAGAAGAGAATTTCGAATGCATGATGTATTAAATGAAATTTATTTGTAAATTTTTTTTAAGGATGAGTGTAATTTTTCGTGACGAATCTAATGACGATAATTAATCGATGATTAGCTCCAGTGATGCTACAGTAACAATCCTCCGATCGTGCAGCCAAAAATCTCGTTAGATTCTTCAGGGTCACTAGCGCGAGGTTCTGAAATTGGTTTTATAAACAGATTTTATTTAACATCGTAATTAGTGATTAAAATTATTACTATTCCTAACACACTATAATTGTAGCCCGAACCAAGGCCCACGGCCGGAGAAATCCCGGACCACCCGCTGCTGCTACCATAACAACACCAAACACCGGTGTTGACCTCTCATCACCAGGCACGTGTCCCTCCCCTGATCGACCCCCCACCCCACGAGCCCCATCCGCTTTATATACGCCCAGCCCAACCGAAACACGAAAAGCTTGAGTTGAGAGCGCTCGCGCGAAACCAGCCGAGAGGTCTCGAGAAGCAGTAGCCAGATTCCCAAGCCACTCCCCCCCACTCTGCTCGTCTCTGAATTTTCCTCCCTCGCGGGGATTTTCCCCGGGATTCATTCCTTGCCCGGCCCGGAACGGCGGCGCTCACGAGGGGAAAGAAAAGCTCCAATTTTCCCCTGCCGAGCTCTCTTCCGATTCCCACTATCTTGAGCAGCCTGCGCGCGGCCGGCCAGCCTCGCCGCGGGAGTTTTTCTGGGCTTTTTCCTCGGCCAGAATTAGCCATTCCCTGGAGCTAAAGGCCGAGCTCGGCCGGGGCTAAACTTCGCATCTTCTCCGCGGCGGCCGCGGGGGAATTCATTCTTCTCCCCGTCAGTCGCTGCCGTATCGCCGGCGGGGCGGCATGGGGCTCGGCTTGGTGGCGCACCTGGTGCGCCTGGGCGTGCTGGGCTCCACCTCCGACCACGCCTCGGTGGTGTCCATCAACCTGTTCGTGGCGCTGCTCTGCGCCTGCATCGTCCTCGGCCACCTCCTCGAGGAGAACCGGTGGGTCAACGAGTCCATCACCGCGCTCATCATCGTAAGCACACGCCTACATCCAAGCAAAGCTCCCGCCTTGATGCTGATAATGCCGCCGGCCCGGCCGGCCGGAGCGCGCGGACGCCGGTGCTGATGGTGCTCGTCTTTTTCTTTGGCTGTGACAGGGGCTGTGCACCGGCGTGGTGATCCTGCTGACGACCAAGGGGAAGAGCTCGCACATCCTCGTCTTCAGCGAGGACCTCTTCTTCATCTACCTCCTGCCTCCCATCATCTTCAATGCCGGGTAAGCCAAAAGAGGGCGTTCATGCGATTGCTTCTCCTTCTTGGCACAGACATGCTTGGCTCATCTTGATTCTGTGGCAGTAGTGTTATCTTAATGAGGTTAAGGTTTCGTGGGGAATCTGTGCGTGCGCGCAGTAGACAACGCGAAGTGGAGCATGCTGGTTTCGATCTTGTTTTTTCTTCTGGGCCTAGGCCTAGCTGTCCATCTGGGTCTGGCTCATACTTGCATGTCGTATGCATTTTCTATTCCACTTCCTTTCCCTGGCAAACATGGATGTTTCTCTGGTCGCTCACGCATACCCTGAATTGCCAGCTGCAACAGCTGACTGGAAATCTTGGTCTGTTTTTTTACTAGTGAGACAGTGAAAAAAAAAGGTTCTGTGTTTTACTAGTATTACTCATGTTTGTCGTCGTAGAACGACTGTACAATAGGACAGGTCTTGGTTTACAGCACCATTTTATTTTTTTTTCTCGAACGTACAGCACCATTTTATCGGTCAGTAACCATAAAGGCCTGATCCTGTAAAAGGGGTGGTTATCTTATCAGTTTCTGGAACAACCCAGACCTTGATAGTCTGAGTTTGTTGGAGCATTTAAAAACCTCCTCTGGAGGTTTCTGATGTACTAGTTAGTTGGACTGAAGTTGAATGCTGTGAACTCTGTGACTCTTTAGGCAGAAACTGCACTGTCTTTGTTAGCGTTCAGGAGAACTGGAGAAGAGTAGGACTCCCTTTTAACAGACCTTTTGTTGTTTATTCGTATAAACACACATGACAATTGAAAAATATTTGCTCACCAGTTTCCAGGTAAAGAAGAAGCAATTCTTCCGGAATTTCATGACAATCACATTATTTGGTGCTGTTGGGACAATGATATCCTTCTTCACGATCTCGCTCGGTAAGTTATTTCCAAAACCTGCTTGTAACTCTCTCTATCTCTCTCGAGTTTTATAGCGAATAGGTTTACCACCTATAACAAAGGTGGCTTTGTTATTAGGTTGGCTTTTTATGTTGGGTTGTGCTGTACCACTACCACCTTTTGGACATGTCTGACTGTCTGATACCCGATTACAATGTCAGGTGCCATATCAATATTCAGTAGAATGAACATTGGGACGCTAGATGTAGGGGATTTCCTCGGTAAGCCATCACTGTCTTTTTCACATGATGCTCTCCCTGGAAATAATTGTGTCACCATGTGAGCTTCATCTCTTTCTGCTCTGTCATAATTGCAGCAATTGGAGCGATCTTTTCTGCAACAGATTCTGTCTGCACATTGCAGGTTGGTTTTGGGAACAATCTCATGACCCTGTTAAATTCGCATCTTCAGATAAACCCAGATCATAGATAGTGTTGTACAGTGCTGATCTTGTTTTCAAAACAGGTCCTCAATCAGGACGAGACACCCCTTTTGTACAGTCTTGTGTTTGGTGAAGGAGTTGTGAACGATGCCACATCAGTTGTGCTCTTCAATGCACTTCAGAACTTTGATCTTAACCAAATTGATGTAGCCGTCGTGCTGAAGTTCTTGGGGAATTTCTGTTATCTATTTCTGTCCAGCACCTTCCTTGGAGTGTTTGTAAGTTTGATTCTTAAGCATCATCTACTTTTATGTTTACTGATTCCATGAGATTACTAATAAATCAAATTAACATTCAATATTCTATTGGCAGGCTGGATTGCTCAGTGCTTACATAATAAAGAAATTATACATCGGAAGGTCCGTTCACCTAACAAATTTAACCTTTTGTTGATAAAAAGCAGATCAATGGTATCACAGTTTAGTTTAAATCGGTTGTTTGATTGTCGATTTCAGGCACTCCACTGACCGTGAGGTTGCCCTTATGATGCTCATGGCTTATCTCTCATATATGCTGGCTGAGGTGCACCTCTGACTAGATACAAAACAAGAATTGGATTTTTATTATTGCAGTACTATTTTACGTTAACTTCCTCTTCTTTGGTCTTGGCAGTTGCTAGACTTGAGCGGCATTCTCACTGTGTTCTTCTGTGGTATTGTGATGTCACATTACACTTGGCATAATGTGACAGAGAGCTCAAGAGTTACAACCAAGTAATTATACTGACTCCATCAGTTTTCCCTATAGAAAAGTTTATAGAGGTTTAAATAAAAAAATACTAATTGATTTTCTCCTGACTTTCCTTATCTACTCAGGCATGCCTTTGCAACTTTGTCCTTCATTGCCGAGACTTTTCTTTTCCTGTATGTTGGTATGGATGCGCTTGATATCGAAAAGTGGGAATTTGCCAGTGACAGGTCAGTTAAATTTACTTCTCACCTATAAATACCTTTTCTGTTTATGAATACTCAGATTTGTTGTTTCCTGTTTGCAGCCCTGGCAAATCCATTTGCATAAGCTCAATTTTGCTAGGATTAGTTCTGGTGGGAAGAGCTGCTTTTGTTTTTCCACTGTCCTTCTTGTCCAACTTAACGAAAAAGACACCTTTGGAAAAGATAACCTGGAGACAACAGGTGAGTAAACCTTTTTTCTTTTGAAATTAATTTTTCAATAGGATCATCTTAACTGAATTTTTTAACAGATTGTAATATGGTGGGCCGGGCTGATGAGAGGTGCCGTGTCCATTGCTCTTGCTTACAACAAGGTTAGTTTTCTTTGCCTTGTCCAACTTCACCCAGTTCCTCTTGAAGTATCTCTTAAGTTTCTTTTTCTTCTCCAAGTTTAACTCTTCCTCTTGGAATTGCAGTTCACAAGATCTGGACACACTCAGCTGCACGGCAATGCGATAATGATCACCAGCACAATCACTGTCGTCCTATTTAGCACCATGGTGAGTCATTTGTTCCAATATTCAGCTTATCATGTATGGTGCCCTGACATGTATGCATTCTCACCCTGAATGGATGCTCACCATTCACCTAACCCAAAAGGCTCCAAGTCGATTGTCACATCACACCAGTCAGATGTCATTGGAATTAAATCTGGAAGTTTGTGGTGGTGAGCAGGATCTTATCATTTCTAAATAGATAGCTCAAAGCTGACAGAAATGTGAGGTTATGTTATAAGAACCCATAAACCGGTCCCCTACTATCCTTACCCATCTGCTTTCCTTGATGATGTTCATATCATTGTTTTTAAAATAATAGCTGGAGAAATGCTTCTGCTACTTGTCCTTCATGGCAACAAGCATTTGTTTGGAAAGTGGCCTACCAATATACCATCTAGAACTAAAGATACTGCAATCACTGAATAAGTAACCTACTTGATTCTCTGAATGTTTCTGAAACTTTGTAATGTCTACCAGGTGTTTGGGATGATGACGAAGCCATTGATCCAGTTCCTGCTCCCTGCCTCCAGCAACACTGTCGCCTCCGAGCCTTCGTCGCCCAAATCCCTGCACTCCCCTCTGCTGACGAGCATGCAGGGCTCCGACCTCGAGAATGCCACTGCGAGCATTGTCAGACCGTCCAGCCTTCGGATGCTCCTCAGCAAGCCGACCCATACCGTCCACTACTACTGGCGCAAGTTCGACGACGCGCTGATGCGGCCCGTGTTCGGCGGCCGTGGCTTCGTGCCCTTCTCCCCCGGATCACCCACCGAGCATAGTGGACGGTGAACACTGCCAAGATAACAAAAACTGACACGAGAGGAAGAGACACGTTTCTGGTGAGTAGGGAGTTTGGCTGCTGATAGTCAGATGACGAAGCTTATGTTGTTCAGAACTTCAGATGGTGTAGTCCCTCAGCAATGGTGAGGAGGGACCTTCAGCTAATGGACCAAATGGAGGGTTAGTTGGTTTGGATCTGCAGGATAAAGAAGTTGAGTCCTGTAAATCTCTACCTACGATTCCTGCACAAAAAGCGGGCAAACCATCGCGCCACGTCACCCGTTAGCCCTCTAACAGTTGGATCCAGCAAACTTACGATATCAGCCGTCCGATCATCGCCGTCGCGGGTCTCTTACCCGTTATGCCACAAACCCGGACGCTCGCGAATCGTCGCGAATCCGCTTGTCCGCCCACCGTCCTCAACCTCTCGGTCCTGCCACACCTCCCTCCGTCCTCCGTAGTTCCGGCTGCTGCGCCGGCCACCGACCGACGCCGCGTTCCGCGTTCCGGGAACGCAAAGACCAGCGGACGCTCGGGTCGTGACCTTGTCGTCGTCCCTGCGGCGTCACGGTGGGTCAGGCCTTATTGCGCGGCGGCCGCCATGGCTGATGCGATCCGTGGACAGAGACTGCTCGATTTTCCGGTCGATTTGTTTCTTGGTCTGCGAGGCGGCGCGAGTCTCAGGTAGAGCATGAAGGCCGGCGGCCGGCGGCTGGCTACATCCGGCCGTGAGCACCTGGAGGAGATGAAGCGGCGGAGGAGGAGTCGAGGACTCTGATTGGAAGGCAGCAGCCGGCCGTGAGCACCTGGAGGAGCTAAAGCGGCGGAGGAGTAGCAGCAGGCACCATCGAAGGCATTAGATTAAGGATAATTATTAATACTAATCAAGGCATGGTATCTTATACAGTAGAATATATTCAACACTTAAAAGAATCATATGATAAACGATCATATTTAGGTGAACCAAAATACCAGTGTAAATATTGTGGAGCTATATTACCAATGAATGTAACTAAACTGAGAGCTGGCATATAGCAAACAAATTATATACACAGACTGTTGTAAAAATGGAAAAATAAAGATACCACCATATAAAGACCCTCACGGTTAATTAATGATAAAAATGGCACAAAATCGAAGCATTTCTTATAAAGAATAAGGCAATACAATAGTCTCTTTGCCTTCACCTCAATGAGAGCAAATATAATAAAAGACATTAACAAAGGAGAAGAATCATATGTATTTCATATTAATGGCCAAATACATCACCTTATAGGGTCATTAATTCCAGAACAAGGTCAAGCACCACAATATGCTGAACTATATATTTTTGATAAAAAATGAAATTGAAAATAGAATAAAAGCTTTAGACAGCCTAGAACATTTGTACGCACCGTATCACAACGTACATGATGAAATGGTAGATTCTAAGATACCTATCTTTTGAGGAGAAAAGTTAGATTCACTGGTGTTGACAATTTCTCATTTCCCACAATGTTATACCTCGCTTCACCAGAGGAATAAGAAAAAATGAGAGGCCAGACACTGGTGGTGTTGATAATTTCTCATTTCTCACAATGTTCTACCTCGCTTAACCAGAGGAACACAAAAAAAGGGAGGACAAACACTGGCCATAAGCCGCAACGCCGCGAGCATTTCTAGTTTTGTAGATAATATAAAAACACCCATTTTTATCTCTTATATGTTGGTGTGTAGCTAGCGGATTGTGTTTTGAATGTGGATGGGCCAAAATTCTGGCCCATGCGAATCTGAACTAAAAATTCGGGCCCATAGGAGGAGCTGGCCTCCTCCGTGTAAGTTTAGTTTCCTTTTTGTTGTAAATCTTTCAAAAAAAAAAGTTTCCTTTTTGTTCTGATTTTGAAATGGGTTTGGCGTATGAGTGATCGTGTGGTTGGATGGAATGAGAGAACTTAAAATGCAAGTGAAGACATCAGTCGCGAGTTGCCTGACGTTTTTTTATAATTACGGAGTTTACCTGCCTTTCTTGCAAGTACAACTACTGCGAACTTTATTTTCACATTTGATTCTCTGCATTTGATGATGTCAGAATGTTCTGGAGTGTGATTTTGTGAATCTTCATGTTCAGAATCAATACAAACATTGACACAGTTGCATCTTGTCAACATCAAAATAATTCATCCATTAAGTTCTGTCCTGAATAAGCCACAGAAGACAGCATATAAGGCACTTTACTACTTTTCTAGCACACTCTTGGGCAAACCATGCGTTGGCACCATGATATGCAAAGATTTTCCTACCAAAAGCGCATGCACCCAAATTATTCCACCGAACCTTGCACTAAACAAGAATCGAGTGCCACGTTCACATGTTCTTGTTGATCATTGAAACCACTGCCCCAAACAATCTAGTGACGGCCTGGTACTTCAGACTTCAGAGTTGGGATTGATGGCTACAGATCATGGCAAGTTTGCAATATACTAGACAGCATATTGTGTTAATCCAAAGAAGACAAGAGATGGTGGCATGTAAGGCTGTAAGCAATGTCTTTGTCTTGATGGCTGTTATTACCATGAAAACCTGAAAGTTTGGTTTCTGCTCAACACAGCATGGCAGAAAGCCAGCAAGGCAGCAAGTACTATCTTGGTGTAGGGTGGGAACTGCACTGCATGATCATGTAGCCAAACTCAACTGCCGAGCAGTTTCCTCCCTCGTTCGGCCGCTTGGTTCCTTTCTCAGAGTTGCGTCTTTCAGATGCGAAACCACAGTGCAGTCTGAAGGCTTGAATAGCTGGCTACCTGAACTGAGATAGACAGCCCATGCTGCGGTTAGGTTCTGAAGCATTAGAACAAGCAACGTTAATCGTATCTGCAGAGGAATTCAAGTTGAACTGCCATCTCTAGTCTTCGTCCACTCAGTGCTGTCAATTTTTGCAGCGCAGTCAAGAGATTCGGCTGAAGGGCAGGCCTGGTGCAGCGGTAGAGCCTACCGTCTGTAACCGGAAGGTCTCGGGTTCGAGCTCCAGCCTCTGCACATTTGTGTGAGTAAGGCTTGGGGCTTAAAAACAATCATTCCCCAGACCCCGCACAGTGCAGGAAGCCTACGACACTGGTACGCCCTAGTCAAGAGATTCGGCTCCCAGAACATGCATATCACACATGCAAATGCAACTCCTTTCCAGGCAATGACGGTGACATCTCCCTACTACCCTGGTAGGCTCATAACTCTGGATCCAGATGAACTGGGTGCTGCAAGTGCGATGGGATAGCTCATAGCTTTGGTGTTGCAAGTGCAATGCTTTAATAAATGTGATATTGGAACAGTAGCAGATTTTCTAAAAAAAACAGGAGGAAAAGTTTCCACTTCACAAGCTACTCCAAACTACTCCAACAAAGATTGTCTTACTCATGACTGTCAGTTTTTTATAATTCTGAAAGAGATGAGCGTCTTTGCTTTTGACTCGTACGTTGATCAGTTCAGAAAGAATTTCAGTCAGAACTCAGAAAGGAGTGTCAGAGTGCTGTAGAATTTCATATCCCATTGCTGCAATGTGGAGGCACAGTCCCATGTGGGAGAGTACATGCTTTGCTATCCTTTCACACGTATAGACGCGGTTGAGATCGCAAAAGAGTGTTAGGTTTTCATCTACACCTACAGGCTACTGTGGCCTACTACTATTCCCTTTGTTCCTCACCCAGCTTCCTTCCCTCCTCGGCAGGCAAGCACCCAAACCCCATGGACACGGAAGGCTCCACATCCTGTGTCTCTGTCCACCACAAGGACAAAGTCACATCCCCACAATTCCCTCTCAGCTCACAAGCCCCATCCCCACATCCATATCGACACAACGCAGGAAGCTTCCCATCTCTCCATTCCCCACCCCCTGCAGTCTGAAGTCTGAACTCTGAAGATTACTCATGGCCTAGTTCCTGTCACGATTCATAAAGACCCCGCCTTCACCGATCATTCTTGCTCCATCCGAAAGCGCGTGATATTTTGTGGAATTGGGCTTGGAAATTGCATCGTAGGAGAGTTCTTGGGGGATTGGTTCTGCGTTCTGGTGAGGAGGACGCGAAAGGCGATGCCTTTCAGCAGCATGATCCAGGAGATGAAGGGCGAGATCGGCGCAATCTCGCGGCGCGGCCTGATGCGGTCGCGGTCGCGGCCGCACAGCACGGGCCGCGTCCAGCGAGTGGAGCCGGACGAGGCGGCGATGCGGGAGAGCTCCTGGGCGCACGTCCCCCCGGAGCTCCTGCGGGTGGTGCTGGCGAAGGTCGAGGCGGTGGAGGCGCGGTGGCCGGGACGCGGGGCCGTCGTGGCGTGCGCCGGCGTCTGCCGGGGCTGGAGGGGCGCCGTGAAGGAGATCGTGCGCGCGCCGGAGGCGTGTGGGAGGCTTACCTTACCCATCTCTCTCAAGCAGGTATGGTTTTTTCCACGAATTCTGAATCTCTGTTCAGTGATCATGCATGCTGCTGATATTGCTGAAAGCGCTACTGTTCCATTCATGTCTAATCGGTGCTTTGCATCAAAATTCTCAGCATCACCGGAATTTTTACCTTAAATAGTAATTGATAGTGACGGTGCCTTAGTCCACATTGCATCCATCATTTTCTTGAAGTTGTAATGGTCAATCCTCCATGTCCATGTTGCGTGTGCGGCACAAAGGTGTGGTGTGCCTTCGTTGTCACTGCAAGATATCAAACAAAAATTCCATTCCTGGTCATGTTTGTTTAATTTTCAGTTCTGGAGTACTAGAAAATTGTAGACAATAGATTAGGAAGGCCGAGATTTTATTCTGTTACCAAAGGAAGTCAGATTAGTGGACAATTATTGATGAGTTGTTCGTTGGATCAATTCCAAGAAGATTAGTATCAGGTATGCAAGGTCAAATGTTACTTCACCGTGATAGTTGACTTGTTATTACAGTTGGCTATGTAACCCTTCAAAAAAAATGTTGGCTATGTAGAACATGGGACAGATTCTTATTGCCATTGTAATAAGAGAAGTGACGTGTTTGGAAATTTTCATTGCCTTCAGAATTTTGCTCATAGATTTGTTTTAGTTTAAACTAGAAATTTCACCTTTGTAACATGCAGCCTGGCCCAAGGGATGGCCCTCTTAAATGTTTCATTAGGAGGAACCGGGCTACTCAGTCATATTTTCTGTGCATTGGAGTCACTGACGGTATGGTCATTCCCCCCATGTATCCTCTTGGGCATGTACAGTGTGGATGTGCTCATTGTTGATGAAACAAATGCTTTTCATTATGTAGGATTAGCTGATGATGGGAAATTCCTACTTTCTGCCCGCAAATACCGAAGGCCATCATGCACTGAATACCTGATTTCACTTGATGCGCGTGATACGTCAAAGGGGAATGGTACTTATATTGGCAAGTTAAGGTGAGGCTTGAAGAAATAGATGTCGGTGTATGAAAGCTATGACTTGCTCTACTTTTTTTCAGTGCTGTGCATGATAATAGAGGAAGTGATATTACAGATATCTCAAGAGTAACATATTCGCCTCTGTTAAACAGATCAAACTTCTTAGGCACAAAATTTACTGTCTATGATGCCCATCCACCTTGTGCCGGAGCTGCGGTTTCGAAGGGTTCATCTGCGCACATGATCGGTTCAGCCCAAGTTTCTCCCATGAAGCCTCTGCCTGCTGGGAATTATCCAGTTTCGCACATTTCTTACGAAGTGAATGTCTTGGGTTCTAGGTATGGCAAACCTTGTGATAGAACTCTATTCTGCCAATGTTAGTTCATGTTTTTTTCCAAGACAGTGTTCAACTATGAGTAGACATCATGTGAATCTATTTTATAATTTCGATGGGAATGCTACAGCACCATCAGAAAGTTTGTTTGGCCCTAATGATCATGATTGCATCCCTGTTTATACCTGCTAACTGAATTGCTGATAGCAATCTTATTCTAGAGAATTGCTGTTACTAGCTAGTGAGCTAACATAAACCGTAAGAAATGTCCGAGTTTATGATGTGCTAACTCATTAAAACAATCAGATTCATATACATAGTGGAACAGTTATACTTCAGGACCTGCCAGGAGCCCAGGACTTGGTTACTAGAAAGAGCAATATGGATTTGATGTATTATTACAAGAGGAAATAGATTAGCTGCAGACTGCTGCTTTATCAGATGGCAGCTGAAAAGTTTGTCTGACTATCTTTGGCGTACTCCTTTTGCAGGGGGCCAAGAAAGATGAACTGTGTTATGGATTCTATCCCTGTATCAGCGATTAAAGAAGGAGGGATTGCTCCCACACAGACTGAATTTCCATCTAGTTCTAGTAACTCCAGCTCGCTCGCATCAGTTCCATTCTTTGGATCGAAATCAGGCCGACTGGATGCTCAATTAACCACTCAGAATGAATGTAAGGTGGCTCTGAAGAACAAGTCCCCGAGGTGGCATGAACAGCTCCAGTGCTGGTGCCTCAATTTCCATGGACGGGTAACGGTTGCGTCCGTAAAGAACTTCCAGCTGGTGGCTTCAGATGAGCGTGCTCCAACTCCAAGTAACCAGGAGGAGGAGGATGACGTTATACTCCAGTTTGGCAAGATAGGGAAGGACCTATTCACCATGGACTACCGCTATCCCATATCTGCATTTCAGGCATTTGCCATCTGCCTAAGCAGCTTTGACACCAAAATTGGTTGTGAATGAATCAAGGTATGACATTCAATCTAAGCTTTTAGCTGGGTGTTTATGATGTGTACCAACAATTTATCTTTATAAGTGGTCTCCATCACCAGCATGGCGTTTCTGCACACACATATACATTTAACACGCACCATTTTATTCATTTTTTTTTTTGCGAGTGCCAATTTATTTACTTTTAGATCCCATTTTCAAAGGCTATGTTGTTGTTGTTGTTAGATCCCATTTTCCTACAGGTGTTGGAATCACAGAAAGTCGAATCAAAGACAGCAAGGACAATCTATACTACTTGAGTTTCAAGATGGCGAGTTTGGTGAATGGTGATTATAGAGCTAGATACTTCTATTCTATAATGTCGTGATATAAATAGCAACCTAGCTTTAGTGGGTTTTGTAAGTGTCGGGAAGTCTGAACGACTGAACACCAGGTCCAGAGTGTCCTCTAGTATTTCGCTTTTCATTCAGCGTTTGAGTTCAGATTAAAATGGAGAGGTCATATATTCATATTTGCATCTATGTATGAACCCTTCTGAGATGACAGAAGGCTCGCAGCCGAATATATTGATGACAAGGGTTCAAAATATGCTCTCTATTTTTTTGTCACAGTTTCTTCTAACAACTTGTAGTGTTTGTTGTTCCGTCTAAAAAAATGTAATGTTGTTTGAGCGTTGTAGTACGCTTGTGCAGAGTCGATGAACAGGGACGTTTTTTTTTAGAGCAACATGGATCCTCCATTCCATCGTCATCCTATGGTTCGGTTCATCGACGGCGAGGCTTGCACTGCATCAGGCTGGAAGGGCAGGAGATCAATTCGGGAGCGATTGACATGAACACGCACACGAGCCTGCAGATGAGTGATCGAAAGCTTCTCAAATCGTGGCAATGTCTAAGTTCAGAAATGCCCCTGTTACGGTTATCGGGTAATTGGACCACAAGTGCTCTCTGCCGTAGGATCGGTAGTACTTGCCGCCGCCGGACGCTTCTTATGAGGTCGCCGAACGGCGGGTCCGCGGCCCGCCAGAGGTCGCACTAGGGGTCGAGCGAGCAAGAAGAAAAGAGTCCCTTCGTGACCCCCCACGCCAATCTTGTCCGCTCAAATCTGATCTTACGGCAGCGGGACACCCAGGGGTGGACGGTATTTCATTTACCGTCCACCCCCAGGACGCCGCTGCGTCCCCGGAGCGCCGCCGCGTTCCGTCCATGGGCCATTCCCAGCCTTCTCCCCTCTTGTTCACCTTACCTGGAGTCTCCGTGCGCCCGCCGGTGAACCACTCTGCACGGTGAGCCATCACAGACCGCGACCGGCCAACGGCCATGGCGCCTGTTCTCGGCCGGCGAGAGCGCCGAGGAAAAGCAAAGGCCACAACACCGCGCCGCGCCACGCATATGTTCCCCGAAACGGCGGCGCGCCGGCACCTAGCGATGGTAAGACGCGCACGGACGCCACGGGCTGCGGCGGCGTCGACCGGGGCTTGATCCTCCTGCACTTCGCGTATGCTTCGCGATGCGAACAGAACATGGGAGCCTGCAGAGTGCGAAAAGCAGAGATGTGTTACACTGTTACCATTCGGTAATAGGACAACGAGTGCTCTCTGCCATCGGATCGGAGTTTGTTGCCGCCGCCGGGCGCTTCCTTATGGGCTCGCCAACGAGCTCCGTCTGCTGGAGCTCGGGCCGGGGGTTGTGCGCGGAAGAAGAAGAGAGTCCCTTCGTGAGCCCCACCCCTGCCTCCGCCAATCTTGTCCGCTCAAGTCTAATCCTACGGCAACGGGACACCCAAGGGGGGGCGGTAGCCCTGGCGTCGCCAGAGCGCCGCCGCGTTCCAGCCATTCGCTGCCTTCTCCCTCTTGTTCACCTTACCTGAGGCCCCCGTGCGCCAGCCGGTGAACAGTTTATTCCAACAACTTGTAGTGTTGTTGTTCCCTGTAAAAAAAAAAGTAATGCTGTTTGACCGTTGTAGTACGCTTGTGCAGAGTCGATGAACAGGGACGCTTTTTTTTTGGAGAGCAACATGGATCCTCCATTCCATCGTAATCCTTTGGCTTTGTTCATTGACGGCGAGGCTTGCACTGCATCCGGCTGGAAGACGACGACGGGAAGCCCAGCAGATCAATTTTTTTATATCGCCCAGCAGATCAATTTGGGAGCGATTGACATGAACTGATGAACACGCAAACGAGCAGCATAGCCTGCTGATGAGTGATCGAAAGCTTCTGAAATCGTGGCAATGTCTCCATGTTCAGAAATGCCCTTGTTACGGTTATCGGGTAATTGGACCACAAGTGCTCTCTGCCGTAGGATCGGTAGTTCTTGCCGCCGCCGGACGCTTCTTATGAGGTCGCCGACGGGCTCCGCCCGCCCCGCAGCCCGCCAGAGCTCGCGCTAGGGCCTAGGGGTCGAGCGAGGAAGAAGAAAAGAGTCCCTTCGTGACCCCCCACGCCAATCTTGTCCGCTCAAATCTGATCTTACGGCAGCGGAACACCCAGGGGTGGACGATATTTCATTTACCGTCCATTCCCAGGGCGGCGCTGCGCCCCTGGAGCGCTGCCGCGTTCCGGCCATTCCCAGCCTTCTCCCCTCTTGTTCACGTTACCTGGGGCCTCCGTGAGCCAGCCGGTGAACCACGCCACACGGTGTGCCATGGAGCCTGTTCTCGGTCGGCCAGGCGCGGCGCCGTGCTCATGTGCCCCCAAAACGACGGCGTACCGGCACCTAGCGACGGGAAGACGGGCGTCGAACGGGACATGATCCGCCTCCACGCCGCGTATGCCTCGCGACGCGACGCAACTGTTCCAAATGGAAGAAGCGGAACATGGGGGGCCTCAGGCCTGCAGAGTGCAGGAAGCATACAGGGGCGCAGCGCATTGGTGTTGTCTTTTCGACGGAGGCACAGATCGTACTAGCACCGCGCCAATCAGAAGCTGACGATCTTCAGGTCTTGTCTTGCATTCCTCGATCTGATTTTTCCTTTGTCGGAGATAGTAATCTGAACTAACTTGTAAAGTTTTCTTCGATACTTCTTCATTATTGCTTTTAATCCCGTTGAGACAATACATGTAATCAATGACAGAAAGCCTCAATCAAATGAAAATATGAGATCATATATACTCGGATCATCTGCCTTGTCAGCTAATAAATAAATTAACACTAGTCGTATTTACCAGTACAGGTTTGCAAGTATATATTTGCCCGGTAGCGACAGACAGACACTGATGCACATATATAATGCTGTACACCGGCCGGAGATTACTTGGAGGGAAATTAAAGGTGATAGTCAAGCCTCCGTTGCAGCCTTGGCACTGCCTGAGGCGGCGGCCATGGCGCGGTCCTCGTCGGCGGGCCCGTCGTCCTCGTTCCACTCGCCGCACACGACGCTGCGCACGAACTCCATGAAGTGCGGGAAGTGGTCCGGCGAGAAGAAGTCGGCGCCCATGCGCTGGTACGTGAAGTGGCAGGGGCGCATGAGCTCCGTGGTGAGGATGTTGCTCCGGATGCGGGAGAAGCTGCTGGTGTGCGTCATGACCAGCGACGCGTTCTCGCCGGCGATGCGCGCGCCGTGGCGCCGGCACGCGTTCTTGATCTGCACCAGAAGCTGGTCGGGGCTCGACCCGGCGCTGTGGTGCTGCTTGTTCATGCACACGTCCATGCCCGGCACCACCATCGTGCACCCGTGCCGCGCGAACATCTTGGCCACGGGGCTGTACCCGTTCTTCCGGTTGCTCTTGTAGAACCCCGCCGCCACCTCCGCCGGCCGCGACTGCGCCCCGTGCCACCAGTGCATGAACGGGATCTTGGCCGACAGCTCCGCCGGCCGCGACTGCGCCCCGTGCCACCAGTGCATGAACGGGATCTTGGCCGACAGCTCCGCCGGCTTGCCGCCGAACACGGCGCTCGCCACGCCCAGCACGCGGTCGCCGTGCCCCACCAGCTGCCCGGCGTACCACGACAGGAAGAAGTCGCCGTAGGGGGTCTCCCACGAGCCGCCGCGCTCCCGGAAGAAGCCGCACGAGTTCGGCGACTCGTGGTAGCGCGGAGCGTCGTGCGGCCCCGACAGCCCCCACATGGCGTTCCCGGCCTCCTCGGCCTCGCGCCGCAGCTGCGCCAGCATGTACTTGTCGTAGCACTGGAACTCGCCCACCCCGGTGAACTTGCCGGCGTCGCTGCCCGGCGGGTACGACGGGTACCGGAGCACGCCGTGCACGCCCAGCCCCACAGTCACGTCCTGCGATGCCATGGTGGATAATCCATGGATGCTTATATAAGCAACTTATAAGCACTAGCCATGGATGCAACAATTACGTACGGTGATGGTGGAGTCGTCGAAGAAGTCCTCGAACGCGGCGGCGAAGCTGCGGAAGAAGGCCTCGTAGAGCTGGAGCGGGGACTTGCCGTGGAGCACGGGGAGCTCGTCGATGGCGAAGGAGAGGCAGCCCTCGTGGCGCGCACCTGAGCGGTCGGTGAAGAAGATGTCGGGGTCGTCGGCGGCGACGCCGCTCACCCACGCGGGCAGCGTCGGGACGCCGCCGCCGGGCGTGCCGTGGGCGCGGAGCGACACGCGGAGGCTGAGGCCCTCGGCGCGCACCATGTCCGCCACGGCCCGGTACCCGGCCCAGGAGAACCTGTCCGGGGACTCGGGCTGCGCCACCGACCAGAACACCGGCAGCTCCACGCCGTCCGCGCCCAGCAGCCTGACGGCGCGTATCCCGGCCGCGACGGCCGCCGCGCCGTTCACCGTGGCGCCGTCCGTGACCGAGTCGATGGGCAGGCCCACGAACAGCCTCGCCGGGGCGAACTCGTCCACCTCGTGGTTCTTGTTGTTGTGGTCGCCGCCGCCGCCGAAGAACCAGCCGAGCCCGGCGGCCCTGAGGTCCCTGCAGCCGCCACCTTGCCTCGCCCGTCGGAACGCGACCCTGTTCGGCGCGCCGCGTCCGTCCTGCCCCCGCACGGCCTGCCGGCGCCACCCCGACGGCGGCGCGGCCGCGCGCTGCAGCAGCAGCAGCATCGGCGCGGTCTCCATGGCGATCAGGTCAAGCAGCAAAGCGTTCACGTTCGTTGGTCGGTGGCCGGCCCGGTTGCGTCGCTTCCCCGGCGAGGATTTATGGGTAAGGGAAAAGGGGAAGGGGAGGGGTGGCCACACGCGCGTTGGCAGCCGCCGCGGAACTCGGCGTGGACGGAGGTGAACGCGCAGTGATTTGCCTTGTTCGGCCGGCGAATCTCGAGGTGCGCGGCCCGCGGCTCCCGTGGCCGATTGTAACACCCCTCAATTAGCCCTTAATTAGGAGTCTTAAACGAAATTTGAAGATTTAAATTGGGTCAAAAAATATCAAGCCCACATGTAGCTCTCTCTGCTCTCTCTTTCCTATGTGTGGTCACCGTGGCCAAATTGGTCACGGCGTCGCTCGCGCCGAGCGTCTCAATCCATCCCCTGCTGCCGCGCGTCCGTTCTCGAACCCTCTCGCTTCCTCGCCACCTTTCTTGCAAGTACAACTACTGCGAACTTTATTTTCACATTTGATTCTCTGCATTTGATGATGTCAGAATGTTCTGGAGTGTGATTTTGTGAATCTTCATGTTCAGAATCATACAAACATTGACACAGTTGCATCTTGTCAACATCAAAATAATTCATCCATTAAGTTCTGTCCTGAATAAGCCACAGAAGACAGCATATAAGGCACTTTACTACTTTTCTAGCACACTCTTGGGCAAACCATGCGTTGGCACCATGATATGCAAAGATTTTCCTACCAAAAGCGCATGCACCCAAATTATTCCACCGAACCTTGCACTAAACAAGAATCGAGTGACACGTTCACATGTTCTTGTTGATCATTGAAACCACTGCCCCAAACAATCTAGTGACGGCCTGGTACTTCAGACTTCAGAGTTGGGATTGATGGCTACAGATCATGGCAAGTTTGCAATATACTAGAGAGCATATTGTGTTAATCCAAAGAAGACAAGAGATGGTGGCATGTAAGGCTGTAAGCAATGTCTTTGTCTTGATGGCTGTTATTACCATGAAAACCTGAATGCAACGGTTTCTGCTCAACACAGCATGGCAGAAAGCCAGCAAGGCAGCAAGTACTATTTTGGTGTAGGGTGGGAACTGCACTGCATGATCATGTAGCCAAACTCAACTGCCGAGTTGTTTCCTCCCTCGTTCGGCCGCTTGGTTCCTTTCTCAGAGTTGCGTCTTTCAGATGCGAAACCACACTGTGCAGTCTGAAGGCTTGAATAGCTGGCTACCTGAACTGAGATAGACAGCCCATGCTGCGGTTAGGTTCTGAAGCATTAGAACAAGCAGCGTTAATCGTATCTGCAGAGAGAGGAATTCAAGTTGAACTGCCATCTCTAGTCTTCGTCCCCTCAGTGCTGTCAATTTTTGCAGCGCAGTCAAGAGATTCGGCTCCCAGAACATGCATATCACACATGCAAATGCAACTCCTTTCCAGGCAATGACGGTGACATCTCCCTACTACCCCGGTAGGCTCATAACTCTGGATCCAGATGAACTGGGTGCTGCAATTGCGATGGGATAGCTCATAGCTTTGGTGTTGCAAGTGCAATGCTTTAATAAATGTGATATTGGAACAGTAGCAGATTTTCTAAAAAAAACAGGAGGAAAAGTTTCCACTTCACAAGCTACTCCAAACTACTCCAACAAAGATTGTCTTACTCATGACTGTCAGCTTTTTATAATTCTGAAAGATATGAGCGTCTTTGCTTTTGACTCGTACGTTGATCAGTTCAGAAAGAATTTCAGTCAGAACTCAGAAAGGAGTGTCAGAGTGCTGTAGAATTTCATATCCCATTGCTGCAATGTGGAGGCACAGTCCCATGTGGGAGAGTACATGCTTTGCTATCCTTTCACACGTATAGGCGCCGTTGAGATCGCAAAAGAGGAGTAAATTCCCTGAATGCCATCAAAATTTAAGCCAATTCCTTAAATGCAATCAAAATTTAGGCCATTCCTTCATTGCCACTGAAATTTTACTCCAATCCCCTTAGTGCCATTCCGTGAGTCAGCTGTTAGATTGACTGTTAAATTAAGTGAAAAAGACGTTATTGCCCCTGTATGACATGAATGAAATATTTGTAGTGCCATCCCTTCTATGCCATTGTAGACAATTATAAATCTATGTACATATATAAGCTTCAGTGCTGTCCATAAAAGCAGCCATACATATTAACATTGATGTCCATACATGCATATTCCAATCAACCATGGTTGTCCATACGCACAGTCATGCATGCAAAGTACTAGTAGCTCGCAATACCTTAGCAAATAGAGTACTCTAGTCTAGCAAATAAAGAAAGAACTAGCAGCACCCAGTAGCTGACAATATCTTAGCAAAAGAACATGACATTGGTTCACAAAGACCAAGCAAAATAGAGTGCCACAAAATGAACTGCATCAACTAGCAGTTGAGATGTGGAAGTGTAAGCTTTCTTTTGCTTCTAGTTTGTGAGGCAGGGCTGTCTTTTTGGGGTGTGGTCTTGCTTCTAGTACCCATTGCCGAAAGTACATGAACCCGCACCCAACTCCTAGAGCAAGTCGAGTGGCCGCGGAGAAAGGGGTCGCATATGTTTATTTTTGGTGGTCTCATGTAGGGCTCGGCTGACTATATGTCGTTGGGCTGGTTCCTGTAGTTCGAGGCGGGGAGGGGAAAGGTTGGTGCGTGGGGTCCGACGGGGTTTTTGCGTGCCGTGTTGGTTAGGTCCATCTTGCAAGGTTAAATCGGATCGATTCGCCGTCAGTCGCTCTCGGACATGAGCACCTTGATCTCCGAGTCACATCGTAGTAAGTAAATGAAACAAAACGAGTTGATAAATGTTGATATTATCTAATTAATTATGTTTCCACCTTGGTTGCTATAGATATGCAAATCATAGATGTTTAGCCAATTTATTGTTATCATTTGGAGCTAAAATTTTGAAGTTAAGGATCTATTTTAGATGTTTTTTGGCAAAACAAACCCACCAGCCAAAAGCCTTTCATGTCTAGATAATGGACTAAGTATACCCTTAGTCGGGTAATTCTTGCTGAGTATTAGTATACTCAGGGTTTGTTGTTTATTCTATTTCAGGTATAGGAGCTAACCCGGATTTACATCGGTGGGCTCGATGTGACGTCCTCACGTCTCCGTAGTTATCGTTTTATTTCAATTTATTTCAGTTGGTTTCTAATGAAAATCTTCCTCAGGTTAGACTCTCTCTCTCCCGCTGATATTATCTATTATGTGAACTTTAATTTGTAAAAATTATTTTGTAAATACCTTAATATTATTTATTATTTTGTAAAATTGTATCATGCTGGTACCGTCTGCACTCGCCGTCGCGCGAGACTTCTGGTGTGTTTCGATCGGCCTATTGGTTGAAAACAGACTGTCAAGTTATACTTAATTAAGCTAATGCGTCTGATGCTTTTAAATGATGATCATTACGTTTAATTAAGCCTTGTAACTTGGCGGTTCTGTCACACCGATAATCCAGGGCGCATCGCGTTTCTTTTTAGAGCGGGTGGCGGGCGCTACGCATGCTGCATGCACGGCCCCGCGGCACATGTAGCAAGACCCGCAACAGCACGGCCGAAAAGACAAGACGTTCCAAAAACAGAATAAAATGTTTCTAGAAAAAGTGCAAAGAAAACTTATTTAAATCTGGTCAAATGTGGTAAGAAACTGGACGGTGAAAATAAAATTAACTTAAGTAATCAGTTAGTGAGCTATAGTTTGTTTTTTAATAATCGTTTATACAAATTTGTTTGCACACATGTGCGTCAGACTCGAGGCATCCATCCTATATGTCTCGGACTGACCCCTATGGTTTGCATTTTTGAGAGCCAACGTCTGTCACCAAGGGCGGCGAGCTGAGAGGAGGCCGCGGCGCTCGTCGTTGTGGTCGAGGTGCGGCGTCCGGAGCGGGGCCTACCCAGGGGCGGAGCCAGGAAGTATTTTTTTTTTCATTGTTAAGAGGGGCCAACCATATAAATTTCTATAAAAATTTAATCAAAATTTAAATTTATAGTGTTAATTTAGAGATCATGGGGGCCAGGCCCCTGTCCGCCCCCTCCCTCCGCCCCTGGGCCTACCTACGCCGAAAGAGGCACGGCTGTTGGTGAGGCCTCCGGATCTCGGCGCGGAGGAGTTCAGGACCAGAGCGAGGAGGCGAAGGACGGCGAGGAGGCGCCCTCGCGGGGGCTGCGGCCCTGGAGATCGCGCACGCCCCGGCTGGGGAGCTGGCGCGCGCTCATGGGGCCACAGCGGCGGAGCTCCCTTGCGGCAGCGAGGCCCGGCGGCAGAGCTCACGGGCTCCTGGCAACCTCGGCTGCTCCACTACGGCGCCAACTATTTGCATCGGTGGAGAGAGAAATGTATTTTTGCATCGCCATTAGTCTCCTAGGCAAAATGCCTGTCTTGTTTGCCTCTTCTGTTGGATGGAGTTATTCATTAAAAAAAACACTATGCCGGATGCATTTTTCCGTTTGTGTGGCGTTGTTGAAGTCAGTCTCACGGAAGATGGTTAAGCGAAACGTTGCACGGCCCGTGATGGTTAAGCAAAACGTTGCTAGTCCATGTAAAAACTGACACCTCAGCAGAGCACGGACAGCACAGGCACAGCGTAAGCAAAGGTGGTAAGGCTCTCTGCACCGGGTACGGGGAGCGGTACGCTACCGCTCCCTCCGGTACCAATTTGACGTAAGAACGTCTGCAGCTGGTACTGGATAGCCATCCGCAAAAACAGCGGACGGCTCCCGGGCCGCTATTTCGAGCGGACGTAGAGGGCGTCCGCCATGGACTACGCCGGCCCCACTCGTCCCGGCCGTTGCTGCGCCCACGTCGTTCATTGCCGCGTGGGTCACAGTCGCCGTCGCCGCCGCGCCTGCTCGCCGCTGGCCCGCGGCCATGGCCTCCACGCCGAGAAGCTCGAGCCCGGAGCACCGGAGCCGGCCACCGCTATCGGCCTCCCGCGCGGAACCAGAAGGGATTGGGGGATAGGGAGGCGGCCATGCTATAGCCCCTGTGGTCCAGAGCGCGTGCGCCGCCGCCCGGAGTCGGCCGCCGCGGCTGCTTGCCTGCCCGCCGCCTGTGCGCGCCGCTCCGCCGCCCGCGCGCGCTCCTCCGAGGCCCGAGCGTCGCCCCGTCGCGCGCCCGTGCTCCTCCGCCACCGGCGCGCGCCGCTGCTCCGCCCCGCCGAGGATCTGAGAGGAGGCGGAGGAGGCTCAGGCACCGGCCCCGCACTGTCGCCGCCGCGCTCTGGAGGCGGCCGCCGCACACACCCGGGGAGGGGCCCGCAGGGAGGCGCAGGGAGGGGGCGCGGCGAGAGGGGTGGGCGCCGCGCTCGCCCACGGCCGCCGCCACCGGCTCCTCCTTGCCGTCCTCACCCGCCGGCCGCCGGCGAGGGGCGCAGGGTAGCACGGCCCTCGCCCGCGCCGGCTGCCACCGTGCATCCCGTGAGCATGGTTAACCTTACCGGTGGGAACCGGTCCGGTTTGACCGGTAACCGGTCAAACCGGTCCGGACCGGTTCCGGTTCCGACCGGTTCCCAACCGGTCCAAATTCAAATTTTGAATTTGAATTCAAAAAAATGAAAAATTCTCAAAAAATTCCTAAAAATATTTCAAGGTGTGATGAATCTAATGGTGTCAAATTTTCTCAAAAATTCGTTCATTTAGTATGGTTTGCGGAATTTATAAGTTAAATAAAAAAAACGTGCATACGAAAGTATACAAATACAATGTAAAAGTAGTATAAAAAAGAGTTGGAGGGTTCATTTAGACTAAAATATGTTGTACAAACATTTATTTAGTATACTTTGTGGGCATTTGAATTTAAACAAAAAAAGAAAAAAATTTGAATTTGACCTGTACCAGTCAAACCGGCCGGTTACCATCCAAACCGGCCGGTATACCGGCCAAACCGGCCGGTATACCGGTCTAACCGACCGGCATACCGATCGGAACCGGTTGAACGGGGAAGTTTGAATTCAAATTTGAATTCCACCGGTTCCGACCGGTAACCGGCCAAACCGGACCGGTATACCGGAACCAGAGGCCGGCGGTTACCGGTCACCGGTCGGATACGTGAACCCTGCCCGTGAGCCGGCCGCTGCCGCACCCCTCCGCCGCCGGGAGGGCGCAGGGGAGTGGAGGGCGCGCCAAGGAGGGAGGGAGCAGGAGGGGATGGGGAGGGAGAGGGATTCTGGGAGAGAGAGGGGAGGGGATGGGGAGGGAGAGAGAAGGTAAGGCTGACATATGGGCCCGCAAGTGGGTAGTTGGGATAGATGATGCAATATAGAGTATGACGGGTGCAGAGAAACTGTGTATAGAGAAGAGAATTTCGATGATCAGGACAGAATATTCTTTTTAGAGGATGAATTTAGAGTATAACGAGTGCAGACAGCCTAAGTACGCTATCTCTATTTTATTTTTCTTTTAATCTATGCTAATAATTTTTTTCTAAATATCATGTTACCTAGTACATATGGAATATTATATAACGGATTCAATATTTTAATATACAAGATTCAACCGTCACCGGACTTAGTTCAACAATTCCAATAAACTAATGTAACCTATTATGTGAGATGTTGAAGCTGTATACATATGGAATTTTATTTTGTTGCATTAATTCTAAACAACGCAATGGTTCAAAAGGAATTGAAAATGGACTCAAGGTTTAAGAGAAAAATGCATTTTATGGTAGCAAATCAATTAAACCTCCACCCGCTCAACCGACCCTGTCACGATGGAAAAAAAAATTTGGGTGTGCCTCGGGCGCATGGGGGCCTCTGTGCACCTCCTTGATCCTCACCATCTATCCCAGATTCGCATCTGATGGTTCCTATCAGGCGTGTAGGGGACGATGAGAGTCTGTGGGGTTGGTTCGTGGATGGAGGCAAATATTCAATGGAGGGAAAAATTAGACCCAGTGACTGTTGGATGCAGATATGGGACAGGTGGCTCCTCTCTCTTCTGCCTGCAGGCTCAGCTGTTTGTTTCCGTTCTCCACGCATCTTAAACTGGGAGTTTTATAGCAAACTACCTTCCGCAAGATATATAGGTTTGTAGTTCCTGACTATCACTCGAATAATTATTGTTTTGCTCTATCAATCGATTTTTTTATCACACTGTCTGTGTTGATTTTGCTTTCGATGAGATTTTTTACAGCCCGGCCCATCAGCGTGCATGTGGCCGTCGCGAGGGGATAGTAGCTTAGAGCAACTTTAACATTGATTTTCTTCTTTCCCCTTTCTACTTTTTAGCCATAAAAGAAATTTAGGGGGAAAAATTTAGCTCCAACAAATTAATTTTTCATTTTCCCCTTTCTCCTTAATTTCTCTCCCCTCTCCCCTTTTTAACAGGGAATTCCACCTTCTCTCTTTCCTTTCTCCCTTTCTATCCATTCTTTCCTAGCCATAAGATCCACAT
This sequence comes from Panicum virgatum, assembly GCF_016808335.1. Classification (NCBI taxonomy): domain Eukaryota; kingdom Viridiplantae; phylum Streptophyta; class Magnoliopsida; order Poales; family Poaceae; genus Panicum; species Panicum virgatum. Next base: position 68,346,262 of record NC_053146.1, read on the forward strand.
ACATGAAAAGATCCAGTTCACTTATGAATTAAAGAGGAAAGGGAAAAATCAATCTGCTAGAGCACATCTCCCCCAATAAACTAAAATTGTGACGAGGGATTCCTCTGTAAGATGAGAAAAGGAAAAAGAAAAAATCAATCTGTTGGAGTTGCTCTTAGTCCCTGCGTGGAATTGTCGTTGGGATGGGAACATGCAGGCTCGCTGCTTAGACAAATAGTGGTGCGTCACCAGGAAACAAAACCAGGAAAACAACATAGTGGTGGCTGATTATTTCTGATCGCAAGTCGCACAACAGAGCATCATCGTCTTCAATGGCACCAACAACACGGGCCGAGCTCTGCTACGCACGCACGCGCCGGCCCCACGGTCCCCCTTCTCCGCCGTGCCCGGGCCACCCTAGCTGCCGAGGTCACCATCGGTCGATCGCCCCATTCGCCGCCAAGCATCCCTCGATGCCATCAGGCCTCGCCGGACTTGGCGAACCGGCCCTTGATCCGAAGCCGGCCGTCGGCGCGGGCCTTGCGCGACTCGTACCGGATCTGCTTGTCGAACCTGCGATGCGAGGCGACACCGTCAGAACATGCGTTCTTCGACGATCGGCGTGCTCGCCACATGTGACAGTCAGTGTCTGATCTGCGGCGCGGCTCACCTCCTGTTCTTCCGCTTCTCCTTGTAGCGCGAGATCACCGTGCCGCGGTCGGGGTAGGCCACGTCGTAGCCGCCCTTCTTCGCCGGCGCCGGCGAGGCCTGCTGCGGGGCCGCTTCGGCGGCGTCTCGCTTGCTGCTGCTGCCGCTGTCGACGCCGACGCTGCTGCTGCGGAGGGTCATGCTGGGGCAGATCTCTGACATCTCCACGAACGAGGACAGCAGGCACGGCTCGGCCAACGAGCTCGCCGGCGCCGGCGCTTGCTCGCGCGCCTCCCTGCACGCGCCGCCGTCGCCGTCGGTCGCGACCCACGCTTCCTGCTGTGACCAGATGAGGGTGACATTGGAGAATAAATTACGATGGACATGTGACGTGTCTAGCAACTACTGAAACGTGAAAAAATACCCTTGCTTAATTAATTTGGTGCCACCATAGTCCACAACTCGTATATTCCTCGGTGGTTACTTGCTTGGAAATTAGGTGCCTTGTTTTTTGAGTTTCTATCTAATTTCATTTGTTTTGTTCGGCTGGCTGTGGCTGGTAGCAGACTAGTGGTATTATTATGGGCAGTAAAAACTAAAAAGGCTACTGGATTAATTTGGTATCCAATCACCGTAAATAGATGCAAAAAAGTGACTGGAATGGATCAAACCTCACAAGAAGGCACGGCCATGCTTGCTGCCTCATGGCAAGCATCGTTGTCGAAAGCCCCGAAATCGCCGTACTCTGACGAAGCCCACGAAGGCAGCTGCTCACCGTCGGCTGGCTCCGCCTCCGAGAAAGCCATCGCCGCCGCCTCGGACTTGGCGAGCTCCCCCAGCTGCCGGATTACCTCTTCGGTCAGCTTCCCGCCGGAGCTCGGGTTCTTGCGCATCAGAGAGAAGGTGAGAAAATTCCTTTTTTTTTTCCGGACACTGAACACAGTAGGAGTTGTTCCAGCAGATTTGCTACCTTTGGGGAGGATGGCGTGAGGAGCGGCTGGAGGCCATGGCAGGAGGTGGTGGGCACGATCACGTCCTCCAGGCGGAGAACCTGTGGCTCCTCCCAGGCGGGCCACCACCCGTCCCCGTGCCCGTGCCCGGCCGCGGCCTCCGCCTTCTCGCACCCGCCGACGCCGAGGATCGCGGCGAGCTCCGCGATGGAGGGGCAGCCGGCGTAGCTTTCCACCGCGCCACGATCGTGGAGCGGCCGCGGGTCGCCGTCCCGCTGGCGCTCCTCCTCGAAGTCGCAGTTTGCGCAGAGGAAGACGGCGCCGCCGCGGCGGAACGCGGCCGCGGCGGCGCGGCACGCGGCGCAGAGCGGCGCCCGGGCGTGGCGGCTGGACACCGTGTTGGCGCCGTGGACGTGGCGGTCGCACGGCAGGCAGAGCCTGGCGGAGTCGCCCCGGCAGTACACCACCGCCGGCAGGCCGGCGCAGAAGTCGCACGCCGGCGGTGGCATCACCTTGTCGGCGGCGCCCGCGACGGACATGGCTTTTCAGTCGCGAGACCGCGCCGAGAGCGCGGGTGCTCGGCACGAGCGGAAGCGACAAGGCGGGAGGACGGAACCTGGGAGCGCCGTGCGCGCTCTCATGGCGGTTTTAGAGGAGGAAGGCAAGTGAGATTTGTAGCGGAGAGTACAGGATTTATGGCGCGAGAGCGAGAGATGACGAGGGGAGCGAGTGGGACACCCCCTAGGCGCCCGGCAAGGCCTTTTTGCGAGCCGAGAAGATGGTTGAGGCGTAGAGCTCACACTCCCTCTTCACTGCCTCACATGACTTGTCACCTGTGCGAAATCGAGGGCGATAGGTCGTTGTCTCGCGAAACAACATCAATTCGGAGGAGAGGACTTGTGTCTCTCCGTCGCGAAAAAGTTATCTCAGGAAAGAAAATTTCGAATTTTGTTCTAGCAAGGTTCGAATTACCACTCGAATATGGTGCATTGGTGTCACCGCCCTTGCCATGTGTTCAAGGGCGGAGGCCGCGGTTGCGACCATGGGTCTCCCTCCCTCTTAGTGGATCCCGAGTTCCGGACTGAATGGCAAGTCATGACCAGATACAAGTAGCCCAACAGTTGGTACACGCTTCAGGCCGATGCATCAGAATTGGGCAAAGAAGCACCTGGCACTGAACATGTGTGTGCAACTGAATTCGCAGGCTCAAGGACAAATGTCTGACGGATGGAGCCAGTGGTACGGTACTGGCCAGCCCCACGATACCGAGGCTGTGTTTAGTTCCCATGAAAAAACACTTCCCATGAAAAAACACTGTAGCACTGGAAAGTGCACTGCAGCACTTTTCGTTGTTTGTTTGTGGTAAATATTGTCCTACCATGACCTAACTAGGCTCAAAAGATTCGTCTCGCAACGTACATCAAAACTATGCAATTAGTTTTTTTATTTACCTACATTTAGTACTCCATGTGTCATTTGCTATATTTAATGTTTTGATGTAATTTCAATGTGATGGAAAGTTTGGAGTTTTTGTGGGATCTAAACACACCCTGAAACAAAACCAGAAATTGATAGGCTGGACCAGCCACTACAGAATCTCAATAAATCGTAACAGAAATCCAGCGAACCCATATGGGTCATCAAGGAAAAGTCATATGCTGGAGATCTGAGCCGAAATGATGGATGATCCTCCCAAAATGGACAGGTCATTTTCAGGTTCGCCATAGGCCCATAGCTCTCCTGAATGGACGAGGGCGCCCTTTTTTTCTACAAAATAAAGTACTGTAATTGTTATTACAGGACTGGAGTTCTGAGACAGAAGGGCACGAATTCTAGAGACAAATTTAGCACACATGTTACCAACATTGCAGCTTAGGGACCATGGTACATATTAGTTAACAGATAGATAAACAGGGTCATGAATCCGGTGATGCACACAGGTCGTCTGAGGCTTATGCCAGACATGGATACATGAAAGATCACCATCATAGGCTGATAGGACATGTCTCAAATTATACGGAATATCTAAATGAGAAATACATGAAGCAAGAATGCTTCAGTCTCAGCATGGGAATAATCTAAAAATAAAAGCATGTTGCTTAAAAACTTAAGCTGAAAACGCTAATGATAACTGAATGATAGCTGAGAATCGCTCCATAATCTATATAGTGACAAAATATTCACAATTTCACATTGACCTCTGGCACCAACACTAGAGTTAAACAAGTAGTTGCGAATATGAACCTCCAACTACCAGCACGGAAAGTCGGAAACTAGGTAGTTGGCATGGAGCACAACAATTTTAATTAAAAAGTCAATGCCACAAGAGAAAATAATTTGATAAAACACTAGTTATATGGTGAATAGAGATACACTGTAAGTTGACAAAGGCATACAAATATTCACCATAACACTGTAGCATAACAAAGTACCTTGTCAGCAGGGACCGCGTAAAATGCAAACATACGATAGCAGGTCTTATCCTTGCCAAAAATCATTAAATCTTGCCTGGTGGTACAATTCTATTTTGACCGTAGTAGGGAGTTTGCAGATAAAAATAATTCTGGCAAAAATTCGCAGTACATCCAATAATTGGTCCTAACTAAAGCTAACACATTAAACCAACACCCCCAAAAAGGACATCAGTTCTAGATAGGGTGTCAAGAGAGGTAGGAAACAATTTGATCCTCATGTAAGCAGCTTTGTACTTTGGGTACTGTGGTATGTCAACATTTGTCAACGGAAAGATAATCAGAGTCATATCCTTTGATACACTTAAGCAATACATTAGAGGTCATCATCATAAGCTGACAGAACTAAGGTGTCTGACACGTACTGAAACTATCCTAATTTTGAGATGTAAACAAGCCATATTTCGATACTTTTAGTCAAACCAAGAGAATCAATTGGATAAAAACACTACTTATATAATGAACAGGTTACAGGTATACACTGTAAATTGACAAAAATCACATGCTTGCAACGAGAGATTTCAGAATTTGGGTCTAAATTCATGAGCCTTTCAGAATTTGACCCCCCAATCACAATGACATGTGGGGTTCATCAGAGTCATTGACATGTGAGTCAGGGGGTCAAATTCTGAAAGGCTCACGAATTGAGACCCAAATCTTGAAATTTCTCGCTTGCAACTAGTCGACAAAATACAGCAGCATAACAAAGTGTCTGTTCAATGAATGCAAGAATAAGATAAGCAGAGTTATCCTTGTCATAGCTTACTAAACTCTGCGTGCTGATAAGATTCTATTTTGATCACAGGAGGCAGCTTTCAGAGTAACAGGCATGTATCACACGACTTTGACATCAGCTACCTGCCTACCCTATAAGGCCATAGTACCAGAAACCCCTGTTTTAAAAAACGTTTTAAAACTACGTTTAATCTTGATTAAACTCTAAACTTTGGCCTAGCGTTGCGTTTAATCACAGTGTCGTTTAATCACAAAAGACGTTTAATCTACGTTTAATCACAAAAAACTCTAAACCATAGGCTAGCGTTCACCTAGCGTCTAGCGTTTTTTAAAACCTTGCCAGAAACATTACTAGAGTTACAGTACATCCAATAATGGGTGCTAATTAAAGCTATAGCCTTCATCCACCACTCACCTAATGTAACCTGGAAGACTCGCTGAAGCACCGGAGTGTCTCTTAATCATGACTTTTGGTGCATATGCTTGAATTAGGTACCAAGCGAACATCAATATCGATCTGAAGTCAAGTCCCAGTAGTGTACAAATAGTACAAGCACGACTGGATCTGTGCTCAAAACCACCAAAACTGCACCACAGAAACCAAACCACTTTCTACCATCAAGATCTAAACTTCTGGCCGGCGGAATTCAAACCAAATCTCGTAGTGGTTAAATAACAAGCTATCATGAGTGTGCTTGCCCACATATTCAAGGCCCAATTTTGCAAGCCGCCGTGTGCACTCATCACGACCCAGTCTTAAGCAAAACTTAAGGTTATGCGATACAAAAATCCGGCCTCTCTGCGGTCTCAGCTTCCCTGCAAGCCTCTCAAGCCCAGTCCAAACAAGCTTATCTGGAATATGGATGAACACAGCACTTGCATAAATGAGATCATACATAACCGTATCCCCAAACTTGCTGAAGTCCATATCCTCCCCTCTCACAATCATCGGACGCTTATACAGCAGCCCCTGTGCTGGCAGTTCATACTGGAGCGCAGCCATGAGAGACAACTCGTCCCTTTCCAGGCAATGGAACCTCCCAGCCTCAAGATACCGAATAAAATGCAGACCAACACGAAGTGTTCCACACCCAATTTCAAGGACCTGGTCCGTGGGCGTGAGCGTAGAGGCATTAGCAAGGAACTCGAAGATGTCCCGGCCACCGGCCCACGGTTCACCGTAGTTGCTGTGGTGCTCTTCCACAAGGAGCTCTCCGGGGCACGGCAGTGCGGTGTGGTTGCTTGCCTCTTCATCCGGATAGTGAGAGATCCCATGGTGCCTACAGTGTAGTTGCAATACAAGAATGTGAAGAGGTCTAAATTGATCGTAGCATAACATGGTCAATGTGAAATCCATCAGTCAATGTGCAGTGGGAAAGAACTAAAATGCGGGGATCTGAAACAAATGGTGACCTTGGGATTTCTACCTGTTGATGTCGAAGAGCTGCTGCTCGCGAGTGCGGGGATTGATGCCCTTGCGCAGACGGTGCCAGGCGTCGTGGGAGGCCGCGGCGCCGCCGGCGAGGGAGTTGGACGCGAGCTGGGCCTTGAGCCAGGCGACGTCCGCAGGGGAGGTGGTGACGGGCGCGGGGGAGGCCGTGGTGGTGGTCGTTGTGACGGTGGTGGTGGTGTGAGTGGAGGGGGGCGAGCAGGTGCAGAGGTGCGGGGAGGTGGCCGAGGAGGACGGGGAGAGCGAGGGGAGGATGAGGAATACGAGCAGCGCGGCGGAGGATAGCAACAGCAGAAGCGCCGGCACGGTGAGCAGCCGCGGCCGCGCTGCGGAGGCGCTCGACGGCAGCGCCATCGGCGGCTGAATGGAGCGCAAGATTGGGATCTCGTCTCGGGCGCTGCTGTTGCCTTGGTCTGGTTCCACCACGGACACTGACCCAAAATGAAGGGTTTATTTGCAAATATTCGGATTACGATTAGTAATATCGATCAATTAAGGGGTAAACTGTAAATACTAAATCCTGTACTTAACATTTAGACCCCTAATTTGCATCGGTACTCCAAATTAGGAGACCAAATGTAAATTTTTTGGTCGCAATCCGGGTTAGGGGTAAATAAGGCTAATCCCAATGGTAGATTTCACTTTGTTGTTTCCAAGAATGTCACATCACCAAAATACAAATGAAACTTGAATGAAACACTCCACAATGCATTGTTTCATATTTGCTATTTCATAGACTCTCATCTCATTGAATTATAAGACTCATCAAGAGTTGTTAACCATGCATACATGGTTTCATCTACATGAAACTCATTTCATCTCTCTCCTCATTAAACTAGTGTCATATCATCTAAAACTAGTGACATGGTACCCTATTTAATGTGTACTCCCTCCGTATTGGTAAAAGAAGTCGTTTTGGACAAGATTTGGGTCAAACATTGGGAATATAAATCATCAATAACTTTTAAGTTGTTGAGTTTACAAATGTGAAAATTATATGAATAGATTTGTCTTGAAAAATACTTTCATAAAAATTTACGTATATTATTTTTCTATAAATATTTTTTTTAAAAAATAAGAGGTCAAAGTTGTGTTTTGGAAACCGTGTCGCTGTCATAAACGACTTCCTTTACCAATACGGAGGGAGCCCCCGACTCCAGTAAATTTCCTAGAGACCCACTGCGTAGTAACAATATTACAATGCGAGTTCAGGGTGAAAGAAAAACATATAAGTTTAAAGAAAAAGATAGTTAGCTGCCCAGTGGATCCCAGAACCTTTAGTCACTAATTAATTTTGTTAATTTGCATGTGATTGACGATCTAAAGGAGCAATTAATTGCACGAGAAACACAAAAAAATAGTTTATTGAGGAATTGAGTGTTAGATGGCTATAACTTATCTGCATGTGGCATCATCGCTTGCAGGATGCCTGCATGTGGAGTTTTCATCTCTTTAGATTTTTCTTATATTATAAGACTTTTATTATCTAAATCCTTAGTAAAGTGTCAAAATGAGGGTTTCTTCAAAACTGGTTTACCAGTGAAACTAAAGAATTTAGCGTCACATTGCTTCTAGTTCATATTTGTCTCGATTTGTAAAACAATTTTCACTCTTCAGTGCTTCAATTTGCATAAAAGATATGAAGGCAAAGTCAATACCTCTCAAACGCTTTCTTTAAGAAAAACAGGTTTTAAATGTGTAAGCAATAAAATAATTTAGCTTGCATACAATAGCTTTATGTAGATTCTTTTATAATATATATTATGAAACATCGATCACGTTTGTCCAGCCTCCTCATGAAAAATTTCTGATTCCGCCACTGTACCTGCCGGTACTCCGTCGCCGGCCGAGTCCCGCAAGGCGACGTCCACGCCGGGAGCTGAGACCTTCTCGCGCCGCGCCCTCACATCTCCATCTCTGGTCTCTACACCGCGGCGGCTCCTCCCATCACCCCCAAATGGGGGTTCGTTTGCTGTCCGACGAGGTCCCCTGCTGCAACTGCAACTGCGGGGGTGCATGTGCATGAGCGATCCCCTTCCTTCTGCCGCACAAACTGAAACGGCTGTTCTTTGTATCTAGGCCCGGCAGACGGCAGTGTATCTGATGCAGCAGACAACGTTGGATTTTTGGTTGGCGAACCTGGTTGCTCTTGCACCATCAGTGGCAGGTTATGGTCAGTTCGTCACCGATGGGCCAAGCAAATGGAGGAGCAAACGGAATATGCAGAGATACATTCAAGAATCGATCCCAAAAGAACAACTGCATATTTCTGGCAACGTCAGGTCTTCAGAACGACTCTCTGAATTTCTGACATGAGTGTAGGTACTTGGCAATGTCAGATCTTCAAAACAAGTCTATGAAGTACTCCCTCTAAGTCGCTTTTGATTTTCGTGCCACAAATTTGACCAGATTTATAAGAAATATGTGCAACATTTGTATCTCGAAATAAATTTATTAAAAAATTAGATGAAAAGATGTATCTAATGATATCAATTATGTATCATAAATATTAATACTTTTTTTTATAAAATTAATCAAAGCTATTTCATGGGAAGCGAGAACGACAGTTATTTAGGGACAGAGTGAGTATGTGCTCTTCAGACGCTACTAGTAGGGATGGCAAAGGGTTTTAATTTTTTACCTAGATAATCTAAGAGTCGGACTCTAAAAGGACCGGGTTTAAATCTTATTCAATTTTAAACTAAAAATATTAAGGACTAACTAGGATTGTGAAAAGAGCATTAAGGTAATGGCCCATTACCACCCCTAGGTACTAGTTTGACTGATTTTCCTGGAGGGCAGTATCAGTATGATCTGAGCAGGAATGCCTGTTTGCATCCTGGCCAAAAGGAAAAGCTTATCTAAAACAAAATCCATGAAGAGTATGCGTGACGAATAGCAAGCAGGATAACACTGAATGAAAAACGCAAGATGCTCATATGATCTTTGGCTTTTCGCACGAAACAGAAATCAAACGATTCTAGTTGCAACATCTTTACGATTTTTCAGGTAATAAATTGATAAACACCCAATGCAAATTGCCACATCTTTTAAAAGGAAAACAAAAGCTGCCATATGCTTAAAGAAGTGACAATCATATCAATTACCCACACATCCAGGATACCACTGGACTAACAACACCCAGTAATTACTTACTAGCTCCAAGAATGGATCAACGGGAAGTCGTCGGAAGTCGGCGCGACGAAGCACGGGTGTTGCACAAGGCTCCCCTTGAACACATGCATCGACACGAACATCCTGTTCTTCCGCTGCACCGCCGAGTCGACGGTCTTCAACGTCTTCCTCGTCCTCGTGCTGTACACTACTAACGCGTCGTTGTTGCCGACGATGACGTTGCCGTCGTCGTCGCCCGCCACGGCCACAGACTGCATACCCCAATGATTACGCGGCCTCCCTTGGCTGCCATGTTTCCACGGTGAGGCAGCCCGGTAGCGGTGCGCCCACCTCTCGCCGATGTAGTCCTCGAGGAACCAGAAGTCGACGAGCTTGTCATCCCCAAAGTCGGCGGCCGCGAGCTGCCCTTCCATCTCGAACAGCTTCACCATCCTGGGCGTCCTCGACTTGGGCCCGGCCATTTGGAGGAACGTCTCCGACACCGTGTTGAAAGCCATGATCCTCGTTTCGCCGCCGGCGCAGAGCCACAGCGGCGGCCAGTGCAAGTTGCCGTGGAGAGGCACGGGTATCGCCGCCGTCGTGAGCAGGGGGCGTACGAATTGGGTGATGAGATCGGGGTCGGGGTTCGCTTTGAGGTGCCGGGGCCCGGCGGCGCCAGTGGAGACGACGTACCAGATGCGGCGCGTGAGGCTGCAGCAGAGGAGCCGGAACTCGCCGGACGGCTGGTGGAAGTAGAAGCCGTGCTCCGGGTCGCGGTCCCCGCAGTACTCGTCGGGCAGCCGCGGCAGCTCGGCCCACTTCCTCGCGACGGGGTCGCAGAGGAGGTAGAGCCCCGCGGCCTTCTTGAACAGCAGCACGCCGGCGCACGAGGCGAGCAGGCGGCCGCAGTGCGCCGGGATGGTCGCGGGGTAGCGGACGAGGCGCCGGCGGTCGTCCTCGGGGGAGGCGACCGGGAGCGCCTCGAGCGCGGTGTCCTCGGAGCTGAAGCCGTCGTCGCCGCACGGCCATGGCGCCGCGGGCAGGAACGCGTGCGCGAGGATCGAGACCGGCGGCTGGCGGCGCGCGCGCGCGCGGCGAGGAAGTGCGGGGCGGTGGTGACGCGGCGCCAGGCCCTGCAGACGGCGCCGGAGCGGAGGATGTACTTGGACGGCAGGCGGAGGAGGATGTCGGCGATGGTGTCCTCGGGAAGCCGGCGGACCGGCGTCGTGTCCTCCATCCTCGCCGCGGCCGCGGCCGCCGCCGCCGCCGCCGCTTCGATTCAGACTAGAGATGACTACACAGATCGAACTAAAAGTGTTTTGTGCCTTATTCTGGTTGAGCATAGATGCTGGTAAATCGTGAAACAAATTGCGCTCTGGTTGAACTTGGACGGCTGCTCCCTCGTGGCGGACGCCGAGAACTGAGCTCTGGTTGAACTTGGACGGCTGCTCCCTCGCGGCGGACGCCGAAAACTGAGCCGAGCGCTGCGCCGCGCCATTGCCGACGCTGACATTTGAAGGTGCGAGTCTGTGACGCTCTGGGCAGAGAGCAGGATGTCCGCGCATGTAGGCTATGGCCAGTGGCCAACCCCCTGATGAGTGCTGACACAACCTAGGCTCGCCGGCTCGAGCTGCTGCCGCTCTCGAGTTTCCATGTCCGTCGCATATCGAGCTAGACGGCGTCCATCCGCACCAACGGCTCACGGCCGGCGCCAGGCCCGGTTCGGCTCGCCGGAGCTCCGCGCAGCGAATCGTGTCGGGGAGCCGCGGAGGCGCGGTAGAGCGTCCGATGAGCCCCTGAGCTCAAGCTGCCTGACCACGCCGTCGTGACCTCAACAGCGAGCTCTCGCAGCCATCCGCGTCGTGCTCAAGGGCTCACGCACAGGAAGGTCGGCCCTGCGAGCGTCCACGGCCGGAGAACCGCCCGCGTGCCTAGCGTGCGGCACCGTCGTTCATCTTCCCCGACGAGGTTGGCCAGCGCTGGAGCGGCCCAGCGCGCGAGCCAGCGGGAGGGGCTCGCTCCATGAAGCCGATCCTGGCCGTACGATACCGATCCAACGGCTCCGATAGGCCTAGGGGGTGGACGGTATTTCATTTACCGTCCACCCGCGGACGGTAGATGGAACACCGTCCACCCAGGAGTCGGACGTCCACGCCGGCGATCGTCAGAGAGAACCATCCATGGCCTTCCGGCCGCGAAACTGCAGGAGCCCTTGCCGGACGAGCGTGCAGCACGGCGTTCTGCACGCTCAGCGACCGGCCGGCGTGCCAGGCGAGAGCAGCAGCATCGATCGCAAGCTTCTTTCTCCTCCTGAGTCCTGAAGCATAAGCAATCCTGACCTCCGCCGCAGCTGCTGCCCAGCCGTGAGCCCGCGAAGCTTCCCATGGGCGCTCGACGGGCTCGCGGCAGAAGCAGCTCGTGCTCCAGGCTTGCACGGTGGCCGGGGATGAGCTAGGCTGCGCTCTGGATGGCGGCGGCGGCCTGCATCTTGCTCCTCCCCTCAAGGCTTCAACTGCTCTCCGAGCTCCCGCACCTCGCCGGCCGCCGCGGTGCCAGCACGAACGAACTGCAGGCGCGGGATCCATACCTGTGCTTCCTGGGCGGCGCCGGGGCTCACCGCCGGCCGGATGCCGGCGCAGCGCATCGTGCCGGGCGGGGAGCGGCAGGCCGGCAGCCCAGTGGACAGCGCGCGAGGGCCGTGGGGACTGGGGAGGCGACTATTCATGTCAATCTCCGCCGTACGAGGCCGATCCAACGACCAGGAGGGCCCAAAGGGTGGACGGTATTTCGTTTACGGTCCACCCCCGGACGGCAAATAGAGTACCGTACACCCCAGACTCGGCGTTCCTCGCCGCGCGCCGCTCGCCGCTCGCGCAGACGTCGGCTCCCGTTCTGCGTCGCCCGGCAACCGGACTTACACGTTCCCGCACACGCCCGTACGGTGCGGCGTGGCAGCGGCGTCGCCAGAGACCCCTCTTCCCGCATAACGGGGCATGGCCGCCGGCGACGGTGATGGAGTCATGGAGCATGGAAGAAGTGCAAGGGGGAAGGCGCTCGTCGACGAGGTCGCCGGAGTGAAGGTCGCGGCCGCCTTCCGGTGCAGGGTGTAGCGCTCGGGTGGGTGCCGAGGAGCTAGGAGATGATAGATGGAGGTGCGGGTGGACATGCCAGCCCGGCCCCTCTGCGTTTGTGCCTGCTCCGGCTCGCAGCGGCGGCGTGCGTTGTCTTCTACTTCTGAAGCCGGGCTTGATCGTGGCCGTGAAGGTCCGAAGACCCCCCGAGCTCGGGCTGCCCGAGTGCCCGGCACCATCAATGGCGACCGCGCCGTCGTGACCTCAACGAATGGAGCGTCGGGGCTCGCCGGCCGCGTCCTGCTCATGCTGCACGGTACAGTACAACGCCTAGGCGGCGCCCGTCGGTCCTGCGTGCGTACACGGCCTGAGAACCGCCCGGGTGCTGCGCGCCTACGCCGTCGATCATCTTCCCCGACGAGATTGGCCAGCCTGGACGGAGCGGCCCAGCGCAGGAGAGCCTCGCTTCCTTGAAGCTGATCCTGTCCATACAAGACCGATCCGACAGTTTCAAGAAGCCCAAGGGGTGGACGGTACCCGGACGGGGAATCAGATACCGTCCTCCCCGGAGTCCGGCATCCGTCGTCGCGCGGGACTGCCGGTTGCTGTTCTGCGTGCCCGGCGACCGGAATCACACGTTCCCGCACTCGCCCAGCTGGTACAGCGTGCTGGTGCGTCGTGATGGGAGTCCCTGCTGCCCGCTCAACGAGGCCATGCCGCCGCCCGGCGGGGCATGGGACGCTCGAGCTCGGCGAAGGCGGCAGCGGAGCTTGGAATGGATGCACGGGCAGGAGGCGCTGGATCTTCGACGAGGCTGCCGGAGTGACGGTAGAGCGCCGGTGGGGTGCCGAGGAATGCGTGGCTGAGGTGGGGGAGGCGTTCAAGACGCGGGCGGACGTGCTCGATCTGCGTCAACGCCGCCGCCGGCGGGTTGCAGGAGGACGATCGGCGGCGACGAGTCTCGTCTGCTAACTTCTTAGGAAAACGAGTTCTAGAAACCTCACAATCGCTGCATAGATCTAAGCATGCTATTTGCTATGCCATGACGAGAATAACATACACTCTGATTCTCTAGTACGCCGTTAGCTGCATAAAGTTGTTGCATTGGCTGAGAATGTTTATTGCTTGAGCGTTCAGTTGGTATGGTAATACACCCCTTGATATTTGAGGATTTTTTTTTCCTTTTGAACTTGAATAAAAAGTAGCAGACATGTGTACCATACGTATGCATTCAGGGTTTGATGCTCCACACACAACACAAAGGCTTTAAGCTGATTATCCATCAGCATGACAAGGTGAACCTACCTGGGCGAACAAAATTCTGAATTTATATCGATACAACAAAGGAGCACACAATATCACATCTGCAGCGTTCCCGGAAAATTGTTTTGCTAAACATGACAGCTGCCAACATTCAGCTTAGCATATGAACCTTCCAGGTACATTTTGTCGAAAGATATTCAGACATGTACAGAAAATCTGAAGATCCTCCGGTGACCAAAGGGGAAGCATCATCGTCAACAAAAGACATGGTTGTGCAGCCTTCAGATTGGTTGTTTTCATCATCCTGGGTTCGAGGACCCACCGGACAGCAAATGCATGCATTATTCAGGCATTACTGTTTCAGAGTTTTATAGGGGTAGGTAATCTCCCAAGTCCCTAGTCTTTTACTAGGAAACAAAAGACGGTTTGATAATCGTTTACAACATACAGATGGTGTCAGCATCCGTCAAAATTAAGCACTCAATCTCACCTTCCCCCACAACATTACGCGACAGCACCATGATGAACAGCAGATAAGTGCAAACTCGACTGAAATAGGACCACCCTAAACAGAGATAACTTGCTCGGATCAAACAACTTGCTATGTTTTTCTTTTCTTGAAAAATGAAAAGCAACTGGCAAGAATTTTGCCGGGCCTGTACTGATAGAGGTAAAAACAAGTTTGCAGGTTTTTCAGTCTCTTCAGATGTCGATGCTGGACTGACGATATACTTCCTCATCTCCTCTGACCTCTGGGGGTGGCACTCATCTCCGGTCAGCACTGACTAAGCAGCATGTGCTTCCTCCATCAGGTCTTGATCAACTCCAAACTTAATCTTTCCAGGTAGTAGCCTTCAAGACAGTGGCCCATATACTGGTGACCATCAGGTTCCATAAGGCTGGATGGCGGTGCGGCCCAGCTGGATCATCATCGGCTTCTAGACCGCCAACCTCATCCCTGATCGCTCCGGTTTGGCCGTTTCGGCGGCCATTGCGGCATTGGTGCCAGGGCTTACAGGCTTGCTTCCCATGGGCGCCGGCTCGGACGGAGTTCCCGCTGTCGCCTGTCGGACGGACGCCGCCGTGGCCAGGTTGTCCCCACCGAAGTCGCCATCTGTGCTTCCTAGCCGGCGCCGGGGCTCACCGGAGGGAGCTCCGCGCAGCGCGTGGACGCGTCGTGCAGGGGGTGGACGCGGGAGAACCGTGGAAACTGCGACGGTTCAGATCTATCTTGGCCACAAGAGGCCGATCGAACGACCGGGGGCTCCAGCTTGGAAGCATGGGTCGGAGGCTCTCTTCGACGAGCGAGGTCCCCAGAGTGACAGTCGCGGCCGCAGTACTGCGGTCAAGGGTGCAGCGCGAGGGCGCGTTCAGAGGAGCGAGAAGATGATGGAGGCGTTCCTTCAAGACGACGGCGAACATGGCCGCCCGCGCCGCTATGCCTGCTCCGGCTCGCAGCACGATCGGCGGCGATGATGTTGGTGATCGGCGCCTCGGCCTTGTAGACGGCGGCGGCCGTGTCGGCGAAGGCGGGGCTGAGGCGTCGGCCCAGACGGCAGTGGCGCAGCGGACCCGGCCCGGCCGACCCTCGAGGCGAGCGCGTCGTGCGCCCGCGGGGCCGACCGAGGAAGAAGGCGACGACCTGGTCGCGCTGCCTCTGCAACTTGTCAAGGCAATCTCCGCCGCAGGAAGCTGATCCAACGGCCTGGATAGGCCTAGGGGGCGGACGGTATTTCAGTTACCGTCCACCCCGAAAGTAGATGGAATACCGTCCACCCCAGACCAGCAGTCGGACGTCCACGCCGGGCGGGAGATCCTCGAAGAGAAACCATCCATGGCCTTCCGGGCCGCGAAACTCCTGGAGCCCTTGCCGTACGGGCGCGCAGCACGGCGTTCTGCGCGCTCAATGAGCGGCCGGGCCGACGAGCGCGGGCAAGCTAAGTGCCGGCCGGCGTGCCAGGCGAGCAGCAGCATCGATGGCGAGCTTCTTTCTCCTCCTCAAGCATATGCAATCCTGACCTCCGCCGCAACTGCTTCCTGCTTCCCGGCCGCGAAGCTGCCCATGGGCGCTAGCTGGACGGGTGTGCGGCAGAAGCAGCTCGTGCTCCAGACGTGCACGGCCCCCGGGGATGAGGCTGCACTCTGGGCGGCGATGCGGACGGCGGACCTGCATCCTTGCTCCTCCCCTCAACTGCTCTCCGAGCTCCCGCACCTCGCCGGCCACCGCGGTGGCAGCACGGACGAACTGCAGGTCCTGGGCGGCGCCGGACTCACCGCCGGCCGGATGCCGGTGCAGCGCCTCGTGCTGGGGACGGGGAGCGGCAGCCCAGGGTACAGCGCGTGAGGACCGTGGAGAGGCAACTATTCACGTCGATCTCCGCCGCACGAGGCTGATCTAACGGCCAGGAGGGGCCCAAGGGGTGGACGGTATTTCATTTACCGTCCACCCCCGGACGGGGAATCAAATACCGTCCTCCCCGGAGTCCGGCATGCGTCGCCGGCGGAGGTGCCCGGGAGCGCCGGTTGCCGTTCTACGTGCCCGGCGACCAGAATCGCATGTTCCCGCACTCACCCGGCCGGCACGGCGTGTCGGTGCGTTGTGATGGGAGTCCCTGCTTGCTCACTGGGGCCATACCGCCGCCTAGCGTTGTGCGGGACGCTCGAGCTCGGTGACGGCGGATGCACGGGAGGGTGGTGCTACATCTTCGACGAGTCTGCTGGGTAGCGCGCGGGTGGGGTGCCGAGGAGTGCGTGGCGGAGATGACGGAGGCGTTCAAGACGCGGGCGGACGTGCTCGATCTGCGTCAGCGCCGCCAGCGGCGGCGATGCTTACGAAAACGAGTTCTAGAAAGCTCACAATCGAACCTATTTGAGGTTTTCAGATGCTGCCTGCATAACATACACTCTGATCCTCTTGTACACAGCGTTAGCTGCATACACAGTTGCATTTGCTGAGAATGTTTATCGCTTGATCGCGTTCAGTTGGTAGAACCCCTTCATATTTGAGGATTTTTTTTTTCTTCTTTTGAATAAAAATTAGCAGACATGTGTACCATACTTATGCATTCAGTGTTTGATGCTCGACACGCAACACAAAGGTAAGCTGATTATCCATCACCAAAGGTGAACCTGGAGAAAATTAAAACTGAATTTATGACGCAACAAAGGAGTGCACAATAACACAACTGCCTCGTTCCCGGCAAATTGTTTTGCTTAGCTGCCAACATTCAGCTTGAGCTTAGCATCATCATTCAGGCATGTAGAGCAAATCTGAAGATCCTCCGGTGACCAAATGGTCCAGCGCTGGCCAGCGTGCATTCAGGTATCCTCCCGTAATCCTCCGGTGACGAGGCTGGCCAGCGTGCATTCAGGTATCCTCCCGTAATCCTCCGGTGACGAGGCTGGCCAGCGCTGGACGGAGCGGCCCAGCGCGCGAACCAGCGAAGGAGGGCTGCGCTACCTGGAAGCCGATCCTGTCCGTACAAGACCGACGGTTTCGAAAGGCCCAAGGGATGGACGGTATTTCATTCGCCGTCCACCCCCCGGACGGTAAATGAGCCACCGTCCGCCCCCGACCCGGCGCCACGACAGCAGCGCGCAGGAGACAGAGGTCCGGCGGCCCGTCGAGCGCAGCTGGCCGGTGTCCGGTGAGGCGCCACGCGCGTTCCGGTGCTCCTGTTCGGGTAACACCGGGCACACGGGATGGCCGGCGCCACATCGTATTACCGTTTCTCCGCCGGCTCGACGCGACGGCGCTCTTCGACTTGATCGGTAAGGGCGTCGCCGGTGCCGACCCGCACGGTCTCGCGGAGAAGACGTGCCAGAAGTCGCGCAGGATGAAGTGATCGGTCGCTTTCACGGGGCACCTGGGGACCGGAGCTTCGACTTGCACGCGACCGTGGAGGCGTGCCGCGCCCGGCAGCGACAGGCGAGGGAGCGGGAAGCGGCGGCGGCCCGGGTCGCGAGCGCCGCGGCGCGGGACGACTGCGGTGGCATGGAGGAGTACGCGGGCGTCCTGGTGGAGCAGATGTCCGCGGCGGCCGACGTCGCGGACGCCAGGGGCCGCGCGTCGCTGATCTTGAAGTTGATCGAGGGTGCCGTCGCCAACCGCGTGGCGGCGGCGGCGGAGGTGCAAGCGGCGGCGCTGCTGGAGGAGAACGCGGCGCTCAAGGCGCGGGCGGAGGAGCTGGAGCGCGACAACGGCGTGCTGCGGCGCGGCGTGGCGGCGCAGCACAGGCGGCAGGAGGAGCTGGAGCGCGACAACGGGGTGCTCAAGCACGGCGTGGCGACGCTACACCGACGGCACGAGGAGGCGGAGCGCGCGGCGGCGGAGCTCAAGAAGAAGGTGGCGGAGCTGGCGGCGGCCAACTACGCGCTCGGCGTCCAGGCGCGCGGCGCCGACAGCCGCCGCTTCCAGGTTTTCCGCGGCCCCGACGTGTTCTGAGGGCCGGCGGGCAGCTCGACGAGATCGCCCATTGCTCGCTCATCTTGGTGGTGTTATCATCTACGGCGTAGGGCTAGTGATCGTCATTAGCAGCAGGCCAGCAGCATGTCGCTGCCTGAACAGACCGATGCAATGTAAACCTTAACACCAAAGGCTTTGTTCGCTTTGGATTACTATACCAAACTCGAAGCTTGTTTTCAGGATCTTGAGTCTGTAGCAGATCAGATAGTCAGTTGAGACTTCAGACAGTTCTGGTTTCAGTTTGCTCACACTCGCAGACAATCACAAGATGCAACAGAGATTCAGTTCTGTATCCCCTTGTAAGAAAGAAGAAAAGGGCAATTATGTGCATTGGTATTTAAAAAAAATAATTTGTGACTTTACATCTGAAAGCAGCTCAGATCTACGGCTTAGGGTTAGTGATCGTGATTAGCAGAGCAGCACCATGTTGCTGGCTGAACAGACCGATGTAATGCAAACATAACACCAAAGGCTTCGTTCGCTTGGGATTCGCCGAAAGGGTAGGCAGACGTGAAGAGTCGATGCAAGATTGAGAGTCGAATCTTTCTCTCTCCTGCAATGGTTCGGCTGCTCCAACGGTGAAGATTCGTTTTGAGGAACCACATCAGACGATGGTTCGATCACTGGAGAATCCCTTACTCCCTCCTTCCACTTAAGGTTATAAACATAGTACGATCTCCCAAAGAACACTTTAACTATTCATTTATCATATATTATATCACTTATAGTTATAAACTTATAATCATTATAAAGTATATTTAATTATGAATCCAATTATATAAAATTTATATTATAAAAATAATAAAAAATTAATAGTCAAATTATCGACCAAAGATAGCAAAATTTAAATCTTGACTAGAAAAGCTTGCGCGGCGTTGCCGCACCTCCCAGCGTGCCAGTGCTAGGCGACAGTGTGCTTATATTTTGGGCAAGTGTTTTTTCTTTTTGGCTGTTGTGCCCTCATGATATAGCAGAGCAATGTTTTCTTTGCAGCACGCCAGCACGAGTAGAAATATATTAGAAATTAAGTAGTACCAGACATAAGAATTGTAGTTCACCAATAGAAATGATATGAAAATGTGTTTTACATAAAGAGAAGATTACATGCCAAATTTATTTGCACTTTTGAATTACTGCACAACTCTGAATGTTCATGATTCCGGGCACTAAGATGAGTAACAGTATACGCTTGTCCCTGTGGATGGGGGAGTGTTTAGATGGAGGTGGGTTCATGATTTGTAGGAACCGGCTCTATGACTGTTTCACTCTTCACCCAGAGATGTAGCTCCTGTAGGCGCAATTATACAAGAAGTCATCAAAGTAATGTTAATTGAGAAATGAAAATGGAAATATGTATATCAGGTGCATATCTGATAATTAGGTAGGTATCTCTGTTGCTGGTGTGAAAGGAACATCAAGTCAATTAAATTTTAAATAGGATAGACCAACTGCAGACCATGCAACTTTTAAGTCTTATGTGTAGTATTGGGATGTTTGTGGATGCATTAATTAAGATAGGTCATGCCTTGTATCGTCAACCAAATATGCAGTGGCATTGTTAAAATTGGAAAGAGTATAATTTGTGATGTAATCGGAATGGACTGCATATGAAGATATTAGCACACGATATTTTTGAAAACACTTTGTTATAAAGTGGCAGATCAAGAACTTAATTCTTTTGAGATGGCTGTTGCCAACATCCCACTTCGTTGTTATTTGACCTTGCCATATGCATTGCCGCATATTATGTGGTTCCATAGTTGTATGGAACTGTAGAACAATTTTCCTGCTATTGTTATTTGATTGTTGCAGGACCAGTGCGTGCTATATAATAGTTGTATGTTTTTAATCAGTATTTCTCATCTAGGTATCTGACTGAGCAAGCAATAGAATGAACGTAGCAAATTAATGACTTTGTACTTAATTATTTTGAGCATGTGGGTGAACACCGAGAGGCCTAGTAGCATGACAATGTTGGGCTAAGCACAATTTAGCAAGTTGATTATACTATGGGAAAGAAAATTTACCTTTTTGCAAGGAACAGATCTGCTGGACAATATAGAACCTGGAGCTGGAGTTGGAAGTGGATGCGCGGAGGTGGTGCTGGTGCAGGCAACAATGCTTGCAGGGTCCTGCTTGCTTGACCCTGCAGTGGAGGAGGTGCTGCTACAATGTGCAGGTATTGGAAGTAGTTGAGCGAGCAAGGTGAGGCTCATCTGTAAATAAAATAACAGACATGAGATCACTTAGGTCTTGGCTATGGTCTTCTTTCTATTGAATTTAGAACTTATTTGTATACTATATTTTATGTTTTTGAGCCACATGAGCCATCATCATTTTCTATTAATATTTTTAGACATGTCTTGTTTGTTACACGTGACACTGCGACATATAGTTGGCCATGGGTAAATACTTGCTTCTTTAAATATATTCCTACATTTGATAGTGTTTGCCCTTGGCTTTTATTAATAGTCATTGAGTAGCAAACTTTTATTGGAAATTGACATCGGCATAGTGTAAATGGCCAATGGTTTCCTCTTGTTGTTAGATTAATTCTTGGTATGTATGTTTTATGTCCAGTGTGTGTTCCTGTAATTATTACTGCTTCGATAACATTATCTCCTAATTGTGTCACTATGAGCCTTGTTCCATTGCATAGTCCTAAGCTCTGGTTAAGATTTCTCAATAGCATAATCGGGACTCCAACTTTTAGTAATAGTCTATGTGGTGGGAAGTTGTTGGAGTTGATTGTATTAAGATATTCAACAGTATATAAAACTTCTGCATCGTTAGGTGCATCTATACATTTTGATATGATATCTGCGCTCAAGTATTCTCTTTCTTGGTTTGGTAGTAGCTTGACCATGTAGTCGTTTATTCATCAACAATTTCATTAGTAGTTGCTAATATAGCTCTTTCTTTAATATAATCAGCATCCTGAAATCTTCTTTGAAAATCAGGATATGTACAGTCTACTAATGCTTGTATTTTATTATTTGATGTTTGTATTAGTAGCTCTTTTGGTATCTCTATCAACGTAGAGTCAGAGTCAGTAGCAATATTTGTTTCACCTATGATAGTTCCATTTCCAGTGCTTAATATCCAATTATTGAAAGATTCTAGCTCTTCATATTCAGGACTCGACGGATTTACCTTTTGCAGACGCATATTTTCAGTTAGGAATAATATTTTAACATTGTTCCAAAGATATGATTTAATAATTGAGGCGTTTATAATCTGAGATTTTGAGCCATTTTGTACGACCGGAAGTATTTGCTTAGGATCACCACCTAGGACAACAACCTTTCCACCAAATGGTATATTGACAGCTTCTTGAGTTACTTCAGACATTATATCTTTGAGTGACCTGTCAAAGGCTTCGAAACACTGTTTATTTGTCATCAAGGCTTCGTCCCATATAATGTGGCTAGTTTCAGTAAGTAATTTAGCAAGTTTTGTGCCTCGTTTTATGTCACATATTGACATTTCATCTATATCAATAGGTATTCGAAATCTTGAATGAGTTGTTCGTCCATTTGGAAGTAGTAAAGAAGCTACGCCAGATGATGCAACTGTTAGAACTATTTTTTTTGGGCTCTAATGTATGATACAATTGTGTTCCACAAAAAAGTTTTGCCAGTTCCTCCATGTCCGGAGACAAAGTAAAATTGTGGTCTGTTGTTTAAAACAGAATCAACAATTTCATGGAAAGCTTCCTTTTGCCTTTTATTTAGTTGTGATTTGTGAATATAACTTTTTAGATTCTTCTTCTAGATATTGTATATCATAGTTCATTTCTTCTTGGATTAGTTTGTTGCTTGTATCTAGTTCATGGTGTATGCATCTACATGGCAGATTATAATTAGTGATTTGCTGTCCATTCCTGCTAAAAATTTCCTCTAAATGTTGTAATAGTAAGTCCTGAAGTTCAATTTCAGTAGTTATATATTTAATTGGGTAATGTTTAAGTGTTAACTGTCTTTCGATATCATCAACCATTTTTTTCTAGTTTTTATTAAAGAATTCTCTTTCATCCTTTATTTCACAGTATGCTAGCATTATGCAAAATAAATTTCGTAATTGAGAAGCTGTAGCCCAGCTAGTAGCTTCTTCAAACGTGTTGTACCATTCGTTGTCATCAGTTAGTAGTCCTCGTGCTGCGTAAGCTTCTTTGAAAGTTTGATATACAGTTCCATTATATGTTCGTATATCCGCGTAGCTTGTTGCACCTTTTACTATCATGAGAAGCATACGGAGGTAGAAACGTTCTCCTTCGCTAGGATTCACGTAATATAATCGTCCAATTTTAAAGCCATGCTGTCTTTTTGTCCATTTTTTTTGTTTTTTCCTCCCATCTCCACTTTAATGGAAATTCACAGTATGTAAGTTCTCTTGCCTCAATATGTTCTCTATTAGCGGTAAACCATTCAGTGAGCATTGTTTTGTGATTTTTTGGATTATCAATAATGTCTTTTAATTTGGCATTTTTTCTCATTTTAACAATATTCATTAGTGGCAGATGTACGGGTAGCCTTTCGACTGGAGGCCAATGATAGTGTATTTCATAGCCAAGCAATCTCCAAAGTGCATCTTGTTCACATATATAGCTACAATCCAAATATTCTTTGATTTCATCTATTTCCTTGGTTTCTTCATCACTGTTGCAAAACATGGATTAAGTGGCTCATTAGATTCGTCTCACGATTTACAGCCTATCTATGAAAAAAATTTTGTAAATAGACTTCATTTAGTACTTCATGTATGTGTCGAAACATTTGATGTGACGGCTTTTTTGCGTTTACGGGGTTTATGGGGTGGGAAAACAGGGCCATCATTAGAAACCGTTCGTTTTCTCTTTTCGGTGGTATGGTCGGGATGGGCCCACAGCCCAGCATCGTTTCGTTGGCGCGGGAAGGCGTCCGTTCAGAGTGCCTGACACCGAAGCGAGCAACCGAAAGGCATGGAAGCATGACGCATGGTTCAGTTTCTTTACTAGAACATTGCGCGGCGTTGCCGTGCAGAAATATGCCCTCCAGTTCAGGTTTATTTTAAGAAATTGAACTACAAAAAGTCCGGAGGGATTTTCGTAAAATTGGTAGACTGTGGGGGTTATTTGGTAAATTTGGCGTCGACGGAGTACCGGTCGATTACTGAAAAGTTCAAGGGGTTTTTTCATAAAATTGATGGACTTCATAATTATTTTAACAAAGTCCAGGGTTTTTTTACAAAATTCACGGAGTCCGGCACGATTACTAAAAGTTCATTTTTTTGTAAAGTAAGGTTCTACAAAGTCCGAGGGGTTTTCCGTTAAATTGATGGACTCCGTGTTCATTTTAATAAAGCTCGGGGGTTTTTTTTTGCAATCCATCTGTTATCTAAGTTGTGGTTATCTCTACATATAAAGATTCCATTGTTTCGCCTACGATACATTGTAAAACCTGTATCGGTAAAAGTAGTCTCTTCTTGAAATTCTTTTGGATAAAATTTAGAACATCTACCTTTTTTCATGCATGGGCAGTTCCAATTTTTCTCTCCACAAGGTCCATGCATCATATGTTCGGATACAAGTATATATCCTAAAGGATCTATTGTTGGGTTTGGTATTTCAGCAGATATCCAAGAATCTATTATTTCTGTTGTTATTTCATTTCCTTTCTTTTCTATCCAAACTAAGATATGAAAATGAGGTAAACCCCTTTTTTGAAATTCTATAGAATATAATATTGCTAATATAGGTCCAAAGATTGAACCTGAGCGTATGTCATCTAGTAATTGTTGCAGCTTCATATGGAACACACGTACTATTATATCACATCTATCATTAGGTTGTTGTCCCTCTAATATTGCTAATGCTATTTCTGGCCATTTAGGATTACATGTGAATGTTATAAAAAGATCTGGGGGTCCATATACACGACAAATAGCTATTCCATCATGGTAGTTTTGTATAATATAACGTCTGCAACCGACGTGGCTAGAAGGTAGAAGTACTCCTTTTCCTATTTGGTTCGCTTCATTCATTCCTTTATCAACTGCATCAAATATTCATTGTACATATTCATCTCTTAGCTTAGATTGATTTCTAGCAATATATTGAAGACGATCTTCATCTTCCATTGCTCGTGCGTCAACTATTGCTTGTTTTGATAATCGCCCATAGCACAAGTAATGATTTGGCCTATAATGCATATGGTATTTAAAAAATTCATGTATGGTTACTGTATCTCTTTTACTACTGTTTTTATGTATTGTTTTGTAACTATCATGGTATTGTATGCCTAATTGGAAGCCTCTTTCTCCATAAGGAAATAATAGAGGATACTGCAAAGGCATGTATGCAGGATGAAATATAGATATGCGTCGTAGGTCATTATTTCGGGTGCTAATAATAATATCTCGCTTATAGTTTTCTGTTGTCATATCAACTACAATTAACACAGCTAGTTCCTCTGGGTGTGGCATTTCATATTGAATTTGATCACCTTTATTTGCACCTATAATTCGAATACTGATATCGACACCTTTATATTCTTCTAATAGGTCACGGGCATGGCGGAATATCTTAACTAAAGGATTGCATTCGTCAAGCATTTCTTTTAAACGTTTTACTATTGTTGGATTAAGATCACTTTTGTTGGTATCTTCACTGCTTAATGCTCGTATTCTATTTTCTATTTCATTTTTTGTATCGAATATGTATAGTTCAGCGAACTTTGGTGATTTATTTGGCTCAGGTAATAATGATCCTATGTGATGATGTATTTGTCCATTTACTCGAAAGACATATGGACCTTCTCCATGGTTAATTTTGTTCTCAATATTGCCTCCCATGGATGTAAATGCAAACAGGCTATTATATTGTCTGATTTTCTGCAGAAAATGTTTTGCGTCTTTGTCACCTTTTGGATCAAGCAAACTCTTTAAATATGGTGAGGGTTCTCTAAATTTAGGTATTTTGATTTTTTCCATATTTGCAGCAATTGGAGTACATTACTTCTCCATGATTGCGCTCGGTATCTTTTTTATTTCTTTCATCAAACCAAAATATGGCATCGCAATATTTGCATTTGTATTCTGGTTTGCCCAAGTATGATCCTTCCTCATATGTTTCTTTTAGATACTGAATATATTCAGCGGAGAAATTAACCATACCATAATGCAAAGATAAATAAGCATTATTTTGGGTAATGTTTAAGCATTGTTTTTTTTTGCATGGTTCTCTATTATTTGGCAATTCTTTAGATCTTCTAGCTTGCGCTTTCTAACTTTGATTTTTTCCTGTCGTCTAACCTTTGCATCTTCTTTTTCTAAATTTGCATTGTCTATACAATAGACTTGCTTTTTTCTTTTTTTATGATTATTTCTATATTCATTATTATTTTCATATAATTCATATGATCTTTTGGCCATATCTATTTATAATTACGAAATAAAGTAATAATATCAAGATAAAAAGATAGTTAGAATAGTTTTACAGACCATTATAAAGACTAATAAAAACTATGTTGAATGGAGTACAAACCTACAAAATTAATAGAATAGTCTTAGTTTGTATTACAATTTGAGATATAATATTTCTTAACATGAAAATAGGTTTCTTAATGGGACGTGTACAGTGAACATATACTATTATCATTCTATATGCACAATGAAAGTTGTAAGATGTTAATATGATGTAGATACGTACCTTCTTCTCTTTATTTTTAGTTGATCATATCTTCTTCTTTTTTTCTGTTGGCACTGCAATCAGACATAGGGAAAGAAATACATAATTTAGTAAGTGTACAATAAGCAGGTTTTAGCAACATGTCAAAGCGATATATATTGTAATTCGAGTGATTTTATTTGGATCTAATATTTATATTATGTATTTTATTTGGTCACGCACACAGAATTATAGAATTTGACAAGGGCAAGGCATCAACGACTTCATATGATGGACCATGAATGCTGCCAGGCTGGTCAGTTAATGGGCAGTGTAGGCAAGAACCTTCTGGCTTCCGTGAAGCTTCGCAATCACAGTGGAACTAAAGAAAGTTTTCTGTTTGGGGGCTCATTGACCTCTGGACACTGCCTATAATTTCTATTCTTTATTTGCCCTTCTTTCTTCTTTTTCGCACGTTGTGTGAAGGGGATGGCTGGGTCCATGGAGCTCCCAGAGGCCCAGAGCGAGGTTAGCACAGCGCATGATAGCTTGGTGGAGATACGTGCCGGCTGTAGGAGCGCTTAGCTCCGGCCCCGTGTAGGAGTTGCACAGGCGCGGGTGAGGAGAGGAGCTGGCGCGCGGTGCCGGCAGACGCTGGCGACCGGAGCGCGTCTGTGACTGCCGGTGCAGCATCAATGCAGCCTGCATCTCTAGTCTAAGGGCGCCGGACTGCCGGTTACCCGATGCAATGCGACGCCGCCCTTTTTGTCGCTGCTAATTTGACGAGTTACGCAGGATGCGGGATTTAATTTGATGACTGGGTAATCGCGCAAAGTGAATGGAAGTACCCAAATTGAACAATCGCTGGGAAGTTGAGATGTAGATGGGATTTCAGCGGGTGCATACCTATTTCGGTGATTCGTCGATGCTCTTCCTTGTCGCCGGCGGAAAATCACAAGCGTCGCACTGTTTCGAGTCGCTAGGGTTGGGGAATAGCGGAAGTGGTCCTGGATTTTTCTTTCTTCTTTTGAGTTGAGGAGGAGATGCGACGGTGGGGTTGGTTTATCTCGTTGTTGGGCCTCTTTCTCGCGAGAGGTGCAGCAACATCTCCATGGCTCTGGAGTAGGCACGGTTGGCTTTGGGAAGAAGCTCGATTGTAGCAGTTGAATGAACGATTGAGATACTATGTGCCTTAGATCTGACGGTTATTATTTACATGCGACGTGGCCCAATGGCTGCTTGAGTTTCCGGCCAAGTTTCGTCGTAAGAAGATGCGTGCGGTGCGAGTGCGACTAAGGTTGGTTTGTTGAGGCAACGGATTAGATTTTGGTGTCTTCACTTGGTTTTAGCTCGGCCGAACAGCCAACGGTTTCCGTTCTCAATGGGCCGGCCGTGTTGTAGAGAACTACAGTAGGCCCAATGGGCCGCAACTTTTAAGGCCTAGTTTATGTTCTGTACCGCAGAGAATTAGGCTGGCAGTGGCCCATAGAACTTGTAGGACTTGATGTCGAATATCAGGTTCGATCGTTGGATGATTTCTTGCATCATCTCTGCCAGAGATCCTTTAATTTCTGGAGCTGGAGTGCTGCCAAACACACCCTAAATGGTCAACTTGAAACTGGTGCCCCTTAAAGTTGTAACCTAGCCTAGCTAAGGGCAAAGGGGTGATAGATCAGCACTGACCCACACACTAAGGGCTAGTTTGGGATGCCGGGGATTAATCCCCGGGGCTTCCCTCCCCCCTGCGCCCGTCAGACCCCCGGGGAGCGCTCTCCCCGCAGGGTGCATATCCCGGACAGCATTTGGCGCCTCCCCACCCTCTGCTCTGCTGCTGCTCCTGCGCTGCTGCTTCCGGCTGCGCTGCTTGCTGCTGCTCGGCTGCTGCTACCGTTCGGATTGCTGCTGCTGGGCTGCTCGGCTGCTACCACTGCAGCCAAGAGCAGCCCACTCCAGCCCTCCAAACACAATGAATATATTCAAGGGTTTTTTGTCTACAGCACACCACCAAAACGTGATTTTGTGGGCAGCACATCCCACTCTTCAAATTAGTTTGGAACACACCGTGAAAACACAAATTTGTATGCAGCACATTCTTCCTATTAAAAATTATATTTTCTAACTGGATAGGAGAGAGGGAACGGTGAAAGGACTAAAGTGCCCTTGGTGCGGGTCCCACATGTCATCTCCCTCTCCATCCTCCCTCCCCTTCTGCCTCGCCATGGCGGCCTCCCGCGGCTGCCCCGCCCCGCGTCCGCGGCACCGGGCGGAGGCGTGGCGCGGTGGCCGGCAAGCCGCGAGCTCCTCAAGCTCCTCTGCTCCGACGAGGCGCAGCGCTGGTGGCGTTCAAGGCCCGCGCCCCCTCGCTGCGAGGCGGAGCAGGCGAGCAGCCGCGGTGGCGTGCACGCGTGGCCGCCGCGATGTCGTGGCGGAACGGCGCGAGGCCGGCCGCGCTGAGACGGAGCGGCAGCGGCGACGTCGAGCTCAGACCTGGAGGTAGCGCCAAGGCGGAGCAGCGCGGGGGCGAAGGTGCCGGCAGCGGCGGAGAGCCCTCCTTCCTCCTCCCTCGCCGGATCCAAGCGCCGGCGAGCCCTCCTCCCTCTCTCCCTCGCGCCGCCAGTACCCTGCTCCCTCCGCCGCCTCCCCCTCCCCGAGGCTTCTCTGGAGCGGCAAGGGGCCTCCTCCCTCCCCCATTGCCGGCCACCGCGCCACGCCGCCGCCCGGTGCCCACGACGACCGCGCCGGCCACCGCACGCGCGTCCACGTGGAGTCCAGCATGCCCAGCAAGATGGTGGCCTCCATGTGCGCAACGGCGGCGGCGGTGGCGAGCACAAGCCATACGACGACGGCGAGCAGCGTGTGGCCACGGCACAGAGAGAGATGACGCACCCGTGGCCCTTGCGGTCGAAGAGTCTCGCCCGGGCGCGGGTCGGCGGCGGTTCGGGGTGTGGCCATTTGCGCCGCCCGTGGAGGATCCCGCTACCACGCCGCCCGTCGCGGGAAGGCAGCGACCGCGCCGCCCGTCGCGCGGAGCCTGCGACCGTGCTGCCCATCGCACGTCCGCTTGGAGGTCGGGACCGAGCTGCCCGTCGCGCCAAGGCCCGCGACTGCGCCGCCCGTCGTCGCACGGAGGCCGCAACCGCGCCGCCCGTCGAGCGCCCGCGCGGAGCCCGCGACCACGCCGGCCGTCGTCGCACGCTAGTCCGCGAGTCTGCAACCCCTCCGGCCTCCGCCCGCATCGATCCTGCAACCCCTCCGGCCTCCGCCCGCATCGATCGAAAGGGGGAGCGGGCGAGCGGCTCAATTAGCAATGCAGTGTTAACAGGAGCTGAGGCAGGCTAATTTCCTCCGCGTCACAAAGAGAGTGGTCGGCCGAGGGGGAAGATGGAAGAGAAGAGAGGGAGAAATGAGAGTACGGTGGGTCTTGGCAAAAGGGTAAATTAGTCTTTCTATCCAACCTCTTAGCTGTTAATGATTAGTTTATTCCGTAGGGTGTGTTGTAGACCAAATTGTGTTTTAGCGGTGTGTTGAAGACAATATCAACTTTGAGAATGTGTTATGCACAAAATCATATTTTCACGGTGTCTCATAGACAAATTTCCCTATATTCAATAGATCAAATCTGCGACGTACACACACTTTGGCATATAACTCAAAATCCCAGCACGTGTGAAAACTCAAAATCTGCGACGTACAAAATATATTCAATTCATTATCAACCGATCGCAATGCAAGCCAGAGTAGTTTTCCATTGATCAAATCCCAACACGTCCAATTCATCCATCACACAACAGGATAAAATTCTTGAGAAATTCATGAAGACAGAAGCAGAAGCTGCACTTGCATGTCTCGTGGCAGGATAACAGCAGAAGTAGAAGCACGCGTGAACACGCTGCCAACGGAAGAAAGAAACAATACTGCCAAAAATCTCTTGCAGGAACTAAAGTAGTAGGAGCATACATCTGAAGGCACAACCATGAACAATATATAAGAGCCTGTTATTCTTCAACAAATGGAATGGTCAGAAACAAATGCTAACCTGCATGGAAACAAGCTCAATGGTCCCACCATTTCCAGCTGGTAACATTGTAAAGACTTCAAGACCCCGACAACCACGAAACCAACTTGGACGGTCTTTCAAGATCTCCACAATCTATCAAGCAAGCTATCATAAGAAACCTCCAGAGAATTTACTAAGAGCAACAGTATGTTCCAAAAAATTTCATTAAAAAGTTCCAAGTTTTGGAACGAAGTGGCACTAGAGGATAAGTGTCCAACATTGCAAGGTAGATATGAACAGAAGATTTAGTAAAGAATCCTTGTATATGAAGCACCTAAGCTACCTGTTTTAAGAAAATTATTTTAACCAAATAATACAAAAACAGTTTTAGCCCACTGAGAGAGCTCTATTTGAGGTTATATACATTTAAACCTGCAACCTAATTTAATCAGCAAGCAGCACATAAGCATCTTCAGAAGCTACACAATATATTACTTTAGACGAATTAGGAGTTGACTAGCCAACAGATCATATATTCTCCAGTTATATGATCTATACACCCCATTTGTAATAAAGGAATGAGTTTTCATGACTGATGCGAGTGTCAATTTTTTTTTGAAAGAAATGATGTTTCAAGTTACGAGAGTAGGGCAGGGGTTAATAGGAAGTTAGAACTGTGGAGACGCACGTTAGAGTCGAAATGGTTCAGACTTAGTAGGACCAAGACCGAGTACATGATGTGCGATTTCAGCGCGACTAGGCATGAGGGGGAGACGTTAGTCTAGATGGGCAAGTGGTGGTCCAGAAGGATATTTTTCGGTATTTAGGATCGGTGCTACAAAAGGATGGCGACATTGATGAAGATGTTAGGCATAGAATTTCAGCTGGCTGGTTGAAATGGCGGCAAGCTTCTGGCATTCTTTGTGACAAGAGGGTGCCACAAAAGCTAAAAGGCAAATTCTATAGGACAACAATTCGTCCGGCGATGTTATACGGTGCTGAATGTTGGCCTACAAAAAGGCGACATGTCCAGCAACTGAGTGTAGCAGAGATGCGGATGTTGCGGTGGTTTTGCGGGCACACAAGGAGGGATAGAGTCCGGAACTAAGTTATTCGGGATAGGGTCGGGGTGGCACCAATTGAGGAGAAACTTACCCAGCATCGGCTGAGATGGTTTGGACATGTCCAACGAAGGCCTCCTGAGGCGCCGGTGCATAATGGGGTTCTTGAGCGGGTCGATAATGTAAAGAGGGGTAGAGGTAGACCTAAACTAACGTGGGATGAGTCGGTTAAGAGAGACCTTAAGGATTGGAATATCTCTAAAAAGATAGCTTTGGATAGGAGCGCTTGGAGACTAGCTATCAATGTGCCTGAACCTTGAACTTATTTCTTTCGGGTTTCATCTCTAGCCTACCCCAACTTGCTTGGGAAAAAAGGCTATGTTGTTGTTGTTGTAAATGATGTTTCAAGTTGTTTTCCCATTGCTGTCTCAGCACAGTCCCCTCCCCTGGAGCTCCTTTGATGAGCAAGACTTTCTTGTGCCTGAAACTCTGCAGGCAAATGTCAAACTCTCCACAGCTAGGCCACTGTGTCTCTCCGCACACCAGGAACAGTGTAAAGACCGGAGATGAGATGCAGACTGATTGATCTTTTCCTCTTCCTTCAAACTATTAATAACAGGGTTCATGGCCATTGTTGTAGGATTTCTAGGGTACCCACAGCCGAGTGGTGGAACGCACCCGCCTATTCCCAGAGAGGGAGTACTCGGGGAAGTACTAGGCGATTGGGCTAATCTAGCACTGAGACAAGCACACAAGAACACACGATCTAGAGTGGTTCGGGCCGCCGGAGCGTAATACCCTACATCCATTGGGAGAGGTATTGATCTTGGTTGTGTATGAATCTATCCTCTGCCGGGTCTTGGCTTTCACCCGGCCTGAGTTTTCCTCTAGCGGATGCCCCCTTTTATAGACAAGGG
The DNA here is from genome assembly GCF_016808335.1 of Panicum virgatum. Classification (NCBI taxonomy): domain Eukaryota; kingdom Viridiplantae; phylum Streptophyta; class Magnoliopsida; order Poales; family Poaceae; genus Panicum; species Panicum virgatum. The sequence continues at coordinate 68,378,028 of NC_053146.1, forward strand.
GTGCGAATACATAAAGCGTTGAGGCCCCGACAGGTGGGCCCAACATGACTGTGTAGCATACTGCGCGGAATACTTAAATGGCTACAGTGGTTGCGAATCTTTCCTCCGATATGCTTCCATGCCCTGCTGACCCTCTGACGAAGGGAGGTCTTCTCGTGTCCTGTCAGCAAGGTGCCCGTTGGCCGGCAAGGAGAAGGCCTCCGACAGCGGGACCGCGGCCGGGGAGAAGGAGCTAGGGTACCAATCCCCCGCTCGAGAGCTGAAGGGCGTCTACCAAGACGACGACTCCGATTCCGATAATGGCGACCGCCGCAAGAAGCTGTACGTAATGTACGGCGGAAGCTGGGAGCTTGTCTCCCGGCGGGACGTGAAGACCCTTCGCCGGGAGGTCCTTTCGGTGAAGCCGGGGGTCCCGAAGGCGGCGCCGCACCAGAGGTGGATGAACACCACCATCTCTTTCGGGCCATCCGACTGCCCGGAGAATATGGTCGGAGCTGGTGTACTACCTCTAGTCACCGCTCCTGTCATATCCAACGTAAGGCTCTATCACGTGCTGATTGACGGTGGGGCTGGCCTCAACGTCATCAGCTATGCAGCGTTCAAGCAGCTGCAGATCCCGGAGTCCAAGCTGACTCCCTCTCGCCCATTCTCCGGAGTGGGCCCACACCCGGTGTTCCCTCTGGGGATCACATTGCCGGTTACGTTCGGGACCGAGGAGAACTTCCGCACAGAGAGCGTTCTGTTCGATGTTGCGGAGGTGAACCTCCCGTTCAACGCCATCATTGGCCGACCGGCACTCTACCGCTTCATGGCCATTGCTCATTACGGGTATTTGGTCTTGAAGATGCCCTTCCCCTACCTGGCGCGCCAAATGTCGTGGTGCTGCAACCACAGTCGGGTGGCGGAAGGCACCCGCCTTAGCCCAGAGGGTGTGTACTCGGGGGTTAGCTAGTCCTAGTTCGATCTCCCTCAAGAACACGATGAACACAGCGGGATTAGAGTGGTTCGGGCCGCCGGAGCGTAATACCCTACGTCCACTGTGTGTTGTATTGACTTCCCTCGAGAGAGAGTTCGCGAGAGCTTGTGTGTGTCTGGAGAGCCTGTAGTGCACAACGAGCGCCTCCCTTTTATATCTCAAGGGAGGCGCGTACATGGCTATTGGGTCCCCGACAGGTGGGACCAACGATGTAGTATAAAATAACGTACTGTTCATACATTATGGCGTCGCAAGCAAAGGAGATCTCTCTCCTGGATTCCTTTGCCTGCTCCTGGAGTCCTTCGTTCATCAAGTCCAGGCGCTGTCTTGTCGGGACGATGCCAGACGTAGCCGGTGGCGTCGCCTGCCATGTAGCTACGCGGGCTGTGTAGCTTGCAGCGTAGGCGGCATGATGGAAAAGTGTCGCGCCGTCGTATCCATTTAATGCTGCAGACGGGCTCTGCGCGGGTGCGGCACAGGCAGCTGCACTGTGCACCTTGGTAATACGCGGTGCACAGTGAGACCTGACAAAGGTTGTCCCGCGTGCCGCGGCGACAGAGCACGCCTCAACCCACCGCATTAAATGCGGTGGGTGGGCGAGTCTCCCAGCGGAAGACTCGCGCACGAGCCCGTGCCCCCGGGACACGTGGCGGCTTCAGACCTTCATGCGGTAAGGGGGGTCCGGACGGACGCAGGAGGTCCCGGACCCCTAGGGGGGGTCCGAGGCCTCGGCTGTCAGCTCGGAGCTTCCCTTCCTTAGAGACATGTGGCGTCTCCGGACCCATCCCCAGGCGGGGAACGGGTCCGGGGCCGTTGGCCTGGTGAGGGAAGAGCCTGACCCGTGGGGCCTGGCTACTCCGTCCTTTCCGCGCAGTTACGGATAACTACGCCGGTCCTGCTTTGCCGCAGTAAGAGTGGGTATCCCTGCTACAGGGTACCGACAGCCATCAAGTAACATAGGTGACTAAAATAGCATGCAGCAATTCATGAACATGTAAATATCTAACAGCCCATCAGTGACTGTCAGAAAGGCCTTGACAACCACAAACAAATTTATTAAAATGCAAGCAATATGTCAGACTAAAATAGCATGCAGCAATTCATCAAAACCACCAAGAACACCATCTGAAAAGAATCACGCAGAACATACCAAAACACACAAAGCAACAGTCCTGCATGCACTCAGTTTAGTCACTGCCTTACTGCCTAAAGCACCACCATTAAAACAGATGTACTCTATGTTTCATCAGCATATGAATAATGTGTAAAAAAAAGAGAGTCTCTAGTGACTAAACTGTAATGATGCAAACCAGGAATACCCATATATAGTGATGTGTGTATGTGAGATATATATAGTTCTTTTCTCAGTACAGAAAGAAGGGATGAGGCATGAACATTGGAAACTTCTGTGACTGCTTGCTTCCACCAGTTGGTATGCAAGTTTTAGAGGTATCAAACTAAGATTCGGAATCCAATTACCATCAAACTTTGCAGCAGAACGGATGAGTTTATTAATACTGAGACATAAATGTACTAAATTCGGAATCCAGTTACCATCAAACTTTGCAGCAATTGGTATGCAAGTTTTAGAAACACGGTCAGAAACTAAAAAAATTTCAAGCGTAAAGGACATGGTCTTCTACAGGGCCATCATTTATGTCGAGATTAATCCGTGATTCGTTTCTTTTTGTGCAAAGCAAATTGAATACATTATCACATCTTTCTGTGACTGCTTGCTTCCACCAGTTGTTATGCAAGTTTTAGAGATATCAGCCGGCAGCAACAACATTAGCATATTATTTTCATAGGGTACCAGGACTGAATGACCATATAATAATTTACCATACATTGACAGTTTGGAAATAAAATAGAGTGATTATAGGAGATGACAAAGGAACCGATGCAAAGTGATTTTCCTCAGCAACCAGAGCTTACCTAGGCTAACAATGTCGATTGAAGCGATCAGCAGGTTGTGAATCTAGGAGATGGCAGCCAATCAGATCAGAAATCACCAAGATCTAAACAAGATCTAGGAATCAGGAGAGAGGAGATCAAACCCTAGGCAATATAGGAGAGGAGAGGAGAGGAAGAACTCACATATGACGAGGAAGTGGAGGCACCGTGGTGGCTCTGGAGGCGGCGGCGGCCGAGGTGGTGCCATCGTCGCAGATCGGATGCCGTGGGGGTGCGAAGGCGGAGCAGCATCACCAACGGGGAGCTGCAGGGGTGGCGTCTAGACGGGGGTGGAGCGGCAGCGCCGAGCCGAGCCTTGGAGAGCAGGTGAAGCGGCAGCACAAGCAGGGAGGCAGAGCACGCGGCGCGGCGGCGGAGCGCTCGCCTCGCCTCGCCTCGCGTCGCTCGCGAGCGGACTGTTCCCGGACCCAAGAGGTGGGGACGAGTCTCCCCGGGGAAAACGCGAGCCCCCCGGCGTGGGCTTCCAAACATCAGGGAAGTTTAGCCCTTCCACGTGGGCCTCTAGCCCAGGGAAAAGTCCGGGATCCCCGCCGGGATTGGGGCTCCCAAACTAGCCCTAAATAGGTTGATGGGGCCCGTCTGGGTGACTCCATGGATCCTAGCAAGTCATCAAACACGGCAAAACCCTAGTGCTAGTAGCCTAGTATGGGAGTCTACTGCACCTGAATACCGCCACTTGCTTCGCTCTCGGCAACTACTCCATGATATATGCAGATCATGCAACCACTGAACGGTCTGAACCCAACAACTAGTGATTGAGCTGTCTTGCTGAATATCCATCCGTTGCAACCAAGAACAGTATGCCTGACAGATCCCTTTCGTTGCAGCAGTTGGCCTGAAAGGGGGCTGGAGAAATTCTCCAGAGGTAAAAGAAAGTCAGCCCTTGCCCCGTGATGAGGATCTAAAGGTGTGGACGACCGGAAGTGGCCAGAAAACTAGAACTGAATGGAGGGTCCAGTGTCAGAGATAGGACTACGGTCCTGTTTAGCACAACTTTATGAGCAGTTTCATATGCAGCTGTGCCAAACGGGTATTTTGCCAGCAGCTTCTTCCACGAAGCACATGGTGAAGCTGTTTCCAGCTTACACTGGGGAGATGAAGCTGGAAATCGTAGCTTCGCCTAGCTTCTTCCTCGGACCCACGTTTCGCCAAACGATTTTGAAAACAACTTCAGCTTCATTAGAGAAGGTGCTTTAGGAGCCGTTATAGGAGAAGCTGAAACTATGCCAAAGAAAGCCTACATACGAGGAGCAAGAACATGTGTGCCTGTGCGTGGGGCCAGCATGTCAGTCGGTTACTGTGCTGCCTCGCTCAGTCCAGTTCGATCAGTTGACTCCTTGGCAGTTTGGCTGAAGGTGCCACGGAATATACCCGGGGAGAAAGGTGACATGGGAGGAGACGAACAGCTTAATGATCAACTAGGACTAGACTCCTGATGCGCCAAATTTCGCTATCAACACACGTGTCATGAAATTTTAATATTGTTCATGACACCACCAGCGAATATCATCATCCATCGTTTGTCTTTCCAACCTTTTTACATGTCAAAGTTGATCGCTGCAATTTGATGAATTTCTTACAAAATTAAAGCTGCCGTTAAATCCCTACTAGTACTCCGTGTAGTGTGTTTGTGTGTGTACCACCTCCTCCTGTGCAACAGTTCGCAGTAACTCCAAGAGGTGGCACTGTACGGCAGGGTAGAAGATGCACGGCGATTCGTTGCTGTCCCGTAAAGGTAAGGGTGGCTCCGTGCTCCAATGGAGGAGCTGCTGGTGTGGAGTGCAGACATGTTCGTCTCTTCCAAGGCATCTCCGCCTCGGGATCCAGCTGTGACACAGGAGAGAGAGAGAGAGAGAGAGAGAGAGAGAGAGAGAGAGAGAGAGAGGAGTTTTTTTTTTTTGAGAAAGAGAGAATGGTGAGTTGGTGACCTTCTACAGCTCGTCGTTTTCTCCTTGGGCCCTTCTCGCTTCCTGCAATAATAGGCACAAGCTACTAACATGAATTTTTGTTCTTTCGCATCTTCTTTCGTTATCGTCTAACAAAGCTCCATAAACATTGCATTGTGTTTTCAAGTATGACAGAAAGCGATTTTTGCGTAATGAAAGGGATTAGGCATCATGTTTCAACTCTTTTGAGCTCTCCTCCATCCGTTCAACATTTGAACGTTGACTCCATCATTCAGTATGAAGGGTGACAGTTAAATACAGTTTGTAGGCATACTCTATAGGACGCCTTGCTCACACAAGTCTCCAATCGAGCATGTCATGTGTGCGACATTTATGTAATGTTCGTAATTAATAGTAGGAAGGAGCACAAAACATATGCAAATAAAATATTTTATGCGGAAAAGAAGTCACTTAGCACAATTTCGGAGAAAAGGGGCATGTGCTTAAAGTACATGCTAATCCTACTTATTGTTCCTTTTGTTGTTTGATAATCCCATGCATTATAGGCACCGTGTCGCCAGCCCATGAGACAAAACCCAAAGGATCTACGACCTAGAATATAAATTTCAGGGGGGGCCTCCTCTACCCTTTGCTTTCTTCTTTTCATGGCTGTGGTCACATCCCTAGGACAAAGAAATAAAGAGGATAACATCTCTCAAGAACCCAAGAAGCATGCAAAAATAAACAAAAGAAAAAAACTTTTAACTTGCATTATTTATTCATACTCCATTACATGACATTGTTTCCTAGAGACTACAATGCTTGATTCTTTTATTATTAAAAAACAATGCAGAATTCCTATAGCTTACTTTTCACTTGCATTTTTTCTTTCAAAAAAACTTTTCACTTGCATTTGTTTCATCTTATATTATACCTCTCCTAGCACCACTTGCTCAAAAGAAAATACTAGCACACATTTATTCCAAGAGCAATTACCATCCTACCCTCGCCAAATTTCCGCATAGGGCGTGGGCACATCAAAGAGGACAGCACTAGTCACAAAAAAAAAAAGAGGACAGCACGTACAGACCCGTCAGAGTCAAAGCGTTCCCGTTCCACTGGCCACCACCAGCCCCGTGCCGTGCAGGCTGCCGAGCCTTGCCTTTGCCGAGCCGTTCCCCCTCACTCGCCGAGGCCTAGCGCAGCTTTACTTTACTCGCCCCCACCACCACCTCCTCCACCTCGCCTTCCGCTTCCCACCCGTCCCCGCGCCGCCGCCTCCGGACCGCGGCCTCCCTCCTCCGGCGAGACCTCTCGCGCCAACACCGCCCCATGCCCCGCCGCCGGTGACCTCGGCCCCCCGCCATGGGCTGCGTGCACGGCCGCCCGTCCACCACCAGCCCCGTGGCCCCCGTCACCTCCTCCCGCCGCCGGGACCACCCCGTGGTCTCCCAGCCGCAGCAGGAGGGAGTCGACTCCTCCGACGCCGCCGCGGCGCCAGCGGGGCCTGGCGCAGCGCCGGAGCAGCAGGCGGGCGAGAAGCCTGAGAAGCCGGCGCAGGTGAAGAGGGAGCGCCGGTCGCGGTCGTCGCGCTCCGCCGCCGCCGCGGCGGCCGCCGCGGCGCACGCGGAGGTGCGCCTGGGCGGGAGCTTCGCCAACAAGGCGCGCGGCGAGCAGGTCGCCGCCGGCTGGCCCGCCTGGCTCTCCGCCGTCGCCGGCGAGGCCATCAACGGCTGGACCCCTCGCCGCGCCGACTCCTTCGAGAAGATCGACAAGGTGCGCCCTTTTCCCTGGCCCCTCCGCCTCCCCAGCTTCGTGATCCATGCCGCGCGAACGCCGAGGTGAAAAATTGCATCTTTTTTCCCTCTCTCCCAGATCGGCCAGGGCACGTACAGCAATGTGTACAAGGCGCGGGACTCGCTGAGTGGCAAGATCGTGGCTCTCAAGAAGGTGCGCTTCGACAACCTGGAGCCCGAGAGCGTGCGCTTCATGGCGCGCGAGATCCTCATCCTTCGCCGCCTCGACCACCCCAATGTCGTCAAGCTCGACGGGCTTGTCACCTCCCGCATGTCCTGCAGCCTCTACCTCGTCTTCGACTACATGGTCCACGACCTGGCAGGCCTCGCCGCCAGCCCCGACATCAAGTTCACGCTGCCCCAGGTCAAGATCCCGTCTTGCTGAGACACCATCACACCGATTATGTGAAATGCGGCTGATGGAGGTGTTTATGTGGGGACAGGTCAAGTGCTATGTGCATCAGTTGTTGTCAGGGCTCGAGCACTGCCACAACCGGGGAGTGCTGCATCGCGACATCAAGGGGTCAAATCTGCTTTTGGACAACAATGGTGTCCTGAAGATTGCAGATTTCGGTCTAGCGTCGTTCTTCGACCCCAACCATAAACAGCCAATGACGAGTCGGGTGGTGACACTCTGGTACCGCCCACTGGAGTTGCTGTTGGGTGCGACGGACTATGGAGTTGGTGTCGACTTGTGGAGTGCTGGATGTATACTTGCTGAATTGCTGGCTGGAAAGCCTATAATGCCTGGACGGACTGAGGTTAGCTGCAGAATGCTTGACTGTTGCATTATATTTTGCCTGAACTACCATATGGCTATCAGCATTCACCGTTGAAAGATTCAGTTTTCCACGGCTGTGAAATTTTCATTACTAAAGCTATCGTAGTGGATTCTTCCATTTAGTTGTGACCCTGCTGCAATACTGTGGTACTGTTCAATTGTTCATGTGGTGGCAAACCTTCGAATTTTCAATCTCTCATCCAAACTGTATTGGTATTGTTATTCATTATATTATTGGATGAAATTGTGCGATAACTTAACCTATTCAATGAGGGGGTTATGCAAAATGATATTGTTGTGAGAATTGTATTTTTGTTGAACAATAATTGATTCTATTTAATGTTCATGTGTAGGCGAACCTTCAAAATTTCAATTTCTCACCCAAGCTATATTGGTTTTGCTATTTTGTTAGATGAAATTGGGCAGTAGACCTATTCAAGGAGCGTGCCATGCAAAATGACCTTGTCGATGAAAATCATATTTCAACTTTGACCTAATTTAGATAAGAATTAAAGGATGTCCTTATTGATGATAAAAGGACCACTTTTTAATCAGGGTTACGAATGCACTGTTTTGTCAATGCAGAACTATACCTGATTCATAGGAATAATGGAACATATCAACCATCTGAAAACTTGATCTGCTTAGCGTCACATGGCACCTTTGTTATGCGTTAAAATCCTAAATTCCTTGCTTTTCTCTAGATCTCAGATGCTGAATTATTCTTTGTTCACTGGTAGCAATGCAATGAAATCATTTGGAAATACGGCTACCTTTTCTTTTAAAATTTAGTGATGGTCATATGTTCATTCATGTTCATCTTATTCGATTGCGCCTCTCAAATGTTTCTTCTTTTGATTGTATCTGTAATTTAGGTGGAACAGCTGCATAAAATTTTTAAGCTATGTGGCTCTCCGACGGAAGAATATTGGAAAAAATCAAAGTTGCCTCATGCAACTATATTTAAGCCTCAACAACCATACAAAAGGAGAATAGCGGATACATTCAAAGATTTCCCTCAATCAGCACTACGACTGATTGAAACACTACTTGCAATTGATCCAGCTGATCGTTTAACAGCAACGTCTGCATTACAAAGTGATGTAAGTTGTCTTTGTTACCATTTTGTTCTTATTTTTTATATAAATGAAAACAAAGACCTTACTTGCTCGATTAATTACCTTTGATGATGACATTAGCAGTGGGGGTACTAAATCACTAAGAATATTTGCAACCAAAAATTGATGATAGTAGCGACCTATTTTCCTTGTAGATCACTTTGGCCTTCTCAATTTGATTTTTAGAGATTATATATAGCAGCTAGTTGACCAGAATGCTCCATGTTAGTCCCTGAGAGAGAAAAAAAGTTCATTGCTTCCAGATTTCCAGAGGGCAACAATAGTTCATTTTTTACAGGACATGAAAGTATATTACTTGTAGCCACAACTTCAAATTGCTACCTTTTGTATTGATCAATATATTGCCATTAAGTAGGCAAACCACCTTGATCTATAGATTTAATTTCTGAACAAGTCTTCCGCTTTCCCAACCTTGTCCAATTCAATAGGTATATCCTGTAGTCAAAATGTTATTCTTGTTTAGACATACAAGATGTCTACGACACTACAAGTTCTTATCTGAATTTATGTGAGTAGGTTATCCATAATCCATCCTGCCGTGTTGTTATTGTGAATAATTCTTTTCAAAAACAAGCCCCCCTTATTTTCACTATGCATGCAGTTCTTTACAACTGAGCCTCATGCATGTGAACCATCAAGTCTGCCCCAATACCCACCGAGTAAAGAGATGGATGCGAAACGAAGAGATGAAGAAGCTAGACGGTTTGTCTCACTTACACTCACAAAGTTCTATCTATATTTTGTCCTTGTTCTGGATGCTATGTATTGTCATCTATGCAAGAAAGTGGTGCAAGTAAATATGAATGTTTTATTCCTTTGCCTGAGAAAGTGTAGAATTCAGAGGTGTCAATTTGAGCTGAAGCCCGGGATTACAGCAGAACCCTGAATTTTTTAGTTAATACTTAGCCTGCTTATGCATCTTAAAATACTTGGGGCAACACTGCTCAATGTGCTCATGTTGATCACAGGAGAGGACATAACATGACAAAAATGTATTCAGCTTATGAAAAAATTATTTCGTTTCTCAAAAGTTACTTTGGTCCACTGCAAGGACATGTACTGATTTTATACTAAAAGTGAGTCTTGGCTGTCGTGCCAAGATTCCAGGATTTCTGGGAACTTGTTGAGAATAATGCTTAGACATCATCATGGAATCCTGCTTACACATCATGATGAGTCATGCAACAATTTGTCTCCCTACTTTTCTGTAATATTGTCTGTCTTTCCAATTATTCCCCTAGATGCAAATTTATTGTTTCTTAGTACACTGTTCCTTAACATTCTGGTTGCTCGTTGGCTGATTGGCTCATTTATTGGATGAACAACAGCTTAAGGGCTGCTGGTAGAGCTAATGGAGATGGAACAAGGAAGACAAGGACACGAGACCGGCCTAGAGCCGTTCCAGCTCCGGAGGCAAATGCTGAACTTCAAGCAAATATTGATGTATGTTAACTAACTTGAGTTTCATTGTTCATTGGCATAAGCTTGTCTGCATATACTGTGTTGCAAGCATTTGTCTGAAGGGTGCAAAGTTTAGTTTATTGGCTAACAATTTTTTTTTTCTCTACAGAAAAGAAGGTTAATAACACATGCAAATGCAAAGAGCAAGAGTGAAAAGTTCCCTCCACCGCACCAGGATGGTGCACTTGGATATCCCTTGGGCTGTTCAAATCACATGGAACCAGCATTTGAGCCCCCAGATCCTTCTTCCTTCAGCACTGTATTTCCTTGTGAAAAAGGCGCCGTGCCTACCTGGTCTGGACCCTTGGCTGACTCTGCAGCAGGCAACCAGAAGCGGAAACACAAGTCTGGCCGCTCTTCAAAACAACCGTCAACTGCCCGTGCTAGATGATACATCATACAATGCTTAGTGCGAAAGAAGTATTCAATACTGAAAAAAATACTTTGCAGCAGCTCCTACGAACTAAGAGATCTCAGTTAAGTCATGGGGCTGCAGCAATGAATGAATTGTTTTTTTCTAAGATCCATTCATGTACGGATTTTTTCCGAACATCGGTCATTGTATAGGCTGGAGAGGGAGCTCAATTAGTCAATTCTGTACATTAGGTTCTCTTTTCCATTCTTATAAGCAGCAATATGTTATGTTAGATTTATTTGAGTGAGGAACGGAACTGTTAGGTCTACTTAGCATGCCACTCTACATAGCTTACTTCCAATCAATTGAATATTTTTTAACTGCTACCTCGTCAATCAGTTACATTGTATGTTTTCTTTCCATTCATCTAGATTTCTTTCAAAAAAAAAATCATCTAGAAGATCTTCAACTTAACTCAAAAGTTATGTTCTTCAGCCCAGTGTTGATATTTTTACAAGTTCTACAGCAGAACTGCCGTAATCTATATGCTATTGCCTATTAGCACGGTCTAATGCGCGGGCGGAGGTTGTATCGCCTTGAGTCTGGCGTGGTGACTGAGTTTTCACCGATTTGTTCCAGTAAAACGCCATTTTTTGGCGGCACGAAGTCTGGATCGATCCTGCTGTCCACTTCGTCCTCCAGCTCGTCGAAGACCCAGGAGTATCTGCTCAGGCTTCCATCATTCTCTGAGATGTACGGATTATACGCCATGTCTCCTGGACCAGGGATGTTACAAACATTTTGGTCAGACTTTGTATGACAGTTCCACGGTGGTTAGTTGCAAAAGGACACAGAAATATGCAGGGGAAAATTCGTCAATTTTGTACTAGCTAGCACAAGGGCTTTGTCTAAGCCATTGATTGCATTGTCTGGGTGTGAAAGTGCTCACCGCCGCCGGCATTGCCTTCAATAGTCCGAACTTTCTCCACCAGCGCTTGGAGCAGATGATGGTTCAGAACATTATAATCCCTACAACAAAATGGGTAACCGAATTATTCACAGTAATTTGATGTTAATTGAACATTGTGTTTTGATGGCCTGTGAGTGCCGTACTTGTATGTGAAGATGGAGTGCAAGATCTGGACGACAGCAGCGGCGAGGAACACTGATCTGACCAGCAGCACCTTGGACAGGACCCAGAACTGAGTGTTGAAGTCGTCAGCTCCCAGTTTGATCACTCCAATCTCCAGCATAATCGTAACGCAAAGACCTAAGAGGAATCTTGGTAGCAAACGCAAATTTCAGAGTTCAGTATAAGTTTTGATGTGGACACGAGTCTGAAAACTGAATGGTTTGGCAATCTGTCTGAAGTCTGTAGCCTGAATCTCACCGAAATATAGGTGGCCCCTGATGTCGAACGTCTGCTTGGCGCTGGTGAGCATGTAGATGAGGAAGGTGATGCAGCAATAGAAGAAGAAGGCCTTGATGAACCGGGACTCCACGAGGATGGCGTTGTGGAGGACGTAGAGCTTGTCCAGTGCCGCGAAGATGTTGGCCTGCTTCGCCCTGAACTCTTCCTGCAATGGCAAACCATAACTCCATCATCAGAGACCTATTCCTACCTAGCACAGCGTTGGAAAAAAAAAACAAAAATTCCCATTTGAACGGTGAAGAAGATGAATGAAGAGAACAACCTGAGCTTCCAGTATCGAGTGAGAATTCTGGATGAGATGATCGTGCGCGCTCCGGATCTCCTCTTGCCGGGCCAGCAGCTCCTCCTGCTGCTTCTTGCCGAAATGCGCGAGGTTCTGAATCGTCTCCCTGCTCTCTTCGAGTGCTCGTGCCTGGAAGCCGTGGAGATCGTCCAGCTCTCGCATCGCCTTGGCCTGCCCGTCCAGCAGCCGCATCTGGTTCTCCAGCGACCTGCCGGCCGCGCTCCCGATGTCGTCGGCGGTGCGCTGCAGGCCGTCCATCCTCGACGACACGGCGTCGCCGACGGCCCTGATCCCCCTCTCGACGCCCGCGGCGTCTTCCCTGAGCCTGTCCATCCCGTCGCCGAGGGTCTTGTAGGACTCCTCCACCCGCGCCATGCCGGCGTCCACCGCGCCCCTCATCGCGGCCTGTCCGGCCCTGAGCTCCGCCTGCGCGGCCGCGATCTCCTTGGACTGCTCGGCGATGGCCCTCGAGTGGCCGAGCACCTGGTCCATCTGAGCCCCGACGGCGGTGGACGCCGCGGCGAGGTGCTCGGTCTGCGCGGCGACCGACGACAGCGAGCCGCGGATGCTCTCGGATTCTTGTAGGAGATGGTCAGACCTCTCCTCGATGGTCTCGAGCTTGTCGTGCGCCGACTTGGACGTCCTGGAGAGGTCGTTCACCAGCCTCTCCGTGCTTTGCTTGAACGCCTCGGCCCTGCCCGAACAGGGATGATCCAGACCATCAACAACAATGGCATATGCTAATGCTAATCGTCAGAGTAAAAAAGAAAGAAAAATCAGAACAAATGCAGGATGTCAGAGGCCGGCTTACTGGAGCTGGTGGCAGAGGGTGTTGGTCTCGAGGAAGAACTCGAGGAAGACCATGTCCTCGGACTCGGAGAGGCGCCTGCGGCAGTGCAGCATGGCGGAGCGGTCGTCGCAGTCGGGGAGCGGCGGGCGGCCGGAGTCCTCTTGGAAGCAGCTGGTGAGGTGCCAGGCGAGCCTGGACTGGCGCTCCTTGTCGGCCATGATGTCGGCGCAGCTGGCGAAGAGGCGGGTGTAGGCCTGGCCCCAGCAGGCCGCCGGGCCCTCCATCCGGCGCCGCGCGTTGTCCACGAGCCGCGCGCCCCGGGGGTCGTTCCTGCCGCCGTCGATCGAGAAGCCGTCGACCGTGGCGCCGTCCAGCCGCAGCGGCGGCGGCGTTCCGGCCTCTTTCGACGTCGTCCTCCACGAGAAGATGCTCCACGACGCGGCATTGGGTGCGGAGCACAAGAGCAGGATCGAGATGGCAAGGAGGAGGCGAAGAATTCCCCCGCTCCTCATCATTCTCCGACGACTACGCGTGGATCACTCCTCCGCGTTCTTGACAATGTTTTCCTGCACTACCAAATTACCATCAGCGCTAGCTGTCGCAAAGATCGATGCAGCTGGTGTTAAAGTGTAAGTTTTTCTGTCGTGAAAACCGGTTATTACGCGCGCTGATGAACAAAAGCGGAGAGTTGTGAATGGCGATGACGAGCATCTAACTGTAAACGCAGGATTATTACAGCCAAGAACAGCACGTCATAAAGAATCAGTTTTTTTTTTTTGTTATAAAAATCTGTCGGTTGGGCTCCCGCCGCCGGTTCAAACTGATCAGGTTCAGCAATGAGTCCTCCGCGTCCGTTGGGCTCCCGCCGCCATAACCGTCGTCGATCACCGGCCGGCTGCCGGAGCAGCAGCAGATACACCTACGGTTGCGGTTCAGAATCAATCTGAAACCCTGTTGGCGGGCGCGATGGAAGAGAGGACGGAGGGGCTTGCTCTTGCCCAGGCGTTCGACGGCGACGATGTTGCGTGGCGGCTAATTAATCCGGCGATGATAAGCGTGGCGTCATCCCCGGCCCCGGCGAGAAACAAGGCACAGTACGCCTGCCGAAGAGCAGAACTTACCAATGCAAGCGGCAATCCTGGTGGCGGCGGTGGTAGAAATGGGGGCAGGGCCGGGGGCTCAAGGAGTGGGTGCTCGTCGGAGTTTCCCTTATTTATATAGTGGAGACAGCGGACGCGTTCTGACTGGGGCGTGCGTGTGTGAACTGTGGAGGGACGCCGCCGGTTCGCCGGAGGGCGCGTCCCACGAGCGGAGCGGAGCGTCACCGCGTCATCGCCGACTCGCCGTGTGGCCGCGTCGGCGTTGCGGTGCGAGTTCCCGGGCATCCGGCGCGAGTTGATTTTAGACGGGGAATGAGATGACGCCCGTTTTGGCTCCCTCTCTCTGACCTCGGTTCATGTTGGGGCGTCCGTTGGATTCACGCTCAACAGTCGCAAACTGTTCTCTCCAACCCAAAACACGTATAATTAATTGCTCGTAACCAAAAAAAAAATGTAACTTCAGGAGAATTGCACTCTTGAGTCTGGGATGTAACACTATCATTAGCACCGATAATTTTTTTAAAAAAAGGAATTTGCGTGCCATATAAAACATATCGATTGATCTGGGCAAATTTTCGTTCCTCTTCAAGAAAAAGGGAACATGATTCTTCGGAGGACCGAGCCTCCATATACAAACAGAAAATTGTACTACTAGAATACAGGAAACGACATGCCTCTTAGGAAGAAAATCAATATTGGCACATGGCATTATGGCAACAGCTGTTCGCTGCAGGTTTCCACTTTCGGGCTCTAGCTTGTGTAAGAAAAGGAGAGAATTGCAGCTATCGAGCAACGTACAAAAATCAATGTCACAACAGAGTGCGCCATCGAGGACGCGCCAGGAATACACATGCTATTATCGGAGAGGCTAAGCGCTACATGTATCAAGCAAAATACACGGGGGATCAAAATGGCCGCGCGCTGACCTTGGTTGGCTGGCTGCACCCACGCCACAAAGCCCGTACTTGGGGTATCATCTGCCAACCTGCGCTTCTTATCTACGCTGCTTGGAGTTGAGGGGTCAGCTTCTCCAAATCCACAGGAATGTCGAGTCCCGACTTTGTCAGACAATTGATCATCGCAGGGATGTCCTTAATCAAAGCTTCCTCCATTGCCTGATAATGTAGATACAATTTGTCGGTACACAGGTACATATAACAGATCCGAGGAATATACTGTGCCCAACAATTTTGGTACCAGTAAAAAATTTGCTGAACTGGCACTCCCTAGTTCAATTACTGCCAGGTGTAATCCAATCTCACAAGGAGATAATAGTTCTGCTGGTAACTACCGGAAGCTGGGCTGTGGAGGAAATGAACCAAAGATCAAGTATCTCACCTTCCTATCATCTTTCTTCTGCCTTTTTATCACCTCTGCGGGCCATTCAGCAATCAGTTTTTGGAGTTCATCCTTCACAAATGGTTTCTTCTGATCAGGCAAATGCTACATCCAACCATAAATATTTCATCAGGTTAGCATGTCATTTCAAGGTTTTTATATGTAAAAAGCTGGCTACAAATTTTTCTAGCATAACATGTATGTGCAATTTTTGGATAATATTTTAACATTCAAAATGTCAAAAATAACATGAGCTGGAACAACACAGCCAGCAGAGATGCAGCAGGACATTCAGAGCAAGGAATAACCAGTTTTTATCCAGAAACAAGTTTGAATATACTGCTGCTGTTTAGCTATTCCAGTAATCCTGTGCCAAACCTTGTAAAGGAGTTTAATCATGGCAGCGGCATTTTCTGGCTTCCGATCAAGCAGAGACCCCTGCAACAAGATAACCATAGCGAGTCTGCAATCAGAAACCTGAAGCAAAGGACATAATCTTAAACAAATTACCAACAACACCTATGTAGTTTTCTACAAATGGGTAAAAGCGCTAAACTACATACCCATTGCTGCTTAATATTGCACGTTGAAAAGTACAGACCATTAGTCGATCTCACACCAAATAACATAAGAAGAAACAATACTACATTTGGCTTGTTGAGTGATAATGTCCATTCCAGGAATAATTACCTTTGCACAAGCAAAACCTGTTGCAAGAGTGTAGTGTTTGACAGACTTGCCTCTTAGACTATTAATGTTCCAAATAGATTGAGAGTCACCTGCAGAAGCAGAACCTAACTATTAGGGAAGCCTCACAAAACCACACTATGTCACAACTCCAAAAAACAATTTATATTATTTGCCAAAAAAACTGACCATTTCATAAAAAAAAAAGATTTGACAACATTGTGACCCCTCCTTGATTATTCATAAAGATAAGGCAACTTCCTCAGGATCAAACTATGCCACTGGGAATGAGCAATGATACATGTTCTGCCCATCCCTAACTATTTGCCTGAGGTACAAAATGGCAATGCACCTCCAACACACTTAAGCACCAGAATCTAGCCTTAGGCCGGCTGTCTAATTTGGCTGAGGCCCATAAAAGAATCAAATTGCTTACCAACTTTGGCGGCAAATTCCATCCAAATGTCAAACACAGTACGATGCAGCTTGACGCCAGCCTTCACAAATCTTTCAGCATATTTCGAGAGTAAATCCCATCTGTTAGCATTGTAGCAGATGCTGCATAAGGCAGTATAAACCCATGAGATCAACAACTGAAAGGAGAATGAAATCTAAAATCAATGTAAAATGAAATATAAATCAATCACAACAAAATCTTAAGGCTTAATTTCTGCAAAATTCACCTAGTTAGTTATTACCCTGGATCTCTAATTAAATCCACTAAAGTTAACATTTTGAGAATATATTTTTGTTAAAGTACACCAGGACAAAGTGAATCAGAACTATATTGCAGAAACCAGAAAGATAGGCTGATTGTTGTGGTCAAACACTGTTATAGATTTTAATATATCTAAGCGCTATTTAAAATCTTTTACAATTATCTAAAAGGTAATTATATGAAAACAATATATGACGAATAGAATAGATTGTTACAAGACCAATTGAGAACAGATAACAACATACCTGAATACTATATCAGCAGTGCCTGGTTGCAACGGCAAGGCATTTCTCCTAAGGACTTGCATTATGCTTTCCATTAGTTTAGTATCGTTTAGCTCTTTAGCATGTTTCTGCAAAAGGAGAGGATCATAACCTCATAACCAAGTAACTAGGAAACTGTATAAGAGTTAAAATAAATGAATACCAGTAGATAATGAGCAGAACCAATGGTTGGAGTGATTCCATAAACATTATGCTTCCATAAAGCCTTCAACCCTGCATTCATAACATAAAACTTAATTAATGGGGGGCAAAAGGACCCTGAGTTAAGTTAGCCTAAATTTTGAAGGCGGAATAGGACGTTTCCAATCAGAAACTGGGTCAAAGAGCTTTAATATGTCCCACAATAGAAGAAACAAAATTGAAAAGTGATAACACATGAAAGTTGATGTCTTTGTGTTTCAGACTAGATGCCAATGCCATACAGAAATAGATCTCTTAGATGCTTAAAATCATACCATAGTCAAGGGCGCCCACACGAGCACAAGCCTCGGTCACCTTCATACAGAGATGGTCATTGAAGTTTGCATTGATGCAAAGATTTGATAGTCTCTGAATCAAGGATAAGTACAAGATTAAGATAGCTATAGTGATAGAACAATTTGAGGACAAATACAGAGAACATACTTGGCCATCAATGTCTGGAGACATTAGGTAGTATAAAGACAACTACTATACTAACTATAAGGAACTAGCACAGAAATTACTCTTGTTAAGAATGTTCCAGAATGTCTAAATTTGTTTTGACAATGCAGTCAACAAGTCCAGATCACGCATTCTTATTCCATATGTCAACATGACCAACATATAAAGAACACTCTGTTAACTCAGATGAATGAACACTTCTTCACAGAATAACAATAAAAGAGCCCTAGAAATTAAGGTACTTGTAACTGTACCCGCATGGTGATGATGATACTTCTTCACAGAATAACAAATAAAAGAGCCCCTAGAAATTAAAGTACTTGTAACTGTCCTCGCATGGTGATGATGATACCAATGAATGTGGAAATGTACAGACAATTGTACTGAGCTGATTTGCACAGCAGCACACAAAATATACAATGACCACAAGCATAGTCAGCCAGAATAGCACAGAGAAGTATTGTGCACGTTTGAGGAAAACGAAGGAACTTACAAATACTCTTAGTTTCTGCAAAATTTGAAAAAGAAGTTTGATGTCCTCCTTATTGGAGCAGCTACTGATCATCGACCACAACCAGGCATTTGGAGGCATAGTCTCAGCTTCAACAGATTTTAACATTTTCTGGTACATCTCCTCTACCGCTTCTGTGGCCAACCATGATATGAATTAATCCAAGGAGCAGGCTAATGAAAATTAGGGAATCCATTCTATGTGTAGTTATAGTATATCAAATGAAATACATAGCAAACTCAACCAAGAACCTAGCAGAATGAACAATGCCTTTGCTTGTTTTACTTTGTGGGTTTGGAGTTATCTGGAAAATTGTAACTTTACAAGAAATATAAACCTCTACTAGCGAAAACAAATGTCAAATCCACGAATCTAGCAAAGCCGACCGGGGAAAATGACCAGATCATGCATAAACTTTACTTAAGCATCAGAGAGTCAGAAAACAGCTCTGCATTTTCTGGATTACAATCATGAATCACTTGCATGAGAAAAAACTTAATTGAAGGCACTGCAAATACAACCAGAAAGATGTAAGGTACATTGATGAGCCCAGGAGGCAAATGTTTGGATATTTATGCAGGGGATCCTTTTGCTGCTAACTCAATAACAGTATGAAAAAGTTGCTGCTTAATTTTGATAATGTTTTCTTCAAAAACTGAATAGGTTAACAAATCTAGCACAGTTTACAGGGCCAATGGGAGAGCAGGAAGTCAGGAACTATGTAATGGCAAAAACAGTGTTCCAGAACAACCTGTAGGGTGATCCACATCACTTGCTTCTGTTGAGAAATGAGCTGTTGCCATATGACGATGTACTGATTTCTCACTCAACCATTGTGAAGCCATGGTTGGCAATATAAGGTTACCTGAATTATTGAAAAAACAATTTAGTAAAGATAGTTTCAATCCAAATTATTTTAATCAATGATGGAATTAATTGCCCCCATAAAGAATTTCACTGCAATAAATAAAGCAACTTAATAGTCAGTTAGCTGGGGTACTTCAGAAGGTGTTGGTAACATCCTCTTTTCTTGAAGAAAAGTTCAATATAATCCAAACCAACAAAAAATAATGCTCAAGATGAACAAGAAGCCAAGGAAGGATGAATGTCAAGCCATGACTCTGTTCAATTGATAGATGCTTCTATGTAACTAGCTGCCCCCACAAACAAGTGGAGATTGTTTAGAAATATAATCTTCTGTGGCAACAAATGCAGTGACACACTCCAACTAGCTAAGCTCACATCATCATTTCATTTCCCTAGCTGCCCAAATTATTCAATGGCACGACGTCATATGATCGAAGCCAGGACACATATAACACAATGACTTAAATACTTCGTTCACTATTGGTCCCAGACTCACTGATGGTTGGGATTATCAAGGAAATGCTGATGAATTATTCAAGGAAACATATACTACATTCAGTGGCCTCACTATGAAAGGCAAGCATATAGTAGTGCAAGCAAATTAGTGCACTGTGAGGCAATTGGGAGTCATCGTCAACCCAATTTTCAGTATAGTCCACAAAGAGCTCACTGGAAATGTCTCGCATCAAATACGGCCTCTAAATGGAAACCACCATAGAAAACAGTTAACTCCTCAGAACGACGCACGAACGAACATCTCTGCCCTCTAAGCCTTTTAAACCCTCGCAAGCCCCTTGAAATTAGCCAGGCAATCCCCAACCTTCACCACTTCCCGAGTGAGCATGAACACTTTTAACTTGAAACCCATGCGAGAGAGAACATTCCCTCGCGAGTGGAGACAACAAGGTTAAGCACGCTGCTCTGCGCGCTCCCCGCCAGTTCGACGAAATGCCGCGCCAGGCAAACCCGCGAGCAGCGCATCAGAATCACAACAGCCAGACGATAGAGTTGAGGGATTCGCGGTAAGAGAGCTCACCAGGCGATTGGGGGGCAAAGCAGGAGGAGAAGTCCCTGGCATGATGCCGAGAGGATGCCGAGGAGGGGACGCCGTAGAGATGGAGCAGGAGGGCACCCTCAGCGCTTGATGCGCTCTCGAGACGAGGGCCCCAGAGAATGCCGGGGAGCCCGGAGGCCGCCGGGGACACGAGGACGCGACGCGCGCGCGCGGCGGCGGCCTGCATAGCGGCGGCTTCGCTCCGTGCGGCGGCCGGAGGGGGAGCGAAATCGAACTGGGGAAGTCTGCGAGGAGAAAGGGAAGCGCACAAAGTTGGGCTGCGTCGAGTTTGATCGGGTTCGTATCAAGCGTGTAATTTGGGCTCGCCTTAATGGGCCGTGAGTCCATGAACGCATCTCGTTGTTCGTTCTGGCCTGCTCGTCCATTGTCCTTCATTTTATTTTGCGGTGGAATTTAATTTTGTCTGTTCTCGACTGGCTGACTGCTGATGCCGATTTAATGCGAGAGAAAAATACTGCTGAATGGCTGTCTGACAAGCCAGCTGAATAGAACATCCATTTTTATGCTTTCTATTTTTCAGTTAATTTCAATGTTTTTATAAAAAGAAGAAAATCGTTTTTTATGAGGAACTGGTTCGCAAAAATATACACGCACACTCTGAAAATTACATGCCAAAAGATTAGTTGAGCACTTCTCCCGGATGAATGGATGATACAGTTGCAGCGGCGTGAATGGAAGGCAAGGTCGACGTGGACGGCCAGATTAAACCTAGAGGGAGAAGAGCTTCCTGAGATTCATGGGCGAGATGTACTTGCTGTCGCCGTCGACGATGTACTTGGCGAGCAGCACGTTGGCGGCCTCGCTGGGGTGGTACGGGTCCCAGAACACGTGCTTGTCCCGCGCGTCGCACATGCTCGTCGTCGGCCCGCACGGCACCAGGCCGTCGTACGACCCGCCGTTGCCGCAGCACGCCACGCTCGCCGTCTCAAACCCTGCAGCAGCAATAAGAACCAAGCAACGAAAAATTATTAACATCTCATCGTCGTCCTGAGCTCCGGCGGCGATAGACCTCGTCGACCGATTCCCATTGCGTGCTCACCGTAGTTGGGGTAGTTGGTGATGAGCTCCATGACGAGGTCGTAGACGTTGGCGAGGCAGAACCTGGCGCCGGGGAGGTTTCCGTTGAGCTCGATCAGCAGCTCCCGGAGCCGGGCGTTGTACTGCGCGGCGAGCTGGTTGGGCAGCTTCACGCACTCGTCGTCGGCCACCCGGTTGATCGTCTTCTGGTACGGGATGCAGCCCAGCGGGCCCGCGTTGGCCACCACGAACTTCCGGGCGTCCAGCGTGTACAGCCTCTGCAACAACAACAGGCAGGCACACCTGCGGCGTTCAGGATCGATCCGCCATTGCTGAGTGAGTGGTGTGGAGATCGATTGAAGCTGCAGCTCGCACCGTGAGCTGGTCCCGGAGGTGGAAGATGAGGTCGTTGATGAAGCTGTCGGGCGACTCGGAGAT
This sequence comes from Panicum virgatum, assembly GCF_016808335.1. NCBI lineage: Eukaryota > Viridiplantae > Streptophyta > Magnoliopsida > Poales > Poaceae > Panicum > Panicum virgatum. The sequence goes on from NC_053146.1 coordinate 68,399,578, forward strand.
CCGCGTGCCGGTGGAGAGGACCGGCATCAGGTAGTTGTTGAGGAAGTCGTTGGAGGCGACGGTGACGGAGAAGATGGCCTTCCTTCGCAGGAACTCCTTGGCCCTGTCCCTGCCCAGCAGCTCGTCCAGCTGCCTCCTCGTGATGTTGAAGTAGTCCACCTGGAGGTCCATGCCGATCCTGTTCACCTGATGATCATGCATGAACAGCGGCAGATGGATGATGATAATATAATTAATATGTTATCTTCAGTGTACTGTTCAGTCATCATCAACCTGATGACATGATTATTATTGATTGAATTCGGGGACGAACGACTCACGAAGATTTTGCCTGTCGCGTTCAGTATCCCGGCGCCCCCCGACGCGTAGTTGACGCCGTTCAGGATCGCGCCGCCGGTGGTGTTGGGGGCGAGGAATGGCGGCGAGTAGTCGGCCTGGCCCAGCATCTCGCCGATGATGTCGGCGATGGTCCTGCCGTTGGTGAAACGCCCGGTGGGCATGCCGCCGGACGCGGCGAAGTCGATGCCGTTGGGGCTCATGTTGGCCTTGGACAGCGACGGGATGTAGTTGTTGTTCCCGGCGTCCACCAGCGAGTCGCCGAAGATGAAGGACGCGCCGCTCCCGAACTCGTCCACCACCTCCGCTCTCGCCGCCGCCGCGCAGAGCACCGCCGCCGCCACGACGGCCATTGCCGCCGCCCAACCCATGCTTCGTTCTGCTTGCAGTCAGTCAGAGAAACCACTGGGCTGCGCAGCACAGCATCAACATAACTCACTCGATCGTTGCAGGCAAGGTAAGGGAAGCAGGGGCGATCGATTTGCGTGGTATATAGGTGGCCGACGATGGAAGTAGGTGGCTTATCAGCTGCAGCTCAAGATCTCCAAGGAACGAGAGAGAGAGAGAGAGAGAGAGAGAGAGAGAGAGAGAGAGAGAGAGAGAGAGAGAGAGGAGAGAGAGAGAGGAGAGAGAGAGAGAGAGAGAGAGAGAGAGAGAGAGAGAGAGAGAGAGAGAGAGATCGCCGGCCAGTGTTCTCCCCGATCGGTTTCCTTCCTTGCCGTGGCATCATGCTTGTTGATATGGGGAGGAGGGAGACTCGGGGAGCGAGCGGGTGCAGGTGTTTGGTTTGACGGTTGCGCTGCGAGCAGTGAACTAGATATGGTAGCTAAACGAACAGGGGTCCTATCGGTCATGTCACCTGGCCGGCCGTCGACGTCGCAGCTCCGACGTGTGACGGTTGTCCGGTCGCCGGTTCAGCAGGGTTGATGTGAGTTTGGCCTCCAGAATGGAAAGCTAGCTGGGCGCCTCTTGCTCTTGCTATTTTCTTTTCCGCAGTCGTCTCTGGTGGTTAGGTGGCGGTTAGTTTAGGTGGCCTGAAACAACCGAACAGGGGCTCGACCGGCAGGTGGTCTCTGTTTCCTTGTTTCCTTGGACAAGAGTCTGGCCGTTCTCTGATACTACGAGATAGATTTCATTTCAGGATTTGGTATCAGAAGAGACTCGGCTCTGGAAAAAGGAAATCGAAAGTGATTCTTGCTGCCTCGTGTCCTGCATATCTGCTGCGTATTCTTCTTGCTTGTTTGGTACTAACTCTGTACTCTCTGAAACTCTGATGAGTGCTCCAGGCACAATTCCTGAACTGCAACTGCAATGCTCGATTCTGAACTGCGACTGCAATGTTTGGTCCACGCTGTCCTAAATGTTGGAGACAGATCATCCAAACATTGGGTGTGTTTAGTTCCCACAAACTTTCCAAACTTTCCATCACATCCCCTATCACATCGAAACATTAAATATAGCAAATGACTCATGCATGGAGTACTAAATGTAGTTAAATAAAAAAACTAATTGCATAGTTTTGATGTACGTTGCGAGACGAATCTTTTGAGCCTAGTTAGATCATGGTAGGACAATATTTACCACAAACAAACGAAAAGTGCTACAGTGTGCTACAGTGACCGATGTGACTTTTTCTCCCACCTTTTCACCCCATCTAAACACAGCCATTGGCAGTTTTCTGAGACTTCTGGTGCACAACCCTGCTGAGTTTGGCATCCAAACATCACATCAACCCTGATGTCCTAAAAAATAAAAAGAAAGTAGTAGTAATGCTTTTATACCAGGGAGGAATATCATGGAGGGTGTAGTTATTTTACATGAGACTATCCATGAACTTTATAAAAAAACTTAACGGGGTCATATTCAAAGTAGACTTTGAGAAGGCCTATGATAAAGTTAAGTGGCATTTCATCCAACAGACGTTACGGATGAAAGGTTTTTCCCCCAAATGGTGTAGATGGATTGAAAACTTTATTTCAGGAGGAAGTGTTAGCATCAAAGTTAATGATGACATTGGACATTACTTCCAAACAAAGAAAGGGGTTCGGCAGGGGGACCCCTTGTCTCCTGTTTTGTTTAACATTGTAGCAGATATGCTTGCTTTGCTAATTAAAAGAGCAAAGAATGATGGATAGATAAAGGGGATTATACCACATCTTGTGGGAGATGGTTTGTCAATCCTACAATACGCGGATGACACCATTTTGTTTATGGACCATGACACTGAACAAGCAAAAAATTTAAAACTTTTGCTTAGTGTGTTTGAACAACTGTCAGGTCTGAAAATAAACTTCCACAAAAGTGAACTCTTTTGCTATGGAGAGGCAAAAGGATTGGAAGATCAATATGCAGAAATTTTCTGATGCAAGATTGGGGATTATCCTTTCCGTTACTTAGGAATTCCCATGCACCACAGAAAACTCCGTAATAGTGATTGGAAAGCGAAATATGTGTCTTATGGAGGCAGACTTGTTCTTATCAATTCAGTTCTAAGTAGTCTTCCCATGTTCATGATGTCTTTATTCGAATTACCGAAAGGCGTCCTCGAAAAGCTTGATTTTTATCGGTCCAGATTTTTTTTGGCAAGGCAATGCATCTAAGAAAAATTATCGTCTGGCTAGATGGGACCTCATATGTCGCTCGAAAGATCAAGGAGGGCTCAGTATAATTGATCTGGAGATCCTGAACAAATGCCTTTTTAGTAAATGGTTATTCAAACTGTTTAACGAAGATGGTATTTGGCAATCCCTGCTCAGAAAGAAGTGCTAAACCAACGGATTCTCATTTCTAGAAGGGTCTCCTCAATGTTAAGCATACTTTTCTCTCCTACACATCCTACAATATCAAAGATGGTTCCCAGATTAGCTTCTGGGAAGATGTTTGGAGAGGAAATCGTCCATTCAGTGAGCAGTTCCCAAATTTATATCATGTTGTGTTTAATAAGCATGATACTGTGGAACAAGTAGTGTCTACCAACCCTTTGAATCTCTCTTTTCGAAGAACGTTGGTAGGGGTTAAGCTAACTGAATATATTAATCTTGTGGCTTATTTAAGGGAATTTAACTTAGCGGACGAAAGGGACACTATTTCTTGGAAACTACATAATAATGGACAATTTTCAGTTCGTTCTATGTACCAAAAATTGATTAATCAACAGGTCCCATTCCGACATAAATATATCTGGAAGTTGAAAATCCCGCAAAAAATTAAGATCTTCCTTTGGTACCTCTTGAAGGGGGTGTTGTTGACAAAAGATAACTTAGCTAAAAAGAATTGAGATGGTAGTCACAAATGTTACTTTTGTAATTGCAACGAGACGATCCAACACATTTTCTTTGATTGTCATCATGCCAAAATTCTTTGGAGAGTATGCTCAAAAAAAATCTTTGGAGAGTGGTGGCAGTAGCCACAGGCTTACCTCCTCCTAGTTCAGTTGCGCATATGTCGTCTACCTGGTTGTTAGACATAGATGCTAAACATCGCAAACTTATTTTAGTGGGGGTTGCTGCCCTTTGTTAGGCAATTTGGTGCTGCAAGAATGACATTTGTTTTAATAATGTTAGATATACTTTTTTTCTGCGGGCTTTATTCAGAAGGGCATACTGGTTGCGGTTCTGGGCGCTCTTGCAACCGGCAGGAACACAGGAGTTACTTCGATCTGTGAGCAAAAATTTAGAGACGATGACGTTGGAGTTGTTTTCTAGATTTGGTTGGAAGTTTAATAATAGACTGGGTTCCTATTAGTCTTTTTTATTTGCTCCTTTGGTGTCAGTCAGTAGACTGACGTTTATATAATAAGATCAAAATACTGGCTGTGTGCGGTTGAAGAGGCCAGAACGTGGTTTCAATTATCTAAAAAGTAATGCTTTTACTGAAACTTTTGCCTTAAATAGTACTCATTCCGTTTCAAATTATAATTCATTCCAAAAAATTTGGAGAGTCAAAATTTTCAAGTTTGACCAAATTTATATAACAAGATAATAACATTTATAATACCAATTAAATACCATTAGATTCTTTGTTAGCTATATTTAATAGTATACCTATTTGATGTCATAAATCTTTGTGCTTCTCTCTATAATTTTGGTCAAAATTTGAAATGGTTTGACTTTCCAAGATTCTTGGAATGACTTATAATTTGGAACGGAGGAAGTAGTATTTGTCTAGTATCTGCCTTTTGCGTTGTGTAAGCTGCACTGTCTTAAGGGCTCAAAACTGTGGTTAATGAATCATCTGCTCAGTGATGAAGATTGCAACAGAACATTACTGGGACACTGCAGCCTGTTCATGTCAGATGTAAAAAAATGATCAACCTCCCCTCCCCCTGCTAAGTTAAGAAGGTATGCAAAATTGAAGTGCATTTGAAGCTTTGTGTTAGCTGATCGATACGCGCGCATGTATGCGCATCACGTACAAATAGGTACAGGTCGTATGTTATACATGAGGGAACGTATGAACAGAACAGATAGGACTTAGGAGGGCACTCTTCAGACTACAGGTCACCACGTTGGATGCCAGTATGCAACTACAACACATGGGCATGGGCTACACATACAAACACTGCTGGTGGTAACATGACAGCAACTGCTATCTCGACAAGGTTATGCTAATGCTCATGTCGCAGGATGCGGACATCTCCGTGCCCACGGGGCGCACGTTGAAGTACGCCGGCTGCTTCGGCTCCGGGAGGACCGTGCCCTCGCCGCTGCTCAGCATCTTGACGACCTCGTCCATGGCGGGGCGGTCCTCCGCGCTCTCCTGAACGCAGAGAAGGGCCACATGGACGTATTTCTCCATCGTGAAGTGGTATTCCTCGTTCCCTAATAAACAGCGATCCACCAGCTCCCGCCATTGCCCGGCTCTCCAGAGCAGCCAAGCCTAGAAGCAAAGCAAGTTAGATCGCAAAGAGGTAATTCTTCTGCTTTTTTTTTCTGATTAGCTTTTTAGTGTTCTATGAGCAAGCGAAATCATTTCCTACTAACATATCCGATGAGCTTGTACAATTTGCCATCGTATCTGTAGGAACCAGTGGTCATCGTCCCGCTGATGATCTCCAGGAGCAGGACGCCGAAGCTGAAGACGTCAGATTTGACAGAGCAAACTCCATCCGAGGCATACTCTGGAGCTATGTAGCCACTTGATCATGCCAAACAAAAATATTCAGTGGACCATACAAGTAAACTATAGTACAAAATTATAGTCAACTTGAAAATATCTGCAGACTGCAGTGGGATCGAGCTGCTTACTGTGTGCCTACAATTCTAGTGGTGTTTGACTCGGCCACGCTGGAGCTGAATATCCTAGCCATCCCAAAATCTGAAATTTTGGGGTTCATCTCGCCGTCCAAGAGAATGTTGCTGGCTTTGAGATCCCTGTGGACCACGCAGAGGCGTGAGTGTATGTGGAGGTAGAGAAGCCCCTGCGATATCCCATCGATTATATTCAGACGTTTAGGCCAGTCTAGTGACACTCCTTTTTTATTCTCTACAGAAGACACAGCTGCAGTTAGATTAAGAAAAATAAGAATAAAATTCACAGATTTTTATCATGTGAAAAATTGGTCTACACGGTGTTTTCAAAGGGGAAGATGATCTTTTGGAGTAGTTTTCAAGTGCAAGAATTTTTCAAGGAGAAAATTTTGTTATGGAGAAGTTTTCAAGGTAGTCTTGTTGGCATACCAAAGATGATGAGGTCTAGGCTTTTGTTTGGCATGTACTCGTAGACCAGAATCTTCTCGTGCTCCCCTTCAATACAGCAGCCCAGCAGCTTGACTAGATTCCTGTGCTGAAGCTTTGCAATGAGCTGGATCTCGTTCTTGAACTCTATCAAACCTTGTAAAGAACAGGGACCAAGTCTTTTTACTGCAATTTCAAGCCCATCAGGCAACATGCCCTGACAATGCCAAATATATTGTACTTAGTTAGAACAGTTCTTTTAGTTCGAAGATAGAGCCAGGACTTATATGATGTCTGAACGAACATCACTATGAATGACTTAAATACCTTATAGACAGAACCAAAACCACCTTGTCCAAGTTTGTTTTCAATGGAAAAACCATTCGTACCACCTTTCATCTGAGAAAAGTCGTAGAGCGAAAACCCTGAGTTGCCTTCTTCCATTCTCCATAGATTGATCACACTTTTCACAGCAAGAGACAACCTTCTTAGCTCCAACCGAGCAAGTTCTGATCACAGGTAAAAATTCTACAATTCATGTTCAGCCAAGAAGGGATTTTTTTGGAAGATTCTTTGTTAGTATGAGAGTGACATATATATGTACCTCTTTTCCTTCGTATTTTGATCCATCTATGGAGGAGAAAACTAGCAGCCAACACCAATACGGAGACAACCCCTATGGTCGCCCAGAGCCAAGATCTTCTCGCTGTGTAACGACAGTTAAAACAAACCAAGACATTAGAGTTATTACTAATTAATTGTGGAATGTGTTCATGTTGTAGTGAGATGGAGAGGATCCAAGCATAAAGGTCTGGGTTGCTGTAGTTAATTTTGAAAATTTGATCCCTAATTTACACAAAGTGATTCTGTTTTTTTTTAAAAGGCAGAGTTAAAACTCGTTTAAAAAAATACATAAGACAATTGTTTGAAAACAAAATTACACGGGATAAAAGTAGCTTTTGGCACTTACGGAATTGATTTCGTTACGAGAAACACTTTCAAATAATTGCAGTTTCAGTAATTTTGGCCTAATGAACAGTTAGATACTTTTTTTTTGGCTGAAGTATATATTTTAGCAACATCCGAAACAAGCACTTATTTTTGTGGTAAATCCGAAACAAGCACTTGGTGGGCAAGAAAGGGAGCAAGTACGTACGTTTGGGCTTGTGCAGGTCGACTGACAGGTTGGCTGTGTTGAAGAACGTGTCGTCCGTCTCGTAGCGCACCGTGCAGCGCGGCACCAAGATTCGGCCGCCATGTTGCCCACTGGGACGAAACGTCGCCGGGAACGCCGAGATGAGGCCGTCGAGGCACGCCCGGCACCGCTCCGGCGGCATGTCCACGGTGCACTGCACCAGGCCGTACAGCGTCAAGCGCTTCTCCTTGAACCACGACCGCCCCGTCGCGTACCTGTCCGGCCTCCCCGCGGCGATGCCGGCGATGGCGGTCACCAGCTCCTTGACGAGCCCGTCGAACCGCAGCGCGGCCTCGGGGGGCGTCACGAAGTTGGTGTTGTTCCCCGCCCACCGCGGCTCGTCGCCGTCGTCGCCGGAGAGGAAGTCGACGCCGGCGAGCCGCAGCTGGTACCGGTCGTAGAAGAGCGTCACGTCCCTGGCCTGCCGGCCGCAGCCGAAGGTGCTCTCGGAGTCGTTGACGGCGCTGCGCAGGGCGTCGCCGAGCCCCCGGGCGCAGGCGTCGCCCGTGAAGTCCCCGCGGCAGAGCGCGACGCCGTAGGCGGCGTCGGGCGGCGCGCCGACCGCGGCGACGGCCGAGCCGTTGGCCCTCGCGCCCGCGACGAGGGTGGCGGCCAGCGCGTTGAGGTTGGACCTGTAGGCGTCTCTGCTCGCGTTGGCCGCCGCAGGCACGCCGCCGCACTTGTAGGCCTGGATGGTGTCCTCCGCGCCGGCCGGCGGCAGCGGCAACAGTGTCGCCGCGAAGGTGACCAGGGCGACGGCGAGGAGGAGGAAGTGGTGGACGGCGGAAACCGACATGCTGCTGCTTCACGTATGTTGATTGATTGAAGACGTACGTCTACTATGTCTAGCTAGCAGCTTAAGGTGGCATGGAGGTGATCGATGGAGCTCTTATAAGCAGTACGTTTGCTTGCTGGTGGGCTTTTGGCTGCTGCCGCCACTTGATCATCGTCGCCGGAGTGATCCAGCATCAGCGACGACGACCTTGTTGGTACAGTTGACCAAGATGATAATTTTGTGGAAGAAGCGCTGGTTCGGTTGCTTATACTTTTATAACGAGAATAATGTACGTACGTAATCATAGATACAGTATGTATAGCTGTCACGCGCGGACTGAAGATTGAAAATACTGTGGCTGGTTGATAAGATCATGCGACGATGGTGAAGCCAAGGCGTTGTTGCACGCAAGCACGCCATTGCTATCAAGATGAGCACGCCGTTGGCTTCTCGCCACAAGTCTGATTATAAACTGAGCGCGGTATTTGACTTTGCTTCAATGGTCTCAGTCCGAATCGTCACTGATGTGGAATATTAATTTGAAGGAAACATGGCCGCCGCCGGCAGCAGCTGTCGCCGACGAAGTAGTGGTAGCTTGGAGCTTGTTAGAATCTGTCGCGGCTCTGAATCTGATGAGGTCTGATAGCTGCAAGAAATTGCGCGGCAAGTTGGAGATCGATTTCGCCGTCGATACAACAATACAGCCGGAGCCGATCGCTGCTTGTAATTGGATCGTCACAAATCTGTACGTACTGAAACAATGTCCCGAGACCCGACCGACAGACCCGCTCTAGTCTAGTCCAGCGATCCGTAGACAGCCGAAGCAGCACTGATCGAGAGGAGCACGCTATTGACCTGACTTGAAGTACGCTACTCCAATTGGGATCGTGGGTTTCTCTATTTTTTTCTCTAAACAACTCCAGTTGGGTGGAGGTTAATTTCTCGGCAGCAACAGCAACGAAGAATAATCAAGGACGCCACTGGCCCTGTCATCCTTCATCGACCAGGAAGTTGTTACTGGTGGATATATACATAGAGGCTGGAGCTGCAAGAGCTAGGATTATCTTGGACTAATCGACAATTTGACAAGATCCATGAACTGCTGCCAACAAGGCAACAACACCACAGTCACCGAGGAGGAAGAAATGGAGGCGCCAGCAACGCCCCTTGGATTCTCCGTGGGCTTTGCTACAGAGTTGGCACGGAGGCCTAGCTTGCCTTTTGCAGCCCAATGGGCTCCTGGTATTTGGGCTGCTGACCAAAAGCCGCGCATTGAATTCTTTTTTAGAGAAGAGGATAGTTCCCGCTTTATTTCAGAGAAACAAAGCCCAAGGTTACGGTTCAACACAGAGTACAGCAGAGTTCACAAATACTGAGCTAAGAGCTACGAACAGAAATATGAAAAGCCCAACGTCAAAGGCTTAGAACAAAGCAGATGATCGACTTGGCGGTGACTGTCATCCGGTGCCTCTTCCAGCGTTGTCGGCGTATTTGCATCACTTCAGGCCTCCCGCCCAGTTGAGGGCTTGAGGCTGCTGAACCTGATTGTGGCACCGTCTGGGAGCTTGAGGGTGTTGCATCGGACCAACCCAGGCGAAGCCGCGCATTGAACTGCTCGGAGGGAGACCAAGAGAGAGGATTAGGAATTGGAGAGACGGAGAGAACGAGGCAAGAGGAGAGAGAGAGAGTTGCGGCTGCTTCGGTTTTCTCGCAGCTCCTTATAATACATGCACCATTGTTGCAGAGCAAGTCGATCCAAGACACGGCATCAACACCCAACACCCGTGAAGTGAAGCACACACAAATCGACATGGCTGACCTTCCACTACTCTACCTACTCGTGATTCCTCTGCTCCTCGCCATCCCACTCCTCTACCTCCGCCGCCGGTTGACGCGCGGCCATGGCAGCAGCGCGCTGCTACGTCTCCCTCCGTCGTGTTGAATAATTCTTGTGCTTATCTAGTGGTGTAGCTGTTGGTTAGTTGCTGCATGGCCGGTTTTCAGGCTGCGCACGTTCTTGAGCTTTGACTCGCGCTGTGTTCGCGAGGGAGCGCGTCGTGCGGCACGAACTAGGGCGTCTGGGATGGCATTCGCTCCGTGATGGACGTGCCGCGCATGTCGGAGGCCACGGCCTCGAGTCAGTTGTAGCCCTTTCTTTATATGCAATACAAAGAGTCAAGAAAACGCTGCCACATTGCAGCACAACGAGACCCGCGTTCATCCACTTCCAGTTCGCGTGAGTTGTGTGCGTGGGTTCTTGAGTTCGCCGGCGTCGCGGGTTGCGACGTCTCTCCGGCGATCTCTGACAAGTGGCATCAGAGCCGGTTGCGGGCCGGGGATCGATCGCGGCGAGGTTTCGTCGTTGGAATCGTCACCGCGCGATCGAGTGGGCGATGACGGGCACTCCGCCGTCGTCGCCGAAGGGAGGCGAGAAGAAGTCCGGACGATTCGAGAGTCCGGGAGCGAGCGGCGCCAAGGGCGGCGAAGTCGTGATTCAGCGGGTTGTTCGAGAGGTGCGCGGCGGGACTAGCTACCCCGTCCTCACCAAGACGAACTACACCGACTGGGCGCGGCTGATGAAGGTGAAGCTCAGGGCACGCCACCTCTGGCGGGCGATCGAGGTCGGCGATGCTGATCCGGACGACGACATCGAGGCGCTTGACGCGCTCTGCAGCGCCGTGCCCCCAGAGTTGGCGACGACAATCACCGACAAGGACACGGCGAAGGAGGCGTGGGACACCATCAAGACGTTGCGCGTCGGCGACGACCGTGTGAGGAAGAATACCGCGCAGCAACTGCTGCATGAGTTCGAACTCGCCACGTTCAAGGATGGTGAGTCGGTGGAGGACTATGCGCTTCGTCTGACCGGTATGCAGGCTTCCCTCGCGACTCTCGGCGAGGTGTTGTTGGAGAGGAAGATCGTGGAGAAGATGCTGCGAAGTGTACCGCCGCGGTTCAAGCAGATCGTGGTCGCGATCCGCACGCTCCTCGACACATCCACGCTCTCAGTGGTGGACCTGACCGGGCGACTCAAGGCAGCGGAGGAGTCGTTCGAGGGACCGCCGTCTTCGCTGCTCCACGACGGCAAGCTGTACCTCACAGAGGAGTGGAACGCGCGTCGGAAGCAGCGGGAGGCCGAGCACCACTCCAGCGGGGGCGCGAGCGGGAGCTCTGCGCGCCGGGGAGGCAGGCGTGGACGCGGAAGAGGCCGAGGCGGCGATTCCGGATCGTCTTCGTCTACCGGGCCGGGCAACTCTGTGGGCAAGGTGGGCAAGGATCAATGTCGCCGGTGTGGCAAAACCGGCCATTGGGCCCGGGACTGTCCACTGAAGCCCAAAAGGGAGGCGGCCCACGTCGTCCAGGATGAGGAGGAGGCCTCGTTGCTTCTGGTGAGGTCAACGCCGCTTCTTCCCCTCTCCGCTGCAGCTCCGTCTCCGCCGCCTCCGGTGGTCGATGGCACAACGTCGGCGCCGGCTGATCTCATGGGCGGGAGGCCCGAGGAGGAACCCGAAGCGGCGACCACGGCGACTCTCCTGGTTGCGACATCGGCATCACCAGGAGGGGCACGCCCAGATCCACTTCGGGCGGCGGCCGCGACATCCGGTGCGGGGACGGCGAGGATGGCCGCGGGATCCGGCTCCCAGGTGCGGCTCGTCGAGCACAAGGTTCTCGTGCACCTTAGCGAGGAGGAGAAGAACCGCGACACAACGTCGTGGGTGCTCGACACCGGAGCGACGAATCACATGTCGGACGCTCGGATGGCGTTCGCGGAGTTGGACACGGCGGTGCGCGGGTCTGTGAGCTTCGGCGACGGCTCGGTAGCGAACATTGAAGGCTGCGGGACAGTGCTGTTCAACTGCAAGAACGGGGAGCACCGCTCGTTCGTCGGCGTCTACTACATTCCCCGCCTCACGTCGAACATCATCAGCATCGGGCAGCTGGACGAGGCGGGGTACAAGATCAACATCGACGACGGCGTCCTGAGGATCCGCGAGCAGAGCCGGAGGCTACTGGCGCGGGTGGCACGCAGGGCGGACCGGCTGTACGTGCTCGACCTCGACATTGCACGGCCGGTGTGCCTCGCGGCCCGCGGCAAGGAGGAGGCTTGGCGCTGGCACGCACGGATGGGCCATGTCAACATGAACGCGCTACGGAAGCTGGCACGGGAGGAGATGGTGCGCGGCCTGCCACCGATCGAGCAGGTGGACCAGCTGTGCGATGCTTGTCTCGCCGGCAAGCAGCGGCGGAACTCGTTCCCGGCGGTGGCACAGTACCGGGCCGAGCGCACACTGGAGATCGTGCACGGTGACCTATGCGGGCCCATCACGCCGGCGACACCGAGCGGCGGCAGGTACTTCCTGCTGCTGGTGGACGACAAGAGCCGGTTCATGTGGCTGTCGGTGATGTCGACGAAGGATCAGGTGGCCGCGGCGATCAAGGCGTTCCAGGAACGTACAGAGGCGGAGTCTGGCCTGAAGCTGGGGGTACTCCGGACTGATCGGGGTGGGGAATTCACCTCGGTTGAGTTCGCGGAGTATTGTGCGGCTGAAGGGATGCGACGACAGCTCACTGCCCCCTACAGCCCACAGCAAAATGGCGTCGTCGAGCGGCGAAACGGCACGGTGGTGGCGACGGCCAGGAGCATGCTCAAGGCGAAGGGGCTGCCGGGCTGGTTTTGGGGTGAGGCGGTGAACACCGCGGTCTACATCCTAAACCGGTGCCCGACCAAGAGTGTGACGAGGATGACGCCGTTCGAAGCTTGGTACGGGAAGAAGCCGGCGGTTCATCACCTGAAGACGTTCGGCTGCATTGTCTATGTGCGGAACACGACTCCACACCTCAAGAAACTGGAGGATCGTGGGCACAAGATGATCTTCGTCGGCTACGAGCGGGGAACCAAGGCGTACAGGGCCTATGATCCTATCGCGCGTCGCGTCCACATCACCAGGGACGTGATCTTCGACGAGGAGGCGCAGTGGGACTGGTCCCATGGCGAGGAAGGTGGCACGGCGGCCGGGAACGTCGACGACACCTTCACTGTCGAGTTCACCATCAGGTACGCACCTGGTGATCCGGAGGAGATGCAGGGTGAGGAAGCTGCGACGCCGGGTACGCCCCCTGCTGCGACATCGGCCTGGCAGGGTGGACCGAGCGCGTCGCCGCCAGGAACGCCCCCTGCTGCGACATCAACACCTTCGGCCACGACATCGCCTGTCCACTTCGTGACGCCTCCACTTCTCCAAGGCGATGAACTGGACGCCGACCACGACGACGATGCGCCGCTGCGGTTCCGTGCGGTGGATGACGTCGTGGGGCCGGGATCACCGCCAGGCTATGCCGTTCGTGATCTTGGCGATGGCAGATTGCTGGCGGTGAGCGCGGAGGAGCCTGCGTCCTTGGCGCAGGCACAGAAGGAGGCGTGCTGGCGCCGAGCGATGGAGGAGGAGCTCCGGTCGATCGAGGAGAACCGCACGTGGACACTCACAGAGCTGCCGCAAGGCCGGCGTGCCATTGGGCTCAAGTGGGTATTCAAGGTGAAGAGGGACGAGTACGGCGCGGTGGTGAGGCACAAGGCGCGGCTCGTCGTGAAGGGGTACGCACAGCGCCACGGCATCGACTATGATGAAGTCTTTGCACCGGTGGCGCGCATGGAGGCAGTGCGGCTGCTCCTGGCCCTTGCTGCTCATGAGGGCTGGGAAGTTCACCATATGGACGTCAAGACAGCGTTCTTGAACAGCGACCTGCAAGAAGAAGTGTTCGTGGAACAGGCGCTGGGGTTTGCCCAAGCAGGGCAAGAACACAAGGTATACCGACTGCACAAAGCTTTATATGGTTTGCATCAAGCTCCTCGTGCCTGGAATCAAAAGCTAGATGATAAGCTGGGTGTTCTTGGGTTCAAGAAAAGTCTATCTGAACATGCAATTTACTGTCGGGGTGCTGGGTCTGAGAGGCTGGTAGTGGGGGTCTATGTGGATGATTTGATTATCACAGGGGCCAGCTGCAACAGCATCAAGAAGTTCAAGGCACAAATGACAGAAATTTTCAAGATGAGTGATCTGGGATCACTCACTTATTATCTGGGCATTGAGGTGAAGCAAGGAGTGGAGGGAATCACTCTGTGTCAAGGAAGCTATGCAAGTAAAATTCTTGAGAAGGCTGGCATGTTGGAGTGCAATGCTTGTGATGTTCCTATGCAAGCAAAGCTGAAGTTGAGCAGGGACAGTGATAGCCCTCGAGTTGATGCTACAGAGTATAGGAGCTTGGTGGGAAGTTTGAGGTATTTGGTGAACACTCGACCTGATTTGGCTTTCTCAGTCGGGTATGTGAGTAGGTTCATGGAGGAGCCTCACGAAGATCATCTAGCAGCAGTAAAACACATTCTGAGATATATTGCTGGGACTAGAGATTGGGGGCTCAAGTATGCAAGGAAGAAGGGAGATCAACCTGTGCTCCTGGGCTATAGTGATAGTGATCTAGCAGGAGATGTTGATAGTAGAAAGAGCACCTCTGGAGTGATTTTCTTCCTTGGCGAGAGTCCCATTAGTTGGTAGTCAGCAAAACAAAAGGTTGTAGCACTGTCAAGTTGTGAAGCTGAGTATATTGCTGCTGCAACAGCTGCCTGTCAGGGAGTATGGTTAGCACGGCTGTTGTCTGAAATCTTGGATTCAGTGATGAACAAGCCGGTGCTCAGGGTGGACAATAAGTCCACAATCTCTCTTGTGAAGAATCCTGTGCATCATGACCGGAGTAAACATATAGACACAAGATTTCATCTAATCCGGGAGTATGCACAGAATGGGCAGATCGAAGTGAGCTTCATCAGGACTGATGAGCAGCTGGGTGATGTCTTGACAAAGCCTCTCTGCAAGAACAAGTTTCTGGAGCTTTGCACCAAGATCGGCCTACATATCTGTAAGTAGAGTTGGAGCACAAGACTTAGGAGGAGATTTGTTGAATAATTCTTGTGCTTATCTAGTGGTGTAGCTGTTGGTTAGTTGCTGCATGGCCGGTTTTCAGGCTGCGCACGTTCTTGAGCTTTGACTCGTGCTGTGTTCGCGAGGGAGCGCGTCGTGCGGCACGAACTAGGGCGTCTGGGATGGCATTCGCTCCGTGATGGACGTGCCGCGCATGTCGGAGGCCACGGCCTCGAGTCAGTTGTAGCCCTTTCTTTATATGCAATACAAAGAGTCAAGAAAACGCTGCCACATTGCAGCACAACGAGACCCGCGTTCATCCACTTCCAGTTCGCGTGAGTTGTGTGCGTGGGTTCTTGAGTTCGCCGGCGTCGCGGGTTGCGACGTCTCTCCGGCGATCTCTGACACGTCGCCGTGGGCGCTCCCGGTCATCGGCCACATCCACCACCTCGCCGGCGGCGTGCTCCCGCACCACGCGATGCGCGACCTCGCGCGGCGCCTCGGCCCGCTCATGCTGCTCCGCCTCGGCGAGCTCCCGGTCGTCGTCGCCTCGTCGGCCGACGCGGCGCGCGAGATCATGCGGGCCAACGACCTCGCCTTCTCGACGCGGCCCATGAGCCCCACGGGCAAGATCCTGCTCGGCGAGGGCAGCTACGGCCTCGTCTTCGCGCCCTACGGAGACGGGTGGCGGCAGCTCCGCAGGATCTGCAGCATGGAGCTCTTCAGCGCGCGCCGGGTCCGGTCCTTCCGCGCCGTGCGCGAGGAGGAGGTCCGCCGCCTCCTCCGGTCCGTGGCGTCGTCGTCGGCCTCCTCGCCGGTGAACCTGAGCGAGATGGTGTCGGCGTACGTGGCCGACGCGTCGGTGCGCGTCATCATCGGCAGCAGGTTCAGGGACAGGGAGACGTTCCTGCGGCTGCTGGAGCGGCGGCTCAAGAACGTGCCCGCGCAGAGCCTGCCGGATCTCTTCCCGTCCTCGCGACTGGCGATGCTGCTCAGCCCGACGCCGCGCCGGATGCGGAGCCAGCGGGAGGAGATGATGGCGTTCGTCGGCACCATCATCCATGACCACCAGGAGAACAGAGCCGCCAGCGTTGAGGAGGAGGACTTGCTGGACGTGCTGCTGAGGATACAGAGGGAGGACGAGCTGGATCCACCCCTCACCACCGAGAACATCAAGGCCGTCATCATCGTAAAGTTCGCTAGCTCCATCTCATTAGATAATCGTGCTGATCATATTTTAATTTGCATGCGTTTCTTTCTAAACTACTATACTACAGGATATCTTTGGTGGGAGCAGCGAGACGTCGGCGACGACGCTCCAGTGGATCATGGCGGAGCTCATGAGGAACCCGAGAGTGATGCGCAAGGCGCAGGACGAGGTCCGGCGCGTCCTCGCCGGGCAGGAGACGGTCACGGAGGACAGCATCGGCGAGCTACGGTACCTGCCACTCGTCATCAAGGAGTCGCTCCGGCTGCACCCGCCGGCGCCGCTGCTGATTCCGCGGGAGTGCCGGAGCCCGTGCCGGGTCCTCGGGTTCGACGTGCCGGCGGGAGCGATGGTGCTCGTCAACGCGTGGGCGATCGGCCGGGACCCGAAGCACTGGGACACGCCGGAGGAGTTCGTGCCCGAGAGGTTCCAGGACAGCGGCGTCGACTTCAAGGGGGCGGACTTTGAGTTCATCCCGTTCGGCGCGGGGCGGCGGATGTGCCCGGGCATAGGTTTTGGGCTGGTCAACATGGAGCTCGCGCTCGCTTGCCTTCTCTACTACTTCGACTGGGAGTTGCCGGACGAGATGAAGCCGGGCGACCTGGACATGACGGAGAGGCAGGGGATCACGACCCGCCGGCGCTCCGACCTCTTGCTTGTCCCAACGGTCCGCGTGCCGCTGTAATAAGGGAAGCGAAATTTGTACTGTGTTTCTTTTCTTTTGAGGCAGGAGATTTGTAGTATGTCTAGCGCTCACCCATGTGAGCATGTGATGTCCACCTGAATTTACCTCATCATCAATCAATCAAAGACCTTTTTTTTTGCCTATCTATAACCCGGGTGATTTTCCTTTTAGACATCACACACTTTTTTGCCAACCAA
This sequence comes from Panicum virgatum, assembly GCF_016808335.1. Classification (NCBI taxonomy): domain Eukaryota; kingdom Viridiplantae; phylum Streptophyta; class Magnoliopsida; order Poales; family Poaceae; genus Panicum; species Panicum virgatum. Next base: position 68,416,562 of record NC_053146.1, read on the forward strand.
TGACATAGCGACACATCAACAGTAAAACATAAAAGATAAAACTGAGTGATACAACAATTTTTTCCAACCAGAAAATCAAATAACCTAAACACAAAAATAATCGAGTGCGCAGAAACCAGAAAATCACTCGGAAAACGTCCATGCCATGTCTTTTTACTGCACGTAACTCGGCTTCGTCTCTTGCCTAACTCTGCTCTCCTCTGTCAGGACGTGAAAACAAATAGAGGTAGGAAAGTTACTGGTGAAGAAAGAAAATAAATCACGTGGGAAATCGCCACTGCGACTTTTTTTTTCATTAGAGGAGGCAAACAAAGGGCCCCCTCAGTGCCAGTACGTGGTATCGAATACCGGTCGCCAGCCCCAGCGACCGGGGGCTGGCTCCAGGAGCCACTCCAAGAGCGACGAGCACCTGTGGAGGAACAGGGCCGGCTCTATAATTTCAAGAATCTTTGCACGAGTAAGAGGACAAGGATCTATTGAACTAAATTTTAGTGCTCAAAATTACAGTTGCAATATATGTATAGCTCCTAAAACATAACAATAGTGTAACAAAAGTTAAAAATAATAATTATGATTACCTCAAATAATTACTGTGACCATGTGCATGTCTGTTGTTCGTCGTCCTTGCTGTTGGCGGTCACTGAGTAAGGAGTGAATCAAATCGGTGTTAGCATCTCCTCTCCTCATGCAGAACTCAAACTAGTGCGAGCGCGTGATCAGGATGCTAGGGTCGTGTCGGCGGCAGAAAACGAGAACAAAACTTTGAAGCGTGTCTGCGCTCCGCCGATGGTCAGGTTCCAAGTTGGAAGACTTCCCTACGGCTATACGTTATGGTTAGAAGTGGTAAAAAGCCTCAAATATTAATTTAGATAATTTAAGGACCGGGTCCTAAAAGAAACTGCTCCTATCTTATTTAATTTTGAAATAAAAATATATAAAGATCAAGTTGGATTGTGAGCACTAGGGCCATGATCCGTTACCATCTATAATCATAAGCTGGTTTATGATGATTATTATGCCAAATAGAAAATTCTATATATTAATTACCTATATGATCTTGTACCCCTAGCTCCATGGCCCCCGACGGTCCCACGGGCTGCCCCTCCCCTAGAGCCGGCCTGTAGAGGAAGAAGAAAAAAAAAAACAACAGTCAAAGAAGGTATTGACCAGTCAGCTTGCTCTTTATTTTTATTTTTTTAGCACTACTAGTCTATCAACCCGTGCTCCCGCACGGACTAATTAGAGTTATTTTAAAAATAAATCATACAACTCATAACTATAATTATATATCTCGCGCACTCCCATATATTGGATATTCTAACACATACTACAAAATATATATTCATCATAATATAGTTGAAATAGATTTTATTTTGCACCACATCTCCATGTGTGTTTGACATATATATTTAATTAAACTATTTATTTATGTATTAGTGTTCTTATCTCTTTCATCGTACATGAATACACAGTGACACTTATTATGGGTAGTAGTTTTATATACATAATAATACAATAATGATAGAAATATTAATTTAGAATTTTATATTGATATACTTTAATATTTTATTATAATTATATAATTTAGACTCAGATTTAGGGGTTACTTTAAATTTTAATAATAACATAGTTTTATATATATATAAATTAGGGGTTTTTTGTATTATTTTTTTAATGGCATAGCTGGGTAATTTACACGAAGATTAGGAGTTACTTTATGTTTTTTAATAATGGCAGAGGTGGGTCATTTAGATACATGTTTAGGGGTTACTTTAGTCTATTTTTATAATGACAGAGGTGAGTAATTTATTAAAAAAGATAACAGATTCAATGACTATTATGATTGGAGTAGTCAGATGGATGGCCAGATGTTTCTGATTTTCGTGGGAATTTCTAGGACTTCTCTATGTTTTTTAGAGTATCTACCTATGATCCTAGGTGGCTTCACGTGGAGGCTTCAAATAAGCCTGAATATACAGTGACACTTATCATGGGTAGTATTTTTGTCGGGTACCATGATTAGGGGCACTTACGTGGAGGTAGGGTTTTTTTATTTTTTTATTTTTATTTTTTTGATTTAACAAAAAAAATTACCGACCAAAATTTTACTCAAATTTTTTTCCTTTTTTGATTTTTGATGCAAATTTTTTTATTCTAAGTTTTTTTTTCGGATGCAAATTTTTTTGTCTCTCAAATTTTTGTTTCTAATTTTTTCTCGTCAAAAAATTTTCTCTCTCCAAAATTTCTTTTAGAAACTTTTTTCTAAAATCGGAAAACAACAAAAAAATTACTAAAAATGGAAGAAAAAAACGGTCGGGAGATCGACCGTAGGGAGCCCCTCCCTACGGTCAACCGTAAATTAGCGATACCCAAAAAAAACTTGGGTGAGGACAGGACAGTCCCTGGATTTCTGCCGCGTGGAAGCCTGTGCAGATGAACGCTCGCGGAGAAAAGGCCGCTTGGCTCGTTCCGTGCTGGGCGCTCAGCTCTCAATTCTTCTTGTCCATCGAGAGTCGCTGCATCTCATCGGCGCGCGCCTACGCCGCCGCCTGCCGGGTGCCGGCCTGGTGATCTTGTGATCTTTATCTATGCCCGGACTGGCCATGTCATGTGCATAGTCACATTGTGTCGGTGTCACGGTGTGATGAATTGATTAAACTTCTTTTTGTCTCTGGCTTCGTTCAAACCAAAAGAAAAAACGAATACTTGGTGACTGACTGATGTCAGCACTCAGCACCATGAGCAACTGACATGAAAATCCAGCACGGTGTTTGCACGGACTTTGTATTCCGAACGAGCGCATACAGCCCAGTTTGTTTCAGCCCGGAGTTTGTGACTGGTGAGCCCAGCTCTTGCGTTTTTTTCTTTTTTTTTGGAACAGTGGTTCTAGAGTTTATTTGACTTTAGCTTACTCCTGGGCGAGTTACCCCACTACTATTTCACTCTGGTTTTCGCCCTATGTAGCATGGAGTATAACCCACGGCAAATGTATGCTTATGAAAAAAAAGGTAACTGAAGAATTAAGAACAATCTGAGTTTGTGCTGAATAAGATAATATTGGATGATGTACAAACAATTCATTCAGGACTTCCAGGCCCAAACAATTACTACAGAGTAGGAGGTTGATTTACAAAAAATCCATCTATCAAGTACATTGCATAGATACACGCCCATGTATATCGGGCGGGCACAGTTCCTGAGGCTGCGGCGGCGCTGCTGCTGCTGCTGACATGCCCATGTTTCCAGAGCACCTCCACCTGGCCACCCCGACGCACGCATGGATGCCATGCACGGCCCTGAAGACGACATGGAAAGTAACATGAGACAGGAACGCTAAAACGTAGCTAGATCGATGGCACGCATGCACCGCCGCGGCTCTCGTGCGGCAGGCAGTTACCACGGCGTTTTTCTTACCTGGCTTTTCTATCTCATCAGAGCACCATGTCCTTGATGAGATCGAAATGCGGGTAGCCGCCGTCCTCCGACGCGCGGCGGCTGTCCTGGACGGCGAGATCCTTGACTGCGTTGTCGTCGTCCGGCGAGGCCGCCGGCGGCGGCACTGCAGGCGCCGCCGCTGCGGCTGCTGACGACGACGATTCGCCAGCTGCAGCGGCGCCGCCGTAGAGGCGGACCTTGCCGGGCATGGCCTGCATGGCGAGGTCGATCCGGCGCGCGAAGGAGAGGGGCGCGGCAGGGGACGGCGGGAGGCCGTGGAGCGGCACGGGGTCGTTCTCACCCCTGAGCTCGGCGGGGAAGTGCGCGAAGAAGCAGACCCGGCGCGGGCAGCGCAGGCCGGCCTCGCACATGACGGTGCGGAACCGCGCCGGGTGCAGCCAGAGCTCGAAGACGCCGTGCGCGTACCGGCAGCGGAGGCCGCGCACGCAGGACGGCGCCGCCCCCGTCCGCGCCAGGTTCTGCTGCTGCTGCGACTCGCGGAACGCCGGGCAGCTGACGGCGAGGTAGGAGAAGCTGCGCGGGTCGCGGCGGCGGGCGCGCTCCCCCTTGTGGGCGTACGGGCACGCCGTCCAGTCGTGGTTGCCCGCCTGCGGGCACCGCTGCACCTTGTACACGTACACCCAGAACGCGTCCGCCATGGCCGCCCACAGCCGGTGCCCGCGGTGCGCCCACGCGTACCACGTCGTGGGGTCGCTCGGGTCCGCGCCGCCGCTGCACGCCGCCCACCCTCGGCACCTATCCGCAGACATATCCATCTATCTCAACAATTCCGTATGCTCACCCACGTACACTAGCTATATATATATAATCTACCGACTTGTACACTAGTACATACGATGATCTGTCACCGGATTAGCTAGCTAGGTTAGCACGGAGATCTAGGAAGAGATAGATCAGCAGGAAGCCGTGCGTGGTGTTTTTGTGCTTCGAGTGATGGCTACTTGCTGGCTTATCTACTGTGGCTCTTCTTCTTGCATTGCAATGGTTTTGAGACCTATAGCTACGGTTTTATTTTTTACTTTCTACCACGATATATATATATATATGCGGTAGGTGATTTGTTTGTGTACATGAAAATCTATATGCCCCGATGCCTGTATTTATAGGGGATCAGACGTAGTACTTTGGGGCTGTACCCATGTAGCTTTAAGATGCTGTAGACTTTATTTTAGGTGTTGGATATATCTCAGATGACATGTACATACATCTACATTCTGGACCCTTCTCCCGGCAGATTTGCTTTTTGTAAGAGACTATATGTATTTCCATGTCACCAGTGGTGGGTAAAGGGTGGCCACGTAGGAGACATTTGTCCCATGCCATTGTACGATAGGGATCGGATCAACCATGAGGGATTGTGTGTGTGTACTGCGTGGCAATTGTGCTGGCTGAGTTCGCCTATAATTAAAGCAACCAAATGAGCTCTAATGAATATACACAATACAAGTCTCACACTGATGAATATTACACCAATGCACAACTTACCCATATGAGCACCTCCGTATATCTTGAGATTGACCAAGTCACCACATTATTCTGACATGTGAAAAAAATAATAGATACGAATGAGACCTCCACCAATCAACCCTTTTCATTATAATGAAATATACCATTGGGAATAATAAAATGTCAAGAAATATGGGAATACATACACTGGAAAAAAAGATAGATCTAGCATGGAAGGCTGATTACAAAATAGATGCATCAATGGATAAAACTTACTTCAAGGACATGACATAGGGAGGAATAAAAATGTGGAGTGAGATTGACCACCAGGCCGGAAGTTAGAACCTTGAATGAAAATAATAGATCTTAACTGTGATCACATCACAACGACATCGAGTGAGCGATGGTGCTATAAGCATGAGAGTGGGAGATAGTACATACCTGAGAGAGCTCGAAGAGCGTTATGGCGACCTTCATTTCGAAGCATTGTGGTATCGACGTTTTGTGATTGATACCACCTATGCATACAAGAGCGATTCATGGAAGGGAGCGGTTGGGCTGCGCGCTATTTATAGCCGCGGGCTAGTGGCAAGATGTCTATGCCACCATCACATTGACGTGTGTATGCGTGTCGCTATCGATAATGTAGTTTGCGTGTTACATAATTTGCACGACTGGTGACAACTGTATTATAGAGAGCACACTAATAATGCAATAAACTATAGAAGTACAATAAATCATGGCAATCCTACGACAGAAATAATTACTTGCACCTCTTGGTGATTCCTTTTTTCGATCAAGTGTTTTGTCCTAGCAACTATCGTTGTGCTGTCATACCATAAAAAGTTTATCCATTTGTGATACGGGCTTAAATATTCGTATATTCAGCCAAGTTAATATTTAAATAGAGAAACTCCATTTTACTCCCCTCGTCCATTCACTTTGTCCACTTAACCCCTTAGCAAAATTTAGACTTAACTTACTCCCCCTTACATAGGGCATCATCATATCATATTATAAGTTACATTGCAAAATTTGAAGTTAAAATTCCACTTGTACATAGAAAAATAAAAAGACAAATCTCAGTAGGGGGTAGATTGGACCAATAGAAATAGTGTATAGTGTAGGGAAGTAATTAAATTGAGCCTCAATTTTGTTCAAGGAGTTTAAGTGGACAAAGCGAATTGTTGAAGGGAATAATATAAAATGGTCTTTTTCCTATTTAAATTGACTATTCTATACTTATCCTCTCCAAGTTATACTATAAATTTAACATTGCTATTTTCACATCAAATCGATTGTGAGTTGTTAGGATATGAAATGGACCCAATAACTTTTATAAATAATGTTAACATTTTTATTTTCACATCAAATCGACAGTGAGTTGTTATTAAGATATGAGATGGACCCAATAACTTTAATTAAATTAATTTTACTGATCCTAGTTCCATGCATATAATAACAGCATTGCCACGCATGGAAATAAAAATGAAGTATCAAATGGCCGTGTTTGGTTAGGATTCCATGGAATTAAGATATGAGATGGACCCAATAACTTTAATTAACGCATGACTGTATATATAGTTCGTGTGTCATATCCACGTCGGATTATTGCATGTTGTCTCCGAAAACCAGCCGGTGTCCCCGGGCGGGCTCCTGGTTGTGGCCTAAATAAAGATACTTTTCACCCCAGACAAACAAAACTGCTCTCCGTTATCATTATTGCTAAAATACACTGCTTTACACATCAACAGTGCCACGCATGTATGCCTCCATGTACGCGTGTGCAGGCTGCCAGAGATGGCATGCACCGCCTGCATTTGCTTATCCGGCACTGCAAGCTAACCAGATGCCTTGTTGCGTGATCGATCAATCGCTCGAGAAGGAAGAATAAAAGATGGTAACTTATTGCTAGCCGGCTTACGTTTTTCCGATCCATGCATGCATCTGTTGATCTAAAAAAACTGTAGCGGGATGGCGTGAAAGCTAGCTAGCGTCCGTCGATCGTGGGAAACAGCTAGCAGCAAAACCGCGGGCCGGGCCGGGGAAACGGCAGCGCGCGTCCACTGCCGCCGCACCGTCGCGTGCATGCATGCCTGCCGGCCGGGAAGTACAAGTGTCTGGCCGGCGGCGGCATGCAGGCCTCGCCTCGTCTCGCCGGCGGCGGCAGGGATCGGATCTCGGAGGCGAGGAAGAAGGCCGCCCGCTCTCCCTCTTGGCGCAGGCGAGGACGAAAATTAATTGAATGCCGACGTGGTCGCCATCTGCATCATGCAATGCATGCATCATGAGCTATAGATGGAGACGTCGTCGTCGTCCCGTCGCGTGCAGCCAGGATCTATCGTCGGATCGGAGATGGCGAGCGCCGCGCCGCGCAGGCCCGGGGGCGACGATGCGGCCGTAATGGCGTTGGCGGCTTCCGCCGGTTTCCGTTGGGCAAGCCGACAACAGACACCAGCACTTGGGGCGCGGCGGATGCATGCATGCGTTCGGACGGGGGAGTAGGCGATGATGCCACACGCCATGGATGCATCCGCTGGGAGGCCAGCCTTTCCTCATGTTGGGCTGGCTCATGGTGTGAGCTAGTAGTTGGGTCCAACCCAACAACCCACCACGCTCTGGGCCAGCATGAAGGGAGCCCACCAGGCCCATCATCAACCAGTAGTACATCCCAAGTGTTGTCTTGCAGGCAATGCCATTAGCAGCATGGGGGCATGCATGGCGCGATCCAACGGCGCTGCGCTCGTCCTGTACACGCCGCCACGTGCACTCACTGACCCCACTCCGACGACTATTCCGATATCCGCAGAGGCGGAGAGCTCCGACTCTCACAAATGCGCACATGTTCTAGTTATCCATCCATCCACACGAAAACGAAACCAAATCGATTTCAAAAAAAAAAGAACAAAATCCGCCTGCCTGTCTGTTTGATTTTGCTCAGCGGAAAATTCCTTATCCATCCACCAGCATCTCGCCTGCTGATGCTGATGCCGATGCCGGTGCGCCCGAGCAACTGAGATGCTGGCGAGATTCCTCTGCATCAACTATTAATCCTCCTTTAATTAATCCAATCCAACAAATCACGAGAAAAGGACGTCTTTCTAAATCCTGAGGGCCGGCCAGGGCCTGCCCTACCGTCTTCATTCAGTTCTTGGCAAGCACAACCAACGAACCAACCCGGAGGAGGAGCCGGGCATATTCTCTCTTCCCCTTCCGTTTCTCCTCCACTCCAAACACAGCGCCCTGAAAGCGAACGCCAGCCGCAGGCGAGGGAGCCGTCCACTCTTCTTCCTCGCCGAGCACCAGCCGTACGTTTCCTTCCTGGAACTTCCAGTCTCCCCCATTAAGTTCATCCGGCCCTCTCTCCTCGCGCCTCGAGCTCCGCTCCCGGGAAGGTCAAATCCTTCGCCCCCAAGTTTCTTCTAATCTTTTCTACTTCTGTTCATGCGTTTAATTTGATTCTGGAGCTGCTGCCGATTAATGCTCTTTCTCCCTGCATTTTGGAGCTCCTAGAGTGTCAGCGCTCCATTGCTTTGTTCGTCTTCTCGTCGTGGTTATCCATGGACTGGGATTCAGTTTCGATTTATCCTTGGTTTGATTGAAATACAGTTTGGGTGTGGCTGCAGGTTCATGGGGAGATGGACGTGCACCGGCGTAGTGGCTCTCATAATCTTGCTGTCTGCTGCTTCGCATGGAAGAGGTAGTTTCATGTGATCCTCTCCTCCGGGTTCAGTTTACAGCTTTCGTGCTTGCTGGGTTCCAACATCGACTTAGCTTAAACAATGACAATCGATATACTCATTCTACTATTTACCGTTTCCAATGAATGGATTCAACGTGCAAATGCATTCTAAAACACCTAAATGGTGTAATTTTGTGTAGAGAAAAAGGGCACTTTCCAGCTGACTGATGGAATCTCATTGTTTGGGCTGTTGGTTAGTGGGGACAACCGCCAATTTACTGCACTTTCTGACTGCTATGATTAGGGGATCCACACAGAAGCATGTGCACACATATAGAGAAAAAAAAGTTTTAATTTTGTGGAGAAGAGAGGGAAAGTTGCTAGTGTATCAGTGGCTGACAGTTGTTATTTCCTCCAACCTTGCTGTTGATATAGTGGGGGTCCTAATTGCTGGACAGGAAGCCATGATTGGTGGCCCTCCAAAACAAAAGAAGTAGATGGGTTGATGAACTACAATAGCAAAGAATCATTGTAGATTGTTTTTTTATGTTGACCTTGCACTCAGGAGTTTAGCTTCCTGATCATGGAATCACATTCCAAATATTCATGAAGTCTCTCAGATAATTCATTGTTGTATTATTATTGCAATTATTCAAGATGATCCATGTCATCATGGTTAGCCGGTCATCTGATTTTCATATAATTCGGCTTCAGGGTTCTAGTGTGGGTGATATTGAGACTCCAATAAGTGTTATCTATCACATATTGACCATAATATGTTTGGGCACGAATATTGTTTATGTTTTATGGAACTATTGACTCAGTGATTTATGCTTGAGCTTGAAGATGTAATAATTTACAAGGCCAAAGAAGCTGCCTTTTCAGTTGGAACAAGGGGCTATTATAGTCACTTTTATAAGGATAAAGCCAATTAAACTTGAGAAGCTTAAACCAATTTCTCCTTGCTTTCGGTTTATATGGGGTTCTTCGCATTATCTAAGCTTGTTCAGACAGGGCCAGTGACACCAATTCTGTTGATTATCTTCTTATACTATAGTGTCCCGAGCCAATACTTGTTTTTAATCTTCTATCGTTAAACACCACAATGAGCCTACTATTTTCTTGCTCACAGAATTGCCTGTCAAGAAAAGTGGCCAGAGTTTTGTCTACAATCACACTCTTGCAAAAACTCTTGTGGAATATGCTTCAGCGGTAAGTTAAAACCTTTCCTTTTTTTTCACAACTTTGTTCTGAACTGAATATTCACAGTTTCCAGGTGTTCCCTACTTTCATGAAAGTAAACTTAAGCTGATGGTGCTGTACTATCTATAGGTGTATATGACAGATTTAACTGCTCTGTATACATGGACATGCTCAAGATGCAATGACCTGACCCAAGTAAGCAACCATCAAGTTCACTTGCACTCACTGACTGAACCATTTACCCTTTTTAAAGTACAAAGTTTTTCTCTTAAATGGCCATTGTTCAGGATAAATAGTTTCTAGTTTGATACAGTTTCCAACTTTTGTAATAGGGCTTTGAGATGAGATCTCTAATTGTTGACGTGGAGAACTGCTTGCAGGTCCCTTTCTCACCACAGTTTGAATTCAGTTATCATGAATTTTCTGCAACATCGTATTGCTCGTTGTATCATACCTAGCAAGCTTTTCATGATTCGCCGTTCCCTTTACCTACCATTCTTTGGTTGAATAATGTGGCAGGCATTTGTTGGTGTAGCTCATGATCTAAATTCGATTGTTGTTGCAATTAGAGGAACTCAAGAGAACAGGTGATTGGCCGCTTTTGCCTGTACTGTTCTCAGTTAGACTAATTCTGATTTACATGTCACTATTCAGTTCAAATGCGATTTACTTTTAGATTTGATTAATCAGTGTACAGAATTGGTTCAAGGACTTGATATGGAAGCAGCTTGATCTAAGCTATCCAAACATGCCAAATGCAAAGGTTAATGTGAATGAAATGTCTCTTTCCTTTTCTTTTTTTTGGGTGGGAAAAACAAAAGGTTGAATATTCATATGTTTGTACTACTATGGTTAAAGGTGCACAGTGGATTTTTCTCCTCCTATAATAATACAATTTTGCGTCTAGCTATCACAAGTGCTGTTCGCAAGGCCAGAAAATCATACGGGAATATCAATGTCATAGTGACAGGCCACTCAATGGGAGGAGCCCTGGCTTCTTTTTGTGCACTCGACCTTGCTGTAAGGCTTTAGAGATTCATGCTGCATTCTCTTAAATCCTTTTGGATTCTAATCCTGGAACTAAGTTTAAGCAAAACATTTCTACACAGATGAAACTTGGAAGTGACAGTGTGCAACTCATGACGTTCGGGCAGCCTCGTGTTGGCAATGCTGCGTTTGCCTCATACTTTTCCAAATATGTGCCCAACACAATTCGAGTGACACACGGACATGATATCGTGCCACATTTGCCGCCTTATTTCTCCTTTCTTTCCCAGCTGACATACCACCACTTCCCAAGAGAGGTATACCTTGCATGTGAACTTCACAAAACTTCTCTTTGTCTTTCTGCATACTACATTATGTACATGTATAACCTTCATGTTTATGAAATTTCAGGTATGGGTCCATGATTCCAAAGGCAACACAACTGAACAGATTTGTGATAATAGTGGTGAAGACCCGAAGTGCTGCAGGTTTGATGGCTCTTATCTTCCTGGCACCTCAAATGTAGTTTCTCTGTAGCTTCTGTTGCAACATTTTCTTCCTCATTTGTGGTTTTAGGTGCGTCTCTATGTTCAGCTTGAGCATTCAGGACCATTTCACCTGCCTGGGAGTTGATATGGAAGCAGATGACTGGAGCACCTGTAGAATCATTGGAGCTCAAAGCGTTCAGAAATTCCGGAAGGAGCTCACAAGCAGCATTATCATGACAATGCACAATGTCGACGTCTCCATTGTTGAACCTAGCGTACAGACAGATTTGAGCAGTTTTAGATAGCCACAGCATTCCATTTATACAAATTCAGAGCGAAAAGCAAAGCCTTGTTTTTCTCTTGAGGATTTCATTTTGCTTGGGATAATACTCTTGATGTCTTGTAAATGTGTAGGACTGTAGATATGTACATAAGCAAGATAGATTCCTTCTGCTTGGATGATGATGATGTCCTCTAGATATTAGATGCATGCTGTAATGTAAACATGCAATAAAATTAGAATAATCCTATTGATACACGGTATCGATGTTTGCAAGAATGCCAGCAGAATCTCGACGTATTAACGTTCCTGGTTTGTGGCACTCCCATCGGCTAGTGCCATTTGTCAAACCGAAGCAGGAACTTTTTTTAAAAAAAAAACAAAGTTGCAGGAACTTGGTGCAGATCGTAGCACTGCTTAATCTGGAAGTTGAGCACTGACAAGATCATAGCACCGCTTAATCTGGAAGTTGAGCACTGACAAGACCCTGCGATGTCGACTTTGCGCACTGTTATCTGGAGTATCAGATTGTCTCGTATCGCACCCTTGTCCAGTGAGAAGTCTCCCTCGAATTCGTTTTTTTCTCCAATACGCAGGAGAGCTGCACATCGTTGTATTAAGACGAAAGATAAAAAATAAAGTTTACAACAACGCAGAGCAAAACTCGGGTTTGTAGTGCACCAACCGGGTGTCACTAAAATGGTACAAGAAGCCGATCTCCTTGCTCCCAGCTTCGATCCGCTACTTCTCCCTCTTCTCCGACGCCCTCGCCGGTGCCGGAGAGGGAGGGGAGGCTCAATCGGGCGGTGAGCTGTTTAGTTTCCCTGTATTTAGCTTGGCTAGGTTCTAGGGTTAAGGTGGAGTGGCGTCCCGATGTGCGCCGCTTTCTTTTGCTGCTCTGGGTCGCCGGCGGTGGTGATGCTTGCGGTGGTGCTGGCGGCTGCGTCGGCAACGCGTGCTTCCCCCACGACGACTCATGGACTACCGGCGGCGGCGGTCGGGTCACCGTCTTCGGTTTCTTCTTCCAGCGCTTCTCCGGCAACGACGGCGACACCATTTCCGGTGAGGGCCGTTGGAGGCTTTTGCTCCTCCTCGTGTTCTCTGATGGAGACGTCGTCGATGATGTCTCTCTCAGAGTGCAGGATGAGAGGTTAGGCTTACCTTTCCCCCAAATAATTTTTGGCGTCGGTGTGCTCGCCGGAGATGGCTTTGTGGGGTCTTTCTGCTTCGTCTCTGCGAAGGGATGTGAGCTTCCAGTTATCCCCCAAGGTGGGATGTGGATTCCGGCGGTCGGGGTTCGCTCCGGCGGTGGCGGATGCTCCTGGCGACTCATTGGCGACGAAGATGCCGAGGTCCTTTCAGTGGTTTACATACGGCTTCATGGTGGGTCGTTGTCTCTTGCGGCGTTATCTTTGTTGGTCTTCCTCGTCGGGGTCTGCTGGGCATGGCGGCGGGCGGTGAGTGGCAGCTACGGCGCGTCGTCGGGAAGAACGGAGGAAAGCTTGGAAGAAAGGTCTTTTACATTCAAGTCCTTCGTGCACCTTGTTGTAATTTTTTATTCTTTTCGAGTCTCTGTTGTACTTGGGGATGTACTTTCACTTAAATGAATACATATCCCTTCGCAAAAAAAAGAAGCCCAAAAAGAACCGACCTGGATACTGACAACTCCCTTCTTAAGCAATCTAAAACTGTGGGTTCTCAAAAAGCTACTATGGGCTGTGGCTGTAGAAAAAATAGATGTGTAGAACTGGCTGTAAAAAAAGCAGAAGACTGTTTGGTGGAATAGCTGTGGCTTTTAGAAAATCTACAAACAGACCCCACATGTCATTCACAGGACACACAACTCAGCCCTTTCCATCTCTCACTGACGAGTGGGGTCCACTCGTCATCTTATTCATCCTTCCTCCAAGAGCAACCGCCGCCATCCGCCGGCCGCCGCCTTCGACGGCCGCGGCGCCACCGCCGTTGCCGTCCGCGGCACCATGCGGCGCCGCGCTCGCCGCCGCGGCCCCACCATCTGCGGCACCGCCCTCCGCCTCGCTCGCCGCCGCCGGCCGCGGCTCCGCCTGCCGCCTCGCTCGCCGCCGCCGGCCGCGGCCCCACCTGCCGCGGCGGTCCGCCGCATCGCGCGGTGCCGCGCTCGCCACCACGGCCCCGCCAACCGCGACACCGCCCGCCGCCTCGCTCGCCGCCCGCAGCCCCGCGCACCGCCGGCAGCCGCAGCCCCACCCACCATGCGCGTTGCCACCAGCCGCAGCCCCACCCGCCGCCGCCGTCCGCTGGCCCGAGCACAAGCCCTCCACGGCGGAGCTCGGCCTCGGGGCAGAGCTCGCGCCGGCCGCGGCTCGCCCGGGCACATCGGAGGGGAGGCGAGAAGAGAGAACGCGATGGGGAGGACCGGAGGAGAGCGACAGAAAAAATAGAACGCGAATCGGTACGTGTATAATCAGTGGCAGATAAGTAATTTTTTACCCAAAAGCTAGTGAAAGTAGGGGGTCCAGGTGCTTTTTAAATTGTAATACACAAAAGCTGTTTTTGGCTGTGGTTTTGGATGGCAGCCAACCCCTTTGGTTGGATTGTTGGCTTTTGGAGACAAAAACCACAGCCAAAAGCCCAACCAAACACACCCTAAATGTGTAGCTCCCGCTCTGATTCAAAGCTCGATGTCCAGCTTGATCCGCTCCTGGAGCTCCTGCACGGTGGAAAGAAGGCCCTGTTTAGTTCCCAAAAAAAATTTCTATAGTATCCGTCACATCGAATCTTCAAACACATACATGAAGCATTAAATACAGTTGAAAAAATAACTAATTACACAGTTGAACTGTAAATGACGAGACGAATCTATTAATCCTAATTAGTCCATAATTGAATATTAATTGTCAAATAACAATGAAAGTGTTACAGTATCCAAATCCAAAAAAATTTTCACCAACTAAAAGCGACCGAAGTGTCCCTCGAATTCGTGAAAGCAGCAATGGACTCGCCGCCGTTGACTCATCAGCACGTTTAGATCCCAAAATTTTATACCAAAAAACATCACATCGAATGTTTAGACACATGCATATAGTATTAAATAAAATCTATTTACAAAACTTTTTGCATGGATGTGTTGTAAATCGCGAGATGAATTTAATGAGCCTATTTAATCCATGATTTGTAAAAATAATGCTACAGTAACCATCCGTTAATTATGAATTAATCATGGATCAATTAGATTCGTCTCGCGATTTAAAACTCATCCGTGCAAAAAGTTTTATAATAAATTTTATTTAATACTTTAAATATACATAATTTTCTTTTAAATTTTTTTAATAAAATGATCTAAACACACCCTCGTATAGTTTCCCAACGTGCTGGCGGCGGCGCCGGCGGCCAAATGTACTCCAGTCTCCACGGGCCGCGCCCGCGATGCGAGTAAACTAACCCACCACTCCACCAGCAGGACCTTTGCTAAAAAAAAAACAGTAGCAGGACCCACCTCATCTGGGCCGTTGGAATGGATCGAACGGTCAAGGAGGCCCAAAAATGGATCGCGATCCAATTCTGGGGTATAGACCGATCGGACGGTGCCCGTAAACCGTTCCTGGTTCCCGGAGTTCCCCGTCCTTCCGACCTCCGATGCGGGCGCCATCGCCGGCGCCGGCACCGGCGCAGCCGCAGTCCTCGCAGGGACGCGTTTCGGCACCTGTGCGATCGGTGGGCGAGTCCGTGCCTACGTGGGTGCCCGGCAGTGGCGCTGGAATGGCTGTCTCCGCGGCTCGATGACATCCTCGCGGAGGCGGAGCTATAGGCAATCCAGCCGCGCAGAATGTGGCAGCCCGCAGCCGGCGGCGGCGCTGACCATGACGGCCTCGTTCATCCTCGCCATTTGGAAGAATTCTTCGGTATTTTTCTCCCTTCTTCCTTATGCCCTTCCAGTTCAGCTCCAGTTAAAACCAGCGAGAAGCAGCATTCAGGCACAAGGAAGTGTTCTTCCTCATAAGTATAATACTATATATGATGTGTCAATGTTTCGTAGCAAGCCAAAAATCAAACATCCTTTTCTGTACAGAACTATGTATGATAAGTCGTCTGCAAATCACTCCATCACATCATCACCGACAAAAGAAAAAAAAAATCCTCTATGAACAGCTCTACTTACAAATACAACCCATTTACATGTACAGACACACAATCCAGGCAGCAACTCCGCAGCACATTGTCACACGAAGCGTGATTTCTACAGAAGTAAAACAAGGAAACTCAACCCCACTCTTCAATGATGCATAGTGCAGCGTCCATCACAGTGGGGTGGTTGACAGTCTGGAATGTAGCCGATTCTCATCAGAATGCGTGCTCTGAAGTCTAAATCTCAGTGACGGAATGCTTCATTTTGTCATCACCCTGAGTCTTCAGGTAAAACCTGAAAGAACTGTAGAAGTGGTCCATGGAGCAACTAAAAACCAAACATGGAGGATGTGGCAGTAATAGTGTTCAACTCTCAACAATGTCCGGTCAAAAAAGACTTGTGCCAAGCATTGAAGATTCCTGGCAAAATTGATACCAAGGAAAGAATGGTATAATCCATCAATCGCATGTACTATCAAAGCTGCCTGCAGAATTTGCCCGGCTCTGCATTCTATTTCTCACGGGCATCGACCTTAACAGCGGCCAGAAGTTGTGGGACATCCAGGCCATCGTTCCTTCCGGAGCTACTACTGCTGCCAGAACCTTCAGTACGATCCTGCTCGAATTCCCCTCCTCTGATAGTGTCCTTCCTCAAGTCTGGGAAGTTCAACATAAGTGTCTCAGCAGCATGTTGAGCATCAGGAACACTGGTTGTTCGTCGGTGAGTTTTTGCCCTTGGGGTAGATGGGCAGGTCCTAGAATCCTTTGTGGAGGGTGCATTTGGATCGTAAGGATACGAAGCTAGATAAGATAGTGCAGTGACAACATCTCCAATGAGCGGCCTAGATGCTGCTTGCTCCTGCAAACACATTGCTGCAACAGCTAATGCCTGGTACAAACCCCTTTTGGGATAGCGGCCTTGCAGCAATGGATCAGCAAGTTGGCAGAACTTTCTTCGGTCTCTGAAAAGTGGACGTGCCTGCAAATTTATTGGAGATCAGACACTTGCCAGTTGGCACACACAAAGAGATAACAGGGCATTTGACTCCCTCAACCAAATGAATGGAATAACGTAGTGCAGTAGAACCTACCCATACAACAAGATTTTGCTCCCCTGAAGGCTGGGTGTGGTCAATTGCTTTGCGGCCTGTAATAAGTTCAAGGAACACAACACCAAAGCTGTAAACGTCAGATTTTACTGTCAACTGTCCTGTCATGGCATATTCAGGAGCACAATATCCATATGTTCCCATAACTCGTGTTGATACGTGAGTTTTGTCACCAACTGGACCAAGTTTTGCAAGCCCAAAATCAGACAGCTTAGGGTAGTAGTCTTCACCCAGAAGAATATTTGATGATTTGAAATCTCTGTATATGACAGGTGGATTTGCCTTATCATGAAGATACTCCAGACCTTTCGCTGCACCGGCAGCAATTTTCATCCTTGTATTCCAGTCAAGAGGTTCCTTGTCTGGCGGACAATCTATCAAGAAAGTGATTTCATGAATCATGAGTTACAAAAGAAGAAATACAGATGAAAATATCTAGAAATTGTTATTCATTGTGTCAGCAGTACAAAAAATAATGCTGGAGAATATCTAGGATCTTTCTGGTAGGGGGTGCGTGTCAGTGTGTGTGTGTGTGTGTAAAAGAAAAGGAAAAAAAACTGTACAAAGGACCTCAGTCCAGAGAGAGCCAGCTAGGATCTTTCTCTCTGGAATGTAGCAGGTCAGACACCAATTAGAAAACGTTTAAACTAAATCCAAGGAAAATATGTAATTTTTGACCCCTTAGGGAAAGTATCTACTTAACAACCTCCATAATATAGTGCAATTCTTACCATACAGGTGATTTTCTAGTGATCCCAACACCATGTATTCATAAACTAGGAGGCGCTGATCACCATCTGCGCAATAGCCAATTAATCTGACCAGATTAGGGTGGTGTAAGAGACTTAGCATGAGAACCTCCACAAGAAATTCACGATTTCCTTGAAAGCCATTTCTATCAAGTTGCTTCACAGCAATGACCTGCCATGTGACATGGGTGAAATTGAAAATGAAAAATGAAGGTGTCAGCTACACAACCAATTAGAACAATCAGAGGGGTGTTCTCCCTTTTCTACTTAATGAGACTTATCCAAATTGCATGGTACAAAAAACAAGAACATAATTAGCAAAGGGTAGCAAACCTGTCCATTTTCCATGCGTCCTTTATACACACGACCAAAGCCACCTTCTCCCAACAGGCAATCTTTCCTGAAATTCTTGGTAGCAATGGCCAACTCCCGGAAAGTGAAAATCTGTGCTGGGCCATGTGAAGTGTTTCCTCCTCTGCGAACAGGTACAGAATTTTCCTTCCTGGAGCCTGAAGCACGTGAATTTGATCGAACTGATCCATCAAAAAGATATAAGTTAGCATATAAATCCTCATTAATAATGCTTATGCTTTCATCAATACAGATAAATCACACAGCTCAGACATACAGAAAAACAGGGATAAAGAAATGGATCAGGATGCTACTTAAGAGATCTCCAGATCTACCGGAACATTCATTCTGTTAATGGTTACTCACTGTTGAACCCACACATTCAAAACGGTCTTAGCACGGTATTGTGAAGGTGGAGAAGGCATGGTACTACTGCACTGTTGCACCCACAGATAACAGATTCAGCGTGGTAGTAACACTACTAAAATTTTCCAAGTATCCTACCTAGCTTTACAATTGCTAAATACTTCAACTAGACAAGTAAATATCAGCCGATTGGGGCATATCCTTCAGGATCGGAGTATTCCATAGAAGTAGGGCTCTCGTATCAACATAAATTCCATTCGTCACTTGACAAGGAACTATTCATGAGGAATTTAACTAGAACTTCCATTACTTCTGCATTTCAATGCAAGTATGCAACTGAGAAAAAATTAACCCAAGTGAACCATCAATTTTATCAATGGTCTCAAGCCTGCAGGTGGATAAGAAAATGAAGCAGCCACAGAACAAACAAATGAAGAATAGCTTGCCTTCAAATCAAGGATCAGACTTGCAGGTTCAGCGACTAAGAGCTAAACTGCCATACGTGTATTGAACTCCCCCTCCTTCCAACAACCACACAAAGAGTTAACTCCACTTCAAGCAAACTCAAAGAAAGCAAATTGACACAACCAGAAATCAGTCCGACAACACGGCGATACTACATATGAAACAATCATTGTTTGGCTGCTTAAGACAGAAAGTCTGTGTTAAGGAAATTATTGTAATTGCACGCTTCACATCACAACTTTTTCTCTAGCACCTCAGAAATTCTGTTCCCTTCCACTCCATTGAAAAGTCAAAATATAGTTTTATACCAAGGAGTAGTTTTGTGTCCCCTTCACCCCTAACGAGTTACTTACAATGATCAATTAACCAACACATCTATCCGCCAGCAAAATCTATCCATAATGAATCAAAACTATTGCAGTGATCCTCACTGCTAAACTCATAAATCAAGCAGCGAGAAGCAACTACTCCATCAGTAGCGTGTAACGTGATAGGTGATGCTAAAATTCCAGCTTTTGTTCCCCACAACGAGAACCCAACCTTTACCCAAATCAATTAATGACTGCAAGCAGCGAACATCTGTAGCAGGTACAACAAAGCAAGAAGCAGGATCACGAAAGACGAAAACTTTTGCAGTTTCCGCCGAATCAGACAAGCGCACAGCTTGGGAAGCGGGTTTTCACCTGGTGCCGACTTCGCCGCAGGTCGTGGGGACGGCGAGAGCGCTTCCAAGCTCTTGGCATCCTTCCCCGAAGATCCGGAGCACGGCAAGCAGCTCATCTCCCCGTTTCTGAGCACTATCTTACAAATGCTAGCTGATCCTCCAAGAAATTGAACTCAAGAGCCGTCCTTCCCCCCTCGCCTACTGGTCAGGCAGGATAAGATCAGCGGAATTTGAGGAGATTTCCGGCCGCCGGAGAGAGAGAGAGAGAGAGAATAGGGGAAGTCAAGAATGTAGAGGCGTAATAAACAAAAGCGCGACTTGGGATGGTAGCGAAGGTCCAAAGCTATTGGCTGGCAAATTTGGGTGTTTTATTAGTGCGGTTGAAATGTTCGTTTGTGGAGGAATTTGGTTCATGGTGACTGGTGAGCACCCCCAGTTGAGTTGAGGTGGTTGCCTTGTCAATCAATGGAGATGACTCAAGAGAAGAACAGAGATATCTTTGGTTTTTTTTCCTAACAGAAACAGAGGCTCAAACTCTTAAAACACTGGAAAGGGAGGGAATTCTGCATTGTGGACTGCAATCAGAAGAACCTGTAAATCTGACCGTAATTCCCATTAGGGCAGTCCCAACGCCAATAAATGCGTCGTTTCTATCTGTATTGAAAAGGGCCAAATGGGTGAGGTGGCGTACAAAATTTACGAAGAGAGAGAGCACAGAACTAGAAACCGTTTCTTCCTGGCGAAACGAAGTCGACGCTAGCAACGAGACACATAGACACGAGCAAATCGCCGTTGGGAAGAAACGAGTCAAGTCCATCCGGCTCACCTGCGCTGCCGCGACCCGCCCGCTCGGCTCAGAAAAATTTATTATAGCGAAATATTTATTGTCTTGGACTTCGTACCATTGTAGGAGATGGTTTCTGGTGATCATTTTTTCTGACGTGGTTGCCTTGGACTTCGCGCGTGGTGTCTACTGCTGGGACTGCCCTTAGCTGCGCTTAATGGTTTGCTTTTAGCATGATATGATTGGTTGTGTTCTTTTTTTTTTTACAAAATGCAGCTCATGCTAATAATCAGATATGCTAGCAACCTGCAGCATAAAAGAAAGACGGGCACATGAACAGGAACATGCTCCAAAATTAGTTTTCAGTTGGCGCTGGACAGAAATGTCCATCCCACCATTTGTTTTCCCTTTTTTTAGCCATGATAGGGTGTATGATTTAGGGGACATGCAAAAAGGTCAAACTAACGTGTACAGGTATACTTGTATGTATATGCTTGTTTGATTAGGTTTGGCAGAACGCTTTAATACATGTACTAGAAACTGTGTATTATTCTTGGTATGAACATGATGGTGGTGGCTATATATTACTAGAAATAATGAGACCAAATACACAAGCGTCTATTGTTGATTCTACTTGTTTGCACAAAATGGGCATTAATCAAGTCTCTTTTGAGAAATGTACTAAATGCTAGAGGCTTATTCAAATGAAGATCCTTTTAATTTTTCCTGTACTACTAGTACAATCTAGCTAGATTATGTAATCAATGCAAATTTGTAGTGCGGGCATGCATCTATCTGATGGGGAAGGGTTTGAGAGCAGGTCGCTTTCGTGGCGTGCCATGACCAGCGAGGCAGGCTCATATATCCACAGGGCCGTTTAGTTCCAAACAAAAAAAATTTTTGGATGTCAGGTCAATAGTTTGACTAGATATTGGGAGGGTTTTTCGGACACTAATTTAAAAATTAATTTCAGAACTCATTTGGAAACCACGAGACGAATCTTTTGAGACCTTTGACCGCATCATTAGCACATATGGGTTACTGTAGCATTTATGGCTAATCATATATTAATTAGACTTAAAAGATTCGTCTCGTCGTATACATCCAAACTGTGTAAGTAGTTTTATTATTTAATTATATTTAGTACTTCATATATGTGTTTAAAGGGGGTGTGAAAATTTTTGGTAACTAAACGGCCCAGCGTCCGTCCCCTTTGACTAGAGCAGGTCGCCACCTCACCACCAGCAGTGCTGGGCTGTTGGCTAGATCATGTGCCTGCCGCCCTTGGCCTGGCCTGCCCTGCTGCCCGCTGGCCTGCCCCCAAGGATCGGTCGGATCTTCTAGTAGGCCCCGCACGATCAGCTGACCTGCTAATCACGACGCCATCATTATTCATTACACTACGTGTAGTTTTCATAGCTATACTAATCATCATCATAGCTCATCTAGCTTGAAGAAGGATTCGAGTTCCTGGACGGTGTACACTTGTACGTACGTGTCCAGATCGAGTTGGTTCCCTTTTTTCAAAAGAAAAAAGAGATGGTTCCAGAAGAAAATATACGTACTGTATCACTCTAGTACTGGCCGGGCAAAAAATGACGCGGCCGGGTGTATTCGCCTCTGCATCATTTCCCAGGCCTGCAGATATTTTGCTTGGGAATAACTAACAGTGCTGGTTCCCTCATGCCAGTTTGAATGAAAGTTTCATAAAGAGTTTCATAGCATTAAATATTATCAATTTTGCTGATATAATAAAGAGAAAAAATGATAGAGTTTCATAAGATGTGAGGAGAATTTTATCACCATGAAACTCATCTGACACAGTTACCCAGTTTCTATTCTAGATAACTGTGTCTATAAAACTACCACTGAAACTAGCCTCACGTCATACGTGTTTTATTGAATTATTACGCTCGTGTGAATCAAAGTTTTGGGGTTTCTTTCAATTCAGACAAATGGAGGATTGGAAGGTGGCATGATGGGAGTGGCCACTCCTAGTTGTGGATGAAGGTGTTGCTTCAACAACCGAGCGAGAGGCCGGTGACAGGAAGTGGCGGATCCAAAAATTGGAGGTAGATCCCATCAAAAAAAATGGAGGTAGAAGGAGTGAGGACTCCTGCTTCCTCCAGCCACACTTTTTCATCAGCTAAATCAGATGGCAGCCGATCCATGCCTTTTTTTTCATTTTTATATTTTAAAAAAATTAAAATTTCAAAAATATATGGCCGTTCCAAGAAATTTCAAAAATGGTCCCTGTCACCCATGGGGAGGGCCACAGGCCCCCTGTCGCCCAGGCAGGGGGCGACATGCCTTTTTTTTAAAAAAATTACAAACCAGTCCTCGGTCAGCGCGGCGCGGGGGCTCGGCGGCGGGGGGTGGGGGGCGGTCGCCCCCCCAACGGGCGACAGGGTCCCCCCTCTATATAAGCCCTCCACCCCCATTCCCTCCTCATTTGAGCCCAAAAATTCCACCAAAAATCCAGAAAAAAAAGAGATGAGTGAGGACAAGGGAAGCGGCGAAGCCCTGCCGGATTGCGCACTTGTGATCTGCAGGTAATTATATTTAACTTATGTATTTTTCCATTGATATTGTAGAGTAATTAAATTTAATTAGTGCTATAGTAGAACCAATTTAAGTAGGAGTTTAAGGATACGCGTTTATTATTAGTTTAGGAAATTAAGACTACGCGTTTATTATTACAATTGCAGTACTATTAGATACGTGTTTATAAATTAATTACGATTTAGAATAGAATTTCGCATATGCAGTATAGAATTTGAGTGTCATCACGTAGTTATGAATACTTAAATATTGTAGTTGAAATCCATACTTAGTTTTTATGGATTATTGAATAAGATAGTGAAGTAAAGAGTATAACTCGATAAGTATTCTATGATATATAGATATGTCGAGCAAGATGCAGTTTCAAGTATTTTTTGGTGACTACAATATTTTGTATGGGCCAAATGGAGTAGACCTTTCTGTCTTTAAGTGCACATCTAGCGCCATAGATAAACCTCTGGAGAGGAGTTTTGGTTCCATATATAAGTGGCTGCAGCGCGGGTTCCGTGTTGATCCGGAGACACATGTGATGACCGTCCATTCTCTTGTTAATTGGGAAGTAGAAAGTGATTTATGGGAATTGATGATGATACACAGCACTGATAACCGGCAGAAGTACATGCAAGCAGCTCTAGAGCGTGGGTGGCCTCTGGCTATTCTTGTTCAAACTCGGGAGAAGACACAAAATGAAATCCAACATAGTGCAGATCAAGCAACTCCGAGTATTCGAAGAGAGACCAACTATGTTGAGCAATATGAGTCATAAGAGGGCTTGCTGATGAGGGAGAGAGGATACATAGCATCGTGGACGAGATGGAGGCAGAAGACCAAGCCGCAATGGAGATGGAAGAATATGAGGGCTCATCTGATGACGAGCAGTACTCATTGCCAAAAGAGTGGAAGGATCATGGTTTTGGCAATCATGTCGTAGAAGACGTACGAAATCGGGAGTGGGAGTACAGAGAGAATGAGGTGGTGCAAGGTGCAACATATCCAAACATTGAAGCCGTAAAAGATGCTGTGAGAGTATGGGCAATATCATTGAAGCAAGAATTTAGAGTCGTGAAGTCTTGTAGTAAAGAATATGAGGTGAAGTGTGTGAATGATGGATGTCCATGGCGAGTACATGCATTCAAGGGAAAATAGAAGTCGAACTGGAAATGTTCCATTGTGAAAGAGCACACTTGTTTGCTGTCAGAAGTTCAGCCCTCGCATCGCAATATATCATGCGACTTTGTTGCAAAGCAAATATATGGGTTGATTATGGACAACCTAAATTATGAGCAAAAAATGATTGTTCGACACATTGAGCAGACTTACCAGTACACCATTAGTTATTTGAAGGCATGGCGGGCTAAACAAAAGGTGTTTGAGATGCGGTTCGGCACATACGAGGCATCATATGATAACCTACCTCGTATGTTATCCTAGATTGCTGCTAGAAATCATGTAAGTTTTTTTGACACATACCTCTTACCAGCCGTGACTAGGGGGCAAAGCATTCTGCAACGAGCTTTGTTTTGCCTAGGTGCCTGTGTTAGAGCATTTCAGTGTTGTCTTCCGGTGATCTGTATTGATGGCACATTTCTGACTGGAAGGTATAAAGGTCAGATACTCACCGCAATCGGGGTAGATTGCAACAACCAAATAGTTTCGCTTGCATTTGCATTTGTTGAGAATGAGAACTTAGACAGTTGGTATTGGTTCCTTAAACGAGTGAAGGTTCATGTTGTTGCTGCACGTCCAGATGTGTGCCTTATTAGTGATAGGCATGCAGGTCTGCTACAATCAATAATGAAATTGCAACGCGGAACTGCGACAATGCCTCCATTATGGCCCGATGTCCACAACAGGTGGTGCATTAGGCATATGGGTGCAAACTTCTATGACTACTTCAAGAACAAGGATCTTAAGAACATATTTAAGATGTTGTGCATCCAAAATCAACAGAGAAAATTCAATGCTTTATGGCAGATGCTTGATCAGTTGATTGCAGAGCAAGTGAAGGTAAGGGCATCAGGAACCAGCATGAGTCAAGCTGCAGAGGCTAGGAATTCAATTGAGAAGCCATTTTCACACTGGATTCGAGGTGCACCTAAGGAGAAATGGTCATTCCTTTATGATACTAACGGAATGCGATATGTTATTCAGACAACGAACTATGCAGAGTGTTTCAATATGGTTATGCGGTGTTGTCGTGCCTTTCCTCTTGTGGGAATTGTTGAGTTCATCATGTATGGGTGCATGAAGTATTTCAGAGAGCGTTACATGGTTGCAAGCATAAACATCAGCAACCCCCAAATTCAGTTTTGCACAAAAGTGACACAATATACGCAACATAAGATAGAAAAAGCCAAACTACACCGCGTCATATCGACAGGTACAATGGAGCATTGATTTGAGGTTCTATGCAAGGATAGAACTGGTCGTGGTATCCGTAGAGATAGGGTGGTACATGAGAGTTTGATTACAGTAGATGGCAAAGCCTTCTGCTCCTGCATGAAGCCTAAGTTATTGCATTTGCCATGCTCGCATCTCATTGCGGCATGTGCAGAGTCTGGGTTGCAGCCAGGAGTATTTGTTTCACCTTACAATTTTACTATTTTATAAATATAGATTCCAAATGACGGACGAAATTAGAATTGAATGAGAGTTACCTTAATATGCATCTCATACACCTCTGGCCGCATCCATATCTTACAAGAACTTTGTAAGAATCCAATGACATTAGGATGATTCGCTAGTTCACATACTCTCATGTATATATTCCGACATTCTAGCAGGTGTCCCTTTACATCTTGCGCTGTAATACCTCGAAGCATTATGAAATCTTTAAATTCTACTATTTTGGACAACACCATCTCTATCGTACCATCCGCTAATGGATCCAACTTCTTACTGATTAAAAGATATGTCATGATATCAAGTATTATACTAGATTTTTCTTCAGTCCATGAAAATCCTCCAGAATTGGAGGCAGCCATTGCCTTATGCTGTAATATCAATAAGGTACTGTCATTATAAATTTACAATTCTATATTTCACTATCCAAAAATTAATTCTATCCTCGAACTCGTACTTAAATTGTTATACTATAGCACTAATTATATTAAATTGTTATACAATATCAATGAATTCAAATATAATTACCTGCAGATCACAAGTGCGTAATCCGGCAGGACTTTGCCGCTTCCCTTCTCCTCACCCCTCTTTTTTTTTCAGGATTTTTGGTGGAAGTTCATCTCTTTTTTTTTCTAGATTTTTGGTGGAATTTTTGGGCTCAAATGAGGAGGGAATGGGGTGGGGGGCTTATATAAAGGAGGGGACCCTGTCGCCCGAGGGGGCGACAAGCCCTCTCTGTCGCCCGTTGGGGGGCGACCGCCCCCTCCCGCCGCCGCCGAGCCCCCATGCCGCGCTGATCGAGGACCGGTTTGTAAATTTTTTTTACAAAAAAAGGCATGTCCTCCTGCCTGGGCGACAGGGGCCCGTTTTTTAAATTTTTTGAAACGACCATATATTTTTGAAATTTTAATCTTTTTAAATATAAAAATGAAAAAAAGGCCCGATCCATTGGCGCCCTGACTGATGGAGGGGCGGGCCCGGGCTAAAAGTGACGCGCCATATGGGCTTCAATAGCTTTGCGCACTTAAAAGCCCAAACAGAGTGTTCTGCAGCCTGGGGCCTGTGGGCCGCCCATACAGAAAAACTCGTTGCGCAGGAACACGACGACCCAGTCGCACCCAGTAGCGTAGTACGCTGGAAGGAGCCTGAGCCCACTAAACAGCCCACACCGTCGGCGTCAGAGGAACCGACCAGAACGCGCGCCGGCGGCCATGTCCTCCTCGCAGTCGCCGGAGCCCTCGACGCCGGGGACCCCCACCCCTGTCCTCAGCGTCCGCATCGTCTCCATCGACTACTACATGGCGCCGCCCCTCCCCGGCTTCGACTTCTCGCGCAGCCCCTTCCACGGTGCCCCCCCCCCCCCCGCTCGTCCCCCTCCTCTACCTCCTTCCCCCTCGGCAGAGACCTACCTCCCGCTGAAAGTGAACTTGTTGGCACTCAGGCGAGGAGGTGGAGGAGGTGCCGGTGATCAGGATCTACGGCTCCACCCCCGCGGGGCAGAAGACGTGCCTCCACATCCACCGGGTGCGTACAGGCCAGCTTCTCTGTCAACTTGCTGTCTGTCCCTGCATTTTTCTCTGTTCCGAACCTGTCGGTGCTCGTCAGGCACCATAGGGAAGCTGTAGCACAGCTCGGACATGCGATTTTTCCTGTTTGGATTTGAATTCGAAAATTTGGAGGGAACTTGCTCTGTGTAGCGCACCAAAGTGGGCTGCCCCCTGCCTGGGATGCTGTTGCTTGGGTCGATCAGTAGTTCCAGATTATACTATTTGTTTATTTCGATGTGGCTGTTTGTTCACTATCTGTAGGAACTTAACACTCGCTTGGTCGCTTGTACCCGTTGCCCCTCAGCAGTAATGCCGTACATTATGTTTGAGTTGGCCTTCCTGTGAATTTTATTTGTTTAGCTAGTGCTGCCTCTGTCTTGAATAGTAGCGCAAATGAGCATCTCTGTATTTTGCTCTCTGAGACACTAGTTAAGCTTAACTTTTCCAACTCAATGCCCATGTGCAGTTAAATTTCCACTGATCGGCCTGGGCTGTAATTCAGGCAGAGCTTCAGTTTTATTCTCACAAGTTCATGTCCGTGGTGTACATTTATTATATTTTCTTTTGATTTTTCTTTGGAATCAAATTTTCTTGACTGTAGACATACACAAAATGATTTATATCTGCTTTACTGCTTATCTTGTTCGCAGCCCGTGTATTTGCAGTCTCTAATGTTGTAAAGTATACACCTTTTGTCCACCTGCATTTCCCCACGATTTTATCTCAATCTATTTCATCAGTCCCTGATTGTTTCAAATGGTTTGTAAATATCTACTCTCTCATTGGTGTTTAGGTCCTGCCATATTTGTATGTACCTTGTCCAGAGGAGCTGCTCTATAATCTAGACAAAGGTGATTTTTATCTTCTTACCTATGCACCCTGGTACAGATTGGAGATCACTGATGCTTTCTAATGCTTATCATTTTGGTTCCACTTTTGTTCTGCAAGGCGTTTATAAATTTACTAGACAAGCTACCTGAAACAATTCTATCCATAGGCGTGCAAATTCTTGTGTAGAGTTTCTTATTGACTTGTCATGAGCTTCGAATAGTATTATCGATTTTTTTCTATAACCATGATTTGTAACAGAAGATGAGATCACTTCTGATTTTTTAATATTAATAACTTGAATTTACAACATAGTTAGGTGACTCATAGCTAGAGTAGGCCTTACTGTTGATGTAGCCTGGCTGCCTGTAAAGCACCTGCTAATTGTCTACTGACAAAAAGGCAACCATGTCTAGCAATCAACTAGCTGCATGTTTGTTCTATAAAGAACCTACACGTTAGTTCTGATGTGCTGGAGATTAGCTGCTGCTTGTAGTGTCAAGGAATGCAATTCTTGATCAGCTGAATTAATACATCTTTTCATCTGTTTTCTAGGTAATTCATATATAACTGGTCTCCTGAGTGACCTTGAAAAAGCGTTGCAGGTATTCTGGAGTCCACTTTGTTTTATTTGTTGTGTACGTTCTCCATTTGTGTGTATCATTGTTTTCTTGCAGATTCGTGGCCCATCAAAACGGAAGCATGTGCATGGATGTAGCCTTGTTAGAGCAAAGAAGTTGTATGGCTACCATGCATCCGAGGAGCTTTTTATGAAGATTTATCTGTATCCACAGTTTATCCATTTTCATAAATCCAACTGTCTACAAATGTGTTAAAATCACTTGTTATATCCTTTCTATTCAGTGTCGAGGGAATTTGTTGAAAGGTTTGAATATAGTTTGTCCCACAGTTTCTTCCCAAACCAGTTGGCCGCTGAAACGACAAAACTAGAGTTAATCTTTGGTCATCTGCTCCAGCTCTTGAATTGTAATAAGTGCCTTGCTTGTTTGGACCAAAATGGTGTCACATAATCTTCTATTGCTGATGTGATTTTGAGGTGTTTTGACTGCAGCCTTATGGATTGATCTTTTGATTATAAAACATCGTTATGCAATTGACTTCCTTGATTTTGTCTCTAGATATTATCCTCATGAGGTTTCTCGAGCTGCGAACCTTCTGTTGGTAAGATGTACATTGTTGGCAAATTCATTTATTTCCAGAAAGCTCAATAAGTCCAAAGTGAATGGTTTTGTCTTTCATTTTCCTTCTCTTTTAAAAAGGTACTTGGTTTTACCATTTAGTATTTATTGAAGGAGACATGTGTGAACAATTACATATTATTGTTCTTTCCCCATTAGCTGTGCATTCCCAGTTATGCTATCTGTCCGCTTACAGGGCAGCAGTGATTAGTGAAACTTGTTCTTTGTGGTGATCAATTTCATGTCAATGGTCCTCAGTCCTCACTAATTCACCTGAAAGCATTTCCTTATTTTGTCGCTATCCTTTTTGTGTTATGAACTCATGATATGTTTAACCTTTCATGGTGTGAAGCCATCAATTTTGTTCTCCAACAATCTCATTTTGCCTCCGATTTTTTACAATGCTTTTTTCATTTCGTTAGGATAAGGGCCAAGATTTGCTCTATTAATATTTCATTTATGTGATGTAAATTACAATCGTAAGAAGTATTTTTTAATCCGAATATAATAACATCAATTTTGTGTCACAAAAAATATGCATTAATAGTGTAATCATTGGTCAAAAGCTTTTCCCAAAGGAACGAAATAAGCCCTGAAAGATGAAATGGAGGGAGTACTTGGCTAACATGCTAGCATTTTTCTGGGGCAGTCCATGGAAAACAACATCTTATTATTGAGAAGTTTTGAAATACTCTTCAGGGACTGATTTCTAGGTATTCGATTTCAGAGTGGTGCTGTTTTTAATAGAGTGTTTCAGCCTTATGAATCTCACATTCCATATCTTCTTCACTTTTTGGTAAGCACAATGTTTTCTTGTTTTGTATTTTTAGATTTGTGGATTACTAGACAATATTACCATTTTTCCTTTTTTATATAAGTATACAATCAGCATGATATCAGTGAGTGATGTGATTCTACACGTTTGTTTATTTGATGGTTGTTTCTGTTGAATTTTTGTTTTAGGTTGATTACAACTTGTATGGAATGGGACATATACATGTCAAAGACTTCAAGTTTCGTCCTCCATTGCCAGATGATTTTCATCCTAAGTCATCTTTTCGCAGAAAGGTGGATTGTATTGCTGTATCAGATCTCAAATAAGTTCTATATATTTATTTATGTTAACGTCAAATGATTTTCATTTGAATATTCATTTTATTTTTTGTTGGTGTATATGTGAGCCCATGTATTGAGGCCCATCTAGAGGTCCATGTATAGGAACTATATTTCCCACCCTTCTAGGGTATGGAGGAATACATCACATTATTCTCTCCTACATGGTATCATTTGCTTAGGCTTCCTCTTCCCTCTCCAGCCGCTGCCGCCGTCGCTGCTGTCGGCACCGGCGCCGCTGGCCCTCTCCTCCTTCCCTCCCCTCTCCTCCTTCCTCTCCTCTGCTGCTCGCGCTGGATCCGTCCCTGGCGCCGCGGCCTCATTCCTCTCCTCTCCTGCTGGCGCTGGATCCGCCCCTGGCGCCGCGGCCCCTGGCGCTCCACCGGCCTGGCGCGGCCCGGCCGCCGCCCTGGCCATGGGCGCCGCCGCAGGCGCCGCCGCCGCGGGCCCCGTGCAGGCGCGGCAGACGCGCCCCCTGCAGCCCGCGGGTGCTGCAGTCGCCCCTGTAGCCGCGCCCCATGCAGCCTCCCCTGCAGGAAGGGCTGCAGCTGCCGCCCGCGCCGGCCGGCGCCGCCGCCGCGTTTGCTGCATCCGCGCGCGGCCCTCCTGACGCCGAGCCCCCGCCGCCACCGGCCCCTGGCGCGCCCGATCCGCCCGCCCTGACCCCGCTGGCCATGGGCGCAGGTGTGGGGGGCGCGGCCGTGGGCGCGGGCGCGATTCCGCCTGTCCAGGCCCCGCTGGTCGTGGGCATAGAAGTCGGGAACGTGGCCACGTTCCTCGTTCCGGAATGGGAACGGGAATGTTCCGGGAACAATTTAGTGTAAAAATCCTTCATAAGCGTTGTTCCTCGTTCAGGGAACGTTCCGGTTCCGGGAACAGTTCCGGGAACATGGCTACTATGGTCGTGGGCGCCTGCGCGGCTCCAGCTGCGGGCGCCGCAATCGCACTGCCCCCTCTCCTCCTTGGCCTCTGCCGTTGCCCCCCGCGGACGCGCCGTTCGCCGCCGCTGCCTTCCGCGGGCAGCAGCTCGCCGTCGGAGCTGCTACGGCCGACGCCGCTCTCGCCGCGGCCCTCCTCGCTGCCAAGTCCGAGGCTTTGGCGGCTCAGGAGCGGGTTTGCGCGGCTGCCCTCGCTTAGGAGCACGAGCGCTCCGCGGCCGACGCTCTCAGTCGTCGGATCGCCGCGGAGAAGCACTACTTCCTTGTCCCGCCCATTGTCCCCTTCCCTGAGCACGGCGCTTCGTCCTCCCACTAGGCTCCGCCCTCTGGATCTGGACCCCGGATCGACCCGACCGACCCCCTCCTTGGTGCTCCTCTCACCGGTCAGACCGGGGGTGGCGGAGGACGCGGCCGTCGTCGTCGGGGCTGGTGGTGGTGGTCCTGGCGGCGCTACTTCTGTCGGGGCACTCCGACCCCGACTCCGGCTCCCACTCCTGCCCCTGGAGGTACGCCCTGGCCATCCTTCAGCGCCCCATGGTCAGGGCACATCCCGATGTAGCCGTTTCAGGGTCAAGGGGGGTGGTCTCGTCCTCAGCCCTAGCCAGCGGCCATGTTCACCGGTGCTGCTCCCTTGTTCGCCGCCGCCCCGCCTGTGCAGGCCGTGGGCGCCGCACTGGCGCAGTCCTTCAGCGCCATGGGGCTGACACCGCCGGTCAGCACCAAGTGGATCGCCGACTCGGGTGCCTCTTTCCACACCACCCCAGATGCCAATATCCTCTCTTCTGTCCGACCCCCACACCCCTCTTGTCCTTCTTCCATCATGGTTGGTGATGGGTCTTGCCTTCCTGTCACCGCCGTGGGTTCTGCTCCTGGTTCTTTTCTTCTTCCCAATGTCCTTGTTGCTCCTCGGATGGTTCATAATCTTCTTTCCATTCGTCAGTTTACAGCTGACAACTCTTGTTCCATCGAGTTTGACTCTACTGGCCTTACTGTAAAGGATTCGGCCTCCCGGCGTCCGCTCCTCCGGTGTGACAGCACGGGGCCCCTTTACACCCTTTGCCTTCCGTCTTCCGCAGCGCCACTCTTGTCTTCTTCGTCTGCCGCTTTTGCCGCGACGCCGTCTTCTACCACCTGGCACCGCCGTCTTGGTCACCCCGGCCGCGACGCTCTGGCTCAGCTCAGCCGTAGTATCGATCTTTCTGGTACTAGGGCTCCTGCTGAGCACCTCTGCCATGCGTGCCAGCTTGGTCGCCATGTTCGGCTTCCTTTTTCTTCTTCTTCTTCGCATGCGACGCATGCCTTTGATCTTGTTCACTGTGACCTGTGGATCTCTCCTGTTCTCAGCCTTTCTGGCTATAAATACTATCTGGTGGTGGTCGATGATTTCTCACACTACTCTTGGACTTTTTCTTTGCGCGCCAAGTCTGAGACCTTCCCCACCCTCCTCCTCTTCTTTGCCTGGGTGTCCACTCAGTTCGGCCTCACCATTAAGGCCGTCCAGTGTGACAACAGGCGTGAGTTCGACAACTCCACCTCCCGTTCTTTCTTCCTCTCTCGAGGTGTTCAGCTGCGTATGTCTTGTCCGTATTCCTCTCCCAAGAACGGCAAGACTGAGCGGATGATTCGCACGACAAACAACGTCATGCGCACCCTTCTGATCCAGGCCTCTCTGCCCCCGCGCTTCTGGGCCGAGCCTCCACACCGCCACCTACTTGCTTAACCGCCTTCCGTCCACTGCTTCTCCTGCTCCCACTCCACACCACACTCTCTTCGGTACCCCTCCTCGCTACGACCACCTTCGGGTCTTCGGGTGTGCATGTTACCCTAACATCTCCGCCACTGCTCCTCACAAGCTGGCGCCCCGCTCGACTCGTTGTGTTTTCCTTGGTTACTCCCCTGACCACAAGGGGTACCGATGCTTTGACCTCACCTCTCGCCGCGTCCTGATCTCCCGACACGTCGTGTTTGACGAGTCGGATTTCCCCTACTCCACCTCCTCCACACCTTCTCCTGACCCCGAATTGGAGTCTCTGTTTCCGACTGACCCGGTGGTTCAGCCACCTTTACCTGTCTGCCCTTTCTCTACAGATTTTCCCGATACACCGGCACCGCTTCCGGTGATCCCTGTCACGCCACGCGCGGCCCCAGTGCCTGCAGTCGCGCCATGCGCGGCCCCAGGATCTCCTGTCGTGCCGTGCGCGGCCCCGGGGTCTCTTGCTGTGCCACGCGCGGCCCCGGTGCCTCCTGCACCTGCGCGGTACGCTCAGCCGGTGCAGGTGTACCAGCGGCGTTCGGTGCCGGCACCGGTGCCGCCGCGGTACGCTCAGCCGGTGGAGGTGTACCGGCGTCGGTCGGCACCGACACCGGCGCCGCCTCCGGCTCCGGAGGCTCCTGCAACGCCTACA
Organism: Panicum virgatum; assembly: GCF_016808335.1. Lineage (NCBI taxonomy): Eukaryota > Viridiplantae > Streptophyta > Magnoliopsida > Poales > Poaceae > Panicum > Panicum virgatum. Next base: position 68,449,913 of record NC_053146.1, read on the forward strand.
CCGGAGCCGTAGCCGCCGCCGCCGCCTCCGCCGGTTCTCTCTCCAGTCGAGCCGGCGGTGTACCACCCGCCAGTCGTCCATCGGGATCCTCGACATATCCATCCCATGGTGACTCGGCAGATGGCGTCTCAGGCCGCGACTCTCTCCGCCACTGAGGGGGAGCCGCGGGTCTCTCCGGTACCCTCCTCTGTCCGGACGCCTTGGCGGATCCTCACTGGCGTCGCGCGATGGAGGAGGAGTACGCGGCTCTTCTTGCCAACCAAACGTGGGACCTCGTGCCGCGTCCGTCTGGTTGCAATGTGGTCACAGGCAAGTGGATCTGGACGCACAAGCGTCGGTCTGACGGCACACTGGAGCGCTACAAGGCTCGCTGGGTTCTCCGGGGTTTCACCCAGCGGTCTGGTGTGGACTATGATGAGACTTTCAGTCCAGTGGTGAAGCCCGCTACGGTGCGCACGGTCCTCTCGCTTGCGCTCTCTCGATTTTGGCCTGTGCACCAGCTGGATGTGAAGAATGCGTTTCTTCATGGCACTCTGTTAGAGACATACTAGTGCTCTCAGCCAGCGGGATTTGTGGACTCCAGTCGTCCGGACATGGTCTGCCGGCTCAACAAGTCTTTCTATGGTCTGAAGCAGGCTCCTCGGGCTTGGTATTCTCGATTCGTCACGTTCTTGCTGACATTGGGGTTCACCGAGGCTAAGTCTGACACGTCTCTCTTCATCTACCGCTTTGGGAATGAGACTGCCTACCTGCTGCTCTATGTCGATGACATTGTGCTCACAGCCTCCAGTCAGCAGTTGCTTCAGTGCGTCATCTCCTCTCTGCAGAAGGAGTTTGCTATGAAGGATCTTGGTTAGCTCCACCACTTCTTGGGCATCACTGTTGAGCCTCGCCCGTCTGGCTTCCTCCTTCACTAGCGGCAGTACGCACTTGATATTCTGGAGCACGCTGGGATGACTGATTGCAAGCCCTGCTCCACTCCTGTCGACACTCAGGCGAAGCTGTCTGCTTATCTGGGTGATCCTGTGGCTGATCCTACTGCCTACCGGAGTCTGACCGGTGCCTTGCAGTACCTCACCTTCACCAGGCCGGGCCTCACCTACGCTATTCAGCAGGTCTGTCTCCATATGCATGATCCCCGGGAGTCACATCTTGCTGCGCTGAAGCGTCTCCTCCGCTACGTCCGTGGCACTGTGGACCTCGGCCTGGTCCTTCACCGCTCGTCCTCTGCTGAGTTGGTTGTCTACACCGACGCTAACTGGGCTGGCTGTCCGGACACTCGCCGCTCCACTTCCGGCTACGCCGTCTTCCTGGGCGGCAATCTGGTCTCCTGGTCGTCCAAGCGGCAGCCGGTTGTCTCCCGCTCCAGTGCCGAGGCGGAGTACCGGGCTGTCGCTAAGGGCGTGGCGGAGGCGTCCTGGCTACGATAGCTCTTGGCGGAGCTCCACAGCCTGCTCGCCAAGAGCACGCTCGTCTACTGCGACAACGTCAGCGCCATGTATCTCTCCACCAACCCCGTTCAACATCAGCGGACGAAGCATGTGGACATCGACTTGCACTTCGTGCGCGACAGAGTCGCCATCGGCGATGTTCGGGTACTCCATGTCCCAACCACCTCCTAGTTTGCCGACATCTTCACCAAGGGACTACCCTCCTCGATCTTCTCGGAGTTTCGCTCCAGCCTCAACGTAGCAGGTGGCTAGTTGTGGCTGCGGGGGGTGGGGTATTTGCCCCGCGTGTACTTTCTCGTTGTCCAGTCTTGAACACCGCTGCGCCGGTTGTTCAGACTGCGGGGGGGTGTTTGGCTTTCTTGTTGTCCAGTCTTGAACACCGCTGTGCCGGTAGTTCAGACTGCGGGGGAGGGGGGGTGTTGGTGTATATGTGAGCCCATGTATAGAGGCCCATGTATAGGAACTATATTTCCCACCCTTCTAGGGTTTGGAGGAATACATCACATTATTCTCTCCTACATTTTTAGTTCAAACCTTTTTGTTCATACTAAAATCATTATTTTTTTTCTTGAATAAAAACGATAGGCACAATCAAATAAGTCGGAAATAAAAAGTCCAACAGTTTGGATATCTTCAACAGTGTCACATTGTTCAATACTGGGCAGTTCAGCCACTTCCCATTGTTTGAGAGGAACCAATTCGAGCTTCGCTGGTCGACATAGTTCTTCAATGCTTGAAGCTGATTCAAGAGTAGAAGGTCTGGCTGCCACAATCTAGCACTATTGTTTGATGTATTGTTAACTTGCATTATAAATTTCAGTTTCACCTTCAGGCATCATAAATGAGAAGTATAAGATGTACACTTCTCTTTCTCAAACTACGGAAGATACGAAAATGGTTCAGTCCCTTGTAGCAGTTTGGGAGGTGTGTTTTCTACTTTATTTGTGCACATGTGCTATTAAAATGTTAATAATTGCTAAACCTCTATGTTATTGTCTTCAGGAACTTGAATGCTTGCGATTGTCGGAGGAAACAAAATGTACTGATCTGGGTAGACCTTCACGGGAAGAAGTTCTTAAGGATTTTCTTGATGGTATCAAGTATGAGAGTGCCCTTTCTATGTTATTTTCACAAGACAAGCCACATAGTAAAGGTTCTACCACAGAAGAGTCCGAAAGGCTAGAAAGATGCTTCAAATCATTGTCTGATATTGTTGGGACTGTTACATTCTCACAGGATGACTACTGTGATGATACTGATGTTGGTAATTCTGCTGGTATGCAAAATGACAAACCAAATGCAAGTCTTTGCTCAGGGTCATTGAAAAAAATTGTGCAGACTATGTCTCCTGAGAGAAACAGTGAATATCTTGTGTCCTCACCTGTGACCCAAAGAACACTATCTCAGTTTTCTGATGAAGGTGAAAAGGTACTCCTCACTCCTCAGATCTTAGTTACATTTCATGGCTTGCTTCAAATCATAGGAAGTTGTTGAGTCCGTCTATATTGTAAGCAAAGGCAAATCAAATAGTATGCAGGGTAGAACCCAACAAACCTATGAAGGACATGTGAAAAATTTATAAGTTGAAGATTTACAACTTTTGGTGGTTGTTGCTGTTCCTGGTTCATGTTGTTCTTGGTCTGGGCAGCCCCAGAAGAGATGCCAAGCAGGCAGGGGAAACAAAAAGATAGCTTTGAAACTTGAAAGGGCAAGAAGTTTGGATGTTACATGATACAACACTTGATTATTTTCTGATCCTACATCATTCATTCCCTATAGCTGTCTTTTAGTTGGCCTGAAATTTTCAGTTTGTGGAATCACATGTATCTTTGTTTTTCCCCCCTTCATTTGCTTTTGTTATCTATTAACTGAACTTCTATCTCCTTTGAATTGTTCTTTTTGTAGAAAGTGGATGCTGAAGCCCTTGGACTTTTAAGCTGGCTGGCCTCCTCACAAGCTGCAGAGGAACCAACAACTGACGATGAATTAATTAATGAAGTCATCCTCAGCCCTTTGTTTGCCAAGAAGTCCATTGAAGTTGCTTTAGAGTCTGCTCACCTTGATTTTGACAGTGCTTCTCAGCAGGAGTGCCAGGATATTCTTGATTCAGTTAATCCTGTCAATGCAGCAGAAGAACCAAACACAAATACATCTTACCTCGATTCTGTAAGGCCTAATTCTACTGCTTCGGTGGGCAACACCATTCCTCAGGTTGATGGGTCATCTGATGAGAACCCAAAAGTCTCCCAAGAATATGATAGGACCAAGATCGCTAGGAAAACAGTAGGATCGCTGAGTTACACACCTACTAAGAATTCTTCAAAATCAGCCAGTAAGCGTGGAGGAACTGAACATCTCTGGGGTTCTTTGCCTCTTTCCAGAAAAATGCGGGCGCATCGAAATGATCATGATCACTGCAGTGCAATGCCCTCACAGAAGGATTTTAATGCATCTAATGAGAGTACAGCTGATAAGAACTATCATGATACCACAGGCAACACTGACAGGGAATCTTCTAGTTTTATAGATGTACATGATTCAGTATGTCATTCTGTGAGGGATTTGATGAGAAGGAGGCGATCTTTCCATCGTGAACAGTTGGAGTTTGGTAGTTCTGGGGCTGCAACATGCACCATGGCTAAAGAGAGTGAATTTGTGAATTCTGGGGGATTGGAATTTCATGATTTCTCAAGTGATATTCCAAACTCAGCAATAGCTTATTCTGGTGATGAATGTTTACAGATGACGTTTGCTCAGAAGCCTCCGTTGAAGAACCATGTATGTTCTGGTTTGGAGAGTCCTTCGGGTTGTGGACAACGTGAATGTAAGTACCCAACAATTCTATATGCTGTCACAATGGATATGATTTAATTTCAAACAGATTGCTAGCATCCCTCATAAGGCACACCTTTTTTTAAGTCCATAAATTTAATACATTTTCTTCTGCTTTCTTTTTCAGCTGCTAAAATGGGATTAGCTGATCTCCTTCCATTTTTCAATCAGAATATAGAGGAGAATAGGCAGAATGAATTGTTTCAGCATATGGAAAGCAGTGAGTTTGCAGGTGGTGCATTGGGTGTCCCAACTCATTTCCAAAATGACGGATCGGCCCTATATTTGCTGACACACGCACTTTCGCCGCCATCTGCAGTAGCTGTGGGCCAGTGGCTAAGCCAACAATCTTGTTCCAGTATTTCCACTGGTATTCAAGATTTCCTGCACATTTTAGTTTTCATTTACAAGAAGTTTCTTGCACAAATTGATTTCATTTGTGTCTGTATGTGTTTCAGGTTACGGCAACTATGATGAGGGAGTCCCAACTGATAAGGATGAGGCACACAGTTCTACTTTGTCACGGAATTCTCCTACCAGATCTACTTCGGAGAATTCTGCAACAAAAGTTTCTGTTGTTGGTGATGTCATGGAATCCACTTTATTATATAACAAAGAAAGTAAACAGTTGGATGAGTGGCATGACTTTTCCCAGATATCAGCTGGAAATGAGAAGGATAAGTTCACACCTCTCAGTCAAATTGGATTTCGTGATCCTGCTAGTATCGGTGGTGGACAACAACTAACTATACTTAGCATGGAGGTTCTACCTCATTCTTTTCTATTTTGTTCCCAATAAATATAATTCTTTTTCTTCATTCATCCATGGATGCTGTGGAATAATTTATTGTTTTCCGACCAATCAATGAGAATTATCGTTCTGATCAGTCATGACAAAGTTTGACTTGCCAATGACTAAAGGACAAGCTTATGAGTCATGAAAGCTTGACTTTCTAATGACTAATGGACAAATCATAAAATAGAAATATTTTAAATGCTTCGGATATTAACAAAAGTAGAATGAACCTCTTGAATCTTGACATCTAGCTTCTTTTCACTGCTAAGCAGGTTTTAACAGAAAGCAGAGGAGAGCTGCGTCCTGATCCACGTTTTGATGCCATCAATGCTGTGTCTTTGGCCATCGAGGATGATGCTGACAATACTGTCGAAGTTCATGTGTTCATACGTGACAACAATGACAAATCACGCAGGAGGTCTGAAGCCACTTGATATTAAATCTTGTTCATTTTGCGATCATCACACTGAGCTATATTTGATTTTATAGAAATCTACAAAGGCGTCAAAGCTTCTCATAACCAACATCTTGTTCTTTTTTTTTGAAGTAAATAGTATCTATCTTTAACTGCAGCAAATTTTTCTAAATTTAAAATATCAGTTAGGAGGAGGTTTCCAGGAAGTTAATGGCAATTAACTGTCAACCCTGCCAAGTGACTGACTCCCTTCAAATTATAGACAAGTGAGATCCGTATGACATATCAATTGACAAGGATGGTGACAATGACAACTGATGTCATATTTCACGAAAATAGGTTGCCTTGCATAGCTAAGTTACTAATTGATCAATTATAGACTTGATTGATTCTATCAGAAACTGTGGATGTTTCCTTGTGCTGGCTTGTGATATTTTCTTTTCCTTTTTACTTGCTCTTAGACTCAAATGTCACAGAATTCTTCATTCTTGTATATGCAGAAATCCGGATGGTATTACTGGCTGTAATATAGACGTCTTCCCTGAAGAGAGGGACCTTTTGAACAATCTTATCAGTGCAATCTGTTCAATTGATCCAGATATCCTAGTCGGGTGGGAGATTCAGTTAGGATCTTTAGGATTTCTTGCTGAAAGAGCTGCTTATCTGGGAATAGGGTTGCTGAAAAGAATTTCAAGAACACCACCGCCTGAGCTGAATCATCCACCTAAAGTTCAAGTTGATGACTCCAGTCAGGTGCTGTAATAGCCAGGGATTACCCCAGCCGATAGTTGACAACAGAGGGGAGAACTCGTTGGTTCCCTGCTCTGCGCTTGTTGGTTTGGAGGTGGTAGAGGGAAAGTACTTGTATATTCCTTCATCAAGAGATTACATGGTTGGGGATATATATATCCCGTACAGCAACTCTTTACCAACTAACTAAATCTCTATCCTATCCTGACTCCGACTCACGCTAACAAACACAAACCGACTCTATCTCAATCTCTAACAACCTGAACCAAAACAGCTAATCAACCGGACTCGACTCGATCTAAAACCAACGAAGATACTTGACAACTAACCGGCCACATTCTTTGGACGCCTAACATAGTGTTTGCCCCACATAACATCTCTCCCCCCCTCGAGCAACAGCTTGTCCTCAAGCTGAAATGAAGGATACCGCTCCTGGAACGACGACAGATCCTCCCATGAAGCTGAAGACGGAGGAAGACCCTCCCACTGAACCAAAATCTGACGAACGCCCCGATACAGTCGTGTCTTTAGCGCCTGAGAGGGAACAGGAACAATTGCACCATTATGGGTTGGTGGTAACGGGGGAGGAAGCGCTGGTGGCTGACCCATAAACTTCTTCAAGAGGCCAACATGGAATGCATTGTGCAGGCGGGAACCAGGGGGCAAGGCCAAGCGGAAGGCCACTGCATTGATCTTCTCAGTAATCTGATAAGGGCCAAAATAGCGCTGTCGTAGCTTTCCACGAGCAGATTCAGGCAGGGAGCCATGGGGGCGATTGTGAAGGCGAAGCCAAACCCAGTCGCCAACCTCGAACTGAATGGGACGGTGACTGCGATCATAGGTGGCCTTGGCAACGGCCTGAGCTTGTTCTAATCGCAAACGGACGTCTTCTATGAATGCGTCTCGTTCCTCCATGGTCTGGGCGACGGCTGCCACTCTGATATCCCCCGAGTCATAGGTGCGCAGCACCGGCGGGTCACGACCGTAAACCACACGAAAGGGTGTCTCCTTGAGAGCTGTATGGTACGCCGTATTGTAGACATATTCTGCCCAAGGTAGCCAACGAAGCCACTGACGCGGCCGGTCTCCAGTCAAGCAGCGCAGATACATACCAATAGCTTTGTTCACGGCCTCCGTCTGGCCATCCGTTTGAGGGTGGAAGGCTGAGCTCATGAGCAGCTTAGTTCCTGACGCAGCGAATAGAGCCTTCCAAAACGCAGATGTGAATACCGGATCTCGGTCAGAAACAATGGATGCTGGGATGCCATGGAGGCGAACTATTTCTGCAAAGAATACCCGGGCCACCGATTCTGCAGTGTATGGATGTCCAAGTGGAATGAAATGTGCGTATTTGGAGAATCGATCCACCACAGTGAGAATAACAGACTTGCCTCCAACCTTGGGTAGTGCCTCAACGAAATCCATGGCAACATCGTGCCATACAGCCGATGGAACTGGCAAGGGCTGAAGGAGGCCGGCCGGGTTCAGATGTTCAACTTTGTTCCTCTGACATACCGAGCATGCACGAACATAATCCTGGACGATGGTGCTGGCATGTTCCACATGGAAATCCCGGCGAAGGCGATGAAGAGTACGCTGGATACCCTCGTGATTGTCATCATGAGCTGCTGCAAGAATTTCCGAGAGCAAGGGAAAAGACGTTGGCACAAACAGCTTGTTCTTGTAAGTAACCAAACCGTCCACGATGCTCCACTGGTCGCCCATCTCGCCGTTCTCTACCCGCGCATGCATCTGGCGCATAGACTCATCATTTGCTGCAGCTGCGCGAAACTCTGCCAGGAGATCGAAAGAAGGTGCTGACACCGCGTGAATAGTGGCTGTCTCGGCGTCGCGGCGTGAGAGCGCGTCGGCCACGACATTCATCCGGCCGGGCTTGTACTCCACTTTGAAATCAAACCCCAGGAGCTTGCTTACCCAGTGGTGCTGAGGGATGGTGGCGAGACGCTGATCGAGTATGAACTTCAGAGGTTGGTGATCGGTGCGAACGACGAACGCACGACCCCAAAGGTATGGCCGCCAGTGGCGCACTGCCTGTGCTAAACCAATGAGTTCACGCTCATAAGCTGCAAGTCCTCGGTGTCGGGGTGGAAGAGCACGACTGAAAAACGCAATCGCCCCGCTGTCTTGGTGTAGTACTGCGCCAATGCCAGACCCGGACGCGTCACACTCGACCGTGAAAGGTTTGTCGAAGTCTGGAAGCGCAAGTGCTGGGGCCGAGGTGAGAGCGCGCTGCAGCTCTTTGAATGCCACTTCTGCTGCAGAGGACCATTGGAAAGCCTCCTTCTTCAACAATGCCGTCAGTGGTGCCGCTATGGATCCAAAATCTCTGATAAAGCGGCGGTAGTACCCTGCTAAGCCCAGGAAGCCACGAAGTGCACGGACTGATGACGGCAGTGGCCAATCAAGAATGGCCTGGACCTTGCTGGTATCCATGGCAACGCCCTTTTCAGAGATCACATGTCCCAGATAAGCCACTGTTGGTTCACCAAACGAGCACTTAGAACGTTTCAGAAAGAGCTTGTGCTCGCGAAGCACTGACAGTACTGCTCGAATGTGGCTAAGGTGCTCTGCCCATGATGCACTGTAAATGAGTATATCATCGAAGAAGACGAGCACAAACTATCGGAGAAATGGCCGGAGGACATCATTCATCAGAGCTTGAAAGGTTGCCGGCGCATTGGTGAGGCCGAAGGGCATGACAAGGAACTCATACAAGTCATCATGAGTCCTGAACGCTGTCTTTCCAATATCTGCTGGGTTCATGCGGACTTGGTGGTAACCTGAGCGGAGGTCCAATTTGGTGAAGAAGCGAGCACCAAACAACTCATCCAAAAGTTCCTCGACCACTGGAATTGGGAACTTATCCTTGATTGTTCGCTCGTTCAGTGCCCTGAAATCGACGCACAAGCGCCAACTGCCATCTGCTTTCCTGACCAGGAGGACTGGCGCTGAGAACGGTGATGAGCTGCGCCTGATCAAGCTTTGTTCTTCCATGGCGCGGCACTGACGCTCTAATTCATCTTTCTGTAGCTGAGGGTACCGGTAGGGTCGGACGGCCACCGGGGAAGTACCGGGCAAGAGATGGATGGAGTGGTCACGGGCGCGCTTGGGTGGTAGACCGGTCGGGGTAGCGAAGACGTCGGCAAACTCATCCAGGAGGACGTCGAGCAACTCGCGACCCTGCATCGCGCGTAGGTGGGCTCCAATCCGCTCCGGAACACCGCGCCATCTGACGCGCCGGTTGGAGCGCCACAGGGACATGGTTTGGCGGCCAAAGTCCCAGAGGATTGGACCTAACGTGGCCAACCAGTCAGTTCCCAGCACCATGTCGTGTCCTCCGAGTGGCAGCACGTAAACGTCGGCGCGGAACGGCTCGGCGTCGATGGAGAACGCGGCGTCACGGAAGACGCCCGGGCAGCGGACGCGGTCACCGTTGGCGACCGTGACGGCTAGATCCGTGCGTGGGATGAAGCACAGACCCGTGTGACGCGCTGCGGACTCGGACACAAAATTGTGGGTTGATCCGGAGTCCAGGAGGGCAATCACCGAGATTTGCCCCAGCTGAACGCGCACTTGCATGGTGTCGCGGGTGCAGACCCCAGCGATGGCATGCAGAGAGATGTGCGGCTGGTGGTGGTCGTCGTGCTCAGCTGCATCCTCTTCCTCGTCTCTGCTAGCGACCTCCATAATGAAGAGGCGAGCACAGACACGGTTGTGGCCCCGAACATACTTCTCATCACAGTTGAAGCATTGGCCATTGCGACGTCGTTCTTCAAGTTCTGATGGCGAGAGACGGCGCACTGTGCGGCCGGCGACCGTGACCGTGCCGGGGGTGGGTGTCGGCGTAATCGACGCCGGTGGTGTCGCCGACGAAGAGCCTTGCGCCGTAGATGCCGTGGCCGCCGCGGTCGGCAGGGACGGGCTCGGGAGGAGGCCGCGTGAAGACGCAAGACCAGAGCGTCCGGAACGCGGTGGCGGGGCCGTGATCTGTTCGCGGCGCTCGTAAGCGCGAGCGAGACTCATGGCAACCTCCAAGGAGTTCGGTCCCTGCAGCTGGACGTCGATGCTAAGGGGCTCGCCTAGCCCGGCGATGAAGAGTTGCACTTGTTGCGATTCCAGAAGGGGACCTGCGCGGGTGAGAAGCGCCAGGAACCGTTCCTGATAGTCTGCAACAGATCCTGAGCGTCGGCATGCTGCTAACTCTCCGAGTGGATTGGATCTGATGGGAGGTCCAAATCGCATGTCCAGGAGGGTTGAGAATCGACGCCAGGAGGGCACGCCTTCTTCTCGCTCCAGACGCATGTACCACTGCTGCGCCGCGCCTTGAAGATGGAGAGCGGCAAGCCAGACTTGTTCCTCCTCGAGCGTGCGCTGACCACGGAAATAGTGCTCGCAGCGGTTGAGGAAAGGCAGTGGGTCGCTGGTGCCATCAAAGGATGGGAACTCCAACTTGTGGAAGCGCGTATGGCCGAGAGGGCCTTCCTTGCGTTGATGGAGGAGCTCGGGACCTTGCGCATGCAGACTCATCTGTTTCTGCGTGTGCTCGATCCGGCCGAGACGATCTTCCAGCGAGGACAGAACGTCTAGCTTCTTGAGGAGAGCCGCCATCAGCTCCCGGTGTTCCTTCTCAGCTTCAGCCAAGGACTCGGCTGAGGCCTTGACCTTGTCGTCGTCACCCATGGCGTAGGAAACCCTGGTCGTCTGATACCAATGTAATAGCCAGGGATTACCCCAGCCGATAGTTGACAACAGAGGGGAGAACTCGTTGGTTCCCTGCTCTGCGCTTGTTGGTTTGGAGGTGGTAGAGGGAAAGTACTTGTATATTCCTTCATCAAGAGATTACATGGTTGGGGATATATATATCCCGTACAGCAACTCTTTACCAACTAACTAAATCTCTATCCTATCCTGACTCCGACTCACGCTAACAAACACAAACCGACTCTATCTCAATCTCTAACAACCTGAACCAAAACAGCTAATCAACCGGACTCGACTCGATCTAAAACCAACGAAGATACTTGACAACTAACCGGCCACATTCTTTGGACGCCTAACATAGTGTTTGCCCCACATAACAGGTGCTTGCTGAAGCATCTTCTGCTGAGGATGTTATTGATGATGTCAGTGAGAACGATTGGAGTCATACTCATGTGAGTGGTATACATGTTGGTGGAAGAATTGTGCTTAATTTATGGCGTCTCATGCGTGCAGAAGTTAAGCTTAATAATTACTCCCTTGAAGCTGTAGCGGATGAAGTACTGAGGCGAAAGATACCTCTGATACCAAACAGGATATTGAACCGCTGGTTTGCAACAGGTCCTGGACGAGGAAGACACCGATGCATAGAATATATTAGCAATAGAGCTAGAATCAACCTTGAAATAATAAATCAACTGGACCTGGTAAATTGAATTTCCTCCATGGTAGACCTCCCTTGTTTGTTCAGTTCAGATATTTTATCAGTTATGCAACTTGACGTTTCAATTTTGCTACCTTTTTCTATCGTTTGGACAACTTGCTTCGATTGACATGTCCTGAACAAACTATGCATTTTGTTTTTCTGATAGCTCAACTTTTACAATAAAGATGAACCATCCTAACGGTACTTTTTTTTAAGAGCGTCCTAATGTTACTTTTTTTAAAGAGTGTCCTAATGTTACTCGACCTGACATGCAGGTGAATCGAACATCTGAACTTGCCCGTGTATTTGGTATTGACTTCTTTTCTGTTCTTTCTCGGGGGTCTCAGTATCGTGTTGAATCTATGCTCCTGAGATTGGCTCATACACAGAACTACCTTGCAATTTCGCCCGGGAATCAACAGGTGCATTTTTTTGCCACCTACCAATTTTGGATTCTCTATTTTGCTTTAAATATACTGTAATTGATCACTATGATTGCTTATTAGTTATTACCTAATTCTGAATCTTCAATGTTAGAACAGCATATCTTGTTCAATTTTGAATTCTACTGATGAGCATACATTGCATGATTTTTTTTTCTGCCAAGAATGACATTTTGTTGGTAGGGATCCTAAGATGTGGCATTATGTAAATAGCTAGATATGGGCTTATGAACTTCTGTAGAACTACAGGCTGGCCATTCACAACCTCATTTTAACCTCGAAAATAGGATATGTTTTCTGCCAACTTTTAATTTCCACTACTTCCAGCATCTTGTTGTTCTTCGGTGCTTACTTTGCAGGTTGCTTCTCAGCCAGCCATGGAGTGCTTGCCGCTCGTAATAGAACCAGAATCAGCCTTCTACCCTGATCCAGTTGTTGTATTGGATTTTCAGTCCCTCTATCCTTCCATGATAATAGCGTATAACCTATGTTATTCTACATGCCTGGGTAAAGTTTTCCCATCGAAGTCAAATGTACTTGGTGTCAGCTCATATTCGGCAGATCCACATACACTTGTAGATCTGAGAAATCAGCTCCTGCTTACTCCAAATGGGGTCCTATATGTGCAACCTGAGGTGATGTTCTTAATTTCTGAGCAATATCTGATCTTCATATTGGTAATGGCAAATTTGCAACCTTTTATGGATAGTTGTTCCTATACTACATTTTACCTGACTACCTCTATGGTTGGTAGATCAAGTGATCAACCTATCTGATCAAGCTATATTCTTAAACATTTTTGTTCTCAATTGCACGTTTTGATTCCTGGCACATTCACTTTATCACTGCACATTATGTTTCCCTAGAAAGTACTTACCTTTCCAGAACAATCTCAATGGTACTCTGCAGATAAGAAAAGGTGTGCTTCCTCGCCTTCTAGAGGAGATATTGTCAACAAGAATTATGGTGAAACAAGCAATGAAGAAGTTGGGTCCATCCCAGCAAGTTCTGCACAGGGTACTCACTTTTTGTAAACCATTTTTCGAACATCATGTGAAATGCCTTAATCTCTTACGGGTATTGTGATTGTACTATGATACAATAGTCATTTAGCCTGTGCTGTGCATAGGCAGTCCTCGTGTTGCTTTACCTTTTGCAATCTTTATTTTCAGTAAAGGACTGTCCTTACCAATTGGTGGATAAGTTATAAATAATTAATTTATTTCCAGATATTCAATGCACGGCAGCTTGCTCTGAAGCTGATAGCTAATGTGACATATGGCTACACAGCTGCTGGGTTCAGCGGTCGGATGCCTTGTGCAGAGCTTGCAGACAGCATTGTTCAATGTGGTCGTAGAACGCTTGAAATAGCAATATCATTTGTCAACCAGCATCCTTTGTGGAAAGCTAGGGTTGTGTATGGTGATACTGACAGGTATTATTTTGTTTCATTCTCTATGAAGTATAATGTAGAAATATTGGGCTTATACAACTGTTTCTGCTGTAGTATGTTTGTTCTTCTAAAAGGGCGTTCTAGGGAAGAAGCATTCAGAATAGGAAAGGAGATTGCCTCATCAATAACTGCGATAAATCCTGATCCAGTCACATTGAAGTTTGAGAAAGTGTATCAGCCATGCTTTCTTCTTACAAAGAAGAGATATGTTGGCTATAGCTACGAGAGTCCTGAACAAAATGAGCCAGTCTTTGATGCCAAGGGGATAGAAACAGTTCGGAGAGATACGTGCCCAGCAGTTGCAAAGATTTTGGAACGGTCTATCAGAATAATGTTTGAAGAACAGGACTTGACCAAAGTAAGGAGTGTTCCTTAATCTCCTCTTTGTAAGGATCATTTTCCTTCCTTTTATCATTGTTCAAGCGTATAGCTTGTCTTCTACCGTTGCAGGTCAGGCTATATTTGGAGCGTCAGTGGACGCGCATATTATCAGGGAAAGTTTCTATCCGTGACTTTATTTTTGCAAAGGGGGTCCGATTAGGTACTTACAGCGCAAGGGCTTCCACTCTGCCACCTGCAGCGATTGTTGCAACAAAAGCTATGTTGTCTGATCCAAGGGCAGAGCCTCGGTATGCAGAGAGAGTGCCATATGTTGTAATCCATGGGGAACCAGGGGCTCGTCTCGTTGACATGGTTATTGATCCTTATGGACTTCTAGAAGTTGGATCTCCTTATAGATTAAATGAACTATATTACATAACCAAGCAGATTATCCCTGCATTACAACGTGTTTTCGGACTCCTTGGTGCCGACATGAATAAGTGGTTTAATGAGATGCCTCGTCCCATACGACCAACTCTTGCGAAGCGCCAGTCTTCTTCTGGTCATGGTTTGTTTTCTCGTGATGGCAAGTTCATCCGATTAGGATTGCATAATAAAGCCTCCAGCAAAGGAGGCAGGATAGATACATACTACATGTCAAGCCACTGTTCAATTTGTGGCGATCTAATTCAAGGATCAGAGAGCTTCTGTGGAAATTGCTTGAAAAATGAAGCTGTTGTTGCCACTGTAGTTGCTGGCAGAACATCAAAGTTGGAGCAAGAAATCCAACATCTTGCGGCTGTAAGTCCGTGTTGCCTGGTTATTGTGTCAAACATATTTGTGTAGTTTACCTTCACATTTACAGCTTTACTTCACTCCACTTAAAAGATAGAGAGAGATTCTGAGTCAAACAGAATATTCATGCTAAGGGAAATAGTATCACTGGGTGAAATATTGTTTCATTAGCATTTACATTCAAATTGTGGCAACACATACTAGTCTCGTTATCGATTTCCAACTGTTGTGTATAACGAGAAATATTGTCAAAATATCTGAAAATCTGCATTCTTTTGGCAAATAACTGAGCAGTATTTTATGTTTAATATTTTTTGTGCATAAACACATAGGATTGATCTCATTTGTTTAAGATGAGCTGACAGTGAAGCTTTGAACTTGCTGTCCAGATATGTGGCCACTGTGGCGGCGCAGACTGGATCGTTGAAAGTGGGGTCAAGTGTATTTCCCTTGCATGCCCAGTCTTCTATGAACGGAGAAAGATTCAGAGGGAGTTGAGAGTTGTCTCAGAATCGGCAGGAGAAGCTGGGTACTATCCCTTCTGCTGTGCTGATCTCTTTTGAACAGAACATGTTCATACCATGTAAATTGTGAGATCTGTAACTTGTACATCAAACGTATCTAGCACCGATTGTTGTTGTAACAATGTAGAACATGTAATTGAGGATATAGGTACAGTACAGTGTATATTAATGAATGAGCCCCAACTAATGGGACATATGTATCACATAGCTTGCTGCTGACCTGCTGTTGGGTTCAGTGTTGATATCATAGCATTGTATAACATGTATTGAGAGACAATACCACTGCCTCGTAGTTTCCTGCTGACCGGTAGTTGGGTTCAGTACTTGTTCTTCAGCGTGTTGACAGTCCTGGCCTAAAGAGAACCTGAACAGAAAAGACAATACAGAACTCAAGATTGCTGCGTGTTGCAAAATCTGATCAAGTTGCAAGCGGCGCTTGCTCGTCTGGTTCTCGATTCTACATCTGGTTCTCGATTCTACGTATCAGCCCATCGTGGCTGCCGCATCATGCCGAGAGTTATGAAGTAAAGAGCAAGGGCTTCAGAGTTCTCTCCTGTACTACCAAACAGCAGTATTGTTGCTACATTCTAAAACAGCACCAACGACTGATAAGAAGCCGGATGTAGAAGTAGCAAACAGATTCAGTTTAATTCTGTTTCGAACAAAGAGGACAAACTCCGGGACTAATCCCGCTAGTCCTGACAAGTTACAACTAATTATTCATAGGTTCCACGCTATATTGTACAGAGTTCACGGCATGGAACCAGAACATTTGGCCGTGGCGAGGACAGCTGCGCATTCCGAGGGTGCACGCTTGCGCTTATTCCCTGGAGCTATGGACGTGGCACCATCTACAGAGCAGACTGGAACAGCATCTCGGCCAGCTCCTGCTCAGAAAAGCACAAGATTATACGATTAGCAACCATCGGTGGGAAGCTATTTGTATTGTCACTATGACTCTACAATGTGGATAGGACGCCTGGACTGTCATTCCATTTACCTGCTTGCCGGATGGAACAGTGGGTTCGCCCCACTCCAGAACCTTCCTTTCTAGCGTCACAAAGTCTCCTTTCCCGGCCTGTTTGAAGCCATAAACCAAAGTTAGAACCTTCAGTCTCAAACCAACCCAATCCTTTTTTAGGGTAAGAAATCAAACTCCCAACTTGTAAAGTGACATACCTCGATCAAGGCACCAATCTCACTGTCAAAGCTCTGGTAGCGCTTGCGGACAAGCTCATCCAAGGAACCATCCTAACGACACAAAACAATTTTTTAATTCGCAAACCTGCATATGTAAATTGTAGCAAGTCATAACGTTTTCAGTTACCTCAAGCAACTTGGCGACATTGCGGAGGCCACGGGCTAGGGTGTCCATTCCTGAGATATGAGCAAGAAACATGTCCTCAACATCAGTACTTTCCCTCCGCCTGTCATCATAAAAGAATTACAATTAATTTCACTTGAATGAGAGATCAGTTACAGAACAAAAATCAACGACGATATGCACTAACAATTTGGCATCAAAGTTGAATCCACCAGGTGCAAGTCCACCCTGTTGACAAACCCAAAGCAGCAAAATTATGAGTGCAACCATATTGATATTACTACATTTCCTCGAATATAAAAGGATAACCAAAACCGGTAGTAGACAGGCAACTTCGGATTTGAATAAAAAAGGAGAGCTGATTCATGCCACTCACATTCTTAACTACACTTGACATAACCAAAGTAGCCTCTGCGATGTCTGTCATGAACTGATCAGTGTCCCAACCTGTCCATAATGGAAAGGTAACATTACTATGTCTGGAAAAATGCATGTAGGCTTCCATTGTAACACAAAGAAGAATATTGGGCCAGATGCTTATCAATCAAACAAAGGAGTTACAGACAACAGTAAAACGTACCGACTTGTGGATCACCAGTGTTTGCATCAATATTTCCAAGCAACCCATTAATTCGTGCAGTCTCCAGTTCATGATGGCAGCTGCAAGTTTATAATGCAGTTACGATACTATTACTTTAAGCTATTATACAATTGAAGCTGGCAAGCAAAAAACTTACCTATGTCCAGATAGAGTAGCATGGTTGCACTCAACATTAATCTTGAACTCTCCTGTGTCATCATGTGATACAATAGTATGGATGCTTTAGATAACTCTCAGAACAGATAGTTAAAATCACACAAGCTTCACTTGCAGAGAGTTGGTGTCAATGTATGCACTTCCAGAAAATATTGGAAGATTTCGTTCTGATGCTAATGAATTTTCAACCAACAGGTCAAACATTTTATAAGTTGAACAGATACTGACATGCAGCTGAATATTACCTGTAAGACCATACTTCTGTAGAAAAGCGAATGCAGTTGCAACATCCCAGTCATACCTGCCATAGGAAAACAAGGATCAGTTCTTCTGAGCCCTGCAGATCTTTTGCTAATCCTCTAAGTAACAAGCTTACTGGTGTTTTGTTGGTTCCTGTGGTTTAGGCTCTATCAACAATGTTCCTGAAATAACAAAACCTCAGTTCTATCACCAAGTTGTCATGGTGAAAAAACAGAGAGAGCAATGCCTTTGTTAGGGAAATCGGCTCAGTTAAATCATAAAGCATACCTTTAAATCCAATCTTCTTCTTGTAGTCAACAGCAGCTTGAAGAAAGTTAGCCTGGACAACAGCATATGAGAGAATAATTTGTGCCACAAAGTAAAGCAGAAACAGGAAGGAATCAGCAAAATAGGTCCCACTCATACCAGATGGTCAAGTTCTCTCTTCATGTCAGTATTCAAAAGAGTTTGGTATCCCTCTCTTCCACCCCAAAACACATAATTTTCACCACCTAGGTAGTGAGTGACCTGTAAGGAGAAAATGTCAAATCAAGAATTGGCCTAAATGAAGGAAGGTCAATACTGATGGTCAGAGATAACCTACCTCCAAAGCTTTCTTAACTTGTGCAGCTGCATAAGCATATACTTTAACCTCTGGGCTGTAACATTATTGAAGACTTATCTTAATCAAAGTCATATTCTGAGTTCATAACTCAATACAAAAAAAAAACAAGAACCCAAGATACCAACCTAGTAGCAGCTCCATGCATGTAACGTGGATGCATAAAGAGCTGTGCGGTTCCCCACAATGGCTTGATATTGGTCTCACTCTAAATGTAGTTCAGATGAAACAGAAAATTGAGCAAACAGGGCAATTCTAAAACAATGTTGTACAGCCAAGTGCTGGCAATTTAAGGTTACACTAACCTGGAGTTGCTTTGCCAGCTCGACTATCTCGTCCAAGTTAGCATTTGTTTCCTGCAATGTGAAATAACAGTCTTAGGAAATTTCTGATAAGTCATTTTACACCCACTGCACAGAAATTCCATTAGTAAACCAAAGTCTTCAACTGTTACAACAGCTCATCTAAATAAGCATCTAACACAATAACACCAGAAGATTCCTTATCAGTTAAATTATTATGTTCTGTTCCAAGTGCAAATGAATTTGAGCCCTCGCTATACTTAGTAGTTAGGGGCTTAGGGATAGCATAAGAAAATCGATAGCATCCCATAATAATGAGACAAAAGTACCTTTAACAACCTAACCAAATGTAAATTGTAAGGTTGCATCTTAAAAGCAGTATCCTAGGTAACTCTACCAAGACATATGAAAAACAACTGAAGGACACAACTACCCAACCAATTGTATGGTCGCATCTGGAAAATTTCCACTATAACTCTACCAGACCACTTTGACTACAGTCCATGCTCATGTATTAAAACAACTGCAACACAACTGAAGGACATACTTCGAGTGTTTTGCCATCTGGGGCAATATCTCTATCATGGAAGCACCATCTGTCAACTCCCAGCTTCTCCATGAATTCGAAGTGAGCTCTCACTACAATACCGGTTGAAACAGACGTTAGTTCCACCAAATGAATTGAATCATAACCTGGAAGGCTGGAACCAAAACAAAGTTAGGTGATGATCATACTTCTTCTCTTAGCCATGGCCAGTGAATTTGTGCCGTCCTCCCAAGGCCAAACCTTTGTCGGGGCACCAAAAGGATCACCACCAGTACCACGGAATGTGTGCCAAAAGGCAACACTGAACCGCATCCAATCCTAATTGCAGGAAAATCACATATATAAGTTGACTTAATCTGCAGTTCCTCTACAGAGTAAAAGTTATATTTTGCCGTCTAAAGGGGATATGGTGGAAACAGATATAGCCAAAAGATGGAGTTAACAGATCATACCTTCATCTTCTTTCCGAGAATCACTTCCTCTGCATTATACCACTTATAAGCAAGAGGGTTCTTGCTTGTCGGGCCCTGCAGCACAATTAGCAATTGTCGGAGGGAAATGGTTTAGTAATTCACAACAATTCGCCAACATCACATCGCAATCTGAATTCTTCATGGTCTCACCTCATACTTGATTTTCGGGATGCCAGGGAAGAACTCTCCCTCCCAATCATCTGAAGCGGCACCCTCGCATTTGCCATCAAGGTCAGCAGGGCAAGTCTGCTGCACAGCGATCTAAAAGCGAAAGGACCGAACCAAAATCAGAGGCACATTGCTCATCAACCTAATCGTGATAGCCATCATTCATGAAGTAGTACGAAGCCAGCAGCAACTTACCACAGCATAGAGGCAGAGAGATGACGCCGCCACTAGTAACAGCAAGAGCCTGGAGCCCCTCATGCCGCGGGGGGTTAGATGAGGAAACGCCTCTGTGAAAAAGATAAACTGGATGAGTCCCAGAGGGAAACGAAACGAGGAGCTGATCCAAGCATAGGGGGAGGCGGGATTCCTTACCAGCGAGTAGGATGGATCCCCGCTGCGCTCCAGTCCCGCGGGGTAAGGACGATGAGGAGGCCGCCGACGAGTGAGGAAGAGGAGAGAGCTTCAGGCCGTGTTTAGTTCCACGCCCAAATATTTTTGCGTTGGAATCTTGTTAATTTGAAGTATTAAATGAAATTTATTTATAAAATTTTTTGCACAAATGAGCTGTAAATCGTGAGACGAATTTAATTATGCTAATTAATTCATAATTAATCAATAATTAGCGAATGATTACTGTAGTATCACTGTTACAAATCATGGATTAAGTAGACTCATTAGATTCGTCTCGTGATTTACAGCTCATCCATATAAAAATTTTTGTAAATAGACTTTATTTAGTACTCGCATATGTCGAAACATTCAATATGACGTTTTTTTATTTACGGAGTTTATGGGATGCGATCTGAACAAGGGCTCAGTTGCGGTGGACTGAGTTGAACAGCCCGCTCCCCATTATGTACTGAGTAGGAATTAAAAAAAACAACGGGGGCTTTGTACGCATTTGCCAATTCGTCCTTGTTTTGCGATGGCTTTTCCAAACAAATATTTTAGTACTTTCAATGATTATCTTCTGGGCGGATGATTGAAGTGGCACTGTGGCACATATCCAACCATGTCTCTATACGCATAAATAACAACAAATTTATAAAATTCTAATTTTCGAAACCCAGTGCCCTATGTTTCCGCCGGGTTCGGCTTCTGCGGCCGTTTCGGAAAAGATCATTCGCAAACATCAAAAAAGAAGACGAAATTTCCGAAAAAAGAAATCCAAACAAACGGCTTGGAATTCGGGCAGCAGGTGAGCAGCTAGGCTCTCGCTCGTATGCAAGGTTTGCCCATCTCACTTGTGATCAAAAGTCACGGCTGATCCTATCCATTCCGCGAGACGTCTTCCAGGATCGATGGACACGGCACGGGAGCGAGATGTTTTGCGTCGCCAAGGAACAGGGACGTGCCGGTCCGGCATCTCGTGGAATCTTTTTTTTTTTTTTGGAACATGCATCTCGTGGAATCATTGAATAGGCAGAGGCACCCATGATCCATACCAAATCCTTCCTCAAGATGTGCGCTGTTGGATCGTGACAGACTCTCTGATTTCTTTTTCCGACCGTTTCTAAACACGTTTTCCATTAAAAGGAGACTCTCTGGTTTAAGCTACTGCGAAACAATTACCCTAGGATCTCAGATCTACGCCGTCCATGGGCCAACAAGTCTGGCCGGAGATGCCTTAGTCCGTCGCCGGCGGTGAGCGTCGCTGACGAGAGCCTCATTTTTTTTTGAAAGAAGAAGAGCCTCATTTTCATCCTCAGATTCTCACTTCACCAATCGCCCCTTCAGATAGCCAAACCGATCAGCCATTTTTGCAGTTCATTTCGGATGGCAAAGCGATCCTTGTTTTTTTTACCCAAGTCAAGTGTCAAAACTGACGCCTCAAGCGCCAGCGCGCGATTTGGATACCAACGGCCCAGATGGCACGCAAGCGGCAGCCCAAAAATCTCCTCAGAGCCCCCGGCGCCTGGGGTATTTAACTTTATGCCATTATAATAAGAGCCACCTCCTGAAATAGTATTTTTATTTTTAACACTATAGAATTAGCCTATGAGAGAAAAAATATTTACATATTTACTAATTTCGCTCACGTGGACGCCAGCACAGCACGTGGACGCCAGCACGCGGTCCAGCTAGCCGCCATGTCACCACCCGCCCCCCGCGCCCGACGCGAGCCTTTCGTCCAGCCCGCCGGCCCAAATATCCAGTCCAATCCACTCTCGTCCAGCCTCTGCAGCGCGGCGTCGCCGCCGCCGCCGAGCTCCTCTGCTCCGCGACTGCATTCCTCCTCCTTGTTGCTCGTGCTCCTCCTACGCTCGTGCTCGTGCTCCACCTATGCCACCTACGCCACCTACGCTGCGATTGCCTCTGCCGGAGCTATGCTTGCCGTGAAGGCGAGGAGGAGGAGGCGAGCCGGCGCCGCTCTGGCCGCCGGCGACCTGGCCAAGAAGGACGACCGGTGGTACCTCGTCACCGAGTACGCCGAGCACGGCGCGCTCCGGGACCGGCTCCTCGCGGCCGGCGCCGACGCGGCGGCACCGCTGACCTGGGCGTAGCGGGTGCAGGTCGCACTCGACGCCGCCGAGGGGCTCCGGTACCTGCACGAGTACGCGCGCCCGCCGTGCGTGCACATGGACGTGAGCAGCGGCAGCGTGCTCCTCGCCGGCGACGGGCCGCGCGCCAACTCCAGAGCTTCGGCGCGGCGCGGGTCATCACGGCGCGGCGCCACCGCGGCACCGGCGCCGAGGAGGAAGCGCTGTTCACGATGACGAGCCGCATCGCGGGGACGCGCGGGTACATGGCGCCGGAGTACCTGGAGCACAGCGTGGTGTCGCCCAGGGTCGACGTGTACTCGCTCGGCGTGGTGCTCCTGGAGCTCGTCACGGGGAAGGACGCCGAGGAGCTGGTGGGGAACGGCGTGGGCGACCCGTTCACCGCGCTGCGGGAGCTGGCCGATGAGCTCGGCGGCGGCGGCGACGCCGGCGGTGACAGCCCGCTCGCGCGCACCAGGCGGCGCGGCTGCTCCCGCTCGCAAGCGCCGCCAGGTGCCGCTGCCGCTCCCCCGCGTGGCTGCTCCCGCTCGTGAGCGCCGCGGCCCCGCGCTAGGCGCCAGCCGCTCCCCACGCGCGCGCGACGGCCCGCCACCCCGCCGCTCCTCAGTCTATCGCTGTGCGGTGGCGCTCGCCCGCGCGGCCGGCGGAGGGCTGTGCGGCGGCGCGGCCCTGTGACGCGGCGCTCGCCCGCGCAGCGAGCCGACTGGCCTGGCCCTGTGAGGCGACGCACGGCGGCCGCGACGCAGTGCTCCACGGCGTCCCACAAGGTGGAGCTGGAGCCGTGGCCGTTCTGGAGCAAGAAGGGCAGCAAGGCGCTCGACGTCGTCGGCGGCGACTGCGTCGACATGTTCCGGGACCTCCGGGGCGCTAAGTTCACGGCGAGCAGCAGACCGGAGGCCGCCGGCGGCTACTACGTCGCGCTGGTGAGCGACGAGGAGCAGAGGAGAGAAAGAACAGAGTGGATTGGACTGGATTTGGGCCGGCGGGCTGGGCGCGGGGGGCGGGAGGTGACATGGCGCGTAGGTGGACCGCCGCGCTGGCGTCCACGTGAATTTTGGTAAAAATATAAATATTTTTTCTCAATCGTGCTAATTTTGTAGTGCCAAAAATAAAAATGTTATTTTAGAAGATATCTCTTAATATAATAAGTTAAATACCCCCGGCGCCTTATCCGCTTTCCACTCGGGCAAACTGCTGACAACTCTTCAGCTCAGCCATGGCGCCGCCCGCCGTCGCCGCCGCGGCGTTCCCGTTCCGCCTCTTCTCCGCGGAGGCCCGCCGGAACACCAGGAGCGTGCGGGGCAAGCGGAGCGCCGCGAGGCCGCTCAAGTCCTCGCCCCCGCCCCGCCCTCCCTCCTCCTCCGTTGGTGGCGGCGGCGCCGCGGCGACCACCTTCACGCGGCTCCCGCTCCGCAACGCGCCGGAGTCCGCGGAGGTCACGCTCGACCGGTTCCCCACAGCCCCGGCCAACCCGGAGGCGCCAGCGCCCGCTCCCACGCGCGGGACTAGTGTCCAGCGGCTGGACGAGGACGACGAGGAGGAGTTCGAGGTTGGGTTGGGGGCCACCTCGTTCGCGCAGATTCCTCTGCGGGACTCGCCGGACGCTGTGGAGCTCACCATTGGCCAGTTCGAGGCCCGC